>NC_134705.1:167863753-168561253 GCF_043290135.1 Rhipicephalus microplus | reverse complement strand
AAACTTCACTGTAATTGACATACTGTAAATGAGCAACGAATTCATAACAATTTCGGCAAATAGGCTGGGTGCTTTTGCAGTCACCTAATAAAGACGATACGAGAACATGCCACTACAGTAAATTCATGCCTATCGAAAGTGTTTCTCGCACTCATGCTGTAGCTTTATTTTTTAAGACAAAGTATTTTTAAGCGACCTAGAGGCACGGTTGCATTCTGATGTACAGTAATCATTTGGTCGCAGTTAGTTTTACGCGTTTTGACTTTATTCAACTCTGAAAACAACCGCATTCGAAAAATAACTCTATGAGCTATTCGCTCATTCGGTTACAATTAACCCTGCACGAGCATATAAAATATATAATGAAGGCATGTAATGCATGAAAGGTGCTCGACGACATCTTTCAAACACACACATGCACACACAAACACAGGCACATGTGCACACACATTCTTTAAGCCAATGCACTCAAGTACCCACTTAAAACAATGGGCAGAATTGGCTAGACTGAAGAATGAAAGAAAACAAAGTACAGACGAAACACGCAAGCATTTGTTAGAAAATTTAACAATAAAACTTGCAACTCTGGAATAATAAATAGTTTAAGAACTTCGTTATGTATTCTAGTGCATACATAGTATAATGCGGCTCGTCAGAGCCGGAAAGTCTGGTTACCGCAGTTAGTATTTGCAAGAGGCACTGTTCTGCAGAATATCGGCTAGGTTGGCTAGTTACTTTGGATTCACACTAATATAGTGCGACAGTGCAATAAGGAATACAAAAAACACAAGATGAAGACAGGACGTACACTGTGCGCACAGCTGTTGTGAGTACAGCGAATGTTCTGTCTTCATATTGTCTTTTTTTATGTGTTACTTCGTTGCCCTAATACATGAGTATAAGGTACTGTTATTCACCAGATATTACTTCTACTTGCTGAACCCTCCTTTCGCGCTTTCAAATGATAGCATAACTAGTACTTTAGAAGGCTTTGACATGCGACTTTGACAGAATTATAGGCATACCCTATGGACTGTTATGAAGTACCTGTTTAATTACGAATTTGATATGCCCATGATTGCCAGCTGTGCGAAAAACATCAACACCTCGTTGAAAGCCCGTTATATATTGATCATGAATTAAAACTACAATACCCTTCTAAAGCACCTATCAAAAAGCTTTTGAAAATATACCATTATCTGTAACGTCGTCATGGTCGGGCCACGTACTAAACGAGTAGAATTTAAGGGTGCTGTTCAGGAGCTTCAGCTCTGAATATCGCTCGCACCGTGGTGCGCCTATATCAATGCACCGTAATTGATAATGGGTTATGATAATGGATTAATCACACCCAATGCCTTGAGACGGCTGTTGGATGTAGAGATCGCAAGATTAAGAGCTCACTTTATTGTCTTATAATGATTGCTTCAATTCGTTCTTTCTAATGTTTGTGGAGAGAGAGAGAGAGTTAAGAAAAGTATACATGACGTTGCTGGAGACGAAAGCGAGCACTAGCTGCAATGCATCTGTGCACCGAAACCTCCCCCTCTTGTTGCACACCCTGCGGATCATGCGACCTACCTCGACTCCTATCTTCTTCAATTTTGTCAATATTGTGTCAATCCACAGCTGTTGGCGAATGTATAGGCCCAGGCCCTGATCTCCTCCGCTCGGCTGATTGTGTCCGCAAGAAAAGTGATGCAGATATCTGAGTTGTCTTTAGCCATGCCTCTACTGTGAAGGATTTCAAGTTTCTTGGGTGCGCATTCTAGTCCGCAACGTGCCGCGTAAATGTGTACAATTTCGGCGGCCTGTTGCAGACTGGTCTCCATGGCACCCGAGTTTCCTGGAGTAGACCATACCGTAATGTCATCAGCGTAGAGCATTAATGTCATCACAATTCTCTATATTTGCCAGCTGGCGTGGTAGGTGCATCATTGCAATGATAAATAAAATAAAAGAAAGAACAGCCCCTTGCACTGTCCCTCTGATAGCTATTTGATACGGTCTGAATTCGGAGTCTGTGGAGCAGGGGGCTTTGCCTGATAAAAAGTCCTTGACGTAAAATGTGTTCTGACGATAGAGCGTTCCTGAATATTGGCGTAAGGAATCAGCCATGTCTTTGTGTGTTTAAATAAGTGACTTTTTTGAAAGAGGAAAAGGAAGAAATAAGCGCAGTTCCGTTACTGCCTCTCCCTCAATCGAGGGCACCTCCACAGTTCTGCGCAGGGAATAGGGGTAAGGAGGGATTAAAAAGGATAGAGAGAAATCAAATCTGTAGAGATAGAGAAAGGACCAGGAATAGAGAGAGGCGCAGGAACAGTCACATGCGGAAGTAAGGAGAAGATAGGAGAGATGGACACGGTCGCAGAAGTCCAAGGACAGGGTACAACTTTGCGAGAGCTCTTGTCGGCGTCAGAAGATGGCGTAGGGCGAGCCAGTGAGCCGGAGATGCGCTAACGACGGAGATCGCGGGGGCCCAACTGGTCAGCACGAAATCCAGCGAGAGAGTTTAGAAAAAGTGTTTACAATTTGCAGTACTTGGTATTCTACATCGAGAGAGCGAAAATCCATCCCACTTTTGGTTATAGACGTTCGCTGATTAGGCTGCGGGAAGATAGGTTTTCTGCGTGCCTGTATGTTAAGGAAGAGGTTTTACAATTTATAGAATAATGTACTCTGCTATGGGAGAGCACTAAGCTCTCCCGAGCCGATAAATGCACCTTAAGACGAGACACTGTGTATAGAAGGAACTGTAAACGCATTAGAGCACCATGGGTACTCGGCTATGGGAGAGCTGTCTAGCTGTCTCGGTCTTCCTCTCTCTGGAGCATGATAAAAACTTTGATTTGCTTAGAAAAAGTGGTTAACGATTTTGAGTACTTGGTACTCTACTATGGGCAAGCGTAGAGCCGTCTTGAGAAGAACGCGAGGTCTCAATAAGATTGAGCGTTTGAGTGTTTACAAGATGCGGTTAATGGTTTAGAGCACTTAGTACTCTACTACGGGAGAGCTTAAAGCAGTCCCGTAGGCCTCAGCATGAGTCGAATTGTTGCTTGACCGAGTGGGGGGGGGGGGGGGGATAGAATAAGTGGGTAACGATTTGGAGTACAGGGTACACTACTATGGGAGAGCTTAAAGCCGTCCCGGGCTGTTCGTGAACTTGACCATTGCTCTCTCTGACACGCAGCAATGTCAATACTTGTGCCAAGGTGAACCTGTGCAGTACTTTCCATTTGCTAATTCTGGCCCTATTACTAGTTCAAACGACAGGCCTAAATACAAAGACGAAATAACTCGTACTTTTCGTGTCTTGGCCCATGTATTCACCTACATCTTCCGTGTATTATCCATTTCGTTATGTTATTACACAACCGTAGCTTTTAATCAAATTCATTTATTTCTGCTATTATAAAACTGTAGCTTTTATTGAAATAGGTGTGTCACATGTCAACAGCGGAATTGAATAAATTGTGCTTTGCCGATGTATGTAATAGTAAAGTAGAGCAACAAGGGCTGGCTGTCCTTCGGGGTCCATATTTATTATTGGGATGAACAATGGCGTATCAACATGATAACGATTGAAAAAAGCTTGACTGAATTTGTCGGCCGTACACGTATAAATACAATTATGTCTACAACGACCTGCCCGCTAGTATAGATTTGTATCATTCAATAAAATGTTGTTGTCAGTAAAAGCTGCTCACAAGAAAAAGGTATTTTAATAGAGAGTTTGAGGACTGGGGCCCCAAGGAGCTTGGGGACCCAAGAACCTTGAAACGCTCCAGGGCACATGCGCAGAGCACAAAACAATCCTTGGGCTTTTGCGTTCATGTTGACGCAAGGCCCGAAAATCGAAAAATATCGTTGGCTCCCAAGGCAACTCGGGTCGCCAGCGAGACGCAGCGCGGGTCACGCTGCCGCCCATGGTGCCGCCCCATGCCACGTTGACAGAATTTTAGGCGCTCCCTATGGGGACTGTTATGAAGCAGTTCTTTTGCACGAATTTGATATGCCCGTGATTGCCAGCTGTGGGAAAACCATCAACGCCTTGTTGAAAGCTCGCCATATATAAAGCATGAATTAAAAGCACTATAGCATTTCAAAGCAGCTATAGAAAAAGCTGTTTAAGCTTTTGAAAGTATATTATTATCAGTAACGTCATCACGTACGAGGCACCACCTAAAGGTGTACAATTTCAGGGCGCTTTTCAGGAGCTTCTGCTACCAACTTCGCTCGCACCATGGTGCGTCCATATCAAGGAACCGTAATTACCATAATTCATTGCGTCTCCAGGGAGAGTCGTGATTGACGGGCGCGTTCTTTGTGCCCTCATTATCTCGCAGCTTGCCCTCACCTGCCTCTGGTAACGTGATATCTCTGCTCTTCGCGCACCAATAACGTTACGGCGAGCATGTCAGGCGAAGATGCGTTCTAAACGTCTTCTCATTGGTTCTTTTCTTATTTGGAGTTAATTCTGTACAGTAGGGCAATCAGCAGGGGATAGATTGAGAGGCTTCATGTTTCCAAAATTTTGGATGTGTACATCATCAGATCATCATCATCATCATCATCACCAAGAACAACAGCAACAACAACAACTTCATCAACAACATCCTAACTACGCCTACTGCGGGGCAAAGGCGTAATTCTCCGTTATGTACTGTCGGTCCTCTTAGTCAGCTACCACGCTGTACCTGCAAACTTTTTTTTTAATTTCGTGAGCCCCCATTATTTCCTGTCTCTCTATAACGCGTTCGCCTTTTCTTGCAATCTAGTCAGTTACATTCCATGACCAGCAGTTATTCTGCATACACGATACGTGCCCTGTCAATATCCACATCTTCTACTTGATTTCAACTGATATCCTTAACCCCCATTAGTTCCCGGACCTACTCTGCTCTGCTCCTGTCTCCCAAGGTTACACCTGTGCTGTTGCGTTACATCACTCGCTACTTTGACCTCTAGTGAAGCGAAAGGCTCTT
Source organism: Rhipicephalus microplus (assembly GCF_043290135.1). Taxonomy (NCBI): domain Eukaryota; kingdom Metazoa; phylum Arthropoda; class Arachnida; order Ixodida; family Ixodidae; genus Rhipicephalus; species Rhipicephalus microplus. The sequence continues at coordinate 168,556,268 of NC_134705.1, read as the reverse complement.
TGTAAACCTGCAGGTTTCAGCTCCGTGGCTAAGCATCGATAAGATGCAGTTATTACATACCTGCCTTTTAAGAGATATTGATAGACTAACATTGATGTCACTCAGATTCGAATGTCATATACGTTTGCGTATATATCAATGCACACAATAAACATACTGACGAACGTATCTAAGCGGTGGTTGAGAACGATGCGCCATTTTTTTGACAAATGGTCTAAGCTAGGAGACCTTCAATAAATTACTATCTGCTGCTTCAACTCAGAGATAACTGTGTTCATCATGACGAAGGAAAGTTGTCCGAACCAACAAATGCCAAGTTGTGACTGCTGTGAAGTGAATAGTGAAACACGTCGTAGGCATTGTTTCTGAAACAAAAAAAAGCAGACCTTGTTGTCTCATCGGAACTGCCTGATGATCAATGACTTGAATAATATTTATTTTTCGTGTATTATTGTACCCTCTCGTACAATCGCTCGAATCTCCGCAAGATGGAGCCAATGGCAATTCGCCTTAGAATTCGAAACGGTAAACTAAGCCCCCCTCAATGGGCATTTTCCATGCTGCACCAACAACGGATGCTTCTTATCCGGTACAACCTCACTTCACATTGCCTTTCGTAAGAGTTCCCGCAAAACCGGTATAAGCGGATCACTCACTGTTGTTCTCAAGAAGAGTCCCAGAACATTGCGCCTTTGTATATGCATGCAACCACCGCATTCACAGTGATCCCAGTGTGAATAACCTGCCACGATGATGAAGCACCTTTACAGAATAGGAAGCGTGCGTTTATTCGTACCGGCAGTTTTGTCGCATGCCGGAAAACCCTCCAAGTTACGAAAACTATCTCCTCACACAGGTAATGTTTTTTGAGTTGAGCTGTAAATTTTGCATGAAGCAGTGACTAAAAGTTGAATATACTACAGTTCAAAGCCACTCTTAGCGAAAAAACAATTTGTCCTATGTTATATAATTAAATCTGTTTTATACTCTGATATCCGCTGTCAGAGCCTCACGCTTCATATGACTTCCTTAACTTAAGCAACCTTTCGACATTGGTATGACCCTATATTTCCGGAAATTTCTCCCTCTGACTTTTGCTCCCTTTGTTTACTGTATATATAGGCTTTCTTTTGCTTACAGACTTTATATCACTTCTTCTAGAGCCATTAAAAATTGCACGATTTGCTTGCTTTCTCATGTGTTTCGTGTAACTGGAGATATTAAGTGGTGAGATTCGGCAACAGAGGTGTCATCAAAGCCTCTACTTTATCGTTTTATTCGTTCAGGATGAGGCGGAAACATGACGGCCCTTCTTTTAGGCTGCTAGAAAAATTCCCAACTTTGTCGTAAGTGCGTGTAAGTCAACGTGATTGCCACAATTCGTATTGTCACGTGAGGAATGGCAAGCACATCGAAACGTGCCCCACGTTTCTGACGCACAAATGACGCACGAAACCTACTCACAGGCACAGTTGAACGTGAATTAACATCTCAGTTGTTATTTCCCAGTGCCTTAAAAGCACGCCCTCCTCGCAAACGGAGCCTGTGCAACGAGTGCAGTGACCTCTGTGCGGCCGGTTACTACAGCAGAATTGTTCAGGTAAAAGCACAAGGCGTACGATTCTCTCGAGCGCGATATAAGCACATGCACGCGTGAGCATCCACCCCCTCCACATTGCGCCATCTGGCTGGTAACTTTCAAAACACGATAGTTCCCCCGAAATAGCCTTCGCCAGCAGTAAGTGGTAGATATCAGTAGCTTTTCGTTTCAACGTTGAAGGAGGTGCTCCTTCGTGGCTCTGTGGCTAACGCCTGGCACTCACAAGCAAGGTGTCGGACGCTTGATTCCCCGTACCACAGTCTTCTTCTGGATTATTTTCTATCTTGCGTTTCCTATATACAGATACGTATACATATACGGTGAATGACGGCGACGCCGACACCGGTAGCAAAATCCAGCCGAAATCTCTATAATTGCTTTCACAAAAAAACTAAGTTTCGCCGATATGCGTAGGAGAAAAACGAGTTGCCATCGGGCTTTTATTAAAGACTTTTTCCAGCTTTGTGTGTCTCAGCAGTTGCCCAGATCTTACGCTCATTTTTTTTTTTTTGTTTCAGTTGGTGTTTATTTGCAGTTTTTTAGCGCATGTGACTTTTGAGTGTTTGACGCTTCAAGAACATTGTCTCTTTTAGGGGTTTGTACGCGCCTCTATTTTCTTGTCACAAGTGTTGGATTAGATGTTTCTATCCTGTTGCGTGTTCCAGCCTTGTCAAACTACCTGCCACTCAATGCAGTTCAGGAATATAGAAGTTTAGATAAAGGAGATGCGACGATCAAGCTTTTGTGTATAGTTGGCTTGCAGATATATAGAGAGAGAAGAAGAAGGAGCAAAGATGTAAAGGTAGTTTTGCTCAGTATGCGTTTTGTAATCTACAAATCGTTAATCATAATTAGGCGGCCTAAAAGGACGCTCTCTACACTTAAGAAATCGTTTACCAGAACATGGCGTGGTTCACATTGGCGGCTTACCAGAGTCGAACAGTGTAAATACTGTACCCTACAAGTCACTTAAGTTACGAAGATCTTAGACCAATAACCAATATTTTTTTGTCAGCTTAGAGTTCGATGCTTCTTTGAGGACGGATAGGTTTCGAAGCGAAAACCGCAAGTGAATCTGAGATCCAAATGCTGTTCTGTTAGGAGCAGCAGCAACAACAGTGCCATAGATTTTGTTTTCTTGGCTTTATATCTTATTTCCTTACCTTTCTTCCTCTGGCTTTTCCTCCCACTTTTCCACACCGTACGTCCTAATGAACGATCATCCCACCTCTGCTCTGGCTGTTGGTGGACTCGGCGTACCATGCGTCGCCTTCAAGATTTACTGCTGTTGCCTGCCATTGCAGCCAGACAGTCTGAATGTGCTTTCTGTCAGACTGATTCTCCCACTTCCCATCTTGAGTGCTGGCAAAAGAACGAATAGAAAACACAGTGCACACAGATTAGAGCCACGTGCTACACCATTGGCAGGTCCGCTCACTTTACGGCCAGCCACTCGCCAACGGTCTTCGAAAGCCTCGCTAGTTCCACATGGCTAGCGCCCCTCCACATTCAGGCAATGTGGGGAGCGGTGGGCACACGTTGGACAGGCGGCAACCATTGCATGCGCGATGGCACTCAGCAATTGTTCCTTTCCCAACGTTACTCGACGAAGGTTGGTGAAGGAACGGGAGGGGAGGGGGGTGACTAGTGGGGCGTTATATAATGCACTCAACGCGCGGAGATATCGGATGCGTGACGATTGCTTCTGGAGGGTCAATCCACTATTATCCCCTCTCTTGTTCGAAGCCGATTTATTGTTATGATTCGCGCCCTGTGTAGTAAAAAGTGAATTGCAACTGCTGCGGAGGGCAGTGCAAGCTGGGGGTGGGGGCGAGTTCCTCCACGTTGAATAGTGTTGCCAATCAGACTCGTAACTAGCGTAATGAAGTAAAATAAGCAGTGCAGCCGGAGTTGAGGGTCTGATTTCGACCTGCGGCAACGAAAACGTTTAGGAGATGAACCGATCAATTACATAAGCGTAGCCAAATTTTTCGTGAAGGGGGTGGTGGAATGGTGGGCGTTCTGGCACTTTTATTTAGGTCCCTGTTTCGTTTTTATGAGTGTGTGTTTGTACAGACATGGAGTTAAAAAAATGAGAATGGCGGCTTGAGCATTTCGTCTCCATTGAAATTATACTGCAACTGAGCCACTAAACTTCGTTCTTAATTTTCAATATTTTGTCAACCTGACACATGTGTATTTAGGGTCCTCAGATACAGCGGTGACGCCGACTCGAGAAGCAAACTCAAGTTCGCAAGCGCTGAATGAGCACAAAGCTGGGATGACGTGAAATTCTCTGCTGCTTTTACCGTCAAAGTGAAAGGCTTGATCCATTTGCTCCATCGTAGGTAACCAGGTAACAGAGAGCGAGGACAGGAGGGAAAAGGCAGCAAACTATCATTTTCACTTCAATTAGCGAAGCTGTTCAGGCCGGCCGCAAAAATTTTGGTTAATGTGGTTATGTGCAAAAAGACTATCATCGCCGTAGGTAGTTATGTGCCACAGAAACTGTGAATATTTTAAAACTCGCCGCTACTTCGCTAAATATAGGGGCTGCAACATACACGCGGGATACACCAGTTAAGATATGTAGGCAGACGTAACCATTAATTGATAATTATTACAATTAACGATTTATCTCCACGGCCCCGAATTTCAACATTGTGGACACATAAGTGCGGAGTACTTCAGCGTTACTTCTACTGAGTGAATACTGGAAAATGGGAAAGAGAACTGCTGCTGCGAAGAGATCCCGAACTGATAGGGGTACTGCGTAAACGAATACCTGTCCAATGATCTATGACTGGTGCGACCGCTTGGTTTCAGCTCGAATTTCCCTCTGTCTCTCTTTTTAGAGAGAGAGAGTGTGTGAGAGAGAGTTTAGACTTACGTGTCACGTCTTTTATTGTCTCCGGTTTATTTGGAATCACTCTGCGCTATGAAGCAGCGTATATGAACAGCCTTGCATCCCTTTGCTAAAGCCTAGCATGCAACCTAGACGCTTTCCGAAGTCTCTCGGTTAGCGAGGCAGTGGCGCCTGAACCTTTAGCAAAATTCAGAACATCGTAACAGTTTCTCTCAGCATTCGAAATAGGCAGTACGGTAATGGCTGTGAATATCGGTGCCGCTTGCCGTTTCACAGTGCCACGTTTGATACTTCCAAGGGTATGAACATAAGTAAGATTGTCCTCGTTGCTTTTAGAAAGCCGCAGTTGGATACTGGACCACATTGCATCCATGGTTTCACTTTAAGGCTAACTTGATTTTGGCAATCCCCGAGTCCTCCTTGGCATATTTCCCCATCTCGGGCAGTAAACAGGGCGAAACCAATCGCTTTGTTTCAGCCGAACACCCCGGATTCTTTTTAAGGTGCGAAATGTATTCGTCGGCGTCGGTGGCGTCCACATGAGTAAGGCCGGAAATCTCGTTGTGCTGACGCCACCGTGTAGCGTCATGCCCTCACCGATTACCATTCATGATTACATCCTTACGTGACGTCATGCCACCACCAAATAACGTCACCTAAGGCTGTTCTCAAATGACATCGTCGCTCGGTCGAAGAAGGGCCGATCACAAAGCCACTAAAAAACCACGTTGCATGCGGAAAGCTTTAAGTAAGGGTTGAACGTACGCGGCTGAGTATAAAAATTAGCCGCATATCACCGTGCCTCGCTGTAAATGTCATGGAAAGACGACAGCCTTCTGTCTGGAGGCTCTATGTGAGATACTGACATCATCTGGTTGTAATGCCGGGCAACTGGAGCTTGTGCAGAACCCTGGGCCACTGGCCGGCGGCAGCAGCTTGTCGTCAGCAGAGTGCTTTTTTGAGCATAGCAACGCGTTTTCTCCGCAGCGTAAGAAACCCTAGAGTCTTTAAAATGACATATATATGTATTTGTTAGTAAAAGAACACACCGCCTAACACTTGCGTATCGCCCCGCCGCGGGGGTCTAGTGGCTAAGCTACTCGGCTGCTGACCCGCAGGTCGCGGGATCGACTCCCGGATGTGGCGTCTGCATTTTCGATGGAGGCAAAAATGTTGTAGGCCGGTGTGCTTAGATTTGGGTGCACGTTTAAGAACCCCAGGTGACCGAAATTTCCGGAGCCCTCCACTACGGCGTCCCTCATAATCATATGGTGGTTTTGGAACGTTCAACCCCACATATCAATCAATCAATTAATACTAACGTATCGATGATACACATCAGATATGTGAAATATTTGCTTTTTCAATGAAAATGTTCCCAAGTATGTATGCAGCCACCTGATCATGATAGCTGGTTATTAAGGAAGTCCTCAAACTTTCGTCGGGTGGCTTAAATTTGGGACAGACCGAGATGGGGCAGACAGAGCAAAAATTGTGCGTTGAAGAAGAATGGGGCTTTCACCTTTCAGTCATTTTATAAAAATGAATAGTAGACCCCGTCCTGCGTTCTGTTCGATCTCATGTTCCGTCTCATTTTTATCACGTGACACAGGGTATGTTTTGGAAGAGGAAAGGAATATCCGTTCGATAGGAAGCGGGGTAGGCGCGTTGAATGGGTGAGGATAATTTGATAGTCCGTGGCTGTTAGATGGAGGTGAAAAGACATTAGCTGTACATTCGAGAGGGGCCCAAAGGTTTAGTGTTTTTAAGGGTCAACATTTCACGTGCCATTCGGACATTGCAGCAGCGTAGATCGAGATTGAAGACCGAAGCGCGACTTTCTATTCCCCAAACGGGCTTTGTCGGGGAATGCAATGACGGAGTTACCGTGGTGTCAGTCGGGCCTGCAGCACCGACGCCGCATTTAGGGATTCGGATATACTTTAGGAAGAAAATTTTTCTAGAGGCGGTAATTGATAATGTGTGTGTGGGCGGCTTTCAGAAAACGGTATCAGGCTGAATGGATCTCCAAATCGATATGCGACGAGGTGTTAGAATATGTGATATGTTTCATCCTCTGAAGTATAGTTTAGCCTATATTTGTGTAAATTTGCTTTTGGCGCAACTCGCTCTATGTACTTTTATTTTTCACAGCCACATTATGTATGAAGGAAACGCTCAATAATGCTAACTCGAAAGAAATGTACTCCCATATCTTAACGTAATAATTGAACAATTCTGCGTAACACTAAGGGGACCGAAACCCCTTTTTCAGTGCACCTAAAAAGAAAAAAAAAGCCTTATCACTTTCTCTCCTTCCCCCAGCCCAAGTGTAGGGCAGATAACTGAACTGAAGCTTTGTTTAGCTCCTTGCCTTTCCTCTCCAATAACCATTCTCTCTCCCGGACTGCTCATGAGTGAATTCGCAAATGCACACTAGTGACACGTTGGAAGTTCTGTCATACCTATTTCTTGCTGATGATCTGTCCACTTGCAATGTTTTATAAATAAGTAAAGCATGCTCTGTATGAAGTCTTGGGTGGAATCCTTTACAGAATAGCGTAATTGTTGTAAATAGAAACTCCAGCGAAGATGTTATCTTGAAGAGATTAACACTGCTTAAACATTGTGTTAGCGAGCGTATCGAGGGTGCAGGGGGGAGGGGGTGGGTCACCACCCTAGTTTGATAAGAGGGGCGAAGAGCTGTGAAAATGTGCCTCTTACGTTAAGTTAGTAGGGGGGAAAGTGCCGTGACGAACCTTCACCCCCCCCCCCCCCTTTTATGGGGGATTTCTGCCAATGAAACAGCGGGTGTCGCCGACACCAGCGTTGGAAAAAAAATGACCATGTCGTCTTCAGGATGGCAATTTCTTCAGGAGCACGACTGTTGTAGCTTCCTGCGTGAAAGAGATATGACCACTTATCGAAATAAATGCTCCAGGATGGACCCCATTCCAAGCCATTTTTTTTAGTCATGGTTGTAGAGGTTGCGAACTCCCTGCGATTCTACATCATGGATTTTGTGTTCATGCGATAGCAATTCACTCGAAACACTCCAGACTCATATTATACAAGACCACGTCTTAGAAGCGTAGATGTTTGTATACGACGGACAGAATAGCTTGATCAGTAGTGTAGCACAACAAAAAAAAATTTTACCTTTCGTTTCTCAGTCTTATGCACCAGATTACAATACTCCATAACGATGAAAGTGGTGCTGGCATTCATGTATTTACGTGAGAGTTATCGAAACATGCATGTATAGGTGTGATGGCTAGGACAATTTTGTCGCGAGGCGTGTGATGAACTGGAGATTAAGTACAATCAACCAACTGACCGACTTAAAGCACGTCACATGTTAAGTATGTATGCGTTTATTCCTTATTTTAAAACACTTTAGAGTGCGACAAGTGTGCTGTTAGGGTTGCTTATACTACCGAAATTTAAGTAGACTGACGTGTTGGCGTAAGTGTTGACGTTTGTCTTTCGGCCTACAATCAAAGAAAAAAAAAGAGTATGCGTTCATTCCTTTGGCATGGCCTGACTTTCCACGCATATAACTCCATAATAAAGGACATGGTAACGCTCTTTAGTATCCCATCACTTTCATATAGCAGTACAATGAGGTACAAAAAAAGTTCACGTACTTCTTTATATAGTCGTATACCTGCCCAATAGCGATTAGAAAAAAGATTTGTTTCCTAGAAAGTGTGTTTATACTAAAGTTGCGAAAACGTTTTTTGACAGCCAATTCAAGCTTCAGATTTAGGGTTATCAAAGAGGCGATACATAAAATGAAGGAATCGTTTCTGAGATTAAGGCCGCATTCCCTAAAAGGGGGAGCATCATTGAAAAAATATCTGTACGAAAAATTAAAGCAGCTTCACACCAAGGGTGCCAAGCTTGAAGGAAGAGCGGAGCTAGGTAGCCTTGTTGTTTCTATTGAGTTTTCGCTTCACTTCCCGCTCTCTCTCTTTTTGACTTTTTTTTCGTAGTTTTTTTAGATATTTCAATAACGCCGTCCTCTTTCTGTGTCTGTTCTTTTGTTTTGAATATTTTGCTGTACTTTTTTCTATTCCTTCCTTTTCTCTCTCTTTTCTCTCTTTAATACTTTATGTGTTTTTCGTTTTTTTTCATTCTTTTACTCTTTTTATATGTTTTTACCGTACGTTCCGTCAAGCGACGATATCATACGACAGCCCGAATCTTTAGAGTAGTCCACACATATTACCCTGACACTCGAAGAGCACCAGTAGGAACCTTGCCACGAACTGAGCTCAGCATACTGTAGATGGCTAAGCTCATTGTGCTTCTGACTCTGTTACTACATGCTTCGACGGCATTGAGCATTGTTCGACAGTCCGTGCCCCTAAAGCGATCCGCACTTAAAATGTAGAGTCAAATGACAAGATAACGTCACAACCATAGAGCATCTTTATAGAACCAGTATAGCAAGAAAAATTACTCGTCGCCGTCGTCGTCGTCGTCATCATAATCAGTATTAAAATCATCATCATCACCATCATTATCATCATCGTCATCATCATCTTGACTACGCTCACTGCAGTTCAAAGGCCTCTCCCATGATCCGCCAATCAACCCGGCCTTGTGCTTTCTGCTGCTGCGGTATACCTGCGAAATTTTTTATCTAAGCAGCCCACCTAACTTTCTGTCTATCCTTCGTGCGTTTGCATTCTCTGGGAATCCAGTCACTTACCCTTAATAACCAGCGGTCATCCTGCCTGCGTGATACGTGCCCGGGTAATGTCCATTTTTTTTTCTTCTTCATTTCAACAGTGATATCTTGAACCCCGCTCTGTTCCCTGACCCACTCTGTTCTCTTCTTGTCTCTTAAGGTTAGACCTATCGTTTTCCCCTTCCATAGCAGGCTGCGTCGTCCTAAATTCAAGCTTAACTCTCTTTGTGAGCCTCCAGGTTTCTGCTTCATGGGTAAGTGCCGGCAATATGCAGCTGTTATATACCTTCCTCTTGAGCGTTAGTGGCATATTACCACTTATAATTTTAAAATGCTTGCCAAATATGAGAAAAATAACTAAATTATAACAAGTAATAATTCTTGCAAGAAATCAATATTATAATAGAATTAAAAGAGCGCAATGCAAATAATGAAAATATATTAATTTATATGACAGGAGATATCGTCTCAGAGGACCACTGAAATAACACAGGCCTTATGAAGACTGGATTATTTTTCCGATCTCTATAAGAGACAGTTCGAGGAGGGAACTAGGCGGTCACACTGGCTTTCAGAAGTGGACAGAGCCCTTGCCAGACTTTTCGTGACAACCGAAATATCGCAGATCACTTCTTGACAAAAATGGACACTCTGCGTTGAGAAACACTCTGCAGCTTCCTTTTTCATCATACCTCGATACGCCTTTGTAGGGAGATTACCTCATAATCCATTGTCATGATCCGTGCCGATCCCGTTAATTCTGTTGCTTATTGCTCTGTTACAGACGTCCCTTGCAAACACACTAGCCGCTGTTCGATCGTGAACTGATACCCACCCGCCACCTACTCATTTTAAGGGACGCCGGGTAAGCCCTTTTGCGTGCTTCTGATGTCAATTCAATCCAGTCGTGGAGCACGTTATAAAAGGGTATGGCAACAAGTGCGGCACGAGGCATCCGCTTGCTGGGATCACTAACAGCCGAGCAAACTGCGATGTGCATTTACAAAGGGAATTCCCTATTGCGTGAACTCAGCTTCCCCCGTCGGCTAGATCTTTATTGCAGAGTAATAATTACTGCTAGGGAATTACTAGAGAATTAGGGAATTACTAGGGAATTCCTAGGGAATTACTGACGGCACTGGATGTTTCTTTTTGTTGTGACTGTTTTTAGCTTTAGTGAGTGACTTATTTGCGGCTTGTTTTTTTTTTATTTGTCTGACACAAAGGATAAATTGGCTGTTTCACAGAGATAATTTATTCCGCATTTGTTCGTTATGGTAAAAAGAAAATGCCCGAACCGGGACATGAAGCTGCTTTCTAGTGCTTGACATGGGCAAAGCCCTGATTACAATTGGCAAGGTTTTTATTTAAAAACATGCAAGTAGATTTTGTCCTACTGCCTAATGGCTTCAGTTTACATACCGTATTCACATTTTTTAACGCACAATGGTATCAACCAAGAACGTTTTCGTATTTTCGGCCTTATTTAATAAATGCGGAACGTTTTATTTAGGGCAAACGTATTGCCTTAAATCAAGAGCTAAAGTATGCAAGCAATTCATGCTGTAGTACACTGATAAGGGTGAGAACAGTGGTGGGCCGTATAGAGATCGGTGGGCATGGGTGCACCGCGTCATTATCTTTTGTGCTGCAGTAACACGAACATTCTAGAGTTATCACTGGTGCTCACGTAAGCTATCTAATAATCGTGACTATTCGCGTCCTGCATGTATACTTGAAATAACAATCTAAAACAATCGCAGAGCCCCCGCAATATTACGAAGTGATCTGCACCGAGCCTTACTAACAGTTGTTGATGCTGAAACCCCAAACACAGACTGATTGATATGTGGGGTTTAACGTCCCAAAACCACTATATGATTATGAGAGACGCCGTAGCGGAGGGCTCCGGAAATTTAGACCACCTGGGTTTCTTTAACGTGCACCCAAATCTGAGTACACGGGCCTACAACATTTCCGCCTCCATCGGAAATGCAGCCGCCGCAGCCGGGATTCGAACCCGCGGCCTGCGGGTCACCAGCCGAGTACCTTAGCCACTAGACCACCGCGGCGGGGCCCCAAACACAGACTAAAAGCAAGGAACGTGCGGGGAAATGTAATGTACGTACCTATTTTTACGGGGGCAAAGCACACGGCCATGGTCTCCTTACATCCTGGAATCTCGCCGCTTTTCCGTCCACCCTCCAAACTCGTATGATTTTATGTCAGCCATAAATCGTGATAATTTCAGCTTTAGCGATGAGTCTGCGTGAACGAAGTAGTAGACCAAGCGACCCACAGTGGCGTCCACATCCGAAAAAGGCCCGTATTCGCACGCTTTATTGCATGGCAGCAAACCATACTGGAACACTGTCCCACGGCTGCTCAATGTTCATGAGCAGTCGTGGCTATGCGAACCTCGGTCGTAATTGAGAAATGATAGGTCGCTCCTAGGCCATGTTTGCCTTGACGCCCGTTGATGACGTCGTTAAGCGCGCTCCGTATTTTCACCTAAAGAAGAATCAAGGGTAAAACGAAAGCTTCTTGACGAAAGGGGACCCGTATACGTATGGTGATAAATTCGCAGGCATATCCTCCAGCCAATGCCTTAGATTAGCCGGAAGCGTGGGGTAATAAAGCACACCGATGGTGACAGCTGTGTAGCAAAGCAGCGTGCAGAGCACGTCAGATAGTGGCGGCGTGACTATAGGGCGTCCCTAAACGAAGCAATGAAAAGACGAAATCGCTAGACCGGAATATACTGATCGAGTTCGCTTTCACGGTACAATTCTCTATAAATAAGGGTCACACTCCCTCTTATGACGATGTCTAAGACGTCTGGAAGGTGAGAGCCGCCACCTTGTTCTTCTCAGAGCATTGTAATGACGCCACTGTTCCGCCTCCCCGCCTGTTCTGCACTGAACTTGGTTTTGCACTTTGCACTGCCTCCGAGGTCGGACGCTTTCGCAGATTTATGTGACTCACTGGATTTCTCAGTGCCTTCTCCGGCCACCGATCGGCTATTTTTGATCAAGTGGTCACGTCATGTGATGACTTCTTCATGTGGCTTGACGTTATGTTTCGAAATGATCAATTTATGATGACGTTGCATACTTTGGTGACCTATAACAGTATGATGTAAGGACATGACGGCATCATGCGATGATGATATTTAGCGTCATTCAGATTCAGCAACGGCCACGTTTTTTTGTTTTATCAGGCATCTATGCCTTTCTCTTTAATCAAACCTGGAACACGTACACAGGCGAATACAACGCGGAATGGGAAAAGTTTCTTACGACCTTTATCTCAAAAACAAAATAAGTAATTTTTGATGATTTATTGATTGACAAGTGAGGTTTGACGTTTCGAAACCCCCATATGATTATGAGAGACGCCGAAGTGGAGGGCTCCGGAAATTTCGACCACCTGGAGTTCTTTAACGTGCACTTAAATCTGAGCACACGGGCCTACAGCAACTTCACCTCTACCGGAAATGCAGCTGCTGCAGCCGAGATTTGATGCCGCGACCTGCGGGTCAGCAGCCGAGTACCTTAGTCACTAGACCACCACGGCGGGGCAATTAAAATTTATGTATCATATATGAGTCTTGATTTGTGAATATAATATGTGTGTTTCTAAAGAAAATAAATAGTCCTTTATTACACTACATCTGAGCAGACGTATTTGTTGAGGAACCCTTCTTAGGCAGACGTATTCTTCTACTAGTCCCTTCAACATAACCAACCTTCAGTGTCTATTTATACTGAATGAATAAATAAGCAATACTGCTGCTGGTCTCACGATTTAAACTAAAGCCATGGTTTCAATGAAAGCTACCGAGCCATTCTGATCTCGTCGCGCCGCACCAGCCCCAGATGGCCCACGCCAACGTCGTCTGAATTTCCTACCACCACTAATGAATGGGGCGAGAACCCTTTTCAATAGCACCATTCGTTTATGGTCAGCATCTAAAGACATTTCAGCAGACCACCAGAGAGCGGTAGTTGTGGTGATTGGGCGTCGCCCTTGATAAATGACCACGCTCCTCACACTTGTCTCTTCTCGTGCAAAGTCACCAAACTTCCTCCCATACTTCGTATTGCCTTTTTGGCGTTGGCCGAGACGTCTTTCTCCAGGACCTAGGCTCACTAGGCGCTATCGTTCAGAGGGAGCCGCTCCGTATGTTTTCCCCCGCGTTTTTCGTTTCGCGTAATTGAGCACGGCTCTCATGAGAGTTCTCGCTCACTAAGCTGCGCTTTGTCTCCGTATCTCGAATACGGACCCATTCTCGACTTTTGGGCCCCACACAATGGGATTATATAGCACGTCCTACATATCGGTCCCTCTATGGTGGTCCAAGCGTATTGTTGTTGCTATACTGGTATAGGCTTTCTTCAATCTCTAGCTGCGTGAAAATACGAAAACATCTCAAATCCAGCAACTATGGGAAAAAGGAGAGCTGCATTCTACTAGGTGGCAGTTAACATAACGCTCGAAGAAAATTACAAGGGTTTTTGTTTTTGTACTCAGTAAATTCCTTCAAAGGGCATTGCTATATCACAACGCGAATACTGCGCGAACCACAGGAAATCTGACACAGGGAACACGAGGCGCAGGCGCTGCCTACCGCCATGCATTGCCTACCGTTCAGACCGGCATAAACAGAGCCCAGCTCAACAAAACACAGAACAGCACAGCACTGCACAGTTCCAGGTAATGAATAACATTGAGGTTAAAGCTTGAAGACCAATATCAACCGCGCTGGAAAATATTTATTTTTCATGTGGCATGTCATGTTCCCACGCTTTTCTTAGTAGATATATAAAGAGCGACGCCTGCTAAAACACGCCGCACAGCCGCAGTGAAAGCATCAAAGCTGGCCTTTCCAGAGCTCGTCCTAAAGTTTACACAAGCATGTACGCGAGCAACATGTACACGAGCAAGGTACCCATCAGGCCACAATTAATCATTTTTGTGCAGTAAGAAAACACTTACTACACCACTATGCGTAATTCTGTTGGGAAACGACGTGACCACGACACATGTGCAAGCCAATGCGTGAAGTTTATTTATGCTGTGGGTGATTGTGATGAAGAACAATAACTGATCACGTAGTAAAAGTTTGGCCACCATAGGCATACGCAACTGGCACTGTATGACGCATTGTTGTTATACGCTCATCTACCACGCTGTACTACATGAGGTGTACTACATCTACGTCACTACATCTACTAAATCATCTACGCTGTACTACATGACGCCTGCATAGGATCGTTTTGCGAAGGAAGCTCAAGAACGGACATGTCTTTGTGGTAGGATATTCGACTGAGCTAGAATATCCTTTTCTGTAACATGAAAACAGATGTAGCAAGAGGAAACGATCAAATCACTTCTATATCCGACGAGGACGATGATGGTCAAAACTTCATTTCTCCCAAAAGAGGGAGCCTAGCCATAGATCGGTTGCGAACGAGAACGTGCAGCTGCCTACCACCACTTTTTCATGAAGGAAATCAATGTTGTACTGTTGCTCCATCCCGTCTCCACGGCCATTCACTAAATTTCGGCGGTTTTATCGCTCACGCATCGCTGATTCATGGAAAGCACTGGCAATGTTGCGCGGACACCTCCGAGCAACACGCCATGATAAAATGACGTATGGCTTAACGGAAAGGATAAAACTGAAAAGAATGGATTGAATTGCTCATGAAGCTACCGGATAGTCAGCACTGTGAACGAATGAATACTGTTCATTGTGTTATATTACAACCTGTCACTGTTTAGCGTCCTCAAATAACGAGCCACCAACGTGACGTACATGCGATGGCTTCAACTCTAAGCCCCACCCTTTAAGAACTACAATCGTCGAAACAAAAGCGTATCAATTATTATGTCTGCAGAACATGCTTTGCAAAGTGTCCAAGAGCATCCTTTTCCTGTAGTACAGGGAGCAACAAAGATTAACACTGGTGTTTGTTTTACATAACAAAACAACGCTCTTTGCGCGTGCGCGGAGTTTCGACGCGTGTGTTCATGCCCAGAGTTACACAGAGAGAATAGGCGTACCACGTAGGCCGAATGCTTTACGTCGCGTCGTGCAGCGAACTAGGGGTGCCCAATCAGGTGTGTTTACGGTTTACGCTTGACCCGTGCGCCCTCGTCACCCTGCACTCGAGGTTATTGCACGGGATAATAAGGACAGAGGCTATCACGTTTGTTACTTACAACTAGATAACCTTGTGTGAACGTCTTTTAAATGTGAAGCATTTATTCTCGAACTTCAGTGACTTTGCGCGAATCTATCTATCTATCTATCTATCTATCTATCTATCTATCTATCTATCTATCTATCTATCTATCTATCTATCTATCTATCTATCTATCTATCTATCTATCTATCTATCTATCTATCTATCTATCTATCTATCTATCTATCTATCTAACTATCTATCTATCTATCCATCTATCTATTTATGACTTTTAGCTCTCCTGGCCGTTTCGATAATGGTATCGATACCAAACTTGGTATGGCATATCACGACTGTATGAAGGACATATATGACTAGTCATAACAAGAAAATTGTTATACGTATGACATGAATGTCATGTTTTACATTTCATGGTCCTGCAGCTCTTGTGATGATTTCGTTCACATGGCATGTTGCAAATTTGGTATGGTATGGCATGATCGCATGGCGAACCCATGCGACAGACCCTAACATGAAAATCATGACATGCGTGTCAAGCAACAACATGACAACATGCCACGCTTATGATGCGCTCGCGGCCGTTTCGCTTGCGTCACATATACAAAATTTGGTATTACAGTGTGTGAATGGATGACGAAGGTGTTACTGGTGCGAACATGATAATCATGAGATGTGTGTCATGTAACGACATGACTACATACCACCCTCATGATGCGCTGGCAGGCGTCTCACTTGCTTCACTTATACCAAGTTTGGTATTACGGGACGTGAACGGATGACGAAGGTATGATGCTGGTGCAAACATTATAAACATGAGATGCGTGTCATGTAACATGACTACATGCCACGCTCATGATGCGCTCGAGGCCGTTTCTCTAGATTCACATGTACCAAACTCGGTATTACGTGAAGTGAACGGACGACATAGGTAAATGACACATCCATACATGATAATCACAATATGCGTGTCATGTAACAACACGACTATATGCCACACTGGTGATGCGCTCGCGGGCGTTTCGCTAGGTTCACATACGCCAAATTTGGTAATACGTGACGCCAATGAATGGCAAAGGTACGTGACTTGTGCAAAACATGATAATCATGAGATGCGTCTCATGTGAAAACATGAATACATGCCACAGTCAAAACGCCAATACATTCCAATGTGACGCGGTGCACGTGCCACGCTGCGTTGCTTTGACCCATGCGCTTTCAGTGGGTCCAGCGTCCCTCTGACACAAAAATAGGGTGACGCAGTGTTGTCAGTGTAACGCATCGGCGCGAAATGCAGTTTGTCGCATTTCGTGGCGGTTGCCGTCGGGCCACGCCGACGGACGCTGGTCACGCTTGGCGTCAGACTATAAGTGCTTGCATTTTGCTAACGTAGCGTCGCTGTGCCCCGCGTGCGCGCGCGTCAACGCTACATTGGAGTATATTGGGCCCTTCATGATGTGTTCATGGCTGTTTTGCTAGCTCCAAATATACCAAAACTGGTGTTACTTGACGTCAATGGATTAGGAAATATATGACTGGTGCACACATGATAATACTGACACTCGTGTCATGCAGGAACATGACAAAATACGACGCTCATAGCGTGCTCGCGGGCGTTTTGCTAGCTACACATATACTGAATTTGGTATCACGGGACGTGAATAGATGACGAAAGTAGACGACACATGTAATCATGATAATTTTCACACGGAAGGAATGTACGGCATCAGTTACGTCCACCTCCTGACGTTGTGCTGATTTTAAAGTGGCATATGAACATTTCTCATTCGTGCTTCGCATATCATCGATTCCCACTGTACGTGGGATCTGCCATTTTTTTTATTTAACTGCTACCCTTGAGATACACAAATGATTGATTGATATGTGGGGTTTAACGTTCCGAAACCACTATATGATTATGAGAGACGCTGTAGTGGAGGGCTCCGGAAATTTAGACCACCTGGGGTTCTTTAACGTGCACCCAAATCTGAGCACACGGGCCTACAACATTTCCGCCTCCATCGGAAATGTAGCCGCCGCAGCCGGGATTCGAACCCGCGCCCTGCGGGTCAGCAGCCGAGTACCTTAGCCACTAGACCACCGCGGCGGGGCAGATACAAAAATACAGAAAAGTTCGAAAGCCGCAGTGTATTGCACAATTAAAACCACTCGGCGGAAGCTCAGTCTTCCACTGTCTTCTCAAGATGCTTTCATGACTTACAAAGCATTGTCTCTATTTTTCAGGTAGGAAAGATTCCTGAATTTTTTGTTGAAAAAACTATGTTCCAATTTGTCGCGATGTGTTTTGAGATATTCATATCTGAAGATGTGTTCGTGGCTCAATAAGGCACTGTCTAAGAGACTAATACCCTTGTTTCAGGCAATCAAGAAAGAAGAGAATAATTAGTGTTTTATTCTCTTTAGATATTTGATTTATTGGTATTGGTATGGATTTATATTTGCCTGTAATTTTTTCTTTGGAGCTTAGATTTCTAGGTTTCCTAATGCGACAGTATGCGTGGTCGTCTGGGACTATATAGATTAAAATAATAGGTTGACTAATTATTCTGTTTTTTTATCAACGTGTCTACAAAGTTATATGCGTATAAAAATCAGATTATTTTGTTTAAATAATTTTGTGCATTTGATCAAACACCAAAATTTTCGAGATCATCAGCAATCTTTCATTTATATTTCCCTTATTCTAAGCTTGAACAATTTTTTTTTTCAAAACCACTCGATTCTTGGCCAATCCCCCATAGTGGGTATGCGCCACGGACAATAGGTGAACATGAACATGAACAAATCTGATTTAGGCAAGGCCTTCATGTTATCCTAAGGGGGCACTATCCTGACAACATATACCTTACCGAAAGTTTAGTTGAACTGTAACCATCGATGCAAAGTTTTTATGGTCATGCTTTGCGTGGCTAGGCGCAATCAATATTCATTCGTTCAGTGTTTGTACGCAAGAATTCCTAGGGGTTACGTGCCGCAGAAATATGGTGAATCACACTATTAACTACTGCACCACTAAAAGTGTTGAAGTGAGTACAAAGGGGACCATGAAAAGTGCGATTTCAGAAAAAAATTGCCCGCAGCTTCCCTCGGGGGAACACTGAGGAGGATTCGGACCATATAATTGGTTAACGGGGTGTTAAAGTGCGACTTACTTGGGTCGATGGCTAAATTGGTTAACGTGGTTGTGAAATGGGGTGTTAAATTGCGACTTACTTGGGTCGATGGCTAAATTGGTTAACGTGGTTGTAGGAGGGGGTGTTAAATGAGTGAACACGTACACACGTATGCGAAAGGGCGGCGCTGGTCGAAGGGACGTCGATCATTGTGTTTGTGGATTCGTTGGAATTCATTTCACCGCGACCTTGGACGTCGACGCGCCGTACAAACCAACCAATGAGCGGCAACTGAGCGAGCGAGCGCCGACCTTGAGTATATATACAGCACGACGGCGCATGCACTGTCAGCTGTTGAATGTTCTCGAAGCGCGACGCCACATGCGCGTCCACTGGAGAATCAGGAGAATTGTAGATGTCGAACGCGGTGTGTAGAGGAGGAAGGGTGCACAGATGGTGGAGGAGTGAAGCGCGCGCGGTGTGTAGAGGAGGAAGGGATGCACAGATGGTGGAAGAGTGGGCGACGGCGCGACGGCGCATGCGCGCGCGTCAGCTGTCGAATGTTCGAGAAGCGGTGCGGACGGCGCACTACAAGGTGCGAGTATAAGATGCTCCGCATCTAAAAAACGTAACCATTGACTGCGAATGACGTTATTGAATCTTCAGGACAAACCCAGTGATAAATACTGAGGCAAAAGCCGTATTTTAACGACCAAAGCGAATGTAGAGTGAAATAATTGCATTCAATTGTTTTTCTGCAGTGGTTGTCTATAGTTCCGGCGTAAAGTATCATTTTCTTTAAATTAGCGAATAATAAATGTGAAGCATTGCTTAGCGAACTTCGGCGAATTTGGGCGTTTCTATCTGTCTATCTATCTAGCCGCCTACGACATTTAGTTCACCTGGCCGTTTCAATAACGGTACCAATACGAAAATTGGTATGGGATAGCATGACTATTTGGCGAGCATGTTTGACTAGTCATAAAATGAAAATCATGATATGTATGTCAAAAATGTCATGATTTTCTTTTCATGGTCTTGCTACTTTTGCGTTGGTTTCATTCTCATGACATGTAGCAAAAATGGTACAATATCACATGACCGCATGCCAAACACATGTGACAGACCCTAACATGGAAATCATGAAATGCATGCAATGGTCGTTATCAGTCATGACTACATGTCACAATCATGATGCGCTCGCGGCCGTTTCGCGAGCTTTACATATACCAAGTTTGGCATTACGTCACACGAACGGGCGATGAAGGTAAATGACACGCCCAAGCACGACAATCAAGACATGTGTGTCATGTAATACACGCATTCATGCTACGCTCATTGGGCACTTGCGGTCGTTTCACTAGGTTAACATATACGGATTTTGGTGTTTCGTGACATGAATAACGAAGGTATAATACTAGTACAAACATGATAATCATTACATACGTGTCATGTAAGAACATGACAACCTACTACGCTGGTGATGCGCTCGCGGCCGTTTCGCTAGCTTCATATATACCAAATTTGGTATTACGGGACGTGAATTGACGACGAAGCTAAATGACATGTCCAAACATAATAATCATGGCATGCTTGTATTGTAAAACATCACTACATGCTACGCTCATGGCGCGCTCGCTGCCGTTTCTCCATAGCTCCACATATTCCAAATTTGGTTTGACGTGACCTGAATAGACGAAGAAGGTAAATGACACGTCCAAACATGGTAATCATGATATGCGTGTCATGTAAAAGTGGACTACACTCTACGCTCATAGCGGGATCGCGAAAGTTTCGATAGCTTGAACATATATCCAGTTTGGTATCACGTCACGCGAACGTCTTCTGGACAGCCCAAACTTTTCATACTCCGATCACGCATAGCGTTCGTAACAACGTTGCGTATACGCAACAACGCTGCATTTCGGATGGCTTATATGCACACAAGCTCTGTCCACACGCAATACCCTAACAAGACACTCTTGCGTTGCATGCGCAATGCCATTACGGGCACAACTGACGTCAAAGTAAAGCTTGCAACTAGCCCATTTTTACAATCGCTTATTTTTCATTCACGTTACTTCTGATGTACATGTGACTTGCGTTGAATAAACGTTCTTGCGAAGTGTTTTAGGATAAAGATCTGTTATCAGTGATTAGGTACATTTAGCTATAATAAACGAGGTAGAGTGAGCTGTGGTACTACCCCGTGATTATATTGTCCAGTGTGTGTCAACGTAACGTTCAGGTTAAACTTTAACCTTCTCAAGTACTACGCATAATAACCATTGTCTTAGGTTCATTGGTACACTTGGCCCGAATACTGCGGGTTATTATGAAGTGTCCGATCGGGCGCATTACTACATTACTACAAATAATACCTTGTACTTTCCTCGACGTCATTGTCTGTTAGTTATCATTATTAGTGTACAATAAAAATAAGCTGCTTTCGCGGAGGCTGCTTGAAAGCCCCTCCGAGCTTTCAAAAGCCTCATAACTGCGGAGTTTTATTGTTTTTTTGCGTTAATGGGCCCGTTTTTTTTCCGGAAGACGCACACGTCAGACTGTTGTATACGATTGCCAGCAAGTCACGTGATGTTTGTGCCATCGCTACCCAGCTGGATGAATGCCGATCGAGTCGGCAACAAGCGACACGCTCCTGGCCTTAACAATAACCCGCTTGAACTCCGACTCCCGATTTCGCAGTGACAGATCACCCTATGTTGGCTAAGAGGGCGCAGTACAAAGGGGAAGTGGGCGGGTGGCGTCCATTTCGTACACACGCTCCATGAAGCACACAATCAGGACACACAATAACAACGAAACGAAGAGATGGAAGGGGTAGCTGAATGTTCACAGGCGGAACTTGGCCGGACGAGCACCTCGTACATTGTCACGTGAACTGTTTCGGATGTGGCCCCGAAGGTTCGTTCGTATCACATGAGCGGTAAATGAAGTACGCCTTGCTGGCGAACGCCGTCGACTCTTGCGAATGAAAGGCGAGCTTTCGACGACACAATATCGCTAATCCATTTCCGTGGGGAGTGGTTCTGTTCTACTAGATGAACAGCGCACGTCCTGCCACGCGTCACTGCGGTGTCAATGAGAATCTGGCTGTTCACTTCAATCGATCAAGGCCGGGGACATTTGGGCCCTCTTCTAAGGAAATGCTGAAGAGGTAATAGGTGCAAGGCAGGAAATTATTCGGAGACGATTTCTGTTAAAATGGTACAATCAGTTCCGCTAAGTGAAGCATGGAAAAAATCACAGAGCATATTCCATTCAACAGAGAAGTTCAATCATGGCAAATATTTCTAGAAGTTGCCCTCTCCGTCTTGATTGATATGTGGGGTTTAACGTCCCAAAACCACTATATGATTATGAGAGACGCCGTAGTGGAGGGCTCCGGAAATTTAGACCACCTGGGGTTCTTTAACGTGCACCCAAATCTGAGCACACGGGCCTACAACATTTCCGCCTCCATCGGAAATGCAGCCGCCGCAGCCGGGATTCGAACCCGCGCCCTGCGGGTCAGCAGCCGAGTACCTTAGCCACTAGACCACCGCGGTGGGGCGCCCTCTCCGTCCTATATAGCTCAAATCTATCGAATCAAGTGCAGTACACTTCCAGTCTTTTCAAAAGCAGGTGTGTTCATCGGATGACTGAAAAATATCACACCATAGGCACCCCAGCGTAAGATAAGCGAGCATAAGATAACATCAATCAGAAATGGAGTCAACTGAATGGATACGGACCCGATAGTTGTACCTTTGTCACACGAGTAAGGTTAAGCGCTGCTAGAGGACGTAACCGAAGTTGCCGTAAACCATAGAGTTCCTAAATGTACACTAGAGGGAACTCTGGTGCTAGTGTCTATGGGAGCTGCAATGCATGGCGCTTCAGCGACCATATAAACGATGGGTAGTACACGGCTTTGTCTAATTTTCGTATTTTTGTCTCCGTGTGTGTTCGTGTGGCTTGAAACTGTTTTCTTACGAAACAAAAGTCTGCTAATGTCCAGCGCGTGCGCTTTACCGCCTTATTCTTTTAGGCTAACCTTTTCAAATTGGGGCACAAATTTCAAAAGGGTTTGCTCTTTCCTTCAAAACAAAACCGAAACACAGCAATGAACGAAGCCACAAGAACGATTCGCCGCCCACAAGTACGAAGACTAGGCAAATCCGTGTACTACCCATCATTCCCATGGTCGCTGAACAATCGCAGTGCCAGAGTCCTTTCTAGTTAATTTTAAAAAACTCTATACCGTAAAACCAGAGGAGCTGGAACATGTTTACAGCACGGACAAACTTGTACGTGTGTAGTGAACACAGTTTTAACTTTTGTCAGAGCTGACATTCAAACTGCAGTGTCATTAGTAGCGAATGATTGCACGAGTTAAGAACTGCATCATTCTGCGGATAATAAACAATATTATCTGGGTTTTAACGTCCCAAAACTATGATGTAACTATGAGAGACGTCATATAGTGGAGGTCTCGGAAACTTCACACGACCTAGGGTTCTTCAACGTGCCCCTGAAATACAAAAACCTCACACATTTTCGCCTCTATCGAAAATGCAGCCGCCGCTGCCGGGATTCGATCCCGCGACCTGCGGACCATTCTGCAGAGCAATTACTCATTTTAAACGCGTAGCTGCGCATCTCAGTAGCTTTCGGGTCATGAATGTGGAGGGCAAATTAAAAGAGCAAGTCTCTCATGGCAGTGTTTATACGCGTAATTTATCTTCCCAAATGCGTATCATTGCCTCCGTCTTGCAATGATCCAGTTGACTGGTTTTTCTGAGGCCCTCTTTGATATTTGGCGTCGTAAGCGTCATGGTGGCATAACGCCATGTAAACATTATGGCGTCCGCTAGAGTGCATTGGCATGTTTCAGACTTTGTTTGGCATTTTCGTAAGCTCTATACCAGAAAGCCTCTCGGTACTCTAAGTACGACGGCTGTTAGGTCTAACGGTTGTTATAACCTATATTCACAGGACAACCCTAACCGCAGGGAATTCATTAACAACAGTTTTCGTAAACGGAGTTGGTCAAGTTAGCGCCGTAAACTGACTACAAGGCGGCCTCTATGTCGGACGCGAGCAGCTTGGCGCTTCGGTACAAGACAAACAGCCCTTACAATACCTGCGCCAGAAGCACGTGCAACATATTTGTAAATAAACAGCAATCAACACAAGAACGAACAAGAAAATGATTGGGGAAACGTGGGGCTCTCCCCAAAATAAGACAATGTCTTGCGGAACTTATCGGTGCTTTGCTAGAGGCGCTAAATTCAACTGAAGCAGGTCATTTGCGTCGTAGTGGGAGGTTGACATTCATCCGTATTTATGACACGTATTAGCAGGTTATATTCGTCCCATGGGTGTCATAAGAGTGACACGCAGGTCCCGCGCAAGGCTGCACCCGAAACTTTTCCGTAATTTAATTTGACGCCACTCAGACGTTGCTACGTAAAAGCTCAGCGGGAGACTGCGTTATCCTCCCATCACGTTCTTTGCACTCCTCCATTGAAAAACAAAATAAAACGAAAAACTGAAAAGTTTTCGAATAAACATGATGATGATTTGGGCTGTATACGTTTGGTGAGGGAGCGATTTATGGCATGCAGAAGCAGCGTGTACCAATTTCACATAGTATAGCTGCTTCCTCCTCTTGTGTAGGTTAGAATTCTCCTGTTTTCTGATAATCTTGTGAGCCTGAAGCCACTATTCGTTTATTCGGTTGTCGTAGGAGGCTCAAGATATGCATGAGGCTATTACCGCATTGAGAGTGCTATTAGCTATTAGCACCAGAACGGTACACTGTGCAACTGGGAGCTATTAGCGTTGCCTAATGGCACCGAAATAAAGAAATTCGCCCTCAAGGCAGTATGCGATGTTCTGGCAAAAGCGCTATAAATGTTGATTTATTGAGAACCTGAGCTTACAGTGTTTCTTATTCTACTCTTGAAGCGTTCGTTTAGAATATGTACATTGATGATAACTAATAATTTAAATATCTTTGTTTGGTCAATTAGTTACTGAATTAGTCAAGCAAATAATAATAAATAAACAAATGAAAGTTGATTCAAGGCAACATCAGGAATCATTTATTCAAGAGCAGCGGAATTTATGAAAGCAGACACCGAAAAAAAACGTTGGTGGAGTCAAGCGTATAAACCAACATAAATGTGTTACCCTGTCTCTACAAGCCCTCCCGCTGCAACTTCAGTTACTACAACTGGATAATAGTCAGAATTAACACTAACGGAGATCTATGGTTCAGTGCGAAAAGTAAGCCTACGTACATATTTTTGAAACAGACTGTAAACCAGGAAACAGACGGGGTGATTCAGAGGTGAAGTTCACAGGTGTGAAAACACTTGTGGTCGACCGTCGGGGTATGGCGCTACATTCGCTCACCCATTTAGTGGACACTTGGGGTGATCCATGGCAGCGTTGCCAGTTCTCTGACTTTTTTTCGTGTTTGGGCCATGGAAAGTACACGTACGTGGTCCACATTTGTCCCATAAGCCTTTGGTTTTGTAGCAGTGACCATATCACCTACGTAAACAATCGTTAAATGGTTCGCGCTGTTAACGTATACCTGCTGTCCAGTCGCTAGTACCGGTGACAGGAGAAACAAAAACTTTCTGTGTGTGTGGATTATGTACTTTCCTTGCAAGTACGATTCACGTAGTGGAGCTGTCCGGCGATGTTTGTTCTTTATTTTGTATGATGGTAAGAATTTGAAGCCGGGAAATGACTTTTTGATGCGCTTCCTTCATTTGCGATCTTCCCCCGTCCCCATCCCCCACACCAGAAACACGTAATTCGTAATGTTGGTCATGTTCTCATAATACACCCCCTTCTTATCTCATTTCTTTCACACGCACATTCACAGACACTACTAACAATGTACAACACATATAATCACTATTTGCATTCCGAAAACACGTGCAACGAAGATATCGGACATGTTTCAATGCAATGTTGTGTATTACCACAATTGCAGTCGCTTTCACAATCGACCAGTTGTCACTACAACACATCATTCAGTGGTCTCTGTTCTGTTGCGATTCCGTCTTATACAGGGCCTTAAAGAAGACAAATTGTGGTTGATGTGAAACCTTTATTTAACAGCAAAACATTTGTACGAGCAGCACAAAATAGGACATTGCGCCAGAGAACATAACACTCCTCTGCTTGCTTCCACTTTGGCATAGCTTCCGATACATGACAAATAAGCAGTACTGTTGCCTAAATATTGTTTTAATCCTCAGCTGAATTATAAGCCCACGAACATGTAAGAAGCTTATGTATGGTGGATATTGGAGCAAAGCGATTTTGCATGTGATGTTTTGAAAAGCAAAACAGTCAGCTTACTTTAGTATCATCATGCACCTAAATAAAACTGCGTAAGACGGCAAAAAAAACAATTTAAATGTATATAGTGCTTATAGCGAAAACATGAATTTTTTGCAATGAAAGAGACGGCGGTTTATAAATCAGAGTGTTGGTTTAGGTGTTATTGTAGACTGTTAACTCATTAACGCCATAGCTTCCTGACGTCTCTATGTACTTCTAAGATACTGGTTATAGGATAGTGAACTGTCGTCCTTGTAATACATTCATAAACTTAACAATTATTTATGCGACATGTCAGCTTGTTTCGGGTGGCATTGTCGAAGCTCGTTCACAAACAATTAATATTAAAGAAAGATATTAGCTCCATACAAGTCAACTATAGTACTTGAAGTTGTCATATAGAGCACTGCTAAAGCAGGGAAAGCACGCAGACCACTTCCCAAAGCCATTATTTACACTAAGCGCCCTGCAGCAACGGCCTGGTATCTTCTCAGCTACGGTAGGTACTCTCAGAAAGGCTGCTTTAGTTCTCGAAAAAAAAAACACCTTAAAGGTAGTAGAAAAAGCAACAAAAGACCTAAAGCCATTATTCATCAGACCGTTTGGCTGGTGACAGGCGCGCGTTGACTGAAATTCTCCGTACAACAATAACGTGCATGCTCTTGGAAAAGAATCTGACCGATTCGATACGTTTGCGCGTGTGTTTTACGAGGAGAGAAGGAAGCAACCGTGTCCGCAAGCAACTCTCTGCAAGTTCGGTTTCAGTCCATCTTTGTTCTAGTTCCGGCTGCATTTCTGCCTCAACAAACACACGCGTGCATTTTGCGTGTGCTGTGGCGTGGCACGTGTACCTGCTATAACCACTCTCTCTGCGCCATGTTGCTTGAAGAAAAATGACTTTTAGCACAATCAATCTTTTCGCTATTGGAAGTATAGGACGTCCCCCTCCCCTTGCGAATACGTGTGAGTGAGCTGCAACTCATGTTGGAAAAGTGAAAATACGCACTTTCCTTTAATAATTATGGCCTTGACAGACCACCAGGCCTATTCTGCAACTTCATATATAGAACTAATAAACACATCCTCCAAC
Organism: Rhipicephalus microplus; assembly: GCF_043290135.1. Taxonomy (NCBI): domain Eukaryota; kingdom Metazoa; phylum Arthropoda; class Arachnida; order Ixodida; family Ixodidae; genus Rhipicephalus; species Rhipicephalus microplus. Next base: position 168,529,305 of record NC_134705.1, on the reverse strand, counting down.
ATCAGATGCATTCAAACAACTCTAAATTTGAACGTGAACCATCCATTGCGTACACATTTCCCTTTAAAACACACTGTATGCTATTTTGTAAAAAGAAAAGTGTTCATAGGAAGTGCTTGGAAGCGAAATCGAGAATGCCACTCGGTGGTTGCACACCTGAAAAGGCTTTCAAACCTACGCATGCTGATCACAGAAACATGAAGCCGCATATAAAACGAGCTTTCATGGCAACATTCCACGTCATGCTTCTGCTACCCTACCTAATGGTGAACAAGTAAATATGGCATAGGTTACTAGAGATTTTTTGTTCATACGGAACGTTCCCACGTTCTTGAACGTCATGTTTCCTCCCTGGCTAGCTGAATGCTGCATGCACTGTTGCGCACTCGTATATACTGTTTACCTTTTCCACTAATGTGAGTAACTGTTCGTCGGTGCAGCCCGCAATCACACTACTCGTATGCAAATCCGGTTGCGTTCGTTTTTCGGCACAGCGCCATTACCGGTCGTGTGCATAGATCATCAACTTGTTTGCAGTCGCGGGGCACGTGACGGGCATTTCTCGGACATGGCGAAGCGGCTGAGCACGCTGTACAGGCGGGAAACAAAAAAGCGATCGCAGCACATGTTCTCCTTTAGTGCGTTTACACAATGGCTTATCGTTTTTCCGAGTAACTGCTGACAGATATGAACAAAGGCAACCTACGCGCTCGTTTTTTAAACAGAAGAATAACGAAAACCAACAAAAAATAACGGCAAATGAAGCATTAGGAGACGTTATTTGTACGCTCTACACAGGTATTACATTAATTAAATGTCAAAATGAAGAAATAAAAGAGCACGAAAGGCATAGACCGAACTTGCAGGTAGGCAGTTGGTGTTTTTTTTTTGTTTACTTCACTTTCTTCACATTTATATATTGCTTGCTACAATACAGATAAACAGGATCAAATGACGTCCCCCAAATGTCTCGCGTGTTTTTAATTCCGGCCGTGGAATAAGCACCGAGGTGAGCAGGTGACATGCGTATCTGCGCGTTGAAGTTTTGCCGTAATGGAACAAGGCGACTTGTCATGTCGCGTTGTGACAGTTAATTGTTGCCTTGCTCTGACCGCATGTCATTCGGTGTTCCATATAGCCACTGAAGTATAGCGCTGCTAATTGCGTGGATAAAGGCGTGAGAGAAAGAGAGAAGAAGCTTGAATGCAAATCAGGGAGGTTAACCTGAAGAAAATTTCCGGTTTGGTGATCAAGGTGCAATTTTTGGCATGAAGAAATGAAGCAGTTTAAAGGGACCATTCCGCACCTCAGTATCAAGAAAGAAAGAAAGAAAGAAAGAAAGAAAGAAAGAAAGAAAGAAAGAAGAAAGAAAGAAAGAAAGAAAGAAAGAAAGAAAGAAAGAAAGAAAGAAAGAAAGAAAGAAAGAAAGAAAAAGAAGGAAAGGAAAAGAAAGTTCGTCAGTCAGACGCGCACATGCCAACATTCACCTGCGCTCATTTTCCAATTTTTCTTCCTTGTCTTGCAATACCCCTATCTCTTCCCCTGTGCAGGTTAGCGAACCAGAACTTTCTCCTGATTAACATTCCTGCCTTCCACTTTTCCTTTTTTTTCTCTCTTTCTCCTTCTAGCGCAAGGTCACCTGAACTTTTCGTCAAGAAAATGTGACTCTTATTTGCTCAACGTTGCCTACAGTTGGCGTTCTCCTCTCTATTACGGTGGCTGAGAGCGCCTGTAAACATACAATATTTCGGGGCGAAGCTCCTTATAGCGGCACCCGTTCGTCCCCCGTAGTCGTAGTAGTATTGTGTACCCAGTCTTACATTTTTATCTCTAAGGTGGTTCCGGTGGGAGATTTCTTCTGTGCGTTGTTGAACAATAAAAAATTCGCAGCGTGCGCGTTAACTAAAAGCCGAATTCTCCTGTCTCTCATTGCCCCTTAGCAGCCATTGGCATGTACATTGAGCACTATCTGACAAGAAAGGGTTGCTACGTTATACTCGCTGGGCGTAACCTACTTGGTTTTTGGAAGGGTTAGCGAGCGTTGGGCCGCAGTGCCATGAATACAGTGAACTAGTATATACCATGAACTCGAGGTGGTTAAATGTGGGAAGTAGACACAAAGCGCAAGCCGTAAGAAAGTGTGCGTGCGCCTCCTCTCGTTCAGTCCTTGAAATGTCCGCTGGATGGCGGTGCTTCTATATGAGGAGTATATGATGACAAGATGCGAGATGGTGGTACTTGGAGTGTTGAATAGGTGGACGAACGGCCACACAGACAAATGCATGGACGGACGCACGGGTGGCTGCACGGGCGGATGGACGCATGGATGGACGCAGGAGCGGATGCACAGATGGACGTGCGGATGGACGCACGGGCGGCCACACAGACGCACGCATGGGCGCACGGAAGCAAGAACGAATGGACGGACGGATGCTTCGCCCCACACTCCATCTTTCACTCCGTTGATATGATGCCATTTTTTTACCAGCTTTGATACAGTTTATCGCTGGGCATGCATGGTGCTGCCATGACAACCTAAGGACCGTTTCAGGAAAGGATCCTCTGTTCTGAATCCTTGTCTTATGTCACACACTCAAGCTTGCTTAGAAAAAAGAAAGTTTCAGGGAGACTTCCTATCGAAAAACAAAATTACGATCGAAAACCGTATATCCTAGCACCACATACACGAATTCTGTTGAAGGAGGCACGGTTTCAACTGACTCTCGGCCCTTTCTTGTATACGTGTGTGTGTGTGTGTGTGTGTGTGTGTGTGTGTGTGTGTGTGTGTGTGTGTGTGTGTGCGTGTGCGTGTGCGTGTGCGTGTGTGTGTGTGTGTGTGTGTGTGTGTGTGTGTGTGTGTGTGTGTGTGTGTGTGTGTGTGTGTGTGTGTGTGTGTGTGTGTGAAAATTGAGTGCTTGATCCGTACTAAAATACAGACATATACCTGCCTCATGAGTGATCGCTTATGTGATACACTGAAACTGCGAGGTTATGAGAGAAAGGAAAGGTCCATTCATCGCTGAACAGTTCTATTTGATTTCTGTTTCCACAATCGATCGAATGCAGTCTATTGTCTTCTGCGGTGCGAAAGGAGCACCACCATAGCAGAAAATTATAACAAAAAAAACAATAAAGGGGGTGGGCAACTTTCACGCTCTTAAGGGATCTATGTTTCACCACGTGCCCACGAATTTCCTCTCAGGTTTACATTTAGTGCTGTCATGTGCTGCATTAGTCGTATGTAAGCAAGCGATATGGATGCGACCCCAGTTCATATAGCGTAGGCGGCGACTGATTGGATGGTTTTGCTGTGACATAATCAATAAAGCACCGGATGTGTCGTGCTTCCTTCTTCTCTGTGTCATGACCAAATGCTTTTATTTTGCGGCCTTTGCCAGTTCCTTCGGTTACTGGGGATCAGCAAACACCATATGTTCACATGCCGCTTTAACTATCAAATATTCCTCAGTCTTCTTTTGTCTAATTCAGATATAATTGAGGCTGTTTGCAAAATTGCAAAAAGAAAGTAATAGTTTATTATTATTATTATCATTAATTATTATTATTATATTATTATTAATGTTATTATTATTATTATTATTATTATTATTATTATTATTATTATTATTATTATTATTATTATTATTATTATTATTATTATTATTATTATTATTATTATTATTATTATTATTATTATTATTATTATTATTATTATTATCTGAAATTCTACCTCGTTATGCATGATATCGAGCACGCCGAAGTGCAGGGTCTCGGACATTGCGGTCATGCGCTGTTCAATAACATGCGCTGCCATCACACAGTGCATGGACCTGTGCCATTTCGCCTCCATCGAAATGAGACGGCCACTAACGGCATCGAACACGTGACTCAGCAACCTAGTACCGCGAACACTGCTGCATCGCGGCGAACAACAACAACTGCCAGGCATGCGTGAAAGGCGAGCACAGTCACAGCGAAAGCTGGTACAGCGGCCTTTCTAGAACGTTTTTTTTTTTTCACTCTTTTGGGGCGACTGTTAGAAGAATGTACACTTGCATGGCACACTCTACAACATAAATCATCATAATTTTTGTGTAGTGGAAAAGCGTGTACTACATCATTAGTTTTCATTCTCTATAAAAGCCTGGTACCCCCTACACACATCTAAGGCATTATGTGCATTTTGTTCACGTTGTGGCTGATGACAAGGATGCTTTCTACCTGAGGCAATTTAATGGATTGGGGCAAAATATTTACTATTTCTACGCATTAGGCATTGTGTAATGCCTGCTGATTATTTTACTGTTCCTAAACACATTATTAGACGTGTTAACGCATTTATTTTCCGACATGTAAACTACATAAAGTCAGTTTGCAAAAGATTCTCAAGCGCGGGTTTATATAACTGAGTAGTAGAGTGCTGAGCTTCCAAACAGAGGGCCCAAGTTTGGTTTCCTTTCATTCATTGGTGCTTTTATATGTATTTTTAATTTCGTGTGATAGTGTTTACGGACACCGGCGGCGGCAGCGGTGGACAACTTGAGCGCCAGAATTGGTCTTTGTAGGGATCTTATGACACCTTTTTCTATGAAACGGAGTTGAGTCTTTAAGTATAGTCTGCGTGTTCAAGGATCTCAGTGAAGTCTGAGAAAACACTATAAACGCGTGCATGACAGAAAACACGACGTGGAAACCCTGGAAGCACAAGAGACAGGCAAGCAAATTTTACGTTGAGAGAAGAAATTTCCTTTTCTCTTTCTGTCTTTCTGTGCGTGGGTGTGGGTGTGTTGTGTGTGTTTCTCGCCCCCGAGAGGAGATGATGGATCAATAACGGTAGATGCTGATGGCGTTGCTATTGTTGAACCAACTCCTCCACATGGTGGGTGGAGTGCCGCCACGTCAGAGGTGACCATCGCTCTAATCAACTCCGCTTCGCATGCAGTTCATCCCTCGGGAGTGAACAATGCGCTTAGCCGCGGAAACAGGTCGACAACGCCACTCAGTCTACATACCCCACAGACAGCACGCGGTACAAAAGACGAAATCCGATTTCCCGACATGTCAGTAAGGTAGAGTCCAAGCTCTGTGAAAGCACGAAAAACAGAATCAAAGAGATTGACAGTTTCTGTCCTTGATATAGACGGGGCAGGACGTGTTTTGGGTGACAACTATATGTTTAGGTTAAGCAACGCAAAAAGACCGAATTTATGGGGGGCGTGTCTCTGTGATAGCGCGGTTACTGTTGGGGCTTCTTCGGCTGCCGTGATGGTGTCTGGTCGGGTACATTTTGCACCTATAAGTAGACAAGGCCCAGTTATCTATAACGTCAGCGTCCGAGCTAAAAGGAAAAAAAATACAGGACCTCATAGAGAAACGCCCTTGGGGAAGGAGGCTAGCCCAATCAGCTCCTACTTTCAGTGATGGAACTAATGATTGACAAATAGACACACGTTCATTGAACTGTTTGCGATTGAAATTTTCAGTCTTCATTTCTGCCAACATGCCTTACAGCCTTGGGATAAAGGAACCACGAAAACATTCTGTATGGACTGTATCCACGGTAATTTGCGTAAACGCCTGGTATGTATCGAACTATTGCCTTACTTTTTTTATATGCCGAAGGTAGCATGTGTATACATAATGCTTCTGAATGTACTTGCCTTCTTTTATTCTTTTTTTGTAATCGAGAGGCTTCTGAATATTATTCCCATGAAGCTGGTATAGTCGGCTCTGATGCCTCTATTTCGCAATTTCGTACATATATGAATTTTAAAAACGAACATTTCCTTGAGACTACTTCACTCTCGCACCACAATTATACAAGCAAGCTTTATTACATTGTCAATGTTTGTGCCAAAATGCTTGGGGTAATCGCAAAATGAATTAAATTCTGTTATTTTATATTGATAATAGGAGCTGATCAGTTTTTATTTTTGAAGCTTCGTTCACTAGCAGCAGATATGTATGGTAAATATATATAACAGTTTTTCGTTCCTTCCATTGAGGTTTTACAAAATTGTCCTCTCTGTTATTATTTTCGCCCCTCACAACACAAAAGCGCATTGAGTAAGCATTGATATGCGCATACAGAGCATATATCAGCAAAACTTCTTCATTTCACATTGACTCGCTCATGAAATACTTTTTGCGCTAAGGTCTCACTCGTACTCATACTCATGGAGGTTTTCCAGGGCCGTACTCACTCACACTCACACTCACAAAGCTTTTCTTCAACCGACTCTCTCAGACTCGAAGTCACCTAAATATTGCTCACCTGATCTCACTCCGATGCAGACTTATGGCTCCATCTGATTCTGAGTAAGTCCAATTGAGTAGACTTATGGGTGAGTTCACCACCCTATGATGTAGAGTTTGGTTCTAGATAGCTTCTAAGAGTGCGTCGCGGCCGCTTTGATCCGCCACGAGTATAGTGAACTAGTACAGCCACGAGTTACATAAAAGGGCTGTCTGCAGGGCATGGTGAAACATTTGCTGACATGATGACTGTCAGCGCTTCCAAGCACTGCCGCAAAAAAGTATAAATAAAAGCTTGCATGCAGTCGCTCAGGGCTTTGAACAGTAAAACTAGGCTGCTGCTCGGAAGACTAATCTGGTTATTCATCCAGGTTGTTGCTAGGCCTCATACAGTGACGTGATGGCTGGCTATTTCTACCTTGATTCTTAGCCAACTAGGGGACCGAATTATAGCACGGAAAATCCCAGACGCGAAGCGGATATACAAACTTTAGAGACAGATACCGGCGCTAAAACCAAGCGCTCATACATTTCATTACAGCCGCCGTTTTCTTTGTCATTTCGTAGTATCCTTCTCGCTGTACGAGAGGATACTAAATGATACTTCGAGAAGATACTTTGAGAGGATACTTAACAGCAATTTGTTGGTCTTACTGTTGCATTCTTCATTTTCAGTATACCAGTGTAGAGTTGTGGGATTTACCCAATAGCTGTGCCACATACCTGTTTACGATTGTGATAGTTTTCTGACGGGGCACAGATGATAAGTGTAGCTTGAAGATATTTGTTGTTAAAAGTACACACAGGGTGATGTACCAACCGTCATGAAGTCCTAAACTATCCCCCAATAGCAACATTTCCTTCGTGTAGCGCAGCTGCGCTTATTGTATACGGGCTATTACAATATTGTTCTTAGGCTGTTATATGATAGCTATTAGGGTTTAACGTCACCAAACCACGATATGACCATGAAAGACGCCGTAGTAAAGAACTCAGGAACGTTAAACCATCTGATGTGCTTTGCGTTGCACCTCAATAACTTTCGGCTATATGAAAAAAGGCGGGAAAATACGAAATCAAACCCACGACCTTCGGGTAAGCAGTCTAGTAACGTAACGGCTAGACCACCGCGGAAGGTGCTGAAGATGTTTGAAGACTCCTGACAGTACGCTCTGCACCGCAAAGGGCTGACATGTTGTGGAACCTAAGGGAGCACTCTCAAGGCTACGTAAGACGCATACTAGGTGCCACTTTTATGCAATCGGTTAATGGGTGGTGGTCGTCAAAAGATTTATTGACCAATACATGATCACAAGAATCACTTACAAGACGCACTGTGTACAGATAGTTAACCAATGAAGCGAAGACGTGTGGCCCCGGTAGCTGTTATGGGCTAGTATCTATCGAAATGTTTTCAGTTGAGGCCGTTTATTCCTCCATCAACACATTAGACAAATGCGTGCTTCAAACATTGCATCTCTTTGGTTAGGTAAAAAAATGTTAACAATGTTTCAAGACTTTTACAGATTGGGATTCACGCTGCAGAGAAAGCATCATTGCTTCCTACGTATATTGACAAAACATGAATACAAACTAGTGGAAGCGTGAAGACTCGTCGAGATAGCTTATGCAAGAAATATAACAACTGTGAGCTCACGTGTACATTGAAATTATGCTGCGTTGTTACTCTAATCTAGTTATCTCGTAGACAATTTTCTGACTGGGACGGCCCTCTGCCCTCCTATAGTGGAGTACGAAGTGCTTTAAATTGTTACCTACACTTTCTAAAAACATCAGGTAAATAATGGATCACTGCTTTTAAATACGAATGCACTTCTTAGTCGTGCTATGTCAGGCATCCGGCGTTGTCCGCGCGCCGGCAGTATAATCTCTCCGCTCTCACTCCCTCTCCATAGAAACAGCTGCGGACGCGCGCGTTAGGCCAACGCGGAAGGAGCTGAGTCGTATGATGACTCATGACGGTAGCTACGCTCTGTACCATAAAGGGCTGGCATGTTATGGAGCTAAAGTGAGGGCTCTCGCAGCTTCGTATAAGGCATACTAATATGGCGTAACTTTGATGCTGTGCGTTGGCAGAAGTACCGCCATGCACTCTGTACCGATGGTTAGCCAGCTAAGCGGAATCGTGAGGCGCCGGTAGTTTATCGATGTGCTTTCTGTTGTACTTGTATATTTCTCATGTAACACATTACAGAGATGCGTGCTTCTAAATTTGCGTTTTGTATCCTCAGCATAAAAGATCTTAAGAATACCCCAAGAACTCTGTACATGATGATGCACGCTCTAGTGGGTATCATCGCCATTCATGCATGCTGACAAAACTTTTAAGTTATACCAGTCCAAGCGTGGAGACCGTCGAAGGTCGCTTACGCCATTAATAAAATTGCAGCGGGTTCACAAATTTTCACATTGCTGTAAGTAATATAATGGTCGCCCAAGCCACGCCATAAGGAGCGTCTTAGCGTCTCACGTCGGTGTTAGCGTCTCACGGCGTCCCTGGGCTGGCGGACGCCCGTCATGGCGAGCCAGCCCCCGAAGAAGGCGTTAGCCTTCGACGTAGTCGTCCCCGAGGGGACTAGTCCTGAAGACGTCGTTGACGCGACGTCTTCAATAGTAGGAATCGAAGAAGTATACTGCGTTCAGCACTTCGGAGGCCGGAACTACCAAGTTACCGTCAACAGTGAGGCCGCACTGGCCCAAATCGTAGACGCGTCGCACCTTATCATCCGAGGAGAGCGCGTCGCCATCGTACCCCTGGGACCCCAAGTGACCCAAGTGACCGTCCTGTTCCTGCCGTGCCGCGTACCCAGCGAAGTCCTCGCACAAGCGCTCTCTCCCTACGGGAAGGTGCTGCACATCACCAGAGGACTCATGGGATCGCGCCCAACCGTGACCACTGGGACGCGATACGTCCGCATGGAAATGAAGGCTTCGTCACCGGTGCCCAACTACCTCAAGGTCGCGGGCCATCGAGTAACCTGTGACTATAAAGGCATCCAGCGAGTGTGTCGTCGATGTGGAGACAGTGGGCACTTCCGCATGAACTGCACAGCTCCGTTTTGTGGAAGGTGCGGCGTTTATGGCCACGACGGGAAAGGCTGCTCGCTGCCGTGTCGCCGTTGTGGGGACCCGCATGCCACCGTGGCCTGCACCATCAGGCCATCGTATTCCGAGGCGGCATCCAAGGATTTCCCTCCACTTCAACCAGGAACGCCATCTAAGAACAAGTGCGACGATTCGGCAACGCGAGCCGCGGTAACCGACCACGACCAAGGTGTGCCAATCGCAACGCTGCACCAGACGCCCACTGCGTCCCCAACGATTCCGGGCCTGGTACTCCCTCCAGGTACTGAAAACTTAAGTTCCCCGCGTCCCGTGGCCATTTCTGAGGAATCGCAGGCCAAGCCCTCGTCTGACGAAGAGCCTCGTGAGGACGGCGTCTCGGATGGGAATATTGCATCTGAGGCTCCTCGCGTTGCTGCTCTGTCGACAACAAGTTCAGGTGTCATCGAGGAGTCTACATCTCAAGACGACGACGCCTGCATTAACGAGGACTCCAGCAGCACGGCGAGTGAGGCGCCCCTACAAATTGACGAAGACACCAGCCCCAGTGACTTAAGCCAGGACAGTGGAGACGTCTTTGTACCATCCTCGCTCAAAAACCCGGACACAAAACGCCACCGGATAACTACTCGTGACTTGGAAGCCCCCACCAGAGACAGAAGTCCCCTGCGGACTTCGACGCGATCCCGGAGGCCCCGAGCTTCCGGTGGATCGCCTGGCCGGGAAAAATGACTCAGCCACTTGCGGGGCATTGGCTCCCGCACCTGATAAAGGTACCCCTGCATTTGCGTGATTCTATACTATGTTTTCATTTTCCCCATGGCTCTTACTCTAAAAATTATTACTTTTAACGTTCAAGGTTTCCGAAATCCACAAAAACAGGCTGAGGTATTGGCTTTTGCACGTTCAGTGCACTGTGATTTGCTGTTCCTGCAAGAAACAAATTTTTTCAAGCTTTCTGATGTACTCGCTTTCAAGCGCGCGTTCAATTTTGATTGTTTCTTTTCGTACGCCAGCACGCATTCGACTGGCGTCGGAGTCGTTATTTTTAACCGAGGTCTTTTACGTGACCATCATGTTTCCTTCGATGCCTTCGGACGCGTGCTGGCGTTCGACTGCACCTTTTTTTCGTTAAGAATAAGATTTGTTGCCGTGTATGCCCCAGCGGCACGCGAGAACTCAAACGCGTTCTTCCAATCTCTTGATGCGTTTCTTTTAAATTCCCGACATGTGGTACTTTTAGGGGATTTCAATTGTGTCTTAGACTCACGCGCAGACGTTCGAGGTCCGGGTCGCGGCCGGTCAAACTGGAATGCCAGAGAACTCGAACGTCTAGTGCAGCAATTGGCATTGAGTGACATTCATCAAATTGTGCATGGCAGTAATTATGCCTATACTTGGCGTCGAGCAGCGTCGAGCAGCCGAATTGATCGCGTGTATGCATCCCCCAATCTCATTACCTACGTTCACGACACCGGGGTAATGTCATTGCCACCGACACCGGTGTACATTAGCGACCATCGGCCGGTTATGTTCTCTCTCCGCCTGCCAGCGGGGACGCCGACGGTTCACAGACCATGGCGTCTCGATTGCCGCGTCCTCCAGGACTCTCAGGCTACGGAGAAATTATCCCGAGCGTTACGCGCATCGCTCATAGGGGCCGATGTAGCTGATTGGGATCGCCTCAAAGAACAGTGGCGGCATCATTGCAGTGCGTCGGGCAGAGGACTTTGCACCCGTATGTCGAAAGATGCGTTATTGTTAATCCAGAAGATACGCATTGCCAATCGAGATCCCAGTCCTTCCACTGTAATGCGGGCATGGCAAGAGGAGCTCGTTGAACGGTACCAGCGTATTATGCGCGCTTCTTCACTCTCGGCTGCAGCTTGGCGCTGTAGACGTGCACCCTGTGCGCACCCTGAGGTGCTAAGGTATGCACGCAGAGCTCTGCTTCGTCCACCAGGCTCGCCTGCCCACTCGCTGAACTCTATCACCCCAGCTGCTGCGGGTACGCGCGACTTTCAGGAATTCACTCAACACTTTGAGTCAATAGCTAAATCTGGTGCTAATGTCTGTTACCCAGGATCCGTTTCTTCGCATCCTCTGCTGACAGATTTACCTCATGATTCCAACATGTCAAATGACGTCCTCCTATCACCGCCATCCGATGACGAAATCAAAGGTGCATTAGACGCAATGAAAAAGGGATCGTCCCCAGGGCCTGACGGACTACCTGCAGAGTTTTATGTACAGTTCTGGCCTATCATTGGTCCAACTATGTCACGCGTCATTCGCAAGTGTTTCCAAGATATTACACTTCCAACTTCTTTCCACAAAGGCCGTATAACACTAGTTCCCAAGAAAGACCCAATGTCTACGCGACCAGAAGATTGGCGCCCTATTACCCTGCTCAATGTAGATTACAAGCTCTTGGCTAACATTTTGGTGCGCCGAATCAGTCCATTTCTTGCAACATTAATCGCTCCTCACCAGGTCTGTTCTGTTCCGGGCCGAGAAATACACGCCCATACGTGGTTAACGCGTGACATCATTCAATACACCATTAGCCGATGTGCGCAAGGACTGTTGGTTTCATTAGATCAAGAGAAAGCTTTTGATTTCATAGAACATGGCTACATACTAAATGTTTTACATGCATACGGATTCCCGGATAAGTTCATTGACCTTATCAACGCGATGTACACTAATTTAGAAAGTACCCTTTACTTAGATTCCCGTGAGAGTCACGCATTTAGAGTCACGCGTGGGGTCCGTCAAGGGTGTCCCCTCTCCCCAGTGTTATTTATCCTTGCATTAGAGCCCTTCTTAAGGGCCGTTGAACATCACCCGCAGATTCGTGGCTTACCTCTACCCGGTAACACTCAAGTAAAAGTCGCTGCATATGCAGATGATATCACTCTATATGTACATAATGAACAGTCGCTGCAGCATGCTCTTGATACATTCCATGATTTCGGTATTATCTCCGGTGCAAGATTAAACTTTTCTAAAAGCCAGTATTTTTTCATTGGCAACCCCAGCGGTCGCATCAACATCACGTCGCCTTTACAGTGGTCTCCTGAGATTTCAATACTCGGAGTTACCTTCACTGTATTTGGTATACAGGATAGCATCTGGTCATCTGTTGTACAAACTCTTCTAAATGATATCAAAGCAGCCAGGCACTTCGAATTCCCCCTCTTGGAACGCCGATACTTAACTCAAACGGTGTACCTAGGAAAATTTTGGTACCTTTGCCATTCTGTTAAACCACCGCTCCACGTCTGCAGGAAAGTGCAAAGCTGCATCAGTTCATTTTTTTGGTCTGGTGGCACAGAATTGTTATCGCGTCCAGCGTTAGCTCAACCGCGAGATCAAGGTGGTTTTGCATTCCCCGACGTTTCCGTCGCGGCTTCTACATTGTGCCTCCGCACTCTATTGCGAATACTAAGCAATGATGACATACCCGCTCAGACACTGGCTCGCTACCATCTGGGGCCATCACTACGTGTCTTCTTGCCGGATAGCCAAACAAACAAAGGTCCCCAATCAACTGAATTACCACCCTTGTATCGAGCCCTTCTGGCATTTCACCGACGTTTGGAAGCTACGTGCCCAGAGATAGAGGTGGCCGATTCTAAAGTGGTGGACACAATGGCCGCCCTTCTACGGCCCCTGGTGCCCCAGCATCGTCAATCTGTATTGAACCGCGCTTGGAAACCAATAACTGCCGCAGTGTTGCCAGGGCATCTCAGAGACTTTGTCTGGAGGCTGGGCTGGGGCTTGCTCCCCACGCGAGATCGGTTGCAGCGATGGCAGGTGGTTCGCATTTCCACTTGCCCCAACTGCGTCATGGTAGAGACCAATCGACATGCGACGTTTGAATGTGTGGTTTCCCGCCTTTTTTGGCGTGCGGTTAATGCTGGTTTTCGGGGACAGGGTGTGCGAACTTTCGTGTCCAACGGCCGATTTCCGCGTAGCCGCTTCTCCGCTCTCTTAATAGTTGCGGGGCTTTTCAGCCTTTGGAGAAACCGATGTGAGGCCGTAGCTGCCAATCGCCGCCGGCGTGCTTTGTGGCCGATACTAGGGAGAATGAGACGAGAGATCCTCGCGTTCCTCTCCGAAGAGCTTTTCTTCCTCGGGGAGCAAGAGTTTCTGCGGCATTGGTCGTGCCCTTTCGTCAAGGTGGAACACGAAAGGATACAACTCGTTTTTCGACCGACTTGGTGCTAAGCAGCGCCCGTTGAGTTGTTATATATGATTTCATTTGTTACAAATTGTGTTTTATTTGGATCTATTGTATCGTTATACTTATGTATCGTGATATCACATTGAATTTTTGTGTACATGTATGCCAACATAATCATGTATATTAGAGCAAATGTCTTCACTGTGACGTAGTGATGTTAGTCGTGAAATATAGATGTGCAGAAGTGTATGTGCCCTGTTGCTGGAATGGTATGAAGCCTTTGTGTTCTGTACATGCTGTAAATAAACTTTTTCTAAACATGGTCGCACTTTATGGCACGTTTTGAATAACGATGGTTCGCCTGTGCAGGCACTTGCACGTTACCACTTAGGTCCATACCTAAGTGTCGGGGTGTTCGATGGTCCTACCAGCTGTGGTCCGCAACCCTCCATTTTACCAGCTTTGTATCGGGCCTACCGTCGCCCCCTGCCGACTACATGCGCTGTAATCGATGTAGCTGAAGCGAAAGTGGCGGACACAATGGCCACCCTTGTGGAGCCTTGTGAAGCCGTGGATGCACATGGCCGCAGCCACGTTGCCAGGTCATCTATGTCACTTTGGCGATAGGACTACTCGCGATCGGGTACAACGATATGCAGGTGGTACGTTTGTCTACTTGCCCCAACTGCGTCACGGTTCAGACCAACCAGCATGCGACGATTGAATGTGAGGTCGCCTACATTTTTAAGTGCAGAGCATTTATTAGTCGCATCATGTCCCGCGTCGTGCGTCGGCGGCGATGTCCGCACCCCCCCCCCCCCCCAGAACATGCTCGCGTCTCGCGTATCAAACCGCATGTTTGCGTCTCTTGCCATTTGTTTGCTGTACCCATCCCTCCCTCTCTCGCCTCGCAAGGCCGATGCAGGCAGCGTCTGCTAGTAAAAATCGACTGCTCGAGCTGAACAACCGTTCACTGGCCGCCCCGTCTATGTAGGCACTGGATAGGACATCAGCGTCGCACTACTCGTTGACGGCAACGCTTTTCTTCATTCAATAAATAAGAATAAAGATGAACTAAGCATTCCCAAACCACATCCAAATACGCAACATTCACATAATAGCTCCCTCCCCCTTTCTGCGACGAATTTATTCGTGTTGCCCCCGCGGAAAGAGGCAGGTGGCATTTTTATGCATGCGGTTAATGCCGATTCTGATGGACAACGTGCTCGAGACTTCGTGTCCGACGCATGAGGCGCGGAATTTTCGCGTTCGTTTCAGAGAAGCTCTTTTTGGGAGAGCGCCATTGGTCATGCCCTTTTGCCAACGTCCAGCCCGAACGTGTCCAACATATTCTTCGGCCGACATGGTGCTAAGCCGCACCGTCGGTTCCCAGTTGATGCCCTTGTCACCTTGCTCTTTGAACTGTGTTCGCCACCTTTGTATCTCATGCCCTGGTTATTCTACAGCCATCTCATGCCCTGGTGATTCTACAGCCAAGATGATGTATACTATGAAAGAGCATGCGCACGCCCCCATTCACTCATTTAATCAATTCCCTGTATTGTCAATATAGTAGAATAGAATAGTTTATTTTGGACACAGTTGCGCAAACATGAAATTTGTCCACGAGGTAAGGCGAAAGAAGACTCATACGCCTCCTGACGAGGCCTTCACCCCGGACTCACACGCCGGACAGTCAGAAGCAAAACCAGACAAAATAGGTGCAATGCTCCAAAAAAAAACAAGTACAGAGAAACCGGAAAAATACAATTAAGCGCAATGCTCATTGCACAGCTTATATAAACAAAAATCGACAGTAATGACACATTACGACAAAAATATTTAAATTTATAGTGTTTGCGTTTAAAAAGGTATACAAAGTTATACAAATTTACGAAACTACATAATTTAAATTTTCAACGCGAAACATTTGTATTTTCAAGGAGGCAAGAACACTTGATTTACTTGTTTTTTAAAACATGACATGCTTGAGTTTCGATTGGCCAATTGGATTAAGGATGGGTATGCATTCAACAGTGAAATAATTTGATGATCTATAGTTTCATTACCGTATTTAGTCCTTGGTCTTGATCTCTTTAATTAAAAAGTACAAATGTCATATGCCACTTCTCTGTCTAGATATTTAATTTAGATCATGGTAAGATCATGTTTGAATTCGTAGAAAATCTTTGTTGCCAAAGAAAACTTTTATAATTTTGAAAATGATGGCACGTTCAGAGTTTTATACAACAAGTCGGTTGATGGGGGAGATGGGGTGAAATCATATTTGACCTTCTTTTTTGTAAAGAGGAAACACGTTCGGCATCAGTCTTGTTGAACGCACCCCAGGCAGAGTGACAAATGTTGCGTGAGAATGAATAAAAGCGAAGTATAATTGTTTTCTGACGCACAACGCAAATAAATATTTTAGCCTCTATAACCTCCAAGAGATCTCGATAACTTATCTCGAACGTAATTTATGTGCTCAGGCCAGCTGAAGCCAAACCTAAAAATGACTCCAAAGAATCATCAAGAGTTGAGGGCGTTTTTATGTTGTTGTTGATACTTGATTTTACGTTATGACGAAGAGGTTTATTTTTTGGACGAAATATTACGTACTGTGTTTTCTTTACATTTAACTTTACTTCGTTAGCATTATGCCAGGTATGAAGTTTGTTTAACCAGATATTAGCACGCTGCTCTAATTCCTTTAGATCTGGAAAGAAAACGGTGGTGTCATCAGCGCACATAGCAATGGCGGGAGTGATAAGAAATGTTACAACGTCATTTTGGTATAAAAGCAAGAGCAAAAGACCCAAAATAAAACCGCCCCGCCGCGGTGGTCTAGTGGCTAAGTTACTCGGCTGCTGACCCGCAGGTCGCAGGGTCGAATTCCGGCTGTGCAGCTGCATTTTCGATGGAGGCTTAAATGTTGTAGGCCCATGTGCTCAGATTTGGGTGCATGTTAAAGAACCCGAGGTGGTCGAAATTTCCGGCGCCCACCACTACGGCGTCTCTCAAAATGTTATGGTGGTTTTGGGACGTTTAAACCCCACAAATCAATCAATACTATTTCGCCTCCACCAAAATACCACCGCCGAAACCGGGATCGAGCCCGCAAATTTTGAATCAGCAGCTGAACACCATTGCGATTGGTCTGCCATGGCGGACATTTATTCCAGAATATGGACTCCCTTAGCGCTGTTGAATATGAAGGCCAGCAAGTCAAGCGAAGTATCTCGTTTTCCTAGCAGTTTGGATGAATTCCGATTGAATCACTGGCAGTCCACACACATATAGCTTGCCCCGCCGCGGTGGTCTAGTGGCTAACGTACTCGGCTGCTGACGCGCAGGTCGCGGGTTCGATTCCCGGCTGCGGCGGCTGCATATCTGATGGAGGCGGAAATGTTGTAGGCCCGTGTACTCAGATTTGGGTGCACGTTAAAGGACCCCAGGTGGTCAAAATTTCCGTAGCCCTCCACTACGGCGTCTCTCATAATCAAATGGTGGTTTTCGGACGGTAGACCCCACAAGTCAATCAATCAATCAATCACATCTAGCTTTTACAAACATTTGGGGGTCCTCAAGAGTTGCGTTTGACAGTTCAACGCGACAGCGATATCCTGTCCCTAGCGCGTACTTCAAACACTCGGCGAATAGTTTTGACTGTGGGATCTTACTCTAGAAGTTTAATTTGTGGACTACAAAGTTATCAAGAAAGTTAAAAGTGGCTGTGTGGGTAAGGCTTTTTTTTGCACGTCTTCGTAATGACCGCGGTGGTCGCGTTTCAATGAAGGCAAAATGACAGAAGCCACGATATATCGAAGGACCCTACAGAACGCTGGATGGCCTAAATTTCCGTAGCCCTGCACTAATGTGTTTTTTATGATGATATTGTCACAGGGTCGTGACGTGGCCGAAGACAGGAGACTTCGTGTTAGGATTTAACTGTTTATTTGGGCGAACCTGTGCCCGGTAAACTGAAAGTCCAATTACAGCGGCAGTCTCGCACAGATAGCAGTCTCGGACTGATAGCGGCGAACGGAGCGTCGGCCTTCGATCAACAACTGACAAGCGGCGAAGCGCGTCGGCATTTATACTCTTGCCGTCGAATGTTCTAGCGTTATCGCTGGCGGTGGCGTAGCTTCCAGAACAATCTGTACCGTTCGCACAGTGGGCGTGATCTTATCGAAATGATCTACTACAGTCCGGAACCTTCTAGAAAACTGCAGGCGCGGTTTGCGCTGAGAATCGTGCGGTGTTTTCGGACGATAACAAAAACTTGGGAAATGGAACGTGGCATAGCCCCCCTCTGAAAAAAGGCATCGTCCCGATGCTTTAACTTAAGATGAAAGTACAATAATAATGCAAGAAAGTACAATGAATAAATTACGATACAACAATAATACAAAAAAACACTAGTTCAGTTTGTTAACGCGCATGAAACGGCTTGAGGCGCGCGACATGGACGACTTCAGGTCGCGATCGGCGTCGTTGAGAGTTCGGGATGCCGTCGGGGACAACCTCGTAATCAAGTGGGCCGAGCCGTCGAACCACCCTGTACGGTCCGAAGTACCGTCGCAGAAGCTTTTCACTTAGTCCACGTCGGCGTATCGGCGTCCACACCCAAACACGTTCACCGGGCTGGTATTCCACGAAGCGTCGTCGAAGGTTGTAACGGTGGCTGTCGGTCGTCTGTTGATTCTTGATACGGAGACGCGCAAGTTGTCGGGCTTCTTCGGCGCGTTGAAGGTACTCGCTCACATCGAGGTTTTCTTCGTCGGTGACGTTGGGTAACATGGCATCGAGCGTCGTTGCCGGGCTCCTTCCGTAGACCAATTTGTATGGCGATATCTGCGTCGTCTCCTGCACCGCCGTGTTGTATGCGAAGGTCACATACGGAAGAATGGCGTCCCACGTCTTGTGTTCGACATCGACGTACATTGACAGCATGTCGGCGATCGTCTTGTTAAGCCGCTCGGTGAGGCCGTTGGTCTGTGGGTGGTACGCTGTCGTCCGGCGGTGGTTTGTTTGGCTGTATGCCAAGATTGCTTGAGTTAAGTCGGCAGTGAATGCCGTTCCTCTGTCGGTGATAAGGACCTCTGGGGCGCCGTGACGTAGGACGATATTTTCGACGAAGAATTTAGCTACTTCGGATGCACTGCCTTTTGGCAGGGCTTTTGTCTCGGCGTAGCGGGTGAGGTAGTCGGTAGCTACCACGATCCACTTGTTTCCGAAAGCCGACGTCGGGAACGGCCCCAGTAGGTCCATACCAATCTGCTGGAAAGGTCGGCAAGGTGGATCAATTGGCTGCAGAAGTCCCGCTGGCCTTGTTGGCGGTGTCTTGCGTCGCTGACAGTCCCGGCATGTTCTCACATAACGAGTGACGTCGGTGGTAAGACGTGGCCAGTAGTACCTTTCTTGTATCCTCGCGAGCGTGCGAGAAACACCGAGGTGCCCTGCCGTCGGATCGTCGTGAAGGGTCTGCAGGAGTTCTGGTCGCAGAGCTGAAGGCACCACAAGAAGGTACTTAGCTCGAAGCGGTGAAAAGTTTTTCTTTTGTAGAAGACCGTTTCGTAGAAAGAACGACGCAAGTGCGCGCTTGAATATCTTCGGGACTTCGGCGGTCCTGCCTTCCAGGTATTCTATTAGGGCCTTAAGTTCCGGGTCGGCCCTCTGTCGTTCAGCGAAGTCGTCGGTAGTTATCGTTCCTAAGAAGTAGTCGTCATCCGGGAAGTCGGGTAGTGGTTGGTCGACAGGCGCACGAGAGAGACAGTCGGCGTCGGAGTGTTTTTTGCCGGACTTGTAAATGACAGTAATGTCATATTCTTGAAGTCTCAGGCTCCATCGTGCGAGGCGACCTGAGGGGTCCTTCAAGGTGGCTAGCCAACACAATGCGTGGTGGTCGCTCACAACTTTGAAGGGCCTGCCGTAGAGGTAGGGGCGAAATTTCGACGTAGCCCAGATGATGGCGAGGCACTCCTTTTCTGTTGTGGAATAATTTGCTTCTGCTTTGGATAGCGATCGGCTGGCGTAACTAATAACCCTTTCAAGTCCGTCAGCCCTCTGCACAAGAACGGCGCCAAGACCTACGCTGCTTGCGTCAGTATGTATTTCTGTCTCGGCGAATTCGTCGAAATGGGCAAGTAACGGAGGCGTCTGGAGGCGATGTTTAAGCTCCTGGAAAGCGTGTTCCTGCGGCGTTCCCCACTTAAACTCCACGTCGGCCTTGGTAAGGTTAGTGAGAGGATCGGCGATGCGGGCGAAGTTTTTCACGAACCGCCTATAATAGGCACACAGGCCCAGAAATCGGCGCACGGCTTTCTTGTCAGTGGGCGGCGGGAAGTCGGCGATGGCGGCTGTTTTCCGTGGATCGGGACGAACTCCAGACTTGCTGATAACGTGCCCCAGACACAAGAGCTCCTCATACGGAAATCTGCACTTTTCTGGCTTCAGTGTGAGTCCGGAAGTCTTGATGGCTTGAAGTACAGCTTCAAGGCGCCGAAGATGCTCGTCGAAACTCGAGGAAAACATGACGACGTCGTCCAAGTACACAAGGCAAGTCTGCCACTTCAATCCTGCCAGTACTGTATCCATAACGCGTTGAAACGTTGCAGGCGCTGAGCAAAGGCCGAAGGGCATCACCTTAAACTCGAAGAGGCCGTCCGGTGTTATGAACGCCGTCTTCTCTCGGTCTCTTTCGTCGACTTCGATTTGCCAATAGCCAGTCTTAAGGTCCATTGACGAAAAGTACTTGGCGTTATGGAGCCGATCAAGTGCGTCGTCTATTCATGAGAGGGGATACACGTCCTTTCTTGTGATTTTGTTCATGCGGCGATAATCGACGCAGAAACGTAGGGTCCCATCCTTTTTCTTCACTAACACCATGGGGGATGCCCATGGACTTTTGGACGGCTGGATAATGTCATCCCGCAGCATTTCATCAACTTGTCTCTTCATGGCCTCACGTTCTCGCGTCGAAACCCTGTACGGACTCTGACGGAGTGGTCTGGCATTTTCTTCGGTTATGATGCGATGTTTCGTGATTGGGGTCTGCCGAATTTTCGATGACGACGAAAAGCAATCTTCGTATTGCAGGAGCAGGGCCTTGAGCTGTTCTTGCTTATCGTTCGGAAGTCTGGGATTGACGTCGAAAGCTATGGGAGGGGCTTGGTTTCTCTGAGCAGGTTCCGCAGAATCGGCGAGGGCGAAAGCACTGGTGGCTTCGACAATTTCTTCGATGTATGCGACCGTTGTTCCTTTGTTCACATGTTTGTACTCATTGCTGAAATTCGTGAGCAAAACTGTTGCTTTGCCCCCCCGCAGCTCTGCGATTCCTCTTGCGACGCAAATATTTCGGGTGACCAACAGATGCTGACTGCCTTCAACGACGCCTTCCAAGTCAGGTGATTTAGGAGCGCCGACTGAAATAATGACGCTTGAGCGAGGTGGAATAGTGACTTGTTCTTCCAGCACATTCAAGGCATGGTGTCCTGACGGCGTGCGCGGCGGTAGTGCTTCTTCTGTGGATAACGTTATCGACTTTGTTTTTAGGTTGATGACAGCACCATGGAGGCATAAGAAGTCCATGCCAAGGATGACATCTCTCGAGCAACGCTGTAGGACTACGAAGTCTGTAGGATAAATACGGCCGTGAATGGTGACTCTCGCTGTGCAGATTCCTGCAGGCGTTACGAGATGACCTCCGGCTGTGCGGATTTCAGGGCCTTTCCAAGCTGTCCTAACTTTCTTTAACTTCGCGGCGAACGACCCACTGATGACAGAATAGTCGGCTCCAGTATCGACGAGAGCAGTCACACTGTGGCCGTCGATAAGAACGTCGAGGTCGCTAGTTCGCCGTCTCGCATTACAGTTAGGGCGTGGCGTCGGGTCACGGCTGCGTCGGCTTGTTCCGCTGCTTCCATGCTGCGTCGTCAGGCCACCTTTCGTAAATGAGCTTTCGCCATCAGGGCTTTGCCTGGCAGGCGTTGTGTTCGGAAAGCTCCGTCGCGGCGTCGTCGTCGTCGGAGGATCTTCGGTAGTTCGTCGCACAGCAACCGCACCTCCACCGGTTGCTGCCCTTAGTTTCCCGGATACGGGCTAGGAGACCGGCCCCGCGTTGGGCCAGAGTACTGCCGGTGGTGCGGTGACGTGCGGCGGCTGGGCGACGGCGAACGCGAAGGGCTTCGTGGTGTCCACCGAGTTCCTGTCAGGTAGTCGGCGATGTCACGTGGTCGTTCTCCTGGCTGTGGACGCGGTGCATTGACGGCGAAGCCACGTAGTCCCATCTGTCGGTACTGGCAACGGCGGTATGTGTGTCCGGCCTCGCCGCAGTGGTAGCAGAGCGGGCGATGGTCAGGGGTGCGCCAGACGTCAGTCTTCCTCGGTGCACTGCGCTGGGCCGCTGGCGAACGGTATGACGTCGGTGGGGGTGGTGGTGGCGGTGGCGTCTGTCGACGGAAGTGCGATGAGGCGGCGTTTTGGCGTGGACGGGGAGGAGCGTTGTGGCGCAGTGCAGCGGCGTAGCTCATAGCTTCCGGCTCGGGCAGCGGTGCGTGGGGAATTTGAAGCGATTGCCGAACTTCTTCTCGTACAATGTCGGCAATTGAATCCACTTGAGGCTGGGCCGAAGGCAACAGCTTGCGCAGCTCTTCCCGCACGATCGCTCGGATCGTTTCACGCAGGTCTCCGGAGTTACTGGCTTGAGCAGCAGCGCAGTCTGCAGTCAGGCGACGATTATACTGTCTGGTGCGCATCTCCAGGGTCTTTTCGATAGTGGTCGCTTCTGCTACAAATTCTTGGACGGTTATCGGTGGGTTTCTCATCAGTCCCGCGAAGAGCTCCTGTTTGACCCCTCGCATGAGGAAACGAACTTTTTTCTCTTCAGGCATGTCTGGATCAGCGTGACGGAATAGTCGGGTCATTTCTTCTGTGAAAATGGCGACATTTTCATTTGGTAGCTGAACCCGAGTCTCTAATAAAGCAGCGGCCCTCTCTTTGCGAGCGACGCTCGCGAACGTTTCAAGGAATGCGCCGCAGAAAACATCCCACGTTCGGAGCGTGGACTCCCTATTTTCAAGCCAAGTCCTTGCGGTGTCTTCCAAACAGAAGAACACACGACGCAGCTTTTCGTCATGGTCCCAGTGGTTGGGGGCGACCACACGGTCGTATGTCTCCAGCCAGGACTCCGGGTCTTCGAACGATGACCCATGGAAAATTGGTGGTTCCCTGGGTTGATGTATGACCATCGTGGGCTGGGACGCTGCGGTTGTCATTGTCGCTGCAGTCGCGGTCATGGCCTTCGTCTTCCGCGCCTTGTCTGGTAGAATCCCGTACTCCGGTGGTAGCCCTTGCTGTCGGCGGCTTGTTCGCTGCTCCTGGTTGGTGTCGGTGTCTTCTCCGCGACGTGGGCTGGGTTCACGGCTTGACGGGGGCGTCCGGTACATGAACAAAGCAGCACCTCCACCAGATGTCACGGGGTCGTGACGTGGCCGAAGACAGGAGACTTCGTGTTAGGATTTAACTGTTTATTTGGGCGAACCTGTGCCCGGTAAACTGAAAGTCCAATTACAGCAGCAGTCTCGCACAGATAGCAGTCTCGGACTGATAGCGGCGAACGGAGCGTCGGCCTTCGATCAACAACTGACAAGCGGCGAAGCGCGTCGGCATTTATACTCTTGCCGTCGAATGTTCTAGCGTTATCGCTGGCGGTGGCGTAGCTTCCAGAACAATCTGTACCGTTCGCACAGTGGGCGTGATCTTATCGAAATGATCTACTACAGTCCGGAACCTTCTAGAAAACTGCAGGCGCGGTTTGCGCTGAGAATCGTGCGGTGTTTTCGGACGATAACAAAAACTTGGGAAATGGAACGTGGCAATATCTCGGTTTCGGAACGTTAAACCACATGTAGATATTATGCTTGCTTTGGGCATGCTTGGACACATAGAGCATGCTTTGAATCAGGAGCGATTACGCGCGTGAAATTTTTTTAAACTTGCTATGAACTGACTACGTTGTCTTGATTGAATGCGTGCGCTAACGTGTGCGCCATTTGTAATGGGTGGCTGGCTTTAAACATCAGTCCCAATGATGATCGCATGCTTTGACATCTGTTACACGCTTGCACCACGCAATATCATTGCGATCTTACAAGTTTTATTGGGAAGACTGTATTCAAGACGCTCATGTTTGCGAAGTATGGTACAATTTTAACCACATTGAAATGCAAGTAAAACAAAGGTCAAAAAGTTCTTTTCACCGCATGTCCACACAGATGTGTAGCTTTGTGGTAGAATACCTGCTTGCCACGCAAACTACATGAGTTCGATGCTCACTCGTACCAGGAAATTTTTATTGTGTATTTTATGCGCATCTTTGTTGATTTTTCAGCCTCGGACAAGATGATGATTTTTCGCTCACAACCATCAACACCCATGCCAACGCTGACACCAACGCCGCCATTTGTACAAAATAAGGTCTCCAGCGCTATCGCTCTAATGGTATTCGTGCGCGCCGAATACCCTTTTCTGCGACCGATCGGATATGTTCGCAACTAGAACGGACTACAACACGGACAGAGGGCTTGGGGCACTCACATCGATCACACACTACGCTGACCTGGGGCACACAATTGTGGAGAGACGAAAAGGAGGGGCTGCCCGATTGTTTACAGGCGGATGGCAACTTCCACATGTTGCTACGGCCCCATCTCCCCCCTTTAATATCCCTGCTTTGTCACACGAATGGTTAACGTCATCCCGAGCGTTTTGTTCGTTTCGGAAGCCCAGGGGACAAAGCGCACTCCCGTCGTGAACGTCGTCTCCCCGAACCAGTGAAAGGTCAGCTCTGGAGGACGCTTAGCTGTTCTATTACAGCGGGGACCGGATCCGCTGCACAAGATGACAGGCGTGCGACACGCCACGCGTCGCTGAAGTGTCCGTGGCTGCTTCCTTCGAACAACGAGTGACGTGTGGACGAGGCACTGGAACTATACGCGACGTTGCTTCAGAATATCACGCTCGGACAGAGTGCCCTGCTTAGGTGAATGAACTTAGTGCATGTGCGTGATTCCTTGTGTCTGCGTACAGGCAAGTTCATATATGGCTGTGAAAGGACAAAAAAGACGTAACGTCGTCTAAACCTGCAAAGCTAATTTTGTGAATGCGAGTGCTACGTTGACGTAAACATACTTCTCTGTAGTAAATAATTTTGAGAGGCAAAGATTCTTATGGTCGATGAGAATGACAATGAAGAAAAAGCACGTTCAAGACCACACATGCTTTCTCTGCCATCACGGCCCACCAAATGCAAGGTACCCGCTATACTTTATGACGATTATGACGATGGTGATCACATAGAAGAGCAAACGCTTTCCAGACTGCACATTGTGTGCTTGCCAACACGGCGCAGCACATGCATGACAACCGTTATACGTTATGACGATGACGCTGGTGACGATGATCATCCTCATCCTTATTACAATTCCCAATCGTAAATAAGGTTCACTGAAGGGACACAGACACGACAGACTGGAAGGCAAAAAAGCGGGAATGACAACAACACAAGCGGCCGTGGTTAGAGATGACGCAGAATGGCTGGAGGCGGGAGAATCGTGCGGGTTAACTCTGTGGCAAACTGAAGCACGCCACTCAATGGGGCGTTACAATAAAGCTCACAACCCTAGCTGGAATCGAGTGTGGAGAATCTAACCTGCCATCGGAGATCCACCCGAGCGAATTGCCTTGTGTTAATTTATACTGTCTAGGTTGTTCTGTCGCCGGCAGGATGTCCATGTCAATGCAGGTTTCGTGTGAGTCCATTGTACAGTCACGGTTCGCTAGGCTTCAGTTCACTAGCAAATTATGAAATAAACACCTCTTTACGAAAATTGTAAGCGCCATGAACGAAGCCCTGATATCTACCGCAGGAGTTGGACTTTTCAATGAAGGATCACATCTTTACCATGAGCACAGTATTTTTTATCCCTTAGCTTTTGTGCATGTGCAACGTAGACAGGCTGATTTTGGTGGCGCTCTTCTTGACTTCAGTTCCTGGAAGCAGAACTTCAATTGTATATAGGGCTTAGTATTTCGTGTTTCGTTATACACCTTTCAGGTAACGTTGCTGTAGTTCAGGTTAATTAGGATGACGTAAACCCCAACAGGTCTGTCATATTACGTCAGGCATTGTAACTCAAGCAGTGAAAGCAGTGCAGTCAGAACAGCTTGTTGACAATTCTTCTGTTACTCAAAAAGGAGTAAAACGACACCACACGTATATTTACGTTCATATATAGCAGCTTGTTATCACTTATTCACAGCGTTTCTGCTGCAACACACTGGACAAAACAGGGCAAGTTTGAAACCATAATAGGCCGATCAAGTTGTTGACTAACCGTCACTCGTACTATATTGTTTTTATGCGAGGGCTGCATTGCTCAAGTTGAACAGCCACACTTTGACATTTTCACACAACTCCACCTGGTCATACAACGCGAACTACAATAACCGTATGGAGTGACAGGTAACCAATCTACGTATGCGACGGGCTATGTTCATGGAACACTAGACAAATCAAATTAGAAAGCACTAAAAACGAAGCCTCTCACCAAGTCAGTGAACGGGACAGCTTCTGTGTGCACACGAGGATCGAACTGTTTGCGATTGTGTACACGAGCCCTATAGCCGCTGATGATTGGTGCCTCAGGCAACAACGCAATCGAAACGCACGCCCACCAATCCCATTAGGCGGTGAAACGCGCACGCAATGGACGCGGCGCCAAAGCTATCAGCCCCGACACTTGTGTGACCGCACGCTGTGAAACCACTGAAGCGGGCCAAAATCTTTGCCACGCACGCGAAACACGCAAAACGGTGTGCATGGCTTGTGGAAGCTTATATGCACGCGAAAGCGTATGTTAGAAATAAAATAGAGCTGACAAAAAAGAAGCAGCCTATTCTGCCTATTCTCGGTGTCATTTCGTTGAACCTTTCTTGCATTTCTTTAAAAAGACGATGACCTGTGTCATGCCACGTCACACTCCTGGCTTAAGCTGCACGGCGTGGCGTATAGTGTATTGACATGCTTTGCACACTGGATATCTGTGGCTTTTGGGTAACCTGGTGTGCGCAAATGCAAACGAACGACAACAGAAAAGAATCGACAGGGACAAGCGAAAACTTTCAACTGAATTTAATTCTTCGTCGTCCTTCATATATATAGTCACCTAACATAATCAAGCGGTCACAAGGTCAGAACCAAACATCTTACTGCAGGCCGCACAAAAAAAGCATGCTACGTAACAAATAATGATATTGACGTATCACTCACACTGGCTTCCACTATTCTTAAAACAAAGACGTGTTTTGTTTTGTTCTGAATGTTTTCGCTTATTCTCTCACTATAACAATAAAAAAATAAGGCCATAACAAGTTTGACGATAGAGAATGGGAGCCAGAACACGACACAGGATACAGCCCGTGCCCTATAGACCATCTTACTGTTTGCAAACAGAGACCCTTGATGACTTCCAGTTTCATCCACCGGTGGGCCATAATAGCATAGGTGGGGAAGAGGAGCGTGGAAAAATAGTGCGCTGATTTTCTGCATTTTCCTTCCTTCAGTTGGAACAATATATTCAATTAAATGTTCTTTCGAACTACATAACAACAACAAATTTCTTTGAACATTACGCACGTTCCTTTTATCTGAAAAACTAATAAGGGATTTTCCTTACCCCTGAAAAATTGTGAAAATGTCCTTTCAGTTTGGACGTTGCGAGCTGGTAAATCAGGTGACTGGAAGTTTTTTAGGGGGTACAAAGCTAGGGAGTTTCAAGATTGCAAGATTTGTACCCAAAAAAACTTCCGGTGACATCATTTACCAGCTCTCTACGTCCGAACTGAAAGCAGGTATTGAAGGTATATTCTGAAAGTCTTTCTTTAGCTTTCCACATAAAAGAAACGTGCACGAAGTTCAAAGGAATCTCCTACAGTTTTTATGTATCTGGAAAGAGCACTATTTTGATTATATTTTGCTAAATAAGATAAGGAAAGTGTAGAAAGTGAGTGGGCTATTTTCTAAAGCTTTTCTTGCTCACCGATGTTCTTTGGCCATATCGGTAGACGAAACTGGATGTCACCAAGGGTTTGTGTTTTTAAACAGTGTTGGTTGCAATGCTCGAGAATATTAACCCGAAAAACTCGGATTCGATTCCAGACATGGCGTACGCGTTTTGATGGTAGAAGGTGTGGCTTTTCCTCCATGGGCACTACGCGATATCTTAATCGGTCTTCGTATAGGCATCGTTTCCTAGTTCACTTGCGGCACTTCTCTTCTTGTTGGACACCTCGACCATGATGTCAGAAAAGGGCAAATGTGCGGGCAACTTTCGCGGTTTTAAAGTTTTCTAGGGGGCCTACCGAAAGTTCAATTCGAAAGTGCCCACTTCACCATACTTAATCATTTTGCGAGTTAGAGAACACTCGGAAGGCGTCCGAAAGGTATTGGGTGCATTTACAAAGTTCTACACTACGTTGATGGTACGGTTGATGATGGTGGTGGTGGTGTTGATTATGACGATGATTATGATAATGATCAAAGTTCAGTAAGCGCCGTGTAATGATGGCCCTATAATCACCTACTCGCTACGCAATCAAAGTGGTGTGACGCTTGGGGCTTCGATGCTTCTGCCGCACAATGAAACATTTTAACATGACTACTTGAGGCCAGTAAGCACTCTTTTAAATGCGGAGGACTTTATAGTCACACCTACTCAAACATCTGGCATCGGTGGTGTCGTCTACAACCCAACAGCGCTTTCTGGCGCACATGGTGTAAGATACCAGCAATGTTATCATAGTGTCATGGCGTATTGGTGTCAGCTTACACCATCACGCGAGCAAGGTGTAAGATACAAACTATTGTTTCTATCTTACACCATGCTCACGTCTCGTGCCAACTGTCACGTTTCGTGCCAACGTTTGCTTTGACTGCGAGGTCTGTGACCATCTGTGGTTCTAGAAAAAAAACTGTATTTAACGCTTTGTACCGCTCATTACACACGACCATGATCATGCGAGGATCAATGTGCAGCATGTGAAATAAACACTGTGGTAAAGCCAAGCCAAAGCTGTGCCTAACCTCACTAAGAAGCACGAACATGTAACCAATAATTGTGGAAGGCTTTAGTGCAGCGTCGGGTTTAACTCACTGCTAAATAGCTGGGCCGAACAGATCAGCTTTCGCTGATAAACCATTTGTACGGGGCGCTTGGGCAGTGATTGTTTTTCGACATAGCAAAATAGATTCATAAACATATACTTATTTATTACATATATTGAGAAGAAAAGGAAGACAGCTTCTGCCTTCACCCTGTGACTCATGAATTCATAATTTAACTTGTCTTGTACTTTCCTCTACTTGTCGCTTTCTGTCTCCAAGTTTAAGTTTGTCAGACCATGGGAGTTTTTTTTTTTTTGAAACCATTGTAGTGATTATGACTAATGGTAACAACTGATAAATACTAGTATGCACTCGTAAGTGATGCAGCATCGATGCTCCTCCCCCCTAGAGAAGCGAGTGAAAGTGATCTTTCTTTTTAGTAGCACGAGCATCGACAAAAATTCTCATTTTTATTATAAGCCCTTGCAGTTTAGCACTCAAGGTTTTTCGAATGCTCAGAAAAGATCTTGTAACAAATAAGAATAGTACGAAAGCTGAGGTTGTGGATTAGGCAATTCGGTACATATGATACAGAAACATGAGTTCCCCTAATGATAAGACCCCTTTAACTGTCAGAATGAAGTCTAAAGTTTACCGCATGCATGTTCATTCAAAATAATACGTCTTGGTGGTGAAAAAAATCTGAGGCATTCCGCCGAATAAAGGTAAATTTTAAAACACACATAAAGAAACGATGTTCTGGCTCCAAATTTTTTTTACCTTCACCACGTTTGCTAAAATAATTAAATTAGTTGAACGAGTTTATCGTAGGATCAGACGGTTTTAAAGCGTGCAGCGGGTATTGTATCGCCACCTGACGGCCCAGATATCAACCAAGCACGCCTTTCCATGGGGCTTCTCAGGTACACCTTGAGGTGCACATCAGTAGCACGAGGAAAAAAAAAAATTAAAACAATAAATACACCACGGCACAAGAACGCCGTAGTGGTAGCGTTGCTATCTAAGTCATGGGTTGAGGTGCCTTCAAGTTTTTTCTATACATTTACATCTTTATAGCCGTTCGCCATATACATGATGTGAATACGAATGGACACACAGTTTTATATACATAGTTCACTATTGGAGAGTTTAAGTGTTTGAAACGTACACAATGCATACTAAGAACTACAATATAGTACAAGACGCTTTTGCTGTGGCACTTTTGGCGAAGAGACTGGGGAAAGGTTGTCATCATCATAATAATTATCGTCATCAGCCTGCCTTTATTACGTTTCTTCGATGTACTTGGCACCGCGCTTGCTGCTGCCACGTTATCCCCAGAGTCTCGCCCGGGGAAAAAGATGGGAGAGTTTCAAAGTTGAAGCATGCACCAAAAGGAGGAGAAAAAGAGAAAAGTGCCGCGTATTATGACGCTCAGGACGAAGAGACCAAGACACGGTTACTACACGGGCAGCTGATTGAGACAAAAAAAAAGGGGGGGGGGGGGGGGAAACGATACAGCTCCGACGTGGTGTTACTTTATCACTGGCATCGCCAAGCTAACAAACACGCATTCACTTCCGCTGGCATGAAGAAAAAAAAAACAAATGCATGGCAAAAGCGTTGGTGCCGTATCATGGTGCGGTTGTCAGCGCGATGGTCGAATTGGGAAATCTGTGGGAAAACAGACAAGAAAGCATGTAGCATCGCCATTGTTCAGTAGGAAGTGTCGCTGTCCCGACCCGGCTTGTAGCGTCGCTAGGGAGGGTGGGGGTGGGGCGGAAAACAGAGCGCAATCAGCGCTAAAGCTCGCGAAAGGCTGGGTCGGTGACGTTGGGGAGCAAGAGAGCGCCAAATCATCGGTCATCCCCGATCTTGTCTGAAGTTCATAGCGAAGACGAGGGGCAATAAAAAAAGGAGCAAGAAAAACAAGAAATCGACAAGTAAACCAATAAACTCAGGGGAAAGTGGTAGCTGTTGCCAAGTAATGGGGACAACTCTTTTGTTTATTTTTGATTTCAGTAAATTAATAATGAATTTTTGTTGATGCTTATCATTTTCTCATCAAGAAATTTACTTTTAATTCAATTAAAAAGAGAATCTTTCTGGTGCCTATTATATTAAGGTATTCTTCCTTTGAAAATAGTTGATCAAAAAATCAAGACACATATCTGTAAACGCCTATAAAATTCTCAAGATATAGCGGTCAGGAGAATTCAAGTATGGTATAGTCGATATTTATCTGTAACAAAATTTTAACGCAACTGATAGAACACAGGCGAAAAAGCAGCGAAAAATAGTGCCTGTATTTAATTCATAAAGGATTCAGGGCAGGACGTCCAAGAAATGAACACATAAGGGTGGTCATTGTTTTGTTTTTGTCATTTTTTTTTGCACTGAAAGAGTGATATTGAGCATGATTTCCAATGCCCAGGTTTTATGATCCTCAGATTAGTGCATTTTTTTAATTAGGTATAGAGACATCATCTAAAGAGAAGGTTGCATGTAGGAAGTATAGTTCGTACATATTACCTGGTCGCGTGACCCGCGCGTATAGGCAGGCCACTGGACCTTGGGGATTCGTTGTGGCGTAGCTGCTTCTGGGCCTAATGACCGTTGAGTGCAGGGGATGGTTGGCAATGGAAAGTTACGTGCGAGGAACCTGTCAGATCACGTTCCATGAACTCACAACATCACGTCCTCAACGAGATTATGTCGTGACCCGACACTGAACGATGTGCAAAAAAGTTGTGTTGGCAAAACAATCCACAAAGTTTTCCCCGCCCTGCTGTCGAATCGCACCAACTTTCAAATACGGCACACTATGCGTACGTTTTACCTCCGTGCTTTAAATATCATCTGGAGTGTGCCTGTGTGTAGGTTTTCGCAGAAAGCACGAGAGCTGCAATCGGTGTCCTTACGGGGCTGTGTGCCAGAGGTTTAACCATTCAGGAAGAGAGCGTGGTAACGTAGAAGAGATGGCACTGCTCTGAGTGCTAACTCTGTTTTGTACAGCGACGAAGAACAAGGTGTTATAAACGTCTGATGACACTACACACCTCTGGGCTGCTTCCTACTTTAACATCACTATATTTGTTGCACCTGTGCGCTTACGCAGCCTCTTTGACCCTACAGTGGGAGACCTAGCTCTGAAATTCGTATCCTTTGTTATTACTCTGTTCCAGAAGTTCCGTGCAGCATAGACAAGGCTACACGACCCTCGAACGCAGGTTGTTGCGAAGCGAGAGGTAGTGCACCATCTACGTAGCACGTTGTTTGACCTTGTGACTTTTACAAGCGGTCTCGTCGGAGGATTTTTACTTGAAGGCTTCTCTGCGTGTTGTAGCTGTGATTTGTATGATAATTTTGTCGCATTTTCTGTTGAAAACAATTTTCGTGGATCCGTGATACTGGAGAAAGAGTTCTTGCTTGTACGTGTTATAACATCCAAAT
Organism: Rhipicephalus microplus; assembly: GCF_043290135.1. Classification (NCBI taxonomy): domain Eukaryota; kingdom Metazoa; phylum Arthropoda; class Arachnida; order Ixodida; family Ixodidae; genus Rhipicephalus; species Rhipicephalus microplus. Next base: position 168,497,161 of record NC_134705.1, on the reverse strand, counting down.
GACGAAAGAAATAACGCTGTTGCGGCTCGTATATGTTATGTTTTTACTTATAAAGTACGAAAGAATGGTACGACATTGTCTAAACTTTTATGAGTAGTCCGCACAGCCCGAGCATGCACAGCGCCGCGGAGGTCTCAGTCTTCGGTTGTGATTAATCCGCGGTGGCAGATTTAGTCACTCCTGTCAAAATGGCGGCGCCTGATTCACCTGTGCGATATTGTTCCCGGATCAGCTTTTACGACAAGGGAGCGAAGCAGTTTGCTCTAATTTTGTTCGGGACACTGCGTAAGGAAGGCGGCAGAAATGCAAGCATGAGCTCTCTCATTAAGAGAACGGCTACGTTCACCAACGTCAGCGAGCGTTTCCTGTACAAGTGGGAAGCGGAGCACGATAAGCACGGCGAGCCACCGGGAATAGAGCCGTCATATTGTATCGAACGCGAGTGGCACCTCGCATATGCCCATAGGCATGTGTATACGAAATCTGACGAAGTGTGGTGCTTTCATACTCAATTTGGCTAGTGCGGCGCTTTCCACCGAAACATCAGCCACTGAACCCACTCCCTTAAATGTCTACGTGCAAGTATCTCGGAGACGCGCGCTTTTTGCGGTGCCGAGGAGAATATTTAAGCGCTTTCACAATTACAGCTCCACTCACTGCGCAGTTGCAGTGTTTCGACACGCTCTTGCCGCTTTCGCTGCAGCGCACGTCACTAGCAGACGACAGGGCGTGTAAGAATAAACTTAGATGTGCTCGCCCTCCTGATTGGTTCAGAAGGCCTGTAGCTTCCACAGTGCTGCACGGAGCTTCTGGAACAGAGTGTAGTGTGGTTCTACCTATTGTCGTAAGTAGTACGTCATTATTATAATAACAGTGTCATGGGTTTAACACCCCCCAAATCAGGTTGCTAATGGGACGCAATGCCATAGTGGGGGGTGTCAGGGGGGGGGGGGGAAGGCCCAATAAAGTCAATTCGGTGCACATTAACATGCCCCAGCTTCGCAAAGTATAGACCAACCTCTAGTATTTCGACTACCCCGAAATGCGACCTCCATGACCAAGACCAAACCCGCGACGTTCGAGTGAGCAGTAAATCACCGCAACTATACCTGCACCGAGACAGATTTCATCAATGTAATCAATGGCGTAGAAATAACCAGTATAAATGCAACCACAAAACCATGACCGTGCAAGCATCTTCATGCACTATTTCGAGGGTACGTACATCATCACATGGTTCATGCGAAGGCGTGTTTAGGATACACTCTAAGCCAAAAATGGCCAAAATGGGAGCAACGGCTGTTTTTACTCCTTCAGACCGACTGTTACTCTCCGAAAAGACCAAGCGGAACAAGATGGCCGACTTGTTCGAGAATGGGGGAGCAACTGTATTCATCTTAAGTTTGTAAGGGAGCAACAGAAGGAGGAACCGCTGTAAATGCTCTCGTCACGCAACGGTTACTCCCCGGCAGGACACCGCACACAAGTATGCATGCCGCCCACATTGATATTCATGGGCCAGATTATTGTTTGTTCTGTGTGCCAAGCTTCACCAAATCAAAACAGTGATTTATTTTAGCATCCGTAGATAATAAGATAGCAGCGCTGGCTGAACACAGAAGGCCTGAGAATACAGTACGGCAAATACCTAACACACGCAGCAGCGGAATGGAGAGTTGGCACGTCAAAGCGGACCGAACGCCGAAACACGTGCAAAACAACAATAAAAAAAGCCTAGACACGCCGTTCGTCCGCGAAGTAAGGGCGTCAAAGTCGATCAAGCACCGAAACACGTGCATAAGGAGCCCCCCGACCAGATATATCGGAGAAGAAAAAAAAAAAAGCGGACCCAGACGCGCTTCTCATCAGCCATACACTTAGTAGCACGCTTCACCGTGTAGTTTGAGGGCAGAATGACCAATCTGCGCCATCTGCGCCCGCACGAGAAGTGTGGCGCTAGCGTAGCAAACGATGTAAGTTACAAAGTAATTTTTATTCAGTGTTTATGTTAACTAGCACTAAATAAAAATTACACTCAACTTTTTATATTTATTTATGAGTTTTAGTGTACCTCAGTTTCTTTTTATAATTGTATTAGGAGAACACACTGAAATTATTGCGCTGACGCCTGTGCTGCCACTGCTCGACGTTTTTTTTTTTTTTCGGCGCAACTAGGTTCGCGTTCGCACTACTTACTCATTTTCATATGGTCTGTGGTTGGCGAGCACATGGACGTGCGGGCTTGTGAGCTATGTTTTGATCGTGTGTGTGTGTCGCAGATTTGCGTTTCTACTTATTCGTGATGAAGGTTAGTGTATATTTATCTTTATGGAGCGCGAAGTAGTTGTGGATTTTGCTGCTGGGTGGAACAAACACATCGTAAACACGTCTTCAGCTATCTGCAAGCCTGTTCGCTCGTCGGACAAAGGACTGTGCATGCATCAGCGTGCAGGTGAGTGGCATTTCCAGCAACATTTAATGCTCTTACAATACATTGTTGAGTGGTTGCGCTATTGAAAGAGAAATGATTTGCTCTTATTCACCGTATCCATTGCTAGCCGTATCGGACTAAATTACCTCTATTACCGCCTGCATACCCTCTTGCTTCCCCTGTCACCACTGCAGTGCCAGTGTACTTTTGCAGTTAAAAGTTCATTTCCGCAACACTACCTCGCTTGAAAAAACATTGGGGCGGGGTTGTAGCTGCATTCATACTGGCACTTTTCTACCATTGGCTTTATGTAATGTTAACGGCTGAGTGTTGGGGCCTTGGGCCGCATTTTTTAGAGATGCAAAGTGTATGTAAATCAGTAAGTGAACAAATCATTGTCGCATCACTTCACTGGCATAGCCAGGCGGTTGCGCACAGAATTTTTTTAGGCCGGGCGTAGGGAGCCCAAATTGACGACCATATTCGCTTGCCCGGCCTATTCAGATAAGCGCACCTCCCCCCCCCCCTCCCCGCACGCCTAAAAAAAAAAAAATCTGCCCACATCACTGCGTCACTTGCTTCACCTCTGCGCTGAACGTACTATTTTATAAGCGCACCATCAAGCGAGCAGTTTACATATTGACAGAACAATTGGAGGAGGAATGACCCAAATCTTTCAGATTTCTTTAGTGATACAAAACCTTAGCAAAACTGAATATTGTAAAAGACAATCATAAATGCTGTATGTTCTCGTTAGCGCTGTCATTATTCTGCATCATGAAATCTTTATGCGCTGTGAAAACTTGGCATGCCGTTGAAGTCACATATCGACGTTATTACCAATCGACGGAAATTTCGACAACCTCAATAACGCCCTTTGGGATTTGCCGCATGCACATAATTAGGCTGATTCCCACTTGGCTGTTCTTAACCTGACTTCACTGCTACCAAATGAAACAATATTTGATGCATGTCTTTTACTTTTTTTTCAGGGATATGACACAAATTTGGTTATACTGCAGATAAAGATGTTCCCAACGATGCTAAAGTACAGAAAGAAAGTGAATTTTGGTAAGTGCAGACTTTTTGTACTACGTATATGAAAGCATCGCTTTTTAGGGGCAAACTGTGCATGTGTTGGCCAGAGAATAGTTCATTATGCCACATGGTTACACTGGCACTGACAATTCGACATGGCTCCGCTGGCCCGTGTGTGTGCTCACACTGTTACCGTTAAGATAAAATGTTTATGTTTTCATTGCAGGGATTGCTGTTTGTACTAAAAAGCCAACTGCCAAGATCTGTTTATGCTGGTACTCCTAAAAGTATGCTTTCCCTATTTACATGGATTTTGGCTTGCACAAAGCATAACACTTGGGCCTAGATTCACAAAGCTGTCCATGCGCAGGCCTTCATAACAGCGTTTCTTGACTTGCCTTTACCCTGTTTTCTGCAGATGTTTCGTGGGTTTAAAAGTGCCACAGCATGTTGACCTCCCACACTCTGAAATATTCGTGTTCAAAGTTCCGCAAGAGTGGGCTTAGCTTTCTTTTGCACCTCTTTGCTAGTCCAAGATACTGAAGTGTTATGCTCTTACTAGAGGTGGCAGTGTTTCTAATGTTTGTATTTCCATCACATTGACCAAGTATGCGATCTTGGCTTGACTGGTAGCACATCCTCAACAAATGTCTTTGTGGCACATGTAGAAGGCAGTACAAAATAAATAAGCAGACATTCACACCGGGAGCTAACTTCTAATAATGCTTTTTTTTTTTTGGAAACCATGGTGTGCTTATTCCAATTTGTCTAACAAGCAGTAACCTGTTTGGCTGTGAACCAACAAGACATTGAACTAATGAAAGCTTCACATTTTGTTGCTCTCATATATATATGTATTGGCAAGCTATCTGTGACACTGTCAAACAAAGAATCAGAATATCTGTGCATGCCTTAAGATATATTGCTTCGTTTACATATCTCGTGGCTGTGACTCGTCAACCGAGTGAACGAATGCACCCTAGTTTTCTAAATTTAAAGCATTTTTTGAAGGTAGCACGGTCTACATTTATTTGTCTATAGTTTTGTCCAGCCGTTTGCGTCAGGTACAAAGAAATATACTGAAGATTATCATGTAGCCTCTGCAAATGGTTGCTTTCAAGCAGGCTTTGCATGCTTGGCTTGTGCCTACAGGTATTGCACAATTCAAGACACAGCAGCGTATGATAGAACAGTAGAATCGAGAGCAACTATGTGCACGAGCTAAATAAGTATTTTAACATGAGCGGACAGTACGTGTTATTTGCCACACACATGACCTCATTTAGAATGCCCATTGGTGAGTGGGCTCATAGAAATGTCACTCAGCTGTGTATAGGAAACAAGTTAACTGTACCTAAGGGTATCTTTAACTGCTACAAATATGCCTTGTTGAGGTGCTGCACATTTTCTTCCAGAATATTGCAGTCTGAGACATCATGTAAAGAGCGTCTACCACATCAGCATTTATATGGCTTGCCAAGTAACGTTTGGCCGAACCTTCCTTTTTTTCACATTTCGTTTTGCAGTAGACATCCTAGAATGTAAGCGCTGCTGCAGTGTGTGTGACTCATTGTTATGAATTGATTCTGGCATGTTTAACCTCACACTTCTATTTCTTTTCTTGCAGCAATGAGATGCTTCACATATGCCTGCGGTGACGTTCTGCTGCACTAGCCTGATGGAAACACCAGCTGCGAAACTTGAGTTCTTCAGAATTGGAGAAGTTGCCCTTCTCTCACCAATGATGACACAGACTGCCCTATGCTAGAAATTCAAGATTGTTTTTCCACGGATGACGCAGAAAACCTTTGATGTATTATGGTGTTTGTTTAGTGCTGGCTGTGGTGTGGCGAAGTCTACTTTTACGTGTGGTCACACGTCGCCTCATAAAAAGAACAATAAAGCATTTATTTTCCTTTCAATATTGTCCACTTTTTGTGTTAGAAGCACCCAAGCAGTGCTCTTCCAAGGAGCTCTCGCCATGTGTTAAGCGTGTGACAAGCATACTAGAGATAAATACTCATTTCCCCAAGGAGTAACTGGAAGCATGTGCAGTTGGTTTTCAGAGAGTAACTGCGAACACGTGGGAGGAACGGTAAAGAGTAACTGTTGCTCTTAGAAGAGCAACTGGTGGGAGTAATGGTTGGTCGGCAGGGAGCAACTGGTGGGAGTAACTGTTGGTCTGCAGGGAGGAACTGGAGGGAGTAACTGTTCATCCCCCGAAGGAGGAACTGAAAGGAGAGCAACGGTTCCTCCCTCTGCAGTTACTCCTTTTAGGAGAGTAATGGGAGTCGCAATGCAATTGCTCCCTGAAAGGAGCAACCCCTATACCCCTGTTGCTCCGTATTGGCTTAGAGTGTAAGGTTCTTCAGAAGCCGGCGTTTACATTGTAAACTATTCCAGACTATTGTTTTAGGAGTTCTGCCCTGTGTGCAATTTTCTCATTGCATACGTAGCGTAACTAACGCTGCTGCTTATGCCCGTCCCTTTCCTCAACGTCAGACACTCACTTCCGAAAACATGCAGAGTTAAGAGATCTGAGTTGCTTGACAAGTTTGTGTATCTTGAAAGTGGGATCTACTTTACATAAACCCTCTAGAGCATTACGTAATCGTTGGCTGATTATCTACGACGCCTTGCATACAATAAGTATTCCATCCGAAAGGCATTTTGCTTGTTCCTCGTAACGTCGGTGTCATTTTTTTATGTTAAAGTCTGTGCGTTTAATTTTGATTCTCATGTCAGATCAATATCTATCTTTCAATAAGCAGCCACACTTCGTATCTATCCAAGACAAGTTAGCTTTAACGAACAGAGAGACCTCAAAATTATATTATCAAATGCCACAGAAGGAAGTAGCCGTATCACTGCTAGCAACCCATCAAATACGACACATCGATTAGTGACATCGGGTATGTGTTTTTTTCCTTTTACTCCACCATGTGAAAGGCTAAGTAAATTATTTTATACAGGAGTACGGAGGAGCTTGATGCGTAATTCGTTGATTTAGGCAGGTCTACGCCGTTTAATACGCCTTCAGTTCTTATTAACAGCCACAGCTTTTGTATATGTACGGGCAAAACACCAAGAAGCACTCGGGTTGCCAAGAATATGCAGACTTATTGGAATTAGGTTAAAGTGGTAACCTCCTGTAGGCAAAGCGCACTTTGTGCAGTTTCTGTGTCCTCGTTTTTCTGCCTATCGTCACGAAGGTAGCTCGACCGGTCATTTAATGATGGATATGTGGGGTTTAACGTCCCAAAACTACCATATGATTATGAGAGACGCCGTATATATAGTAGAGGGCTCCGGAAATTTCGACCACCTGGGTTTCTTTAGCATGCACCCAAATCTGAACAGACGGGATTACAGCCTTTCCGCCTCCATCGGAAATGCAGCCGCCGCAGCCGGGATTCGATGTCGCAACCTGCGGGTCAGCAGCCGAGTACCTTAGCCACTAGACCACCGCGGCGGGGCGCCTGGTCATTTTGTTTGCACTCATAACTTGAATTCAAAACTCATAAGTAAAATGAAAAAGTCACCGAAAGATACTTGCAAGCTGCATTCATCAGCAGTTTCAAAGACGAGAAATGGGAGGATGGTCCTAGTTAAGTTTTGATTTAGCGGTTTTTATAATTTACACTCAATGTGAATCACAAGGAAATAATAAGTTAAAGAAAAAAAGATTCCTTTAAGCTGTGAAGCTAGCGTAGACGTTGAGAATCTCATAGACTGCCAAGCGAAGAAATATCATGGTGCTTGTATGAATAAGTCTGCACTGTTGTTTCGAGAAAATGTAATAAAACTAAACCTTTGTAATTTTTGGTACTGTCATGCGAGCCACCATTTCGATGAAGAGGAGGTTTATGCTAAAACTATCGTCAGTCACGGCGTTGCCTTGTATGAAGACATCTTCCAGTGAGGTTGGTGGCCTAGTGGTTGGCCCATTTCTTATGTCGGCGCCATGCCCGCTCCTTGTCGGCTCTATTGTCGCGGCTGTAGGTATAGTGTAATCGGTACTCTTGCCCTCTAGTGGCAGACAGTCGCACGTGTTGCTTCCCAACACATCTTCCTTTCTTCATTATTCCATATCCTCTTCTTTACTTACTGCCAACGTGGGCCCGCTTTTGGTTTTTCTCTCAACCTTTGTTTTCTTTTCCCTCTCTCCCAACTAATCTTGTGTTTTGTACGCACTAGTCGTGAGGCGATTACGACATAGAAATAATTATGGGCACAAACAGCTAAGGAGTCACAAGGGACACCTGTTGTCATACTCTATTCTGCTTCGCATGAGCCTGCCGTGGCTATGGCGAAATCACCCTCCCCCCTCAAGTAATCAATCTATACAGGCTTACTTCATGAAAACTACACTCGAGATTGATAGTTTTGCGAATATAAATAATGCTACTTTAGACTTGTAATGCTTTCTTATGCAACAAAAAAGAAGCAGAAGCAAAAGCTAAGGCTGTTGCGCGTGCGCCCTGCTTCAGCGAGAATGACGCAGGTGCGTAATAACGGCCCGAAGGAATCAGCATGGGAATATTGTCCCTGAAGTTCGTTGTCAACGATGACATCGTTCCAGCAGCGGTGGCCGTGTCAAATGTGTTTGAAGCACGGCAACGGGACATCCCCAACATAACACAATAAACAACAGCCTGATCGATGCCAGCCGGTCATTCCTTCCTTCGCCGATTCACGAGGTGATCTGCAGATGAGACCCTGAAAACAAAGAAACATACAAAATATACGCGAGGCGGTGGTTTATCCGAAGAAACTATCCACAACGAACGACAGTGGTGCGATGTTACGTCCACTTCCTAGCTGTTCGTATGCGATAGGAAAACGTCGCTCAGCCAGACAGAGCCTATAACGATACTAGCGAAGTCAACATACGGTGAAATGGTCTTCGGTCGGGTTGCAATCTGTTCTGCGCGAAAGGGACGAGTCTGTGAGCCTAACGGCACAAAGCAATACACAGACGAAGCCCGGGGTTGGTATAAGGGCATACGAATGGTATAGGAGAAGTTAGCGCCCTGTTCTTTTCCTTTCGGAGGAAGTTGGAGAATATTTTATTCTGTCTCCTTGGTGCCATTTCGTTGTGGCCATCTTGTCAGGAGAGGTGCTTCTTTTTGTTTCCGAGGGCGGACCACTACATATCGCCGGGAGCAAGCATACTCTACATTATTGAGTCTTTTGCACAAAAGAAGCAAATTGAAACACAAGATAGCGGAAAGCCAGATAAGCTTACTTTATGAAATAATCGGCATGCTGCCCTACACTTGGGAAAGAGGAAGGGAAGTTCGAACGTTAAGGGTTTGAGGAAAGAAAGATAGAAGGGAATGCATTCTTTTGGAACAAGAACGCGTTTATGCATAGCTTAACTCAGTCAGGTTTCGTTTTTATTCTTCAAGTACCAGTAGTGAGACAGAGTGACCATAGAGACGTTGTCATACGTAACAACGGCCACGAAAAAAAAATATTGGCCATTTCGGCTATGATGGTGCAGGGATTACAAGAACGACTATGGGGCTTACTTTCGAAATGTGGATCGAGCCGGGCTTGACCAATACGTTAAAAGTATGCATAGAAGAACTAAAGAGAAAAGAACGAAAAGTATATGACGCATAAAAAAGAAAACAAGCATCAGCTGCCATATAAACATTCTGCGCACTAAATTACTCAAGATTTGAACGCCCCAGCAGAGCACTTTGTAGCACGAAACCGCATTGCTCTTTAATGTTCTTTTTTGTCAATGATTAAAGTAGCAAACAATGTCTGTCACTTATAAATACATAATCAAACGCAAATGGTTTTGATCAATCAAGAATTTTATGTCGCTGAAGCGTATGTTGCCGTTTAAATATTTCGCAGTTATCTCGAAATCTTGTGGCTGTCTTAAGGCTTACCTCTGTCACAGTTTGTTTCTAAAACACGTGATTATGAGCCCTGTAATTGAATAAAATTACTATAATCCACTCCTTCTAATGGAGAGCGACGCCGCGTATAAGCGCCATTGTTTACCATGTCTTAATTCAGTGTGAATTTTTTTACGATTTTTCACGGATGTGAATTTTTATAGTCATCTGCTTTTCGTGAAGTAATATCTGTTCATTTCGCCTCAGTAGTTTCACGACGTCATAAGCGTCAAAGCAAGTCCATACTTTATTCTAAATACAAAGAGTAATCAATTTTTACGTATCATGGTATAATAAATTCAAAACATCTAGAAAGCTATGGCTTGGGCTGTGAACACTTGAATACCATCAACTGAAGCGGTCTGCAATAAAATTTTGTCTAATATTTATAATCCTCTTGATCGTTTATATAAACAAATTCTTTGCTGATCCTGAACGGTATTACCTATTCAGTTCATAATTAGTGAAAACCCGAAATGGTTGATGCTCCAGAAGTTTCCAGTGCAGAGCGCAGTCACAGTTCAGTTATATAAAAGAACAAGTTAGACACAGTACTGTTCAGTCAGAGGCAGATAGGCTACAGTGTACAACAGTTGTTGTTCCGAACAGTTGCAATATGGTACAGTTAAGCAACAATGAAGTCAAGTTCAATACATTTACACTACAGTTCATATTGTGTGCTTCTCGTCGCTTTTTTTTTTCACCTGATGTTTTTTCGAACCGCTAGACTGAGGAGGAGAAACATGCCAATGGTAGTTTAGGAGAGAGAAGCAAAATGTGCGGGATCCCGCTGAACGCATGCTTTCTGTGTGAAATGGCGACACTTATCATGCTTTTTATGCACCCCCATTTTCGGAATACCCTATACGTGTAAGCGCGATGGAAGCTTTACAATCGGATCACTCTGGCTTACTTCCCTAGACGACCGCCACCTCTTCGCAAAGCTCTAAGTCGTCGCAGGTCCTAAAGCTTTCTTGCTGTGACTAAATTCCTGTGATTTTGAGGCAACTGTGGAAATCTCGCAGACTTGCTTTGACTCGAGGTGGCGAGTTTTATGATGCACCTATCAAATTCATAGGGCTGTAAACGCATGCGAAATATCCTGTCTCGAGCATGTCTGGGACAATACGCAAGGATACAAAAAAAAAAAAGACGACATTAGTGCAGCCGATGAGTTTGACAATAAATCATGGTGGTGAGTAGGTTTTATGGCATTTGATCATAACATAAAAAAGTGCCAAATGCGGCGTTAGCGTGCGAGGTTTATTAAACGACTCTTCCTAGCAGATGTAGATTTAGCAGGTCCGATATTTTGCTATATTTGCAGAGAGCTTCCCTTGCTTGCCTGCTTACTCGTGTCCTACCGTTGTTTTTTTTTATTTATCTGGAGTGTTATCCCTCTTCTTTTGTTTAGTCACAAATGTGTTCATTTATCGTTGACCTAACTGAGAGCTGCTTTGTATGGATTAATTAAATCTGCTATGGGTATCGGTAGTGAGACTGTCATCGTTCGACGCATGCAGTTGTTTCTTTATTAGGGAGGGATTTAGGGAGCTCCAAAATAAATTATTGATATGTGGGATTCAACGTATCAAAACCACAATATGATTATGAGAGACGCCGTAGTAGAGGGCTCTGGAAATTTCGACCCCCTGGGGTTCTTTAACGTGCAAGATACAAAATAAAACATTGCCTTTGTAATGCACGAGTAGATAGATATCTTGTATTCTCACGTTCGGCCATCAAATAGTGATCAGGCCACCCTGTTGTACAGAGAGTGGTGACAAACCACCAGCTATGACAGCGTGCGAGATAATTCTACCAGAATACGATTATTTCTTGATTTTACCCTAAAAGTCATAATTGATGTCCAATACTTCTATTGTATTTTTATTGGCTAATCTGTACGTCAACAACCTAAGAAAAATGACATGACTCCACAGCTTGAAACAAACATGAAGAACAGTCATTAAAACACAGTTTTGCCTCTCTTACTTTATAAACGTACAAAGGTAGAACTTGATCTTTTGTGCAATTCTAATCAAGCAATAACACCCTTTCGTCCGTCGTGCCAGAGAGATGATTGACGTTGTGTATGATTTCATCCTTCTTTCTTTTTTTTTCGTTTTCTCTTTCTTTCTTTCTTTCTTCCTTTCTTTCTTTCTTTCCTTCCTTTTTTCTTTTTTTCTTTATGTACTTGTGTTCAAAACAAGTGCAACTGGTTATAATGGAACGTATACATGCCTCTATATGAACCTGTGTGTAGATACTTGTTTATCGCGAATGGAAATGTATGTAAGCATAACCACACTTCAGTTCTAACGTACAGATTTTAATTTGTGCATTCATAAACTAGTATGAATACGTGCTTGGTTTTTTTATTGTGCTTGTATTGTGTCTCACATGTTATTTCGTTTTAACAGCGCTGTGCCTATTCTTCATATTTCTGCAATGTGCGGCTGCCATTTGTAAAAGGGGGCAAGGCTATCGTCAAGCTGCAATTATCATTCAGTCCTGTCTCCTCTTTTTCATTGTGAAAATAAAGTGAAAGTGATTGATTGATTAATTGATTGATTGATTGATTAAATAGTTAAAGTACCACTCATCAGTTATCACGGAGCTTAGAGGCTGTGATTGTGCCCATGAAACCAAACTCCAGTGCATGAGTCAGTGCGTCTTCAAGTTCTCGATGCACGTGTTCAAAAGCCTAGCTGTGGTCGAAATGTTTGAATTGGCACACAATAATATAATTATCGAGTAATAAGCTAAAAGCGGTTGCGTGGAGGGCACTCCTTCGCGCACACAAGCCCATTTCCGCATGCATACACACACACGGAGACACATATTTAGGCGTTTATGCTGCATCTCCATTCTATTGCACCAGTTTTATGAGGTCTGTAAGTTGTCTATGTAAGGTATGATGTAAGGCCTCGAAATGCCACGTCCACGTAAGCTACCCAAGTTTTCACGTTCAACTTTTGCAAGTTTTTTTCTTTTTTAAGCAAGCATTTCAGCAGCTTTCCACGCAGAATACTGGACAGGCTGAAGCTTCAAGTAAAATATGGCATACTAAATGAAAATTTTGTGTTTTTTTTTTGTTCAATAGTTGCATCGCACCCACAAACAGCCCAACTTTTTGGACATTATGACAGCTGAAAGCTGCAAGCGCAGGCCTCATATAAGCCCTCCACGGGCATAAATTTGGGGTTGCCGCGTCCGAACCCATCCAAAAATGACAGCTGGTTGCTCTGGTCACTACCAAGCACTTGAAGCATCACGCTGACCCGGTTGCTTTTTTCTCTTTTTTAAATGTTTCGCTTTGTGGCGCTGTCACACTACTCAAAATGACAATCCTCTGGGACGTATGTGCTGTTTCGTACACCAATGCTTCTGTTTCAATCGCTTCAATCGCTATAATATAATAATGTCGCGCGAAGGAATTCGCCCACTCTGCCAAAGGGACTTGACGGTTTTCGACATTGACTTCTCTTTCCTGCACAACTTCATTCTTGTTTCTTTCCCTCCCTGCAATACGTGTTGAAAGCACCACATTAGCGCATACATATTTCATGGGTGCGTGAGGCTTCCGCTTTGTTCCCCAGAGTTTCTGCTGTCACAACGCGTCGGGATCTTTTGACAATGGTAACGCTACTGCGTGCTCATCTCCCTTGAGAGGTCCCGTTTCCACCTCTTGGGGTAATTATCTTGTCTCATTTCGCCAGTCATATGAACAGCATAAACTGCGCGGAGTCAACTGATTATTTTAAGCGCAGGAACAATAAAAAAACGAAGGAAAATGAAAGCAGGTGATCAGAACACATAGCTTAGGTAATTTTTGGCAGAGTGCTGGGCTGGCCTCAGATCAAGAAGCTAACGGAGAGACAGTGGCTCCTGGCAACTTTTTTGGCCTAGGGAATCGCTCATTGTTTGTGGTCGAGGCTTGAACTGAGCTGCGCAGCCCGCCAACGCGCTCAAAGGCCTTCATTGGAGGCCAGGACCCCGGTACTGATGATTACCTTTTAACATACCCATACGAATGGATAACTGACAAGCGTGGCTCTGGTGTTACAATAAGCTTTTGCAATACCAACTGCCATCCAGCAGCGGCCGTGTGAGTTTCATCCGCAGTGAAGGCATAGCGTGCTCCGTAAGTGCACACACGCTGGTGGGCGTATCAACACACGGCGGCCAATAGGAACAGCTTTGCCAACAGTTTCGTGTGCCGTGTTACTGTGACTGAGGAAATCTGCAGAATGCTGAAAAAAACACATAGACAAGACAAAAGACCTCGTCCTCTTTATGTGTTTCTTGGACAAACATAGAAAAAACAGCGCAAATTAACGGAAGACGAAGGAACGTGACCTGCCCCCACAGTGTATTTTACAACAAAACGAAGTATATATATATATATATATATATATATATATATATATATATATATATATATATATATATATATATATATATATATATATATATATATATATATATATATATATAATCTTTAGTAACATGCGTGATGTCTAATATCTCATTACGTTTTCAAGCAGATCAACTGGAGGAGCACTTACACATCGATCGTCTCTTTGGTGTATGGTAAAAATCTCAAATGTGTCCATGCTCGCATGTATAGTGAAGCATTTCACGGCGATTACGTCAGAGAGACTAGAATCGCACCCATGTCTGGCACAATGTGCCGCTAGATTACTACGAACACCCATCTTGAAAAAGGCCCTGCAACACTTTTCAAGTAGCCATCGAAGAAATTTAGTAAAGGAGTGCCAGAGATGACAATGCACTGGATGATATGAACCAATAATGCCTCCCGAAGTGTCCACAGAAAAAAAATAAATCCATTCAGCACGAGAGGAGTTACAAATATTTGTTGTTTTTTTTGTTCTTACGAAAGCACTGGAATCTAGGCACGCACCTTCTGACTTCAAGCTCTTTTTCTATCTTTTATTTGTTTTTGTTTATTGGAACGCGTGGCTTCTCAGTGCAATCATGCGTTCACTAAAAAATACATCATCACAAACCCGCTCGCGCGTCAGTGCGTACGATGATTCTAGTGCTATAACGTTCCGCGTACGAACGACACGCTTCCCTCGCAACAGTTCACGACAGGGATTAGCAGTGACAGCGATTATTGTTTTTGCGGCTGTAGCATAGCCATGGTGTGCGCATAGCAGCGCCGGACCAGCAATGTGTCAACGTAGTCAGCAGAATGAAAAGAACGTTTATTCAAAAGTGTATAACGTATTTATAGGCAGCGTAGTGTTAGCCAGATAACGATGCGCACGTGGTAGTAGCAAAAGTCCGATGTGGTGCAGGCGGCCAGCTGAGGCGTCAACAGGTGCGCGCGCACACACACACAGAAACCGCGAAGACACAACATTCCTTCCCCCTTAGAATTGAAAGCGTTGTACTGTCTTGCGTTCTCTTGTTGAACGCCTGAGGGCTTGTTGGGCGACACCGGTACTTATCGGGACGGCCGTGATCTTCGGTGATGCACGTTGTGCAGAACCAGCATCATTAGGGATGAGCCGAGAAGACATGCCTGCATTCGAGCTTACCGCTTCCGGAGGTGATGGTTCCGTTGCTTGGTCTGACTCGCTGGGACTTGTGGCAGTTGTTACTGGTGGCGAGTCCTGTCGCGGGCGAAGTTGATCAATATGCCGCTGGACGACCCCGTCCGGAGTGTTCACGGTCACCACTCTCGCTCCAGACGTCGCCTTCACATTGCCAGGCGTCCATTTGCTCCCCGCACCATAATTGCGGGCGTATACGTCACTTCCTGGTAGCGGCAGCCAGTCCTCTTGGTCTTCTTTTGATCCTGTAAGGGCTGGAGGAAAACATGTGTCCAGCCGTGAGCGTATTTGGTAACCCAAGAGCAACTCTGCTGGGGATTTACCGCTCTTTTGTGGCGTCCTCCGATAGTTAAACAGCAAGCGTATCAGATTCTCCTCTAGCTTTCCTCTCCTCATTTTTCGAAGGCCATCTTTTATAGTACGCACTGCCCTTTCCGCTGCACCATTAGACTGGGGGTGGTAGGCGCACATCGGAGGTGCACTATGTTGTTGTTTGCTACGAATTCCTCAAAATTATGGCTGGAAAACTGAGTCCCGTTGTCGGACACGATTGTGCGTGGCACCCCAAACCTGCTGAAAATGGCACGTAAGCAGTTAATGGTGGTTTCTGTTGAAGCATGTGACAGAGGTACGGCTTCGAGCCATTTCGTGTGGGCGTCAACTATGACGAGTATCATTTTTCCGCCGATCGGCCCCGCGTAGTCAATGTGAATGCGGGACCACCTTTCGCTGGTTTCCGGCCACTTGACAACGGGCGCCGCGGTTGGCATCGGCAAATTTTGAACACAGTTCTGGCACTGAGTAGACACCTCTTCAATATTTCTGTCTAGGCCTGGCCACCAAAACAAAGAGCGCGCGACAGATTTCATTGCCGGCGAACCCTGGTGAGTCTCATGTAAAAACTGCAGCACTTGCACTCTTGCTTCGGCTGGTATTATGACCCTATTGCCCCAATAAACAAGGTCATGTGCAACGGATAGCTCTAGCTTACGGTCAAAAAATGGCAGTATGTCCCTTGCCAGCCCGTTGGCGTGTCTGGGCCACCCATGTAATATGTACCGTTTGACTTCTGCCAGGACAGGATCCGAAGCGGTGAAAGCCTTCAGCTCACGCGTTGTCACGACACCGTTGTTCAGCTGGTTTAGCGAGAGTACATATTCGGGTGGCTCACCGTCTTCGTCAGGTTCCGTAGTTTGCAGCGGCAGGCGGCTTAAGGCATCAGCATTCAGCATCTGTCGTCCTGGGGCGTACTGCAGCTGGTACCGGTAGGCCCCCAGCTGGAGCGCCCAACGTTGGATCCGGGCAGTGGCCATTGCTGGCGTCTGCCTGTCTGACCTCAACAGGCCCAGCAGCGGTTGGTGGTCAGTCACCAAGGTAAATTCCCGACCTAGAAGGTAGTCGCGGAATTTAGTTACGCCAAATACCAGTGCCAGTGCCTCTCGCTCGAGCTGTGAATAGTTGCGCTCCGCCTGTGTTAACGTACGCGAGCGAAAGCCGATCGGCCTGTGGACGTTTCCTATCGTGTGAAACAAGACCGCGCCCACTCCGTATGGCGACGCGTCGCACTCAAGTTTTAGATCCTTCGAAGGGTCGAAATAGACGAGAACCTTGGCTGCTTTGAGGCTTTGCTTAGCCACCTTAAACGCAAGCTCTTGAGGCTGTTCCCAGTGCCAGCGCGCATTCTTTTCCGGCAGCTGATACAAAGGAAAAAGTGTGGTCGACATGTTAGGCAGAAACCTCGCGTAGAACGTGATCATTCCCAAAAAAAAGACCGTAGTTCGCTGACATTACGGGGGCTCTGCGCCTGCATGATAGCATGGAGGTTTTTCTCTGTCGGATGAAGCCCATCGCGATCGATGCGATGCCCGAGATAGGTAACTGCTGGGCTGCGCAGCTTGCACTTATCGTGTCTCAACTTTACGCCTCTCTCTCGAAACCGCTCCAAAACGTTTTTCAGCCTTTCACCACTGTCGCTTGATTTTTCAGAAATGAGCACATCGTCAAGGTAAGCTTGTGCACCCACCAGACCAGCTAGAACATCATCCATTTTTCTTTGGAATATCGCGGGTGCAGAGGCTATTCCGAAAGGCAGTCGGTTGTAGCAAAAAAGCCCTTTTGGTGTGTTAATGACGCAAATTTTCTTTGCCGACTCATCCAGTGCCACTTGATTGTATGCGTCCCGTAAATTCAGTGTGCTGAAACAATCCCCATTGTGTAGTTGCGCAAACATATCTTCAATGATAGGCAAGGGATATTGTTCAGTGGCACATGCGGGATTCACTGTGGCCTTGAAATCACCGCAGATTCTCACTGCGCCGTCTTTCTTAAGAACTACGACTATAGGTGACGCCCATTCCGAGTGTGCCACCGGTGATAACACGCCTAAGGACACTAACCGATCAAGTTCAAGTGACACGCGGTCGCGTAGCGCATATGGAATGGGTCTGGACTTACAGAACTTAGGTACGGCGCCTTCTTTTAGGTGCAGATTGACCGGAGGGCCTGTGATGAGCCCCAGTTCCTCAGAAAACACGTCGTTGAAGTCGTTGAATATGCTATTCACACTGGACTTCCCCGTTTGTTCTGTGGGCTCAGAGTCTCCTGCAACGCGAACCACCGGAGCACCAGCGGCGTTCAGCAGCTGAATTAAATCTCGACCACAGAGGCTTGGTCCCGCACAGTCTAACATGGTCAGCGCACACTCCGCCGTCACTCCCTTATGAGAAACACTGAGCGCAAGCTCCCCAAGCACTGGCAGTCGTCCTGTGTAGCAGGATAATTCACACTGGATGGTCTCAGTTTCGGCCATTGGTCGCGGTGCTTCTCGTACAGTTGACGTGGGATAACACAAACGGGCGACCCAGTATCAACTTCCATGGTAAGCTGCACACCACACCAAGAGAACGTTCGGCGAATCGGTGGCACCAGACAACTCTTCCGTTCCGAGGCCAAGGCCCAGATGTGCGCTGCTTCGTGTTCGTCGTCTGTCGAACCTTCCGTCCCCGTGAGAATGTTCGTTTGTGCCCTGCTTGCTGTTCCTTGCTCGTGAGGACCGCGGCTTCGGCATTTCCTCGCAAGGTGACCGCGTCCTCCACAGCGATCGTTAGACCAGGTGCAACCGCTCTCATTGTGCTTTGCACTACCGCACCTTGAGCATTCTTGACGTGAAGCCCCCCCGTCTCTCGTCTTGCGGTGTTTTCTGCTGATACGCTTGTACTTTTAACACTGGTGTCAATCCAGATCCGTTTATGTTTTTCACGCCACTATCGGCAGCTTCAGCTGAAAGGACCATCGCTTCAGCGTCTTCTAATGTTAATTCCCGCTTCGCAAGTAGTTGCTTCTGTAGTGCACTTGACCGGACACCACACACAATGCGATCTCGTAGCATGCGATTTAATGCACTGCCAAAATTGCAATTATCAGCTATTCGGCGAATGTCGACCAGGAATTCATTAATGTGCTCACCCTCCGCTTGACATCGACTGAAAACTTGTAACTTTCTGTGATTTCGTGTCGCTTGGGGTCGTAGTGCTCACTCAACACTGCCACGACTTCTTCATAAGTAAGCGCATTCGGCTTGCGTGGAGCCACCTTCCCTGCCAGCACTTGTATCGTGTGCGTGCTTAAGGCAGCAACCAGCAATGCTCTTTTCTTAGTCGAGTCTTCAATGGCATTCGCTTCAAAGTATGCTTCGACTTTGATAAGGTATGGCGTCCACTTATCTTTGCTCTCTTCGAAGTCCGGAAGCAGGTGGTGAGCCATGATCGCCTTCGTTGTTCGATTTTTCGTAGTGTCAGGTTCAGGGTCGTCTTTCACTGCATGGGTGGTGAACATCCTCGTCGCCACTGTAGCATAGCCATGGTGTGCGCATAGCAGCGCCGGACCAGCAATGTGTCAACGTAGTCAGCAGAATGAAAAGAACGTTTATTCAAAAGTGTATAACGTATTTATAGGCAGCGTAGTGTTAGCCAGATAACGATGCGCACGTGGTAGTAGCAAAAGTCCGATGTGGTGCAGGCGGCCAGCTGAGGCGTCAACAGGTGCGCGCGCACACACACACAGGAACCGCGAAGACACAACAGCGGCCGATAGAAAAAATGTGTTCCTCGTAAAACTACCACTACCGTTGCGGCCCTGCCGAAACAGCGCAATGGGGCAAATGATGTGGTCGTTCATACGCGGAACGTTAAGGAGCACTAGAATCATTGCACGCGCTGGCGCACGTACGAGCGAGTTCGTCACGTGGTATTTTTGAATGCGAAGCATTTTTTGGCGAACTTCGGCGGCTTTGAGCGCATATATCTATCTATCTAGCGGCCTACGACCTTCAGGTCTCCTGGCCGTTTCGATAATGGTATCAATACCAAAATTGGTATGGCATAACTTGACTGTATGAAGAACGTACTTGACTAGTTATAACATAAATATTATCATATGTCATGAATGCCATGAAGTACATTTCATGCTTTTGCAGCTCTTGCGGTGGTTTCGTTAAGATGGCATGTGGCAGAACTGGTATGGTATGACATGATTGCATAGTGAACACAAGCGACAGACATTAACCTGAAGATTATGATATGCTTGTCATGTAATAACATGACTACATGCCACCCTCATGACGCGCCGGCGGCCGTTTTGCTAGCTTCACTTATACCAAACTTGGTATTATGGGACGTGAATGAATGACTAAGGTGTGATACTGGTGGCAACATGATAAACATGAAACGCGTTTCATGTAACAACATGAGTACATGTTACGCTCATGATGCACTCGCGTCCGTTTTGCTGCTTCACATGTACCAAACTCGGTATTACGGGACGCGAACGGACGACACAGATAAATGACACCTCCAAACATAATAATCATGACATGCTTGTCATGTAACAACATGACTACATGCTACGCTCATGATGCGCAGGCGGCCGTTTTGCTAGCTTCACATAAGCCAAATTTTGTATTACGTGACCTCAATGAATGACGAAGGTATGTGACTGGCGCAAACTTGATAATCATGAGATGCGTGTCATGTGAGAACATGACTACATGCCTCAGTAAAGGCGCCAATACATTTCGACGTGCTCGCTGGCGTTCCATTTCGATGCGTGAAGCCAGCGTTGCTACGCCAGGCGTCGGTCCTGCACTATACTCGGAGGCGCGCGCCGCGCTGCGTTGCTTTCAAGCATGCGCGTTTCAGCGCGTCCAGCGCCCATTTGTCACGAAAAGAGGGAGACGCAGTGATGTCTGAGTAATGCAGCGGCGCAAAATGCCGCTTATTGCATTTAGCGACATGCGGCATTCGTGAAATGCGGCATTTCGCGCCGGTTGCCCTCGGGCCCCACCGACGGACGCTGGTCCCGCCTAGCGTCAGACTTTAAGAACTCGTGTTTTGCTAACGTAGCGTCGCTGTGCCCAGCGTGCGCGCGAGTCAACACTACGTTGGAGTATATTGGGCCCTTCATGATGCGCACGCGGCCGTTTCGCTAGTTTCACATTTACCAAATTTGCTGTTACGTGGCGTCAATCAACGACGAAAGTGTATGACTGGTGCAAACATGATAATCCTGACAAGCTGACAAGCGTGCTCGCGGTCGTTTCGCGAGCTCCACATATACTAAATTCGGTATCACGTGACTTGAATAGATGAGGAAGGTAAACCAGATATCCAAAATATGATAATCATGATTGATTGATTTGTGGTGTTTCACGTCCCAAAACCACCATATGATTATGAGAGACGCCGTAGTGGAGGGCTCCGGAAATTTCGACCACCTGGGGTTCTTTAACGTGCACCCAAATCTGAGTACACGGGCCTACAACATTTCCGCCTCCATCGGAAATGCAGCCGCCACAAAATATGATAATTATGACACGTAAGTCATGTACGACATCATTTACCTCCACCTCGTAACATTGTGCTGATTTTAAAGTAACACATCATCCTTTCTCATTCGTGCTTCGCATATCATCGATTCCCACTGTACGTGGGATCTGCCAATTACTTGTATTTTGCGGACTAACCCTTAATAGATATAAAGTTCGAAACTGTCTAAAGGGACGTTTTGCAAACCGGTCTACAACTACCTCATTAAACTTTTTTATCTATCTTCGTTTCTTGAAAATTTAAGTAATTAAACATTTATATGTATATATATAGCTAACAAACCTATATTTGAGAACACAAAAACTTAGTCCGACCAACCCCAGGCAACGCTGAGCAACATGAATTCGGTCACGTCGCCAATTGCGTGTTCCGGCATATTTTCAAACTCTGGCCAAATTTACGTGGAACACCCTGTATAGTGCAGTGTGCATAGCATCCGTCGGCGTGATTGTATTTAGTTCTTGAAGATGGCGGCGTGAACTCGTTTTCAATTATCTTTTTGGGCCAATCGTGGTGTGACATTCAAAATTGTTTCACGAAGGCAGTTCGGACGTTCGTAGAAGCCAGACTAGCGACCCTATTTCCCCACCACGGCCGTGCAAAGCGGCAGAAGCGTTGCGGGTTGATGAGAGATCACGTCGCGTCTACCCTCTAATCCTGCCCTGGCCAAACAAGCTATTTCGGTTGCGCTGCAACGATTGAAACGTGGACGCAACGCATATTCAGAGTGGTAATTCGTTAAAAGCATATTTTACCGAAGGGCACAGTGTGAACGTTTGTGGTCTCAAGTGACGCATACCACTGTTCCCGCAGTTACGTGATACGACCGTTGTGACAGGTGCGTTTAAGAGAACTCAACATTTTGCGATGGCCCATTATAAAATAAAACGAAAAAGAGAATCATACCCATTTATCATTTCCCCGTCTTCCAGTGTAAATACATAAAAATGACACGCTATTATGTTTTTCTTCTTTTTCGTATTATTAATTTTTGGGTACCGTTCTATATTATTCTTTTTTTTTCCACTGCAGAACTTTGCGATATGGAGTAGCCGAAGCAATATGCACATCAACCTCTCCACAGCAAAACTGTTAAAACAGCACAGCACTGTTAAAAGTAAGAGTTTGTGAACGAATTTATTCGATACTTTGTGCTCGTTGTTTGCAAACGGCGATCTATTTTCGTGTAAAACAGGACTGAACTTTGCTAAAACAGTGGCACGATATGGAGGTTCCGTAAGAATATGTGTATTCTCGTTAAAGCAAGAGTGCATGACTTTGATCTTGTCGTAGTTATTACTGGGCGGTGTATGTCATGGTAGCGACGGCTTATGCTCTCTCATAGTAGAGTATTTGGTACTCTAAATCGTTACCCACTTTTTCTAACCCTCCCCTACTTCTCTAAACACTCCGCGTCACACAACAGAAGAGGTTGACGCTAGCCATGGGGCGGCTTTAAGCTCTCCCACAGTATACAGAGTAACTAGTACTCTAAATCGTTACCCACTTTTTCTAAACACATAGTTGGCGTGGCGGCTTTGGTAGCTGCGGTCATTAGCGTATTATCTGGGACGGCTTTATGCTCTCACCTAGAAATTTACCAAGTTCTCAAAATCCACCAGTTTAACCAGTTTATCTATGCACAGACCACGTCTTCTTTTGCAACATATAAACTTCTGCTCTCCCATAGTAGAATGCCAAGTACTCTAAATCACTAAACACTTTTGCTAAAACGCTGCGCTGTCTCATATTAGATTGCGTGTAGTGCTCTAAAGCGTTCCCAGTTTCTTACAAACACAAACATCTTACTACTGTCGCATAGCAGAGTACTCAGTACTATAAATCGTTCACTATTTCTTCTAATGACAGATAAGATTATGATGGCTCCTGCGCAAGGTTCACATGAAAAGTTGTGAGACATTCTGCATTTTATTGAATGAGGATCTACCACTCTCCCATAGCAAAGTAATGAATACCAGGAAACTTTTTTTTGTAAACCGCTCTGTTATGTACCATTTGGGGATATTACCGCGAAAGTTTTAGATGCTTCACTAATCCCCAAAATTAACGTCGGCGGTGACAGTCATGGTGACATAACGTCATCAAATCTTTGCATACTGCGAAATTTCTGACCCGCCTGATCAAAGAGGCCATGACCTGTGATGGGCAAAAAGCTTGAGTGCCTTGGTCTCGAAGTCACTGCTGCGCCAAGAGTATTTTCTTTTCTTTCTTTTTGGGGAGAGGGTGTTCGGGTTTGAGATATCGTCGTTTACTCCTGCAATAGGTCAGCAATATCTCTCGCACTCTTTTTCCTAAATTGCTTTTCCCTAAATTGCTTTTACATAATTTTCAAAGGTCTGAGTGCTAGATTTGTTTTTTTCTTATTGACCTCTACTCAAACCTACCTTTGGGTGCTCTACCATTTTTATTTCATTTTTATAATTCGCTTGAAACCTGTTGTACATTCGGGTGGTACGGGTCAACCCACCCATTATGTATTAAAATTTTGCCACTTCATTGTCATGGGGAGCTGTGGTCCCCCATAACCCAGTTAGCCCGCTTCGTGCACGAAACACGGGATAAGTTTAAACTCCACCCTTGAAATTTGATTATGAATAACGAACTTGGAGGCGCAAATGCTGTATGCCTGTGTTCTCATATTTGGGTGCACGTTGAAGAACCCCAGGTGGTCGAAATTTCCGGAGCCCTCCACTACGGCGTCTCTCATAATCATATGGTGGTTTTGGGACTTTACACCGCACATAATAATGAATATCGAACTACGTGCGATTTTTATTATTTAAAAAAAGGGGGGAGGTGCAAGATATATATTCATGCACTACAACTTTCTATTATACACAGCTACATGAAAAAAAAATAATTAAAGCATTATTTACAAGTGTTTCTTAAGTGCTCTGCGTCAATGTCACTTAATTTGTGTCAAAGTCGAAAGGTGCACTTTCGAGAAAAGCACAAAGAGAGGGTGCCGCGGGGACGCGCAGAGGAGGGTGAAATACCGTGGCCAAGTCAGCGTTCAGGAGCTTGAGCTTTCAAGATAGCAAACATTTCCAATCCTCTCCACGAAGAAGCCGCCTGACGTGTGTGCCAGCGAGAGCCGACAGGAGAACGGGCATCTTGTTCCCAGCCAACCTCGATATTCGCGCTAGAGTGGTTAAAGGTAAGCACCGACGAACGAATCGCTTGAAAAATATAGATGCACGCATATCCTGATGGAAAACAGCAATAAGCTTCGCAGTTTGAACAATGTCCGCGAAATGGGGTTAGCTGGATTGAAAAAAAAAAAGAATTTGCGTCGTTCAAAAGAAACTGCAGGACATTTGATAAAGCTCATTCATTATTTCATTGCGTTAATGGGAATGGGAAGAATATCTATCAAACGTGGGGTTGCTAGCAGGTGTTTTATTACACCTAACGCGTCGTCTAAAACCCAACAGCTTGAGGGTTCTCTAATGTTTTTTTTTTCTGAACAAAACCAATTGTAGAATAGAGAACGAATGGAATGGACGAAATGTGGTATCATAATGCAACTTCAGGAGGAAACAACCCTCAGTCTCAGTACTCGTTAAATCTTACAGGGTGGTACGTGTTTTTCACTGCTCGAACTTCAAAACGTTTTACCTATGTTGCTTGAACCTGCGCTCGTCTGAATGGTGTATGCTCCTGGTGTCCTGCTTGTAGTGCCTATTTCTTACGTGATGAGTAGGTGTAGGCGCTTAAGTTAAGTTTTGTAAGTTGAGGAAGTAATAAAGTCACCCCCCCCCCCCCACATTGCCAGCGGAAAATGCAGAATATGCGAGGAAAAAAAAAGACTTGGTGATGCTTTTTGTTTAAAGGTTGGCGCGCGACATTGTCCTAACACCAGTTATTTCTGTGGCACGTAAAAATCATCAGTCTTTTACGAGTGGTCGATGGCTACTAATAAAAAAAGGGGAATTCATTGTACTACTGTTGCCATAACGCTATGCGGAAACCAGCTGAGCTTAGACCGAAGGACTTCTTATAGTAGTTTTGATTATTACTGGAATTATTCCTGATCAATAAATACAGTATCTGCTGGTACCTTTTGGTTCTGAAAACAGCTAGCAATGTTCTTTATTTCGAGTTCTTTCTTGCTTTTTCTTTTTGCTGTGGACAAGGAGCGAAACTCTGGAGCTGCGTTTGACCTGAGTCGTGCCTCGTCGACTGCTCCCCACCAAGAAGCAAGACGGGCCACTTCCGGCCTAGCCGGAAGTCACGTGCTTCTGTTTTTTGAAGAGGAACTGGGAGGACTAAACAAAAATGGTGACATGAACCACGTTCCCTTTATTTAGCGCCACTAGAGCAGTCTTTGAGCCAATCCACGTGCATCGTCATGCCAAGAAACGTATAAAAAGCAGTCGCTGGAGGATCGACATCGACCACGTCGCACGGTTCTTATGCACGCAACCTCTGGCCTATAGTCGGCGGTCGCGTGTACCACATCGTCGCTTATTTTACATGCCCCCTATAATTTAGGCGTGTTTCAAGAGCCTCTTGTACCCTAACAGCTTTCGTTTGTACTGAATCTGCTCATCTTAGCATAAATGCCCTCCGGAACAACGGCACTCTTGACTGTTTCCTTCTTTATCCTCCATTCAGCTGCTTTCAGATCGATCGAATCTCTGTGCGTAGAACCAACCGACCCATTACAGCTGATTGTATATACGGCGGTGCCGGGATAACTCATACAAGATACAATGAAGGAGGTGTAGCGTGCAGTCCTTTCTTTGCACTGATATAAGGAGGGAGTCGCTCACAACGTTAAGGATCTACGTGTCTGGGGCCAATAAAGGAGATGCCTCGACGCTAACTTGGAGAACGGGTGCCACGGTGCGTGAAAGATGGCAGAACAACGTAAAAATGCAAATGCAGCCTGCTCGGGTCGAGGTGTTGCATATTTGATGACCCAAACATCAAGGAGATGGGAGAGAGAAGCCTGTGTGGGTATTACTTACGGTATAGCGCTTGTTTGATTTGCAAAGCGCACTCAAAGACGGGGAGTAAAATACGTGTTGAATATTGTCGTTATGTTGATTTCTTCAGTATCTCAGAACGTCCAAGTTTTACATATGATTTTTTTTTCTTTTCAATCGAGCTCGAGGCCAGCTCGCAGTACATCTATTGTTCACTACGTTGGTTTAAGCAAGCATCATCTGGTCGGGAAGAAACATGAAGTACAAATAAAATGAAAGAGCACCGACCAAACTGGAAAGGTTTGAAATATAAAAAAACTCATATTTTAGCTGTGAACAAGGCTACCGTGTGGTAGCCGAGACGACAATTTTGAATGTTTTGAGACTTTTCATTTTGTTCGGTGCTCTTTTTTTTTCTGTTGATATTTCACACCTGTTGTTGAAACTAATGTCTCCATGAAAATTTGAAGGCCTATGGAATCGACACTTGGCCCCCTGAGGCAGGCCTTGTACAGCCACTGCCATGCTTTCTGTTCTACGCCTACTTATGGTCGCGTTACTGACTTGCTTTATGTCTTTGTTGCGAAAAGTAGAACGATGGAAGTTTAGCCCCTTTGCGCCGAAAGCTGTGCAAGGTTGTAATGAGAAGTGGAGGAGCTATTCAGCGTCGGTACAGCTTCAAAGAGTGGTAACAAAATGTTTTAGAAGCTGCTTTATCAACCGAGACTTTTCCGGCGAAGGTATGTTATTGATCTGCTTAATGATCTCGAAATGGGCATCACCTTTCGTTATAATAATAATAGAGTTCATTTATTCCCGTTAACGGCCCTGAGAATGTCACTGTATACAAAAGAAAAAAAGAGAGCATGGAGGTTTATTGTAGACTGAGCATTCGGAAAAACTTTCAGCATGGCTCTGATATCGCGAACACAAAAGACCAGTGATGCTGGGGTAGCCCAGTACAGTATAATACCAAACCAGGCATTGTCTAACGGTCACTGGGTTTCGCTCAAATCTGGGAACTAGGCGTCCACGTTCGCGTCCTTATTTCTTTGCCTACGGAAACTCTTGGCTTCCCTCAACCTAAACTCGGGATATCCCTGTGATGTTATTGGGGCAGGACCGCTCCAGAAAGAATCAGACAGCACGCCAGTGCACAAACACACGTCCAACTTCTGTTGTACCCTTCACACATGGACAACCCACACATTACGAAGTTCCTAACACAAAAAAAAAACACGCGGCTAAACTAAATGAATAAGTAGAACGTTCGGCCTACAGTTCAGGTCGTCGGGGTAGTAGCCTGGGCCGTCGTTGATGCCCCGTCGGCAGCATTCAGTGGCGAAGTCGACGTTGGGCGGCGTCGTCACCTGCAGTGACGAAGTCGGGAGACGCAGGGTCGCCGCGTCGAACTCCAGTGGCTCAGCGCCACTGTCGACGAACTGGAGCCGACGACCCACGTGTTCCGGCGGCAGGGAGTTGTGCCCTTGAGCACCTGTAGTCCGCCTCGGAAACCCACGCCAGCCCTCCTGGAACAGCGGCGCAAGGGCAGGTTCAGGCACCCGGCGCCAGCTCTCCACGACTAGCGGGACAAGGACAGGTTCAGGAACCTGGCGCCAGCTCTCCTAGACCGGTCGTCTAGCGGAGGCTGAGCTGTTCACTCGGCTGGTACGAGTGTCGCGACGTGGCCTGGGTCGTACCTATGGGCCAGACGCCCACCGAGGTAGTCCTGTCTCGAACGACGTACCTCGCGCACTGCCGAAGGCACGGGTCACGCACGCTCGAGGCCGCGCCTCACGAGCTGTCGTCTTCCTCGTAGGCCCCGCCCGGCACATACACGCACACATCACATCCTCTTCGCCACCGCACGGCACACTATTGTCGTTTTTTTAGTTTCTGTTTCGCGCCCGCGCAGCACATATTATGACATCACCCCCTTTTCCGAGAAAGTTGTTTGCAACTATTCTACTACAAGGGCGCCGGGCGAACGAATGGTCACTGCACTGCACGGTCACTGCATGGTCCCTGCACTGCACTGCATTGTCTTAGGGGTCGCATGTACATAGTAGCAGAATGTTCACAGAAGGCTGCTTACAGTTCGGTTGGAAAACTACCGTACAAGTAGGGTTGCTATGTCGCAACTAGGAGTCAACTATTCACGACTGAGGCCTAGTAGTATTAAGAACCACGTTGCTACCTAAACGGCAGTTATGCGCGACTCAAGTAGTCGGCTCCAACATTGTCACAACCTTTGATGTAATGAACTGTGAATGAGTACTCCTGCATAAGGAGACTCCACCTCAACACTCTGTTGTTCACGTGTTTGGCGGAATTTAAATACTGTAATGGTTGGTGGTCTGACAGAATGACAAAAGGTTTGCCATAGAGGTAAATATGAAATTTTTGCACTGCCCAAACAAGTGCAAGGCATTCCCGTTCTATTGTTGAATAGTGGGTTTCTCGGGGCAATAAATTACGACTTGCGTAAGCAACTGGATGCAGCACCTGGCCCTTTCCCATCTGGAGCAATACTGCGCCCAGGCTTGTATTGGAGGCATCAGTACGAAGAACGAACTCCTTCGAGAGGTCGGGAGCAAGGAGGATGGGAGCATCGCCGAGCTTCTTCTTGAGGGCCGTAAACGCTTCCTCTTGATGTGCGCCCCATGAAACAGTGTGGCTTTGTCCCTTTCTTGTAAGGTCCGTCAGCGGCTTGGTCAGTTCGGCGTAGTTAGGTATAAACTTCCGGTAATAGCCGGTCAAGCCAAGAAACGACTGCACTGCTTTCTTGGTTGTAGGTCGTTTTGCGGCAAGAATCTTGTCTAGCGTTTTGAAAAGCGGTTCAACTGTAGTCTCCCCGATTCGATGTCCCAAGAAGGATATGCTTCGCTCTCCTATCTCACATTTACTTGGTTTTATGGTGAGGTGAGCTTGGTTAATTCGTTCAAAAACTTGTCTGAGGGTGTCGATGTGCTCTTGCCAAGTATCGGTCGCAATGATGACATCGTCGAAATAATGGTGAACGTTGTCGACACCACCCAGTACTGATCTCATAAGGCGCGCGAATACTGCTGGTGCCGTTTTAATGCCAAAATGCATGTAGAGGAAGTGATAGAGCCCAGACATGCTGGAGAAAGCAGTTTTTTCACGACTGTTTGGATCCATCGGTACTTGCCAGTATCCTTTCGTGAAATCAAATTTGGAGAAAAACTGCTTTTGTCCAACAAGTGCAAGAACTACATCGATGCGTGGTATTGGCTCGCAGTCGGGGACCAGAATCTTGTTCAATTCTCTGAAGTCTACGCACAACCTAATCGTGTTGTCCGGTTTCTTCACCACGACAATGGGAGCGTGGTACGGCGACTGAGACCGCTCAATAATACCGAGTTTCAGCATCTCTTGCACTTCCTTTTCTACTCTTTCTTGCAAGGCAAGGGGGATGGGGTACTGCGGAACATGCACAGGCTTATTGGAGGTCAGACGTAGCGAACACTCCACGAGTGCTGTTTTCCCTGGTAAGTCAGAAAAAATGTCCGCATACTCTTGAAAAAGTGCTTGCACATTCTGAACTTGTTCAGCAGTGAGGTGTGGTGATAGCTTGACATCCGTGCTGAACTGCGTGCGATACAAGCTCAATATGGGCATTTGTTTGACTTCGTCTTCTTCTTCGGGGAGATTTTCGTGGAGCTCTGCAACAACTGACACCCGTTGTGGTTCCGTCACTTCGCGCTCTTCGTATTTTTTGAGCATGTTGATATGAAAAATCTTGTTTTTCCCAAACACGTCGATGACGTAGTCGACATCATTTTTCCGTTCGATGACTTGGAACGGCCCTTTCCACTGCATTAACAGCTTGTTGGAGTCAGTCGGGAGCAGAATTAAAACCTTGTTGCCTGGGCATAATTTTCTAGGGCGACTTTTCCTGTCATAATAGGTTTTCTGCTTCACACGAGCCTTCTCCAGCTGTTCATGGGCTATCTTGCAAGTCTCCTCTAGGCGATTGCGCAAATCAAAGACGTAGGTGTAAGTCGTCCGCGTTTCTGCGTCTAGCCCCTCATTTGTCCACAGTTCTCTCAGCACGGTTAGCGGTCCTCGGACGTGGCGGCCGTAAATGAGCTGAAACGGAGAGAACCCGAGGCTTGTCTGTGGAACTTCCCTATATGCAAAGAGTAGCGGAGCTAGGTACCTGTCCCAAGCTCGAGGTCTCTCTTGGCACATTCTCTTTAGCATTGTCTTCAGGGTGCCATTAAATTTCCCCACGAGACCGTTCGCCATCGCATGATACGGGGTTGTCTTTGGCATCTTCACGGAGAGAAGCCTGCTAACCTCGTTCATTAATTCTGAGGTAAAACTTGCCCCTTGGTCGGTGACGATTTCTTTTGGTAAGCCGATGCGGGAAAAAATCTCGATGAGTGCTTCCGCAATGTGAACTGCATCGATTGCGGGCAATGCTACAGCGTCAGGGTAGCGAGTCGCAAAATCGATAAGTGTCAGAACATATCGGTTCCCACGGTCCGATCTTGGTGAAAATGGGCCGATTAAATCAACCGCGACCCTTTCAAAAGGTGTCCGGATAAGAGGCATGTTGCCTAGTGGTGCGACTCCAACTTTTCCTTTAGGGGTAGTTCTCTGGCACTTGTCGCAAGACTTGACAAAGCGCTTTACGTCTCCGTTCAGGTCAGGCCAATAAAATTCTTCTAGGACACGATCAGTAGTTCTTTTGATGCCTTGGTGTCCCGCCATGATACTGCCATGAGCAATGTCCAGTATGCCTACCCGGAACGCTTTCGGAGTGACCAGCTGTTTAAACGTCCTGCCAGTGGCAAGGCGGTAGCGTCGATAAAGCAATCCTTTATCTTCGATGAAATCGTAACAGTGGCCCTTTCCCGATTTGAACTCTTTATTCACTTTAGCAAAGACAGTTTTGAGTGTCGGGTCATTTCGCTGTTCCTCGGCGAGTTGGGCTCTGGTAACGTCAAGTAAGAGCGTTGTTGACACGTACAAAGGCCTGATATTTTCTTGACCTTGTTGATTGGCTTTGGTTTTTGCCACGCTTGAAGAAGCAGATCTTGAGGTGACAGGTGACTTGGTCGGGTGTGCTTGCGCAGGTAACTCATCCACCTTGGTATGAGTCGCCTGCTTCCAGTCAGAATCTGGATCGTATGGTCCTCTGACGCCTGGAAGATTTCCCAGCACAAGGTCATAGAGGGGTTGATCCATACAAGCCACTTTCAGCATCCCTGTGAAGTACGGCGTGTTGACTTGTACAATAGCTTCCGGGAGATGGCTAGTTGACCTGTCTAGGAGAACGACACTGATTTTCTTGCCTGTCAGGCACACATCAGGAACGAGCTCCCGTCGGACGATTGCCGTGTTGCATCCCGTATCGCGTAAGACTCGAACCTCTCTTCCTAGCAGCAGACCTTCGACCACTGGCATCCCGTCGGCCAGGAAACGTATTGTACCCTGCACGTTCTTGTCGTCGTGGTGACTTGAGCAAGGAATCTTCCCTCCTGGACGCTTGGCTGTTTTTCTAGCCCCAGCCCGGGCAGAGTCAGGTTCGCTAAATGCGCACGAAGAACTCGGTTTGTTGTTCCCATGCTGGTTTCGGCAAGTTTCTATGACATGTCCCGTTTTACCGCACAACTTGCATTTCAGCATCTGCTTAGGTGGATTGCGGCAGTCAGGAGCCAAATGTCCGAAACGATGACACAGGATACACTTGAGTTGCGGTTTCCGCGACGCTTCGGTAGGCTTTCCACTGGATTCTTTCGCGGGGTCAGGACCTTTTCCTATATTAGTCAAATTCTGCGCCTCAAGGAAGCGATCCGTCAAATTAGCGAGTTCATCTAGTGACTTGCACTCTCGCTCTTTTAAGAAAACAACCAGCTTTGGATGGCAACAACGCAAGAATTGCTCAGAGATTACGTGATCCCTTAGACCTTCATAGGTTTGGGATACGTTTGCCATGTCTATCCAATGGTCGAAATAACTGGTAATTCTTGCTGCTAACTGTCGTCCAGTTTCACCATCTGCTGCTCGTGCTTTCCGAAACTTATCTTGGTAGCCTTGAGCCGTAAACTGAAATCTCTGCAGTAGAGCTTTCTTTACTTTTTGGTAGTCCAGCGAATCAGCGGCAGTCATTCGGCCTATCACGGTTAACGCGTCACCCGTTAGGCACAGGCTAACAGCGAGACCCCATTTTTCTTGCGGCCAATCCTGTCCTGTGGCTACGCGCTCGAATCGCTGCAGATACGCGTGCAGATCATCGCATTTCTCGTCAAATACAGGCAGTAACTTCTGCGGATTGAGGGGTGAGGAGGTGCTGGGCGCAGTCAAAGCGTCATTAGCTGCTACAGGCATATTCTGAGCTCCTTCCTGAAGCTTTAGCTTAAGCTGCAGAATTTCACGCTGCCTCTCGTCAGCTTCTTTGGCTGCCTCTCGCTCTGCAGCTCTCTCATCCCTAAGCTTAGCCTGTTGGGCCTCAATCCACTTGTTTAGCTCTGCACCCGAGAACCCTAGTTGGAGCCCTATAGCGGCGAGTTTTTCCAAGTCCATGGTGCAGTCTGAACGTGTGTCTGCCTCGAGCGAAACTGTCTTCTTTCCCTGGTTTAACGAGCGGATCCTGGCAGGCTCGCCAGTTTGTGATGTTATTGGGGCAGGACCGCTCCAGAAAGAATCAGACAGCACGCCAGTGCACAAACACACGTCCAACTTCTGTTGTACCCTTCACACATGGACAACCCACACATTACGAAGTTCCTAACACAAAAAAAAACACGCGGCTAAACTAAATGAATAAGTAGAACGTTCGGCCTACAGTTCAGGTCGTCGGGGTAGTAGCCTGGGCCGTCGTTGATGCCCCGTCGGCAGCATTCAGTGGCGAAGTCGACGTTGGGCGGCGTCGTCACCTGCAGTGACGAAGTCGGGAGACGCAGGGTCGCCGCGTCGAACTCCAGTGGCTCAGCGCCACTGTCGACGAACTGGAGCCGACGACCCACGTGTTCCGGCGGCAGGGAGTTGTGCCCTTGAGCACCTGTAGTCCGCCTCGGAAACCCACGCCAGCCCTCCTGGAACAGCGGCGCAAGGGCAGGTTCAGGCACCCGGCGCCAGCTCTCCACGACTAGCGGGACAAGGACAGGTTCAGGAACCTGGCGCCAGCTCTCCTAGACCGGTCGTCTAGCGGAGGCTGCGCTGTTCACTCGGCTGGTACGAGTGTCGCGACGTGGCCTGGGTCGTACCTATGGGCCAGACGCCCACCGAGGTAGTCCTGTCTCGAACGACGTACCTCGCGCACTGCCGAAGGCACGGGTCACGCACGCTCGAGGCCGCGCCTCACGAGCTGTCGTCTTCCTCGTAGGCCCCGCCCGGCACATACACGCACACATCACATCCTCTTCGCCACCGCACGGCACACTATTGTCGTTTTTTTAGTTTCTGTTTCGCGCCCGCGCAGCACATATTATGACAATCCCCTTCTGCGGCATACTCGGTTTCAGCTTCATTAGCTCTTTTTTCATAACGTAATCGCTGTAGCCGCAAACGACCAAGATTAGCTTCTCGACAGCGCTGCAATCGAGTGGCTTGTTTCTCGGGAGTCTTGACGGTAGCCTTGCCCATTGCTAAAGAAACGCCCCGTCTCTTGCTTTTATAAAACACTGCGTCAAGTAGGACTTTCAAAGTGCGGTGTCGTTTGAACCTTCTATAAGAACACTGGGCACGTTGGTTATCGTCAGCGGTGCCGTTCGTAGTCGACGCCCTCGTGCCGGGTGCCATCGTCGATAATAAGCGGCTGTGCTATAGAGCGAGCAAATAACCCCCCGCCCCCCCAGAGGCATCTGCCACCCTTCCCACAATGCACTATGCGCACACTACTCACTGTTGAGCACGCGGTATTCAGTGCGCATGCGCGCACCACTCGCAGAGTACTGCACCCAGCCACGTCGATTGATCAATGTGAAAAGTTTCCTTTAGGGCATTTGTTTTCATACTTGTGCAACATACAGAAACACTCCGGCTCAAATACAATCCCACTTTTATTGAGTTCAATAACGATCCCTAAAAACACTTTATGAAGGCGCCCTACATACGGTAACCTATAATGAGCGTTCAAGAAGCATGTCAAAAGCTATCCGAAACGTACTTTTTTTTCGGTATCATATATCCTACGCAATCGCTTCGGCTAGTGGCCGCGCTTCGACGACTTCCTCCTCAAATTACGGAGCGCACGCAGTCCCCTGGTGCAACGTAACTAAACACTCTACTCGCGTTGTTCGTCATTGTTTGCGCTCATGTACCGGTGACGCACTGCGCGAAAAAAGATATTGATACAGAATGGTGGACAGATGAGAGATGCAAGCTTTCGACAGTGTACGACGACGTTCATTCGGGGGTGGTGGACGCTTCTCGACAAATAGCGCGTGATTTTCTGTCATCGACCGACGTCATCTGATCGCTACGAAGAGCCAACAACGCTCCTCCCTAAAAGAAGCTCCAATCTGAATGGCTTTCTAATGATGTCTCCCTCGGTAGACCAGTGGCGTGGCCTTTTGGTCAGCCGGAATCTAAAAACACGAGGCCCACGTAGGTGTACCAATACTCTCCACGTTTTATTTGTTTTTTGTTCGGGATGGGGGGGGGGGGGGACAAGTAGCAGTCAACTGATTTCGTCAGATAGGCTTCTACGGGAAGCACACCCATGGATGCTTAACGGTTCTATGCAC
This sequence comes from Rhipicephalus microplus, assembly GCF_043290135.1. Lineage (NCBI taxonomy): Eukaryota > Metazoa > Arthropoda > Arachnida > Ixodida > Ixodidae > Rhipicephalus > Rhipicephalus microplus. The sequence continues at coordinate 168,462,635 of NC_134705.1, read as the reverse complement.
GCTATAGACAACCACCTCTGGGGATTAGGCTAGCTTATTATTGCATATAATGGCGGTGGAATCACCTGAAACAACTACGATGTATTGAAATTGCTGTTATTGATTTTGACACAACCCTACCGGGAGTAATTTACCCTAGTAAAGGACGTGGACGACTTGTATACACGCCACCACCTTATCGCTACTAATGTAGTTGTCTCTTCGCTGTTTCTTTTTTTTTTGTTAGTTAAGTTGTAGCGGTTACTGGCACTCCCAAAACCCTTTTTTTTTCCTTATAGCGCTAAGCAGGAAGAACTGTTTATAAGTTACACATTTAGGAAAAATAATATGTTTTGAACGATCGGGCTAGCGCCTATGTCACCATACGATGGTCTTTGCAGATGGTCAGTTTTTCTGTTTGGTGAGACGCGATAACTTTAACATTAAAACAAGAGAACACCACTTTGGAACCAACTTGGATATATCATCCGTTAGAGTAAACGCTGAACAGACGCAACAAATTCTGCGGGTAAGAAGGAAAGAAAAGGTTCGCATAGTGTTACGCACAATCTGTACAGTTACCATTAAAGATGGCTCCAGTTAGTTCTTTTTTGCACTGTTTTATGCATCTGAGACTCTTGTTTGCGAAAACAAGTGACCAACATACTATTGCGCTTTCTACGAAAGACAGGATCAAGCGATGTAGCATGAGCCGAACTGCAGGGGAAGAGTCACTCAGGCAGGTCTATTGGTGGCCAGGTCTGCCAGCCAGCGCCTCTATTTTTTTATAGGAGGCGCTGGCCAGGCAATCTCCGTTTTTGGCAATATCATACCCACCACCTCCTTTACACTCTCAAGCTTCATTGAAGTGTGCGAAGTGAATTTTTTCTATTCAATACCTCTTTATACATCTTGACTCAGGAGAGCCTGCTTTTAAGGAAGTTCAGTTAGTTTTAAGGCATGCAGTCTCGTGGCTGGCGCTATATACTGACCCACGATTCACACTGAATCACTTAAATTTGAAACTGCGTCCAGACAACGCCATCGGTGCGTAGTGCGTGACACTCGGCATGTGAAGTGTCGTCCCTTTCACCGCTCACCAGGGGGTTTTCGGGTGTAATGGCCCGCTGGGTGTTTTATTGTGGCGCCATTCTCACCCCGAATCCCACGTCTACATACTTACAGTCACCCACTCTGTTGCGCTCCCCACGGTAGAAAATAACCGAACATTGATCGCTTTATTTGTTTTCGGATCCCCGAAACGCTCCTGCAATTCAGCTGCAGTCTTTACGGCTATTTGCTAAAGGAAGATGGCCATTCAGGGAACGGATGTCTCTGCCCCACTACATAATGGCAGCTGTCTTTATTTTCTTTGTTTCTCCCCGGAGCTGTCACTTTTCAGCATTGAATTGTCGTTTATTTCACGTGTTTTTATGCCGCCGTTTTTTGTGCTCACCGGTATGTAGCTGCGGAAGACTTCGCCAAAGTCCATTCCATGAGTCACACACTTCGAGACTATTGATGATGTACGTTTTTTTTCTTCAGTTGTAAAGCTGACGAAAGAAGGTAGAGAGGTGGTAGTTGTGCTTGAGGGCCACGAAATATCTGATTCACCAGGCTTCTTCCTCTCCTCAACGTTTTTCTTTTGACTCATGTTTCTTCAATGCATTACCCTAACAGAACTTTCAACTTCAAAAGAGGATTGTACTACTTCTTCTTTCACCGCTGACAGTGGCATAATGGCCAAATCTCTCCAAACTGTGCAAAAAAGACACTTCTGTGTCATACAATGATCCGTTGTCTTCTAAAGCTGAATCGCTTTAAAAATATTGTGTTGAAAGTTGCTACCAGCACTCCGTTCATCTGCTTCCTACAGTCAGACATGTAAAGTGTTGGTAAAGCGACTATAAATAAATCAGCTGGGCACAAATGATGCGCAGAGCAACATATCATCAAAGTACCACAAGAAAAACAGCCGCAGAAATCAAAATAACGATCGTCATTAAACAGCTAGCTCCATTCCCTTCGCGTTACCACTTACATAACTCTCCTTCCCATTACCGATGCCCGGAGAAGAAACAAGAACATTGCAAGTAGAAGCGGGTTTCTGTCGATGTGCACGCGTCAGCCATTTAATGATTATAGTGAAAGGACACTACTCTGTCGTAACCGCACTTAAAATTACTCTTGTTTGTATGGCCAGTTCATTAAACATGAGTAGCTCACTGTTCTTCGTTGCTGACTCAAAGATCACAGGCTTGATCCCGGCCATGGTGGTCACATTGCGATGGAGGTGAGGTCTACGCCTGTGTACTGTTCAATGTCACTGCACGGTAATGAACACCAAATGGTCAAAATTTCCGGTGTAGTCCACTACGACTTCTCTCATAATCACATCTTTGTTTTGGGACGTTAAACCACAGGTACTATTATTAAATTTCTTTCTCGAAAGTCCTGCCACGACCATTCGTGACCATTAGTGCTCTTGTATTCACCACGTTCATGACATGTACGCTGCACCTAAGCGCCATCTCGACAACGTATGAAAACAGAGTAATAGAACTCCACTTGAAACGTTCAATAAGTGAAAGCAGGGGGCATCCAAGCTAGGACGAAGTTTGGCAGTGGCCAAAATTGTGAACGCTTGGTTTTTCGAAATTTCGTTTAGTAAGAGCTTTATTCAAACGCGTGCGCACACACGCACGCACGCACGGATGCACAAGCAGAGACGAGCACACACAGAGACAAACAAACAAAGAACATTCACGCACACAAATACGCTCGAATATTTAAAATATTTAGTATTATTTGGAATACAGCTCTTGTACCTGTGGTTGGCTGCTCAAACGTCGTGAAAGCTGAAAACGCTTGCCATCCCACTAAGCATATGTATGCCGGCTGTGTTTTCTTGATATCTACTGTTTGTATGATAGCCATCACGACAGCCGTATCTTTATAAGACATAACTCGTCTACCAAGGTAGCGATCAGTCACAATTTGGCCAAACCGTCAGGACTAGAACGCGAAGTTCAAAGACACAAATATCTTAACTGAGTCGCACGAAAATGTTGAAGTACCAAAGGAAGACACTTGGACGCAGCACACACGAACAACTGAAAGTTTATTGAAGAAAACAGACATATATATGCGGTTACGAGAACACGTGCGGTGAAAGAAAATTATTATATGAGCAGACAGATTGTACTGATGGGCAATGTTGATTGTTATTGATGCTTCAAAAGAAAGAAAGAGTGCCCTCTATGTCAGCTCGTAATTGCGCCTGGAAACGACATCGCACAAGTCAAGGTCTCAGGAACAGTCACTGTCATTCAGTTAAAGATTTGGGACATTTTACTATAGTAGCAGTCGAAATATAACCTTGCAAAACAGATACTTGAAATGACGCTTTTGACATCTCTCAGCGACACAAGTGATATCTTGTCCCCTGGGCAGTTCTGTTTCCCCTTTGACATATTCTTGCCTTCTTTCCATGTACCCTGAATCCATTTAATTTATTACACAGCCATTCCAACTTATCGTCCGTTTTTGACGTTTCAATCTTAGTTCGCTGAACAGGACGCTTTTCCCGAAGAGCGTACTATAGCTACGCGAAAGTGCCAGATGCGCAATTTCGAGACAGGCCTAGAAGGACACAAACAAAAGCTTGTCCCTTGACGTGCGGCCCTTCCCCAAGTGCCGCCATCGTTCGAACAAAAACAGCTGCCGATGTCTGTCGTGCGTTACTGATACGTATCGCAGCAGACGATGCTTTTCGTGAAATGAATGTCCATGACGGTTATCGCCACTGGCACCCTGCCGTATACATTACGGTGGGGTGCGCATGGGGTTGACTCTCCTTGTGGTGCTGCAAGCGTGCGTTCTTATGCTAAAAAAACAAATAGTTCGAAGACGAGAAGTTAGTCATGTCGTGCCGAGGCAGCTATGTAGATCGGTGCGACGGGAACGATGTGCTCGGCCGCACGGAATCGCACGAGCAATGAATTGAGCGTGCGTGTACGGTTGGTGCTCTCGTGCCTAATCTGAATATATCGACGCCTGGTATTACGATGGGCTATTCATAGTGGAGATGGCGAACTAGTTCCTGTGAAGCCGCGAAAGGATCGTCCAGATAGATGCGCGTCTCGAGTACGTGATTTTCGATGGCCAAGATTACTGTAGGAGCAACTATCCTCCTGTCTGGCTTTGAATTCTACATCCTCTTCGTGCCGAACTTTATCCTCATTTTGAACTTCTTTCCAAACCTTATTTACAAATTTACTTTCTTTGAAAACTGAGGAGCACGGAGTGTACCACCGAAATCACAGTTAATGAAGCACGGAAATGAAAAAAAAAGTTGGAGAGGAGGGGGATGATTCAAGTTTTGTGGAGGTGAGTGGCATCATGCAACAAGAAAAGAAAGATAGAAAAAAGAACATGTTGGCGTGAATGAAATGGACTGCTACCGGTAACGAAAGATGCCCGTTTTTCTGTTATTCATGGGTTTGATGTAAGTTGTTTTTTCGTTGAGAGGCAGAAAGGAAGATAAAGAAAACAAGATGTTCTCTATTTTGTGAACTTAAAACTGAAAGACACTTAAGTAATGGAAACTTCGTGAAAAATACCATGTGTGCATTCTCTTAGAAATGCACTGCGGTTATTCGCTCCGCTTCAATTGGTGCAAAGAACAACTCCTTTCTTGCAATCTGCATGCATCGCTTTTTCTTCCGTTTATATACATGAATTTTTAGCATTATATGCATGCTCAAAACAAAACCACAACACAAGGGTCATCATTATTATTATTGTCACAAAGTTGGACCATCTTGATCTACGTGTAGCCCGTTTGCTGTTGACTGGCTTCGTACTGAACTTTTTTGTGTACTTTGCGTGAGATATCCTTTGAGGGGCGGAGCGCCTTAACATCTTGCAATTTCCATCCATTCGTCATAGCCAACAGCAGATGTAGCGCCTGTGCATGAGACCAAAATACCTATGAACAACAAAAGTTTAATCAAAAAGTTGTTAACGACAGCAAACAAAACAAGAGGCCACGACACAGTAAAAACACTCACATTCAGGCACCCATCAATCAAAACATATGACAGATCAAAATCCTAACAACAACAAAGTTAAAGGTTCTTTAACAGAACAACGTAGATGGTCACAATTCATGATGCGACGTACACTGCTTCGCTCCATCATTAGCATTCATTTTGTGTGTAGGCGTGGATTTTGTGATCCTGTTCCTATATTTGCGTAATATCTCCAATATTAGCTGCCAGTATTACAGGATTCACTAATTAGGCAGTTTCCTCTGCCCGGCGAAAGTTTTTGCGTAGCAGGAACATTTCTTTATTATGCGGATGACTAAAAGAATATTCAGGCAGACTCATACCGTTACAAAAACAGCATCCTCACGTTCTTGCTCCTGGAGAGTGTTATTTGACTGCCTGAAAAGAAAGAAAACATCCATGGGGTGAATTATCATGAGCAGAACGAAGCATCCGTCCATACGTCTATGTGTCCGGATGGACGAACGGATGAATGGATGCACGGAACGACAGACAGAAGCACTAACGCACAGATGGACACATGGACGGACGCATAGACGGACTCATGGATGGACGCACAGATGAAAGGAAGCACATGAATGGACAGACGAACGAACGAACGCACAAACGGATGAATGGAAGCACGTACAAACAGACAGATTAACGGACACAAGCACGGACCCACGAACAGAGGAACAAATCGATGAACGGAAGCATGAACGGGCGAACGAAAGGAAGCACAGATGGTTGGACACACGGACGGACTCTTCACCCCACTCATCATCATTTACTCCGTGGCTAAGCTGTGAAAACCACTGACGCCATCTTGTTAAATTATTCCAAGGGACATCTGAACAGAACACCACTCATTGAGCAAGTTATAATCTAGAGGTGGCTACAGACTACATACGGAGGAGGGAACGGCCCACGGTCTAAAGAGCTTCGCCCCTAAAAAAAGAAAAAAACTTCATAAGGTATACATACCAGGCGATCTACAGCGGCGATCTCAAGGGAATTCACGTTATGAGTACATACCAACTTAGCTTTAGCTGCCGCCATTCTCGTTCCACTTCATGGACGAAGATGGATGGAGGGATTCGAATGTTGTGGGTTCGGTCATTCCCTGAGATGAGTAATCTTTCCGGTAATTTCGCGTTTTTTTTTTCATGTTTAAAACCTAAGTACAACAAATAGCATTTTTTAAAGTTTTTTTTGCTTTTATGAGTATTGAGAAAGAAGTGAGGAATTATGTGTCTGTAGTATGTAGTTAATCATTTTTACCCACTACTAATCCTAAAAAGCATTACTGCAGGTAGGACCGAACATATAGGCATACAAAGTAAAAAGAAAATCAAAAGAAGAATTATGTCAACTTAACAGTTTTTTCTTTGTAGCAAGCTTAAGTGGCAACGTAACGATTGATGCAAAAAATGGCAGCATAACCACGGGGTGAATGATGGAGAGTGGGGCGAAGCATCCGTCCGTTCATTGGTTTTTGCTTCCGTCCGTCCATGCGTCTGTCTGTGTGACCGTCCATGCGTCCATCCCTGCGTTCGTTCTTGCATCCACCCCTGCGTCCATCCATGCCTCCATGCGCCCGTGCAGCTATCCGTGTGTCCGTCCATGCATCTGTTTGTGTGTCCGTTCGTCCATCTAGTCAACACTCCAAGTACAACCATCTCGAATCTTTTCATCATATATTCCGCATATAGAAGCACCACCATCCAGCGGACATTCCAACGACTAAACGAGAGGTGGCACACGCACACTTTCTTATGGCTTGCGCTTCGTGTCTACTTCCCACCTTTAACCACCTCGAGTTCATGTTATATACTGGTTCACTGTATTCATGGCACTGCGACCTTACGATCGCTAAACCTTTCTAAAACCAGAGAGGTTACGCCCAGCGAGTATAACGTAGCAACCCTCTCTTGTCAGATGCTGCTCAATGCACATGCCAATGGCTGCTAATGGGGAATGAGAGACAGGAGAATTCAGCTTTTAGTTAACGCGCGCACTGCGAAGTTTTTATTGTTCAACAACGCACAGGAAAAATCTCCCACCGGCACCACTTTGCATTTCAAAACATAAGACATGTTACGCACTACTACAATGGACGAACGGGTGCTGCTTTAAGAAGCTTCGCCCCTAAAATCATAATGCAGAGCAAATGTACAAAAGTTTGAAAGCCAGCTGTAAAAAGAAATGGCAGATGCCACGTACAGTGGGAATCGATGATATGCGAAGCATGAACGAGAAATTTTGATATGACACTTTAAAATCAGCATAACGTTACGAGGGGGAACTAAAAACAGCGCACAAATATAGACAAGGACAGTGGAAGAGACGACACCGAGCTGAACTCGCAACTAAACTTTATTGAAAAATACACGCCCATATATCAAGCATTTGATCCGGTCAACTGGACCACCAAAGGCGTCTGCGCATCAAAGCAAACAAGGTGTGAAACAAGCCTAATCATATTGATAATCAAAACATCGTAACAACCACACGAAAACACAAAAAAACGTGCCTTCCTACTTGCCAAAAACTTACGGAACGGTCCCTAACAAACTAACATACACTTTAACGAAACAGCGCTGAACTCGGGTACCGAACTTCTTTTTCACCAAGGGCCACAGACGGCTTGCTTACACACCTTTCCCCCTTCTTTTCCATGGAAAAAAGCCTCCATCACTTCCCTGGTGCACTTATCTCGATGTCCGAACAAACAAGTGGCTTTATCGGCCAAAGGTTGACAGCCAAACTCCCTACAATGAGTTGGCAGGTGCAACCCGCCGGCGGCGGTTAAAGAGGATAAGTGTTCTTTTAGTGTCACGTTAATGCACCGCCCGGTTTGTCCTATGTAAACCCCTCTGCGTGACAATGGCAACATATATACAACACACGATATACACTAAACATATGTATTTTTTTTCTCTTTTCCGGACAGCACGAGCAGGTCTTTCGTAGACCCGAACTTCTTTTATGCACGCGGGAGCAAATGGAGGACAGCTTCTTGGGAGCGGACATCACCACGCGTACCCCATACCTACTGGCCACATTTTTCAAGCAATGTCAAAACTTGTGCACGTAGGGTTACCACAACCGGTTTATTTTCATTACGCACGCGCTCTGTTCTTCTGTGCGTATCACTTACACCTTTGATCCACTTGATTAGATTTTGACAACTCCTCGATATTTCCGTATCAGGGTAGCCCGCCAACTTCAGTCTCTCAACTTGGCTCATGAAACTTTCTTTCAACGCATGCGTGCACGTTTTCAGTAGCGCACTCCGCAGCGCAGCATAAATAATGCCGGACTTGACTATCTTGGAAATGCCTGAGGTGAACGGCAAAATACCCTTTACGGATAGGGGCTTGTACCGCACACACAAATGTTCCTCGTGAAACCGTATTCTAATATCAAGAAACTGAAGCTCTCCTTTTTCAGGCAGCTCATAGGTGAACTTGAGCGCACGGGCAGAATTGTTAAAGAAGTTTAATATGCCAGCTCTAATGCTATGCTGACTGTAGGTTTTCATCACAATAAGGAAATCATCAACATACCGAAAAATGCGGCAGGACATATTCATCTATTTATCGGCAACGGACCTGTCGACTTGTCCCAGGAAAATATTACTTAAAACGGGTGCCACCCTGGATCCCATACAAACACCAGGGCCCGAATTCACAAAGCTTTCTCTTTGGCTACGCATTTTCTTAGCCAAAAATTCTCTTATCTGGAGGGATTACTATAGCGCGGGTATGAATTTAACTTATTCGGCACTCAAGAGGGCAAGGAGGACAGACGATAGCCGATGAAACGACAAGGAAAGAAAGAAGTGTGTGCCGATAATATCAAGGTAGCACGCAAAGCGTCTAGCATCGAGAGTATACGATGATAGCCAATGATTTGCTGCATCTAAGTTTCAGTTCCGCGAGCGTCTGCTACAGCGCTTACGGGATGCCGCGTACGTTGTAATAGACGTTTTGGTGGACTGTGCAAAGCCAAGTACTCGCCTTTAATCAACGACTGTAGCTAAAAAAATAATTGCTTGATGGCCTTAAGCCACCGAGCAATCCATGCACTATCTCGCCAAGTACAAGTAAACAACACTCCAGGTACACCACATAAATGAAACCACACATAAATCGATGCATGCAATGTTTGAAAATGTGCCTTGAAAGTCTTCCCTTATTTAAAGCGACCACTTACCTTACATTTCATTGAAGCTGCGCTGCTACTTAACTAATTCGGTGCAATCTAGCACGGTATAGTGGTGAACGTAAGGGTGTTTTGTACCTATAGTCAAAGGTAGCCTTTGTTACAATATTCTTATTACAAGACACATGAGCGACTTTGGTGCCTGCAGACGAATTGTGCTAAAATAGATAACAGCAGTAATCAAATGAAATTGTGAGCGCAATTTCGCTGGTTCCATGCACCGCAGCATTTTTATAAGGCCGGAATGCGAGAACGTGCATACGCTTACCCTTAGATATATGTCTACGTAAAATGAAGGAGACTCGTCGGGAGTTGTCTCAGTGCTAATGCTTTTCACAAAACACGGTGCAAATATTTCGTCCAGCGTTGTTTGAGTGCGCAAACAAAGCAAGTGACTTGTATACGAGTCTTGAGGTCGAGAGACGTTATCACACGTGCGAAAAGAATGAAAAGAGAGAGACTCTCGTTTCGGCTTCGCGAAAGCTTGAAATTGATAGATAATAAAGACAATTTTCTGGCCCAGCAGACGTCAGGGAAAGTCTCCGCAAAGCAGCGCCAGATGCTCGGAGAGCATAAAAAAGTGGAGTACGCGTTATATGGAAGTGACAGCCACTCAGAAAGTGAGATGAAGTGTGACTGTCCTTAGATGTGAGAATCAATGCTAATTAGGACAGTTGAGTTAATAAGCCAAAACTTTCCTAAATAACGATAATGAAAGCAAACTGACCATTTATCTAGTGAAAGTGACACCAGTGACAGTGAACTCATAATAGTTGATTAGCGTTGTCACAGGCTGTTATATATTTTTATTTTCTTATTTATATTTGGCAAACTATGAGAAGGTAGCCTACGTTAGAGCCGGCTATCCCAACGTCATGACAGTAATGTACAAGAATAAATGGCGCACGGTTATACAGTCACACGTCGCGGTTTCTATCTTCTAGTAACCTTGGGCAAATGCATTCTAACTATTTTTCTATTTTTGACAAAGTTTCACCGGACGTTTTTGCATTTGGCTTCATTCGAAGGAATGACGATATATCAGCAATAGGGTGAATGCAAGCACTGCTGCAGTGGACGAGCGGTTACAGCGCTCAACTACAGTCTAGGAGGTACTTGGTTCGATTCGCAGAATCACTGAGCACTTTTTTTTAAAGAGGTTGCCCGGCCTGACATTATGCGTGGTGGCGTGTACTGATTTTTTGAGAAGTAGGCTTTCCCACTTGCTTCTTTCACTCCCCTTTTGACCCAAAAGCGCTGTAGTGTGCTCCTTCAAAAAGTAAATAATTCAGGGTTCATAACTTTTTCCTCCATTCTCTCTTATCGCAAAAGTGTCCAGTGCTGAAATACCAATATTATACATGGTATATTACTTTTCACGTGTTTGGATATTCGACGTTTATCTTGTATGCCACTCTGGAACGCGTTACGACGCGTGTATAAAAAACTGACACGTGCGGTTCTTTTCGTTTGCGAAAGAAGACGCTATCACTTTCTGTTAAGCGCAACGCAGGCCGCGTTTATCTTGTATGCCACTTTGGAACGCGTTACGACGCGTGTATAAAAAGCCGGCGCAGTGCGCCACTGGGGTTCTTTTTTTTTTTCCGTCGGCCGACGACTGTTCACGCCGCTGTTGCTGTGAGTTGTGTTTGGCCCTGTTTTGCTGGGCACAAGTTCGCCCAATAAACAGTTCGCCTGACACCGCCCTGACTCCTGCGTGCTTCCTCTCAAGTGCTGCGTGTATCACAACCTCGTGACATCTGGTGGAGGTGCTTCTCTGTCCATGTACCGTACGCCCCCGTCCAGCCGTGAGCCAAGCCCAAGCCGCCAAGAGGACGACGCCGACCCGGTCGTTCGAGTGAGCCGAAGACAACAAGGACTACCGCCCGAATACCTGCCGCTCCCCGACAAGGACAAGAAAACAAAGGCTGCTACGAAGCTGGCATCCACGATGACGGAAGCAAGGTCTTCGGCAACCGTGGTCGTCAACCAGCCCAAAGAGCCGCCTACCTTCCGCGGATCGACCTACGAAGACCCGGAAAGCTGGCTTGACATTTACGACCGCGTCGCAGCCCTCAATAAGTGGGACCCGGACGACAAGCTGCGTCATGTGTATTTTTACCTGGAAGACGCCGCAAGGACTTGGTTCGAGAACCGCGAGTCAACGCTTCGAACCTGGGACGACTTCCGCGTTGCTTTCCTGCGCACCTTTGCAAGCGTCGTGCGGAAGGAAAGAGCCGCATCACTGCTTGAAACTCGGGTGCAGCTCCCCAACGAAAACGTAACGATCTTCACGGAGGAGATGACGCGACTTTTCCGCCACGCCGACGCCGACATGTCTGAGGACAAGAAGGTTCGCCTGCTTATGCGAAGAGTGAAGCAGGAGCTCTTCGCCGGACTGATCAGAACCCCGCCAAAGACGGTACAAGAGTTCCTCTCCGAGGCTACAACCATCGAGAAGACTCTTGAAATGCGGACCAGCCAATACGATCGGCGCATGTCGCCAGACGTCGCAGAAGTCCGAGGACTCTGCCCCGACGACCTGCGCGAGACCATACGCGCTATTGTTCGTGAAGAACTGCGCCGCATGTTGCCATCGTCTCAGCCCCAAGTCGCCTCTCTCGAAGACGTAGTCCGCGAGGAACTACAGCGCTCACTGAGCGTTCCTGAACGGCCACAGCCCCAACCGGAGGCGATGACCTACGCCGCTACTGCACGACGACCTGTCGCCGCTCCTCGCCAACACCAGGACCCAACGTCTCCGCAGTTTCGTCGCCAGCCACCGCCGCCGCCCCCGACGCCTTCCCGCTCGCCAGTAATCCAGCGCTCACCGAGGAAAACTGACGTTTGGCGCACCCCGAACCACCGCCCACTATGCTACCACTGCGGCGAAGCCGGGCACACCTACCGCTACTGCCAGTACCGTGAGATGGGACTGCGTGGCTTCGACGTGAACGCGCCGCGTCCGCGCCCAGGTGAGCGACCTCGCGACATCGCCGACTACATCGCCGGATCGCAATGGCAACAACGACGACCATCCCGTTCACCTTCGCCTGGCCGCTACGTCTCCCCGGATCACCGCCAGTACACCGGCCCTAACCGGGGCCGATCCCCAAGCCCCTACCCGGGAAACTAAAGGCAGCAACCGATGGAGGTGCGGTTGCTGCACGACGCAATGCCGAAGATCCTCCTCCGCCGCCGCCGCCGCTGCCGATGACGACGACTACGACGCACGAACTTTCCCGACGTAGTCGCAGTACGCCGCCTGAGCAGAGTCTTTACGACAAAGCCTCGCCGCCGACGCGACATAGCAGCACCGGACCAAGCCGACGCAGCCGTGATCCGACGCCCCGACCTAACCGGAACGCCAGACGACGAACCACCGACCTCGACGTGATCATCGACGGCCACAGCGTCACCGCCCTAGTCGATACCGGCGCCGACTACTCTATCATCAGTGGTCTCTTCGCCGCTAAGCTCAAGAAGGTAAAGACTGCATGGGAAGGACCGGATATCCGAACAGCAGGGGGCCACCTTATAACACCGACTGGAACCTGCACGGCAAGAGTCACGATTCACAGCCAGACGTATTCTGTGAATTTTGTGGTCCTGCAGCAATGCTCGCGAGACGTCATTTTAGGCATGGATTTCCTGGACCAGCAAGGCGCAGTCATCGACCTAAGATCCAGGTCAATCACGCTGTCCACGGATAATGCAACGGCGTCAGACTGCAACGTCGCGCACAATGCCTTGAATGTGACAGAAGAGCAGGTAACCATCCCGCCACTGTCGAGCGTCATCATTTCCGTCGGCACCAAAGCGTCTACCAACTTACAAGGTGTCATCGAAGGTGACCAGCACCTGCTCCTAAACCGTCAGATGTGCGTCACAAGAGGCATAGCCAAGCTTCATAACGGCGAAGCCAAGGTAATGGTGACGAACTTCAGCCACGAATATAGGCACTTAAATAGGGGCACGACGGTAGCACATCTAAGCGAATTTGTGGAAGCGAGCAATGCCTTCGCCCTCACTGATTCTCAGGGAGCCGCAACGTCGACAGCAGTGTCCGCGCCCGCCTTCGACGTCAATCAAAGCCTTTCCAGGCAGCAACAAAAGGAGCTCAAAGCCTTACTCCACCAATACAAGGACTGCTTCTCGTCGTCGTCGAGGCTTCGTCAGACCCCTCTCGCGAAACATCGCGTCATAACCGACGAATATGCCCGTCCGCTCCGTCAGAGCCCCTACCGAGTTTCTGCACGGGAACGCGAGGCCATCAAGCAACAAGTCGACGAAATGCTGCGTGACGACATCATTCAGCCGTCTACGAGTCCGTGGGCATCACCCGTGGTGTTGGTGAAGAAGAAGGACGGAACCCTACGTTTTTGCGTCGATTATCGTCGCCTGAACAACATCACGAAGAAAGACGTGTATCCCCTCCCACGGATAGACGATGCTCTGGACAGACTCTACAACGCCAAGTATTTTTCGTCGATGGATCTCAAAACCGGCTACTGGCAAATCGAAGTAGACGAGAGAGACCGAGAGAAAACTGCCCTCATAACACCAGACGGCCTATTCGAGTTTAAGGTCATGCCCTTTGGTCTTTGCTCGGCGCCTGCGACGTTCCAACGGGTTATGGACACAGTACTCGCAGGCTTGAAGTGGCAGACTTGCCTCGTCTACTTGGACGACGTAGTCGTATTTTCTTCCAACTTCGACGAGCACCTCCGGCGCCTTGAAGCTGTTCTTCGGGTAATCAAAGCCTCGGGACTTACCCTGAGGCCAGAAAAGTGCCGCTTCGCCTACGAGGAACTATTGTTCCTTGGCCACGTTATCAGCAAGTCGGGAGTGCTCCCTGATCCACAGAAAACAGCTGCGATCGCCGACTTTCCTGCACCCACCGACAAGAAAGCAGTACGCCGATTTCTTGGCCTCTGCGCTTATTACAGGCGCTTCGTGAAGAACTTTTCGCGGATCGCCGAGCCACTGACGTACCTCACGAAGGCCGACGTCGACTTCAAATGGGAAACGCCGCAAGTCGAGGCATTTCAAGAATTAAAGCGACGCCTGCAAACGCCGCCAATACTGGCGCACTTCGACGAAGAAGCTGACACCGAAATTCACACGGACGCAAGCAGCACAGGGCTCGGCGCCGTGATCGTGCAGAGGACCGACGGACTTGAAAGGGTCATCAGTTACGCTAGCCGGTCACTTTCGAAGGCAGAAGCCAATTATTCCACGACAGAAAAGGAATGCCTTGCCATCATCTGGGCTACATCAAAGTTCCGCCCCTACCTGTACGGCAGGCCTTTCAAAGTCGTGAGTGACCACCACGCCTTGTGTTGGCTAGCTAACTTGAAGGATCCATCAGGGCGCCTCGCACGGTGGAGTCTCAGACTACAAGAATTTGACATCACCGTCGTCTACAAGAGCGGACGAAAGCACTCCGACGCCGACTGCTTGTCTCGCGCCCCTGTCGATCCGCCGCCCCAGGATGACCAGGACGACGACTCTTTCCTGGGACCCATAAGTACCGACGACTACGCGGAACGCCAACGAGCTGACCCGGAGCTCAAGATCCTCATGGACTACCTGCAAGGCAAGACCGCCGACGTGCCGAAAGTATTTCGCCGAGGACTGGCTTCGTTTTTCCTGCGAAACAACGTCCTCCTGAAGAAAAACTTCTCGCCGCTCCGCGCCGACCACCTCCTCGTGGTACCTTCAGCGTTACGTCCAGAGGTTCTGGAAGCATTACACGACGACCCGACAGCCGCACATCTTGGTGTTTCCCGCACACTGTCACGAATACAAGAGAAGTACTATTGGCCTCGCCTCGCTGGCGACGTCGCCCACTACGTAAAATCATGCAGAGACTGTCAGCGACGCAAGACGCCGACAACTAGGCCAGCCGGACTTCTGCAACCCGTCGAACCACCTCAACGGCCATTCCAACAAATCGGCATGGACTTACTGGGGCCGTTCCCGACGTCAACTTCTGGCAACAAATGGATCGTCGTAGCGACTGACTACCTCACCCGCTATGCCGAAACAAGGGCCTTGCCCAAGGGCACTGCCGCGAACAGAGTGATTAGTTTGTGTCTTCTCTCCCGCTATTTGTCATGCTGCACGCTTCAGTGTAATGTCGCTGTCAATGGTTAAAATGAACTATAGCAGTTAATCGAGTTCTGCTGAGAGGGTCCCCTATTGTCCAGGATGGAACAAAACAATGGCAATTTGATTTGTGTGATAAAGAGATACGCTGCTTTTGGTTACTAGAATAAATTTCTAAAATGAAGTTTATTTTTTATTAACAACAGTTCCAGTGCAGATGAAAGGTGCATGGACAAAATTTGTGTATTCAGCTTGACTAGGTTTGCGACCTTAATTGTAATTGCCAACCGGTAATACAATATGCATAAATATTACACACATACACAACCACGAGTGATAGCTTGCTTATTCTGATTAAAATTGATATGTCGAAATTGATATATTCGACCAACGCAATGTGTACAAGATATGCCATGTAGAGTAGCTGCGCTCCAAACTAATGTTCGCAGGTTCATTCCATCTTACCGAATTTCTTGGCTATGACTGTAGGTTGGCAAATGACACAACTTCTTCGAACACACATATTCTGTGTAAGGTTACATTTATTTTTATGCAGGACAAAATAAATTGAAATATGTAATGGCTCAAAAGAGAAATAACTAGAAACAAATTCAGCCAAATCATTACCAAACTTACTCACCAATGATAAACGGATTCTCATTTAAAAGATACATACATACCTACATACATACATACATACATACATACATACATACATACATGCATACATACATACATACATATACGCACACACACGTATACATATGTACACCCATACATACATACATACACACACTCAGGTGTAAATATTAAAATGAATGGCTATAAAACAACAATTCTAATAAACTCATTTTGAATATACTACAGAAAGTAACTTACGAGAGAAATCCACCGGCACTGTTATGTCTGAACACGGTGTTTCTCGAACCATCTCGCAAAAGCTTGATGCATAGTTTTACGCTGATGCCCCGTGACAAGCACTCTTTATAAAAAAACACAAGAATAAAGCCCTTGACAATGGCATGCTAAAGAAAAGGGCTGTGCATCAATATTTTGTACATGTCTGCAATATCACTCTGTTTATTTACATAGCTTGGCTCATTCACAACCCACTAACAAAGCATGTTAGGACACTTGGGCTGAAAGTTGGCACTGCGCGAGTAAATTCTAGAAAATACATGAATAATACAATTATAAGCTACTAAGCTTCTTGGTGCAAACAGTGTATATATTGACAGCTATAGGTGCCATTTATTTCCCCAAAACACTTCTCAAAAGTAGAATTAACTTTATTTAGCAAAAAGTTTCTATTCTGGTGCGTCGTGATGGCTCAACGGTGGAAGTGACTCTTTCGGCCAAGAAAAGAAAGACCGATTACTTTTCGAGTTCGTGAATTCACCCCATGCTAACATTGAGGCAGCTGGTAGGAGTGCTTTTGGAGAGAGGAAACCACCACATTCCCACCAGTTGTGGCCTTGGGTAGCTACTTCACTTCGACAAAAATGATGAAAAACACTCCTCAAGAAGACTTCAAAGTTTGCACACCAACACAGTTCCCATACAGCTGTCTATTAGTCTGCTTGAAAAATATTGAGTTTACTGGTAGGCAAAGACTGTACACTATGTAAGGTGATGCTCCAGTGCACTGCATGTATGTCTTGCTGCTGGCCTCAACTGCGATGTTGCTCAGCACATATGTGTAAAATAACAACTAATACTATGCCACTGCAAAGTAATTATGTGTCATTTGCATGAAACAGGAACCACAATAAAAGAACATAACATTTGCCTTCACAACGTTCAAAAACTGTATATAAATTTCCACAGAGTTTTCACAGCTCATCTGAGGATAGTAATATTGGTTGTAAACACATTCTTACTTCCACTAACAAACTATTTTAAGATGCCAGATTCAATATTAGAGTATACCAGCACTGTTGTAGGGCTAAACAATTGTACAGGCACCTAGAAAAACACAAGTGAATGCATGCTATAGCTACATATAAAAATAAAAAGTTTTATTTCTAGTCTGAGTAGAGCTGCATAGATGATAAGTCACTTGCATTACATTATGAACAAACCTATCCGAGCAAAGTATACATTTAAAAAGTTACACTTACACAGTAGATAAGTAGACTGTTGAAGGACGGACAGGCAGTGGGATAATACCCAAGCACTAAAATCTACTGTTAAGATATACTAGGAGTAGTGATGATCCTTTTCCTTCCAAATAAAATAATCCACATAGATTCACTTCCCAGAGCTTATACACTCATGGCATCATTGGTGCTATACAAATGAGTGTACAGTGAAGGATTACATCGACTAAGTACATGATTACTGCATCCATGGCTTTACTTCTTGTACTACAAAGAATGCAAACACAGTTACCATTGGCGACCGTGGATGCTGCGATTTCTGGCATGCAAATGTAGAGGCACGCAGGCACTTAACAAACATGCTGAAAACTTCAGTTCAAAAATATTTGCCCACTAACACTACAGCAGCCTTTAAATTAGTGTCATAGTTTGGTATCTTCCATGCAAAATTTAAATAATTTCGAATGCAAGCAAAGGAACTGCTGATTAATGCACTGCTAAGAAGTTAAGCAGCAGCTGCTCCTGACATCACAATGTGCTCTTTCTGCTGTTGTATACTTTGAGCAGGAGAACAGTCACTAGCAGTCCCTTTATACTTGTTGGTCTTCTGTGCTCTGTTCTTGATACACTGTACATGACCGTGGAGCACCGAACCCCTTGTTATTGCTGGAACTTAGAAAAATACAGATAATTGTTACAACCATGCTACATGCAAGAGTGTATAGTTGTCAATTATGTGCCCACATTTATAGATATTGTATTTTCAGAAGCCAATGACAAGCCTCAACACACACACACAAACATTGAAGGCTGGAAATATATTTAATATGATACAAGAGCAAAACCACAATGTTATAGATGAAGGCATGAAACTTCTGACAGGCATAAAAAGCCAATAGAGTTTCTTTTATTTCGACTTCACACTAGGTGCGAGAAGTAGACCACAAATAGGTTCACTTAGAAACACAAGTTAGACTGCATTTCAACACAACAGCCACTGTTGATAACTTTAAGGCTGTCTAACATAGCCAGCTCACCATACCGCATACAGGAGCAAATGGGCAGTCTAGAAGACACAAAGAACTTGTGGATTATGAGTGTGCTTGTTACTGACATCTATTACTCTAAATGAAGAAAACCTTTCAAAAATGCACTTCATCAGGGGAAATAATCATACGCAACAAACACAACGGGCTCCTACAGGTGCCACCAACACTCACCATTATTGTTGATACCAGTGTCTTGCCGGATGGATATGCTGTGTCCTGCACAGAACACCAAGGGAGCGCTCCATGACTTGGATTGCATATGTGCTACCTGCATCGCTCTGCTGCTGAAATAGGCTAGCCACAGACAGAGAAATGAGAAGCCATGGCTTTGAAACACACTGAACGTCACCTTTAGAGATCAACAATGCATACTTAGGTGAGGCACAATTTGTAGAAAAACGTATATCACTATGCAATCGTGGTGAACATGTTCGGCTGAAACACAAGCAACAGCACTGAGAGAGAAAAAGCTACATTAGGTAAAAGATGCAGTTACTGGCCCTATGTCATCTGAGGCTTCTTCAGTAGGTCTTTCTCCTTGCAAGTAGTGAACAGCCAGGCTATTTTCACCCACTTGCTATTTCCTTCCAGAGCACTTGATCCACAGAGGGAGCCACAAGCTCGAGAGCTCAATAAGGAATCAAAGTATTTGTGCTCGTTTCAAAGCACAAGCTTTTGAGTCTCAGATTATTGGAGTTTCATTCACAAGCTGCAGGCTTTCATCTTTCAACATCCTCAATTATCATGCAATTTAGTTCTATAATTGTTGAATAAGAATTATGTGTAAGAATATTACAGGTATCCACTGAAAGCAACCATGCTTGGGTTTTCAATTTGTGCACAGTAAGTGGTGTTCACGTAATCGTATGTATTAAAGAAAAACTAACCTTGCAGCCAGCCGTTAGGCAGTTTTGTGCCCTCGAAGCTCCCAAGCAGATTGCAGTCCTTCCATATGAGGCTGCCATGCATGCTTCCACACCACATCCGCTGAATGATAACAGTCCGAGCAGTGACATAGGCTTGCACAGTTAGGGAGAACGCGTCCTTCTTATTTTTGTACAGGTTCTCCAAGTAGTGATGAGGATTGATGTGCCAGAATGTGCAACCGATGCATCACAGGACCTTAACAAACCAATCTCTGCGATCTGTGACGAGCCATAAACGAGACATTTAAAAACAATCATTAAAAGCACTCAGTTCTAATACTTATCGGAGGAAGCTATCACTTCGTTAAAGTGACCAAAATCTGCTATAATCACTTTGAAATAAACTAAAGCCTCATGTAAAATTTACGTACCGCAACATATGTGTCCTACTGAAGTATAGTACTACCACAGTGGTAATCGTCTATAGAACTAATTTTCCAAAATAACATAAATTTTTTAAGTGCAACCTGGCTCCTGAAAAACAAATTCACATTAACTTTCCAACTATCAAACGTGGTCAATCGACAGGCCCAACCTCATAATCAAAACAAGAGCTCACTTGTATCAAATCACAAAAACTTTTTGTGTATTTGCTCCATAATATATGTATGTATATAACAGTAGTAGAAAATTTTTTATGCTTCAACTTACCATAGAGAAACATTACATCTGATGGGCTCAAAAACTTCCACACGTTATAAAACTGCGTGAATTATAGTACCAGTGAAGTTTAGTTCTGCAAGGTGAACTCACCGATGACAGCACTTACTGGAAGCTGCCAATGACAGCAATGAAGGGCTGGCCAGGCGTGCACGTCCATTGATAAAGTGTAAGAACTGGCCATGACCGGCTGTTGTCAAGGCTCTTGTGCCGTGCATAACGATGGCCAGACGAACTCGGAAACCTGTAGTTAGGCGATATTGGCCTACAACTTCATCCAAAGCAAGGCACCGGTGAAATCTTTGCTTTTTTGGGGGGCTGGAGGGAAGCTTGACGTTCACGGGCTCTCGCTTCCACATAGAACTCTCAATTTGTTACCGAAGAACAGTCTAGGCGCGCTTCCAAAGTAACACGATCCACAACAGAATGTAGCATCTCGCAGTTTTGGTTGATCACATCACAGCGCTAAGACTATGGTTATCACAAAAAGGAGAAGTGACGACTTAACAAACAAAAGCGCCAAGCTGCCCCACCACGACTTCGCAGGGCAAAACACTTATCAACGCTGTCTTTCAATTTTCGGTCACACGAGCACAGCTTGTTCACAAGTCTTGGAACGTCAACACAGCACCGCTGTTCACAACGAACATCGTTTCCCTCCCGAACAGTACATTGCTCTCAAGTAAATAGAAGCGTACGGGCTAACTAGTGGCGAAGCAAGAACCGAGCGCGTAGTTCATACGTTTCCGTACGTACTTGGGGTCACTCAAGTAACGTGTCAAAACGCTGTCAATCCGAAATGTCGCACAGCACCAAACTGAGAGACTGGAAAATTAAGCGAACGAACTGTTACCGGCACTCAAACACACATTGCAGGCTTCTCGAGTGCTAGTTGCCGTCGATAAATCGACGCCGATCCCCGCTTGATAACCACATTGACGCACAGGCTTCGCTGCGCTTCACCGTACACCATTGCACTGCCGCAGCTTTCCGCACTGCTTACACGCACCGAAAGAGCTGCTGTAATCACAACACATCCGGTCAAACGCTGAAGTAACTCGTGCGAGAAGCGTCTGCTGAAAGTCGCACCGACCGATATGCTGTTTACGACGCCATGTTGTTTTCGACAACTGCGCAGCACATAAAATAATAAGAGAGCTCTTAGAAAGTACTTCCACTATTTTCACGGCGTGACAAAATTTTCTCTTATGTGCGAGGGGGGTGATATGACGAACAGGACATGCGTGCCAGATGAAAGAAGTGTTTTGGCAACGGCACGGAGTGAGCTGATGTAGAGGGTATTGCTTCAATACCAATCACAAGCTGTGCCTGTCGGCCAAGCCGTCGTCTGCTCGCGTTTGTCGTCTGCTTCGATCAGAGCATGCGACAGGGGATTCGCCTTCGCAACGCTATTATTGTCAGGTCAAGTGGTCGCTACGTCGCACAAAATACATGTCAGTGGCTCGCTCTACCTTTGAATGATGTTCGTGCGCCAAGTTAAATGGCTGGTAATGGACGCAGGGATAAATTCAGCCAAGGTTTGCTCCAGAATTGTGAGGGTTTGCATATTTTCGGTGTCATACAAAGTTACTAGGGTAATTTCATTCCGATTGCTTGCCATAATATGACGGTCCATATCGGTGTCTGAACAGTGAAGGTGAAGATGCATGATTTGTTTGTAGTTCCATGCGTAATCACGCGCACCCCTAATACGCTTTGGTTTACAAAGTACGCTTTGTTTCAGATCGTCCCAAAGTGTATCGACAGCTGTATTTCAGAGATTGCAACCATTGGACAGTTAGAGCCAGTGAAAGTACACTAGAGCACAAACTTTAGGAACCACTCACTGAAAACTTCCTCCCATTTTTATTTCCAGTAGCGTGCAAAGAATGTGCTCCCATTAACCTCTTTGGTGGTAATTTCCACCAATGAGGCAAGGATATCAAGTCGCACTTTTAATTGGATGATATGGGGCGCAACACAACAACATAAAAAATAAGGTTAATCCTATGCCATGTCGTGTTCGAATGCACCGACCATTCACGAATCACATTGGTTTTCATCCAATCACAAATCTTTACATGCGTAGTTTTATGCCATTGACGCCCAATAGAATTCTTCAATTTTTGTGACTTCGAACTTATTGGACGATGGTGGTTGTCAACGCCATCCACTGCGTACAAGGGAAACTACCCGCGAAGCTCAAAGCGCCGAAATAAATAAAAACGCACCAGCAGTCATCAGGCAGCCCTTGATGGGCGTGAATTAACTCAAAACCAGCCAGGGCACCAAAGTATACCGCTGCGGCAGCAGGTTCTAAGTAGCCACATTGTTCCTAAGAGTGGTCCGGACCACTCTTAGGATTTTCTCTCAGCCATGCTGTTTTTACGCACAATTTCGCTTCGTGAATCCACTTACGAGCACTTTTCGGTGACGTAAGCAAATATAGCAACTGCATCACCATCGCTGACATGTTCCCGGGCAGTCACAGCGCGCTTTATTTGCAGCGGCCGATGTGACAACGATGGCCTCTTACGACGTTTTTTTCGTTTCGTGAATCGACTTACGCAAGAAAATTTCTCTTGCGCAAAAATGTTTTCGTAAGTGAGTTTTGTGAATCCGGGCCCAGATTTCTGGACATAAAAGACCCCTTTCCACTCCACACACATTGACCGCAAGTAAAACGTCAGCAATTCCAGAAAGCTTTCCAAGGAAACAGTTGCCTAACAATTGTGGTGTTATATATATTCACGGGTATGCACAGGTATCAACGGCTGTGCATTGCCACAGAAATAGCTTGGAACATGCCCGCTTTCTGTGGCGCGTACCGACCGAGTTACTGCAAACAGAATAAATTGTAAGGGCCAGCATAAACATCTCCGCTTGTTAGCGTGGAATGGTTAACGTGGAATGACTTGAATGCACAGACACCAGCGAAAGTTTACTGGACACGAAATGGTAGAGAAATGCCTATTATCATAGTTCAGGGAACATAACCTATAAATAACTGTTCTAAATTGTGGTCGGTACTGTGACCTATACACTCAGCAGCTAAAATAGAAAACCTACGCATGAATAGAGCACGTATCCGCAATAGTTGTGCAGCAAACGTTCCGTAACATTTTGCTGATGTGTTTATTTGCTGCACACCTCACAATCGGTTCTGAACGCATAAACAGTACTTTGCGTGACGCATATGCGTAAGTTATACAGATTCAATATGACCTGTTGGTACGGACTAACGTGGGCGTTTCTTCAGCTTCAAACCCGTATATACCTTGTTAATTGTTACGAAATCGTGCAATTGAAGCAGTTTGACTCAAGAAAGAGAAAAGGAATGACCACTGAGCAAAATTCAGAACAACATAAAACACTTCACATATAATATATACACCAAAACTTTAAAGGCGTCTAATAATCTTACACGCGTAATTTGATGTCACGGGGCTCACAAAGACTTTCCGAACAACTTCTGAGACTCACAAATTTTTGAACCACCCTTCTGTCAAGTGCCCTTGCTTTCCTCATGATGAGAACAATGTCAGGCATTTTGTTTACAGTGTATTTTAGGTTTTGTTTAGTTTCAAGTCTTTCCGGTCGCGCAAAGGGAGACGATCTTTCCTGAGCGCTTAGAGGCAGCATCGCTGATTGCATTTTGATTCAATTAGCTGTGGAAGGGAAAGTGCCTGTAACTGCATCATGGCAGGGAGACTACACTGATTCTCATCGCGCTGCGCTATCCTCCAATTTTCAGTTTTTTTTTCTTTTTCGTCTTTTTTGACATACAGAGCGGCAAGAAAAGTTAATTCAATCATTTGTCAGCTTTTTTTTTGCTAAATCCCGCTTTTCTTTTTTTATCACTGCAGCAAGCCTAATAAAGGGTTGCTTCTGGCGTGGCCCCAACGGGTCACATTTTACCCCTTTAGGCGGGTGAACTAGACTTCCGAAGACAGTGCTAGTCCCAGGGTGCTTTCACCTCATTAACTCGCATTACGTATTGTGTTCGCCGCGCATTAAGGAAAAGGGCGTATGCGGTATATGTGCTGGCTCAGCACCCGTCCAGCTATTCATCGTCCCACTCTTTCGGTGATTCGCAATGGGTGCATAGCTATTCTCAGTGATTCGGAGCAAGTAACAACCCTTACTCGGTCTTGTTGGGTGACTGATAAGCGATACGAAGCGTTTTGGGAAGCCTGGAGCTGGTGCTGATTCGAAGGTCACGATGCCGTATACACATTGCGTTCTGTTTGTAGGATCAGCAGGAGTTTATCAATTTTTAGAGCTAATAAGCATCTGTTATATTTGGTATGCAGGACTACTGAGCCACTTAGTTTGCTATTCCATATACTCTTTCTGAATCAGACGTCACGTTGACAATTTAGAGTAACAATCATTTTCGTATCGGTCACAACGCTATGTGATTCTATTTCCGAACGATTAAATAAACCAAGCCTACTTTATTTTCTAGAGCTCGTATGCACATTTAAAAATAATGGCAACACAATTTTATGAAGTTGGTGGTTAGCACTGGTGCCACACACTGCACTGCGTATCACAAGAATGCCTGATAAAATCTGCATTCTACTTCAAGGGCTGTATCTCTGTACTGCAGAAATCGGTGGAGGAACCAATCAGGATCAAAAAATAAATCCTGATAAGGCCCGATTGAAATAGAAATTCACCGTGTGACACCCGTAAGGAATACATTGTGATGCTACCAGCAGAACCCCGTAAGAGTCATCAAGTTCGATGATGCTTTTGGAAAGATTTCTGACGTCATTGAGGACTCGCAGCGCTGGTGTAGCGCATAGGGTCTGGGCTAATGACCTAATGATTGCAGGATGGAATTTTAGTGGCGGCGGCCACATTTTTTATGTAGACCAAAATGCTTCATACCGGTGTACCTATACGATGATAGGTGTACGTTACAGAATTCCAGGTAGATGAAATTTCCGGAGCCCTCCAATATGACGTTTCTCAGAAACATACAGTATACTTTTAAGACGTCAAGCCCCAGCAATTGTTATTATTACGTGCTTTACTGTTATAAAAATTTGAGTCAAATGTTACCGATTAATGTTACCGATCAACATATGGGCCTTGAGTGCACAAAAACAGACACACTTAGGCAGACGTGAGACATAAGCTTACAGCTTTGTTGTTCGTTCCTGGGTTATATA
The DNA here is from genome assembly GCF_043290135.1 of Rhipicephalus microplus. NCBI lineage: Eukaryota > Metazoa > Arthropoda > Arachnida > Ixodida > Ixodidae > Rhipicephalus > Rhipicephalus microplus. The sequence goes on along the minus strand of NC_134705.1, from coordinate 168,437,353 downwards.
ATAAGGTTAGACCTTCAGTCTCATGAAAATCTGAAATCTTAACTCCCGCTCCTTGATTCATGGCATTTGTTAAGTGTAGATCTAAAATGAACAAAAAAGAAAGAAAAATTATCAAAGCTAAAAAGTCCATGGGGCTTCTGCAACGCTTCAACTACCTCACTTTAGGATAGCGTGTTATTATGCGTTCAAAAGCGTATATTCTGTCTTATTTCCTAAGTTATCGGTATCGTATCTAAGAACACAGTACCGGTTGTCTGTGTGCCGTCCACCAATACATACCAAGTCAAAAGAAGCTTGGCCGTCTACGCACAACGCAGGAAGCACTCTTTCGGTCTTACGACAGTGATCTTGTGGTGCGTAAATTGTCAGTTACCACAAAGCTTTTGAAAGTATTCTGATGTCCATGGCAGTGGCGTGCCTTGTGGCTTTGTGTCTCGGGCACTCGAACCACAGATAACGTTATTGGGGTCCTTTTCCCGTGTGGACCAAACACCAATTTGAGTGAACGTTTCGGTGATGTCTTGCGTGTCTTGTTTTGGTATTGATTTGCATTACTTGAAAATATCTACGCATTACTCCGTATTTTATTTTTTGCTTCTTACCTTGTTGAACTTCATAGGGCACACCTTGTTGGCATCATCTGCTTTCGTTTCATTTGGTTCCGTTGTTTCTGTTTTTTTTATCTATTACTCAAACTTACGGTACCTGAATTAAGTTTAGTTTATTTTTTCGGGTATGCAGTTTATGTACCAGCAAATGTAGCTTGAAAAAAACTGTAGACTCCAACATCATTATTATTTCTAGCCTAACGATTACCATTGCTTCCCGTGCCACCAGTGTTAAAATCTTCGAATTTATTAATCGCACAGACACATTGAGAAGGAGCCGTGAAAATACAAAAAAAAACATTGCTACTTTTTTTTGCTTTGTGGAGAAGTGCCATCATTCCGCAATGAATGTTTACAAAAATGAAAAAAAAATATCTTAGGTTCTGTGATATCTAATAATCTGTTGTCTTCCAAAGTTGATTCACTCTAGAAATGCTGTGTTGAAGTCGCATCAACTGCTCTGTTTATCTGCTTCCTACAGAGAGACACGTAAAGTGTTGTTATAGCGATGATGAATAAATAAGCCGCTCGGCACAAATGAAGCGTAGAGCAACATATAATCAAAGTGCCACAAAAATAACAACCGCTGAAAAAATAATATGCACGAATTAACAGCTAGTTGCATCCCCTTCGCATTACCAAATTCCGATTACCAATGCGGAGAGAAGAGTTCCATCACTGTAACAGTTGTTAAAGATTATCTGCGGCCATCCTGTATTAATTTTTGAGCAATGCAGTGAACAGCACATTCTTTTTATTATTTGCTCAATACATTCGTGCTGCAAATTCTGAAGTTTAAATGTTGCTGCTCCAAACAAAGTAAATTGGCCAAATCTTCAAACTCAGATGGTCTAAATATGTCCACCGTCCTGAGCACCTATTATACCAAAGGAATAAGCAAACGCGAAGAAAGATAGTACTTCTAAAAAAGGAATCACGAATTTCATATAATTTTGTTCTCTAAAGGTGCTTCATAAAGGTAAAGGGAGCTTGAAGTGTATGCATATCGGACGCAGCTGCAGACCTCTGACCTATGCATAAGTGCCTACCGGGACATTTTCGTAAACCACATCAATGTAGCAAAGCACAGTCTCTCACGTGATCGTCTATAAGATGCGAGAGTCAAAGCCATTCTGCTTTCCAATGTGTAACAGAATAATGCGAGATATGGACGCTGTGACTTTGAATTGCGGAGAACATCATGATGTCGCACTGCCGTACGATCTCACATGGGTCGTGCGCAGCTCATTGTCGCTTGGCGCAAACGCAGATGTGAATGTTAGCAGAAATGCGGATACAGTTCAGCCCAATTGTAAAAAGAAAAATATGTTACCAAGAAATGATATATATGATGCATATTTTGTAGTCTCGTACGATTACATGAGAATAAATGCGCATCATGCCTGTTCATGCGAAGTCATTGGATGTGCCTTATATGTATGACGGGAGACTTTTTCAAAGGGTACACACACACAAAACAAACTACACATTATTAAGCCGCACCTTGGTCATTGGCTGCCAGTATCAAAATCGCGTCATACAGAGGTAATACTAACGAGACTCAGGATAGGACACACATACACGACACACACATATCTTTTGTCCGGTGGCAATCCACCATTGTGTGACAGTTGTGGTGAAGCATTAACAGTCCTTCACATGTTAATTCAGTGCAAACACTTAGAAGCTCTAAGAAAACAGCATTTTCCATTACCCCACCGACAACATATACCTTTAGGAAAAAGTGAGTCTGCAGGAAAAAGTGAGTGGTAGTAGGTCATTTAGCCCAACTATCAAAATTTTGCTAAAATTATTAAGGTTTTTAGGAGTAAAAAGCACACAGCAGTGACCGACACTAGGCTTGACGTTTGTTTGCAGCCACTCCCTAGAGTTCTCGTGACCCAACGTCATCGCAGCCTGCTTCTCTACAGTGAAAGTTCCCACACTGTATAGGCACGTTACTAGTAATCTATAGGTGTATAGATGTCCACATAATGAATCGTGATGATCCTCACCAACTTCGTCCATCGTGTTGCTCATTGGTGTGTTCCGGACATTCCGCCTATGCATTCAATTCTTTTCCGTCGTAACAACACCGGCCCTTCCCATATTCATTTCTAGGGACAGCTGTGCAATATAACGGCCTATAGTTTCCTGCGTTCCTGCTGCCCGTTACAAAAGGGTATGGGCACGACCGCGACATGATGCATCTGGGTCGTTGAATGACTGACAGCCCAGCAAACAGTATTGTACAAAAATGTGTGAACAAAAGGTGTATGTGCAAGAGGTGTACCTACAAAGGTACACAAGGTGTATTTATGAACTGAATCCTGTCTTATTGTGTGCTGCGGAGAATATCCTTACCCCATTGGACCTTTGTTATGACCGAATCATTTATTTGATGCAGATAAGGATGACAGAGTATACCTGGTGTTTCTTTTGTTTGGGCGTCTCTAGCTTTATTCGTACAACATGTGTCCGCCTCTTTCTCGCGGGTTTGTCCAACCAGTACCTGTAATTCGGCACCTACAGTCCGTTCTCATCAAAGAGGTGTCCATATTAATTTTTATTTTCGCTTCTTTTTTTTCATGCCTCATGTTTGGCTAAGAGAGTAAACGAAATTTATATCTCATAGATAGCAAAGAATGTTTAGTAAGAAAGCCAGCTAAGGTTCCTAGACGGCTCTTTACCTAGTCCTCCGAACTCCACTCCATATGAGCAGTTGATTGATATTTTACTGCTGCAAGGCTTAGCGTTGATGATGATATATAGTGTTTTTTTTTTGGCGCAAGGGCCATTTGATGGCCAAAGAGCGCCAGTTCATCGGACAAGGAATGTGGACAATGATTGTGATTAGCGGCTGTAAAAGGGCCATAAAATTCCTCGAAGTAAGGCGGGTAAAACATACAAGTAATAAAATCATGACCATACCGTGAAAGGTGTGTGTGGTGTGAATAGGTGACAAAAGTTGGTGATAATGAAAAAAGATGGTGGACATGTATGGCATTAGCACAAGTACCTCACTCGTTCATATCCTTGCGTCCAAGGGCCGTGAGGCAAGTGCTTTCCGTGTAGCCACCGCAGCAAAAACCTCTCAGGAGAGGTCGTGCTACGGAATGCCCGGGTATATGATATGAAAATTAGGAATTTCTTTTAAAAACGCTAACAATGATTTATGACTAAAAAGCGGTTCCCTACCAACAAACATTGCAGGGTGTAAAGGTATATGTTGTCGGTAGGGTAATGGAAAATGCTGTTTTCTTAGAGTTTCTAAATGTTTACACTGAAATAACATGTGAAGGACTGTTAATACTTCACCACAACTGTCACACAATGGTGGATTGCCACCGGACAAAAGATATGTGTGTGTCGTGTATGTGTGTCTTATCCTGAGTCTCGTTAGTATTACCTCTGTATGACGCGATTTTGATACTGGCAGCCAATGACCAAGGTGCGGCTTAATAATGTGTAGTTTGTTTTGTGTGTGTGTATCCCACTTGCTCTGCCAGTAGTCCCTGAGGTTTCGTTTGAGAGACGGCTTAAGATCAAGGGCCGGGATTATTATGGGTGTAGGGGCAGTGCTTTTGTGGACGGATGCAGCGAGCTGATCCGCCCTCACGTTGCCTTGGATCTCACGGTGCCCTGGCACCCAGCACACTACAACATGTTGTTTGAGTGCGTAGAGTGTGCACAAAATGGAGTAAAGTGAGACAAGAACCGGGTTTTTTTTTGTTTTTTAAGACTGTGCAGAGCCGTTACCACACTGAGGGAGTCTGTATATATTACTGCTTTTTGTATTTGTAATTGTTTGATGTGTTTAGCCGCCACAAGTATCGCGTAAGCTTCCGCTGTGAAGATACTTGTGCCTGGATGTAGAGGGCCAGCATCCGAAAAGGATGGGCCGACAGCAGCGTGGAACACAGAGGAGTTAGACTTGGAGGCATCTGTAATCAACTCAGGACGTGTGTATTTGTGTTGAAGTTTCAGAAAGTATGTTCGGATATGGGCAATAGGTGCATGTTTTGTAACTTCTAGGAAAGACACATCGCAGTCTATAGTCTGCCACTGCCACGGTGGCGGGTATGCTACAGGAGCCATTAAACTGTGTTCAAGTGACACTCCAGTTTCTTCAGCTAGACCCTTCAGGCAAACTGAGAAGGGCTCCCTCATCGAAGGCCTGTTTTGAAACAGAATGGAGATGGACAGATCAATAATAGTAGAGTATGAGGGGTGCTTCTTGTCTGCTTTCACCTTAAGAAAATATACAAAGGACATGTAAGTTCTCTGTAGATGAAGCGACCATTCATTTGACTCAACGTAAAGGCTTTCTACAGGGGTGGTGCGAAAAGCACCCGTAGAAAGGCGGATGCCCAAATGGTGCACGGGGTCCAGCATCTTCAAAGCACTTTGAGTTGCAGACTGATAAACAACGGCCCCATAATCTAAGCGGGTGCGAATGAAGCTTTGGTACAGATTCTTGAGGCATTGCCTATCACTACCCCAAGTAGTACGTGACAACACTTTTATAACATTAATGGTTTTTAAACATTTTGTTTTTAAATACTTGATGTGCGGTACGAAGGTCAACTTGTTGTCCAAGATTAAGCCTAAGAATTTATGCTCGGCTTTGACAGACAGACATTGCCCGTTCAGTCGAATGTTAGGTTCCGAGTGCATGCCTCTCTTTTGAGAGAACAAGACACACGTGCTTTTTTGTGGGTTAAGTCGAAATCCGTTTTCATCTGCCCATTCGGAGACCTTGTTTAAACCCAGCTGAACCTGCCGCTCACACATTGCCAAGTTGCATGACTTGAAGCCAAGCTGAACGTCGGCGACATATGTACAATACAACATATTGCGGGGGATGGACAAGTGCAAGGAATTCATTTTGATAATAAAAAAAAGTGCAACTAAGTACACCACCTTGTGGCACGCCTGTTTCCTGGACAAATGTTTGGGAGAGAACACTGCCCAAATGGACACGGAATGTCCGGTTTGACAGGTAACTTTCGATTATGTGAAACATTCTTCCGCGCACACCAAGCTGGGACAGGTCTCTTAGAATTCCAAAACGCCATGTTGTATCATAAGCCATTCCAATATCGAGGAACACAGAGAGAAAATATTGTTTATGGACGAAGGCGTCTCCGATCTGTGCCTCGATACGAACAAGGTGGTAGGTGGTGGATCTATTTTCTCGAAACCCGCACTGAAATGGGTCGAGCAAATTGTTTGTTTCAAGGATATGTACAAGTCGGCAGTTTATCATTTTTTCGAAGACTTTGCGCAAGCAGCTTGTAAGTGCAATAGGCCTATAACTTGAAGCTGAAGAAGGGTCCTTGCCCTCTTTCAAAATGGGAATAATAATAGCCTCTTTCCAGGAGGTAGGGATAGTTCCAGAAAACCAGATAGCATTGTACAAACAAAGTAAGGTTTTTCGTGTTTCGGCTGGTATGTTTTTTAACATTTCATACACCACACGGTCAGAACCTGGGGCAGAAGTACTGCAGGAGTTTAGAGATGATCGTAGCTCAGCTAGACTGAAAGCTTGGTTATATGCTTCGTATCTAGTGGATTTGTGTTCAAGTTTCTGCTTTTCTGTTCTTGTTCTGTATTTTTGGAAAGTGTCAGTATAGTGGGACGAGCTGGATACCCGTTCAAAGTGTGCACCGAGGAAGTTTGCCTGATCTTCCAAGGTATCACCCTGAGTGTTTACGATTGGAAGCGTGTGTACTTGTTTTCCTGCTATCCTTCCGACCATGTTCCAGACTTTAGCCTCCTGTGTGTATGAATTGATCCCTGACAAAAACTTCTGCCAGCTTTCTCTTCTGGCCTGCCGACGCGTTCTCCTGCCTTGAGACTTTATTTTCTGGAAGGTGTCAAGATTTTCGGCTGTCGGTGAGTTCCCGAAGCAACCTCCATGCTCTGTTTTGCTGTTTGCGCACGTTTCGGCATTCAGAGTTCCACCATGGCACACGCCGTCTTCCAGGGTGTCCATTTGTTTGTGGGATGCGTTTTGTTGCAGCATCAATCAAACAAGCTGTGAAGTAGTCGACAGCAACATGAATGCCTAAAGTACATATGTCACTCCAATTTATACGAGCGATGGTATAAAACTGTTCCCAGTCGGCTCTATTTATGAGCCATTTGGGGACACTGGGTGGACACTCAGTTGCTGTTGTTGTGCTCAAAACTAAGAGGAAGTGGTCACTTCCGTACAGATTACTGACGACTTTCCACTGGAGTAGAGGCACAAGAGATGGAGATACTATGCTTAGGTCTACGGAGGAGTAGGTGTTATGTGCGAGATTATAATAGGTTGGTTGTTTTCGATTTAGGAGACATGCGCTCGACGAGAGAAGGAACTGTTCAATCAGTCGACCTCGCGCATCGCAACGAGAGTCTCCCCATAGCCTGCTATGCGCATTAAAGTCTCCAAAGAGAACATAAGGCTCCGGAAGTTCATCAATTAAAAACTGTAAATAACGTTTTTGCAGCTGATAGCTAGGAGGAATGTAAACAGGGCAGATCGTGATCAGTTCATCAAGAAAAAAAACCGCTCGAACAGACACTGCCTCAAGGGATGTTTAGAGTTGTAAGTGTGTGCATGCAATTCCTTGATTCACTGTGATGGCAACACCTTCGGATGATGTCATGGCATCATCACGGTCCTTTTGAAAAATAACGTATTTACAAAAAAAATTTGTGTGTTTTGAATTAGGGTGTGTTTCTTGTACAAACAGCACTTTTGGTGAGTGTTTGTGTAAGAGTTCTTGGATGTCGTCAAGGTTTCTGAGAAGGTCCCTGACGTTCCATTGTATAATTTGAGTGTTCATGGTGAATGTAAAATAGTGCTGTGTGTACGAAAAGCGAGTGGCTGTTTAGACGGGGAGTTTGAGTTCACTTAAATGGCCGTCACCAGGCCCTGTTATTTGCTTTTTTTGTTTTCTTGGCGCGCTCCAAGGAGCCACGCCGCTCTTTCGCCAACAAGGGTACCGACGTATCTATTGCCTCCTCGGAGGCACTGGATGCCCGCACATGCGGGCTGTTAGTTCGGATTTCGGGCCTCACCTGGTTAGGGGAGGCCTTGAGACCCGAGGACTCTGGAGTCTCCAGTCTCTGTTTGGGAGTAGGCGGTGTAGCCTGGGCTACAGCCGCCTTGGGGGCAGGTGCCACAACCGCCGGCTCGGTATGCGCGGGCCGAAGGAGTGGCGAGGGCTGGTGCGGTGGTACCCCCTGACGCGCCGCATCAGCGTATGTAGGTCCATAGAATGGAGCGACTCTTCATCGTGCTTCCTTAAATGATATGTTCTCCCTCACCTTTAATGTAAATATTTCTTTTTCTTTTTTCCAGTATGTGCAGGAGCATGAATATGCGGCATGGTTTCCTTCGCAGTTTACACAGTGTGGCGGTTGTTTGCAGTTTTCAGACACGTGGCCTAGGACTCCACATTGTGCAAAAGTCTGGCGACCACGACAGGTTTTAGAGCCATGGCCATACCTCTGGCATTGGAAGCAACGACGAGGGTTTGGTATATACGGCCCGATAGATGTCTTCGTGTACCCTGTTTGAATGGAATCTGGTTGTTTACTGGATGCAAACGTGAGTATTTAGTGTTTCGTTGGTATTTCCTTATTATCTCTTCTGATGATAATTCTCTGTACATTATTGACATTTTGGCTCTTCCACCCTTCCAAAAATTCAGTTTCGGTCAGGTCAAGTAAGTCTGCGTCAGATATCACTCCGCGAGTGATGTTCATAGATCTGCGTGGTGTTACGATGATCGGTACATCACCAAACGTTGAGAGGCTGTCTAGCTTTACAAATTGTGCTTTGTCCTGAATTTCGAGAAGAAGGTCTCCGCTAGCCATTTTGGTTACTTTGTATCCAGCCCCGAGAGTTTCAGTAAGACACCTGGCAACTACGAAAAGAGATACGGTCCTGGCTTGCTTTCCGGTTTTTTCACAGTGAATGACGTAGAAGTGGGGAAAAGTTTCTATTGGCTGGTTGAAGAAATTTATGTCGTCGGTGCGTACCCGCTTTAGGCCGGTACGATGAGGCAATAGAGGGAATGCTTCATGCTTGCTGGTCTTATTTTTGTTCAGCAGCGTTGGCGGCCACCCACCACGGAGCCCAACAAGGGGACGCTGCAAGTTTGTAGGGGCTGAAAGCTTGCAGACGTCAGCCGTACAACACTGCCATAACCCAATGCACCTAGACCAAGATAGGCTATTTGCACAGGGTTATCCCTTGCCGCCAGGAAAATTGGAAGTACACAGAAAAGATAAGTAGACAGGACAGACTAAAAGAGAGAGATAAAAACGTAGTTGTAGGGAGAGAGAGAGAAAGGAAAAGGCGACTGCCGATTTCCCCTGGATGGGTCAGCCCAGGGGTGCCGTATACGTGAAGCCGGGGCCAAAGGGGTGTGTTGCCTCTGCCGGGGGGGCCTTAAAGGTCCAATCACCCAGCGTCGGCTCAACCCCCAGGATCCCCTTTTCCCCGGACACGGCAAAGCCACGCACGGCTAGGCGTGGGAGGGAGTAGAAACTCCCCCATTAGCTCGGGTCCGTGGTGTCACTACACACCAAACGCCTGCTTATGCAGACGCCCCTGCGGGCAAGACTTAGCGTTGATGCCCAGTTGCGAAATGATTTTTAATTAGCTTAAAGTTAATAGATATGTTTTCATAGTGCACCAATATCAGCCGTGGCACGACTTCCGTTCTTATAACGGGTACAATGTAGTACACTCAATAGCTATCTTAGCATCTTCCATAGTTCCTTTCTAACAATCCTGCACTTCCCAAGAAGCAGCATATTCAACTGAGCTGAAAACCCCAGTTCGGTAAGTTCCGTATCTTCAGTGATGAACCACCGAATCTATCGAATGAATACACACGTATAATAGCTAACAGCCGTGCCCAACGTATACATAAACTACTATAACGAGCCTCCTGAAGTCCAAAAACAACGTAGCTGACGCCTTAAACATGATTCACAAGAAATGTGCCGTGGTACGTATAACATAGTTGGCGCATCCACGTCTTATGTTACATAGAATGCTACAAAAATATTGTTTGAAACCTTACATCGAAGTCCTCCAAACAAAAAGCAAATGGTTAATCGCACTATTTAAAAGAAAGCTATGTAATACTTAATCAAGTAATAAACAGAAAAAAAGGCAGATCCCGCGTACAGCGGGAATCGATGATATGCGAAGAACGAATGGGAACTGTTCGTATGTCACTTTAAAATCAGCACAGCGTTACGAGATAGAAGTAAATGATGTTGTAGATGACTTCCGTGTCTTGATTATCATGTTTGGATGTGTAGTTTACCTTCGTCATCTATTCACGTCACGTAATACCAAATTTAGTATATGTGGAGCCAGCAAAGCGGCCGCGAGCACGCTATGAGCGTGGTATGTTGTCGAGTTCCTACATGAAACGCGTGTCAGGATTATCATATTTGAACCAGTCATATTTTCCTCATCCATTGACGTCACGTAAAACCAAATTTGGTATATGTGGAGCTAGCAAAACGGCCGCGAGCGCATCATGTAGGGACCAAAATACTCCCACGTAGCGGTGACGCACGCGCACGCTGGACACAATGATGCTACGTTAGCAAAACTCCAGGCGCGACCAGCGTCTGTCGGCGCGGCCCGCCGGCAAACGGCGCGAAATGTGCCGTAGTGCCGATGCGTTACCCAGACAACAATCAGTCTTCCTCTTTTCGTTACGGAGGGACACTGGACGCGCTGAAACGCGCATGCATCAAAACAACGCAGCGTGTCACGCGCCTGCGAATATATGGCAGGACCAGCGCCTGGTTTGGCAACGCCGGCGTGACGCGACGACATAAACGCCGGCGTCACGCTGGCGAGCACACGCACCACGTCCCGTCGAAATGTATTCGCGTCTTGACTTTGGCATGTATACCCCGCGACAACTTTCTGTGGCAGCACAGCCAAGGCTACGGAGCCAAGCACGCTTGTCTTACTGCGCCACAGCACGTAGTCCCTCAACGAAAACGTTTGTATACTGTTCTGGGTAACTAAGATTTTACCATTCGTCACTTACATTTTTTGCGGATTTATTTTTTAATTAGTGAATAAAAACGTTGCGCAGTAGAAAAAATTTCGTTTCACGCTCTCTCAGGTTTTTTGGGGGTTTTTTGGCTTCCGTCGCCTTTTTACCTCACCGCATTCCTCACTGTCAAAGATGGCGTCCGCCGGTTACAGCTCGTCAACGTGCGTGCCGCGAGTCCACCAGCTGCGCAGCCGTACCAGGCGTTGTCAAATCAAAAGCTGTCCGTACAGGCCAAGAAGGTGGCGTACAACGTTTACGCGCAAGTAAGGAAAAGCGACCCGCAGCTGTCTGTGAGAGCCGCATGTCGGAAAGTCAGCAAGCTCACTGGTGTTAGCGAGCGCAGTGTCTTCCGGATTAAGCTCGACGTTAACAGTGGAACCCTGAAGTCACCGAAGCGCAAGCGCCTGCGCCTCCCCGCCATAGATGACCGTGCGAAAACCGGGAAGACAAGACTGGAGCTTCACGACAGCTTCTCCCTCGCAGCTCTAGGAAGAAAAGTGCATCAATACTTTCTGAGGAATGAACTCCCAACAGCTGCAAAACTGGCTCAAGATGTAACCAGTGACAGTGACATGAACATGCCTAAAATGAGCGTGCGAACGATGCAAAGGCTGCTTAACGATATCGGCTTTTCCTTTCGCAAACGGAAGAGAAACTGTGAGCTTTTGGAAAGAGACGACATCATCACGTGGCGACGGCGGTACCTGCGTACCATCCGACAACTTCGCGCTCAAATCCGGGACGTGCATGAAGAGTTGTGTAACCATTACATGAATATTTTAATGTATCATTCACCCAGCAACCTGGGTCCACGCGTCAGTAAATCACGTCACAATAATATTAAAAATTGCTCTCGAGTTCCCAAAGATGCGACTCGCGTTTCCTGCAGCGAAACGCGAGCAAAAGCGAGTCGAAGCGGACTGCGAGACGCGGACTGCGCTGGTGAAATCGAAACCGAAACACCCGTCGAAGCGGTCGGACTACTTGGCGCAGTAGCACATGTGCATAGGCTCCGCCCACGTAGCCTTGGCCGTGCTGCCGCAGAAAGTTGTCGCCGGGTATAGTAATTTTCTCACAAGACACGCATCTCATGATCTTGTTTGCACCAGTCACACACCTTCGTCATCCATTGGCGTTCCATAATACCGAGTTTGGTACATGTGTAGCTAGCGAAACGGCCACGAGCACATCACGAGCGTAGCATGTAGTCATGTTGTCACATGGCACGCATCTCATGTTTACCATGTTTGCACTAGTATTATATTGGGCACGCTGGCACCGTAAGAATGCGGTTCGCTGACAATCCTTTGCTTTTTGCTGTGCAGTTTCTCGGCCTCCTGCACTCTGCGTACTGCTATGAGCATACCGTTGTCGAAGCGGCTAGACATCAGTTCAGGGATTTCTACTGTGATGAAGCTGGGGAACAGCGTTTGACACCGCCCATCAGACCACCACTTCATTCTACGCCACCAAGCGCAGAAGCCGGCACGCAACCTTCGCATGAAGCGACACCATGCGGAACCAGTATAAAGGGTCATCCTTTGGAATGCGCTACCACTGGGCACGGCGGCACCGAAAGAATGCGGTTTGCTGACAATCCTTTGCTTTTTTTTTTGTGCACGTGAGGAAAGGTTACGGCAAGTGTTTCCGTTCAAGCGATCCTTTTCTGCTAGTGCTGCCGTGCCCATGGCTGTGTTGCTTGCTTGATATTACTGTTATCTGCCTCAGGAAATTACTGTTTTTAGGGTGGGGGGGGGGACATTGAAACTAATTCCGGTCCCAACACTGCACTAATATTAAAGCAGCTTAGGGAAATCACAGCTGATAATAAAGATATAAAGGACAACCGCCTGGTAGAAATCGAAAAAAAAGGTGGACGCTTTGTCAAACCTTGAAGAAAAAGTCACTTCATGTCAGGACCGGCTCACGCATATGAACCAAGTTGTTCTGACGCTTGAAAGGAAGATAGACGATTTACAGAACTACAGTAGAAGACCTAATTTGGTCATTTTTGGGCTACCAGAACCAGAGGGTGAAAACGGTGGATTTCTGGAAACAGCCGTAAATAAAGGTATCTTTCAAGAACTTCTCGAGCTGGAACCAGTAGCGATAAAACGCATTCACAGATTAGGTCGTCCGTCTCCGAATAACAAACGACCGGTCATCCTGAGACTGTTCGATACGAGAGATAAAACATTAATTTTTAAACAATGCCACAAACTGAAGAACACTCCTGTATCAATAAGTGAGGACTATTCGCAGAAAGTTCGTGAAGTTAGGCGGAAGCTTTGGGCAAGTGCGAAGGAAAACCGGGAGAGAGGGGACAAAGTTTCCTTAGCTTTTGACAAATTGTACATCAATAAAGTGGCGTATGTTTAGAACGAGGGAATAAATGATAGAGTTGCTGCTCAAAAAAACGACGAAGAAAATTCACGACGGCCAATGACCCGTCATCACGCGCAAAAGCTAAGGTAGACTCTAGTTTCGCCCACTGCCAAGGCAATGTTTTAAAGATTCCGTGTTTAGAAATCAACCGTCCATCCTACGGAAATTCAATTTCAGCCAAAGAAAAACATCTGCGTATCATCAATTTAAACGCTGGTAGCGTAGTAAACAAGACAGATATACTTGAAATTCATCTGCTACGGCATGATCCACACATTGCAATCATAACAGAAACTTGGCTACGTAGTGATATTACAAATAAACTAGTGTTTCCACCCAATTACAAAGTGTTTCGCAAAGCTAGAATGCACAGAGGCGGGGGTGTGGCCGTTCTAGTGAAAGATCAGATAGATGCGACGCTTATCGGTGACACTCCCGACCTGGAGTGCTAATGCGTCAAGTTATCATGCTGGGGCCATTGCTTCGTGTTGTACGCATGTTACAGGCCACCTGACGCTACTCCAGATTATTTGATTAAACTTCAAGAGCACATATCTTCTTACCAGAATAAGAAAATTTTATTGATTGGTGATCTGAACCTGCCTGGTGTCAATTGGGAGCTCCTCCAAGCAAACAATAAGTGTGATGAAAACGCTAACACTATTTTCGACATTATGCTGACACATGATCTAATCCAAGTAGTTAATGAACCCACGCGTGTGCAGGGTCATCCTGTTGTGTATTAGATGTTGTATTTTTAAACCGTGCATTTACTGAGCATATTGTGTCAATTGAGGATGGTTTGTAAGATGATTTCCTTGTTGCGGTTTCTGTACCCATTGTCAAGATTGCTGTTCGCAAAATCCCCAAAACCATATCTATTAAAGATTATTTGAGAGCTGATAACGCCAGCGTCGTTGACTACATGGAAACCTGTCTTACGGGCTTTGCTGATAGTGGTGGTGAAGTGAGTGCTCTGTACCCTTTACTACAATGTGCAAGCATTGCATAGATACATTCATACCTACTAAATCTAAAAAAGTCAAAAGCCATGGATGACGGGTAGCATAATTCAATTGAAGCGCAAAATCAAACAAACAAAGCAGAAACATGCGCGTACGGGGATTATTAGTGCGCGTACGGATGTTATCAGTGAACTACAAGACAAACTATAGCATACGCTGTACGGGATTCAAAAGACCTATATTTCACTGCAACATTGCCGAACTTTATAAAGAACGCGCCGGATAAGTTTTGGGAATACATAGGCGAAAGCAAGAAGTCTGTCATAGAAATCACAATTAATGGAACCATTATTAACAACTTGAATGCTATCACACAACATTTTAACGATTATTTTCATAGCGTATTTACCAGTGGTAGTTCAGGGTTATCTTTAGAGTCTGTAGTGTTTCAACGCTATGAGGCAAACTTCGTCTGATACCATGGCATTGTGCATATGTTGTTAAACTAAAAACCAAAACAACTCCTGGCCCTGACGACATCCAAAATGTGTTCCTTAGGCGATACGCCGAAACTATTGCTAAATTTTTGGTTGTGTTATTCAGAGAATCTTTGCTATGTGCAAAGGTACCTAGTGATTGGAGGATGGCTCGAGTTGTCCCAGTCTTTAAGAAAGGTGATCGATCGTTAATACAGAATTCCCGCCCCATATCACTGACGTCATCATGCTGCAAAATTTTCGAGCACATAATCGCAAGTCGCATTAATGCATTCTTAGAAGAAAAGTCGATACTAACTACTTGTCAACATGGCTTCAGAAAAGGCTACTCGACTATCACAGAATTAGTTATAGTAATCGATTCATTTGCTAAAGCTTTGGATGCTAACGGTCATATTGATGCTGTATTTTTGGACTTTTGTAAAGCTTTCGATAGGGTCATTCACGAAAAATTAATTATAAAGCTAAGAAACATTAAGCTTTCTGATATCTTAATTTCCTGTATCGCAGACTATCTGAATAACCGTAAACAGTATGTTTCAGTTGATGGACACAACTCGGGCTGTCTACCAGTTACTTCAGGTGTGCCCCTAGGCAGTGTCTTGGGTCCATTACTCTTTCTTTTATATATTAATGACATCGTCACCGTCATCACACCTGGAACACAAATAAGACTGTTTGCAGATGACTGCGCTGCAATTCATACAATTAAATCTGTGGATGATTAGAAGGAACTAGATTTCAGCTTGAATAACATATCCTTGTGGTGCGAAAAATGGGGCATGGCTGCAGATATTGACAAAACAGTCTCTCTTCGCATAACACATAAAAGAATCCCCTCGATCACGTGTACAAAATGGGGTCTGTCCCATTAAAAAAGTTGATAGCTATAAATACCTTGGCGTAACCTTCACTGCCAATTTATCTTGGAACCTTCATGCTGAGAACACATGCTCTGCTGCATTCCGCAAACTAGCTTGCCTGCGACACAAACTTAGAAGTTCTCCTTCAAACGTTAAGTTACTCGCCTACCTAACCTATATCCGCCCAAAACTAGAATATGCCTGCGTAGCATGGGACCCGTATACTAAGCTCAATATCAACAAACTTGAGAAAATACAAAGAACGTCGGTTCGTTTTATTTATTCTAAATACAGACGTTCGGACTCCCCGTCACAGCTAATATTGGCTAATGAGATTCCTTCTCTTGACTCAAGAAGACAGAAGTACCGCTTGGATTTTTTACATAATCTAATTGACCACAAATTCACCCTCAACTCTTCGCTTTATGTAAGCCCGCTTCCCACAAGGCAAACACGGCACCATCACTCTGATGCATTAACACCTATCTATGCTAAGATAGACACGTATAAGTTTTCCTTTTTTGCACGAACCATTTCAGAATGGAATTCTCTGCCCGCACCGCTGAACTTGTGACGATGGGTGACATGTACTTTTCTGTACTGTTTTTTATGTGCATTCTATCACAATTTTGTTAAGTTCTTTTGAATATGTTTGTATAGGCATTTATATATTAGTGTGTATACATATGTGTGTGTATATGTGTATGTGTATGTGTTTGTATATATATATGTATATATGTGTGTATATATGTGTATATCTATGTATATATATGTGTATATATGATGTTTATATATGTGTATGTGTGTGTATATGTGTATGTATATGGATATATATTTGTATGTTTATTTGTGTATGTATATACACATGCATGTTTTTAGTTTTGTGTACAATTATGTATGTCCGTCCTGCAAGGACCACGACGTGGTCTGCAGTATGTACTAAATAAATAAAAATACCTTCGTCATTCATTCACGTCCCGTAGTGCCATACTTGGTATATGAGAAGCTAGCGAAACGGCCGCTAGCGCGTCACGAGCGTGGCATGTAGGCATGTTGTTACATGACACGCATCTCATGATTATCATGTATGCACCAGCCACATACCTTCGTCATCCATTCACGGGACGTAATTACAATCTGGCATATGTGCAGTTAGCGAAACGGCCACGAGTGCATCGTGAGTGTGGCATGTATTCATGTTGTTTTATGACACACATGCCAAGATTATCATGTTTGGACGTGTAATTTACCTATGTCGCCCGTTCACGCCACGTAATATTGAATTTGGAAAATGGGAAGATTGCGAAACAGCCACGAGCGCATCATGAAATTTGCATGTAGTCATGTTGTTACATGGCACGCATCTCATGATTATCATGTTTGAACCAGTCACATACCTTCGTTATCCATTCACGTCTTAAAATACCAAATTTGGTACATGTGAATCTAGCGAAACGGCCGCGAGCGCACCTTGAGGGAGGCGTGTAGTCATGACTTATGACTTTTACGACATGCGTGACGTGATTTCCGTGTTAAGGTGTGTCACTTGTGTTCGCCATGCAGTCATGTCGTACCATACCAGTTTTTCAACATGCCATGTGAACGAAACCACCGAAAGAGCAACAAGGCCATGAAAAGTAAATCATGACAATCGTGACATATATATCTAGATAATCATGTTATGACCAGTAAACTATGCTCGCCATACAGTCATGTTATGCCATACCAAATTTGGTGTCGATACCAATAACGAAACGGCCAGGAGAGCTAAAAGTTGTAGCCAGCTAGGTAGATAGATGGATTCGCTCTTAAGTCACCGAAGTTCGCAAAGAAATGCTTCATATTTAAAAAATGGTCAGGCCTGCGCGGAACCCGCGGCACAGTCAAAGTGAAACCTAAAAGAGCGGCGTTTCACAGCCTTTTCTGAATACTCTTTGGGATGCTACAAGCACACTGCTGGGTAAACACTGCGCTATATTTAATCATGAATGTTTTGTAGCAAGCCAGCATTCACTATGCTACTCTTCGTAAATCCATGGAGAAGCGTTACATTTGATACAAAATTGTTCGAAATTTTCTGCTATTTTTGATGAAGTGGCTGACAACTATGAAGAAATATGTTTGAAGAGGCTATGCGCCACAGTTAATAGGTGATCAAGCACACATTTCCGAATAGGTTGGAGCATCGGACGACCCAGTCATTACGCAATTCGCATTTTATGATGCCTGGCTGTTCCTTTGATGTTTTAAAACGCTTCATATCTCTTATTAACGCTATTCCTTTCCCGACATCAAGCCTGCCAAAGGACAGTTTAGGAACGAGTTCCAAGCACAAGCGTAGTTTGGAGGTAGAACACTGGGCTGGCACGCTGCAGACCCGGCTCTAATCCCGTTGTGTCATTGGTGTTCTTTATTTACTGAGTTTTAAACAGTGGCGTGGCTAAGTGGTAGAATATTGAGCAGGGGCGCCATTTAGTCATCGGTGTTTTTCTTTTATTTACCCGAGTTTTTTTTTCGTTCGATACTGGATATGGACAGCGGCAGCGGTGGTAACGGACAACTATAGGGCGCCGCGCTTGACCTGCGTCCTGAACTCATAACAGCATTCGCTAAAAAAGTAGTAATCGCGGTTGCTTATACCAAGCAACTGCTGCTAACAGCAGCCCTGGCAGAAGCAACTGCTACAGGCAAGAAGGTTGTACGACCTGCAGCGTTCATTTTGTATCGTGGATTTGAGTACAGCTCTTTTCTGTGCCTTTTTTTGTTGTTTACCGGGACAGGATGAAAAGTCACCAGCATTTTACATCTTGGCATCCCACTGTCCTTCGCGAAACGATCCCCCACACTTCTCAAGCTTTTACGTAGCTAATAAATCTGGGAATTTCGCGTTAGCGGTGCGTCCGTAGGACCGTAGCAACGGACCGAGTTTCCCCGCATCGATGCCTGGACGAGGGAACGACAGCAGTTTCGTTGGCAAGTTATTGCGTGGGAGTCCGCCGTCTTTTAATGCCGTGCGACCTCGGTCGTAATTGAGAAATGATGGGACGTTCTCGCATCCCTCGTTCTATTGAGATGCCCGTGGAGATACCGTCGGTAAGCGCTTATACTATAATCGCTGAAACAGGAGATAGACACAAACAAAAGTTTTTTTCACGAGCAAGTCATTCAATGTGGTAATAAATACGCACGCATAACAACCACTCAGTACGTATTCTTGGAGGCAACTGCAATAAAAGTTGGTAGGTGACAGCTGTGATCGAAAGCCGAAAAGAGCACGTGGAAAAGTATTGACGCCTTGACTAAGACTCACACGAACAAGACAATGGAATGCGATTTTCGCGGGCCTGAATGACCTTCCTAGGTTTACGCTTTCATGCTTCCTACCGAAGTAAAGCAGAAACATGAGTAATCATTTGTAAGAAATGCGTAAAGTTTTGTACAAATAACGAAGATTACAGTTGTTTGGTTGTCCTGTATACGTGGGTGCTTCTGACCGATTATTAGTGGAGTAAGTTTAAGACCCCGAAACTCTATAGTTCAGTCCCGTATGAGACTATACTAGTAAGGTGGCAAGTTGGGCTAGTTGGATTACGTTCATAATTGAAAATTTGTTGAAGCACACTAAAGACGGACGAACAGAAGAGGCTGACGAGAGCAAGTGCTGTCCTTGTCAGGATCTTCTGTTCGTCCTTCTTTAGTGCGCTTCAACAAAATTTTCAATTATGAGCGACTATACTAACCATCAAAATTAGTGGGTCTGTGATATCGCGTTCACGGGACGGCTTTATGCTCTCCCATAGTAGAGTACTAAGCACTCTTAATCCTTTACTACTTTCTTAAACACGAATACTACCTGTGTTGTCGAAGGAACTCTTCTTTTTGGGTGAGGAGGAATTCCTCCGACAGTGCTCCTGCCCTTTTGTGTTCGTCTGCGAGAAACATGTGAAGCTTGTTTTCAGGCATGCCTGGTTTCGGTAGGTTAATGTTTGTTTAGTACTCACATAAATACCTTGTAATTGCTACGTAAATACCTTACATATACATCTTTACCTTTCATTTGCGTCTTCTTTGCTTACCATGTATTGTACATGTGTAGACATATCTTTTTGTAACGATTCTTGTGTATCTGTGTATGTTGTGTTCCGCGTACATACGTAAACATATCTACTTGTAAAAAATTTTTCGATGTGTCTATGGATGTTCTCTTCCACCGCGACGTTCTGTTGGATTGTAATTGACGTTCACTGTTCGTGAGAATAAACTTCTCTAAACACACTCAAAAGGAAAGCTTGAAACCCACGGGACGGCTTACAGCTCTCCCATAGTAGAGTACCAAGTACTCTAAATCGTTAATCACTTTTTATCTAAACACACTCAAAAGGGTAAACCACCATTTCTACATGCAACAAAAAGCCTATAGTGTTTTGGCAAAAAATATTCTGAGAACAAAAATATCAATGCGTCATCAATCCAGCCTTATGAAAGCATAGGCTCTCACTAATGAATTATAACAAATCATTGTAAGATCTGTGCCATTTGGTAGTTGATTATCACAATGAAATAATCTGAGCGTTACTTTACGCCAATTGAAATGACACAGTAGTGGCTCACGCATCACTATATTAAGCTCGTTAACACGGCTCCAGCTCCCGGTGATGGCTGCCATATTCCGACGAAGGCGAAATGCAAAAACACCCATGTAGTTACGTTTAAGAGCACGTTAAAGAACCCAAGGCAGTCAAACAAAATCTACACACCTTTAATTCAAGAGCCCATGCCACAGAAATTAATGATACGTTTGCTTTGTTTGGTTGTCCTGTTCACATGGGTACTTCTGAGTGATGGCTACTGCAGTGGGTGTTAGACACATTAATTGTCTTAGAAATAAGCGTGAGTGGTCATCGTAGTTTCTTGCACTTCGCGACGCCACCACCAGACAGAGGGCGAGCCAGGTCTACCGGGGCGGACCCTAATTGAAACCACGTGTGCCGGGGCTGAAGATAAACACTCGGAGCTCAAGTCGACGTCACAGGATTCCCGCGCAGCCCACACAATAGCACGACTGGCGCCCTACGGAGGCTATTGTTCCTCGCCCCTCTTGCGCAGTTGTCGGGGTGCTTGACCTCTGTGTGGTTATGGCTCCTTATGCCACGAATGCTTTATTGTAGCTTTTTTGCTTTTTGTTAAAACAAGGCAATACATGATTAAGTCCTACGAAAGCACGGCACATTCTTTCATCCTATTGCACGCGTGGCCCAGAAAACTGTGCTCTCAACGTCACCACAACTTAAGTGCAAGTAGTCTTCGGTGCTCCCGTGCCGTGGGGCGCTAGTTTCTCACAGTATTATGTGGATGATTCGAAGTAACACTAAATTGTTCGCAATTAGCAACGCCAGCATAAATTGTACTACAACTTACAGCTTTTACAATCTGATTTTGGTATTACCAGATAAAAAATGAATTATATAAGAGAGTCACGAGCAAAAATTTCGCTTTCAGGGGCTCTTCAAGTCTTAACCACTTAGTATTCCGAATGAGCTTGAGAATCGAAGAATTACCGGTATCGTTAACTCCATCTTCAAGAAAATAGCTGTCGAATAAAATGCAGTGCGTGTTCACAAAATGCAGCTAGAATATGACGCGGCTCGGTAGGGACAGCATCACTCACCGGGGCTCTCCCGCAATGTTCTAAGTTAGTGGTTTCAGGGGATACCACCAAAGCTTCTAATCTCATCACCCGGTTTCTAGTCGCCAGATTGCCCGCGCCGACGCGGCCCGTGCCTTTTACGAGACAAAATAGACGGGGAAAAAAGACCCCTTTCTTCCCTGCCGGCGATCGCTTCCTGTTGTCGTCTAAAGACGTTTCGGCAACCCACCCGAGAACAGTGGGGAAGGTGGTTGCGCTTACCGCTTGATAAATGACCGCGCTTCTCGCACTCGACTCTTCCTGTGCCAAGTGGCAAAACTTCCTGTTCTCCGCACACAGTTGATTGCCGCGATCTGCCGACTAAGCAGAGTGCTTCGGCTTTCTAGTGGAAGGCCGTCTAGTGGAAACGTGCTCATTAAGAGCGAACCTCTAGGGGCCGCACAACGTCTGTTTCTCCCCTCCGTTTCGCGCAGTTGAGCTCCGACTCTGATGAGTGTCCCCGCTAGGCGCCGTTCCGTGTGCTGTTCCACGGCTCCTTCAAAGGGGACGTTTGCCTGAATTTAGATACGGTCCATCCTCCCGAGACTCGCGTGTTCTACCGATAGCTCCCGCTGTAGCTTTCTGACGTCATTGTGGTTCCCTGGACATTTTGGCAGGTTTTCTGCAAGTAAAAACAGTGGAGAAGAAGACTTCGGGTGACCATAAAGTGCTGAGGAAACACGTTAATATATATATATATATATATATGTATATATATATATATATATATATATATATATATATATATATATATATATATATATATACATGACGTGCTAATTGGCGTCTATAAAAAGTTAGATTGTTTTGCATTGTTAAAGTTTCTTCGGGTGTAGCACGATTTTTAGCTGACTCTGCGCTAAGAATAATGTTTTCTTGGTATATTGCTTGCAATTGTCGAGTACTTACTTATCGAACACTCGAAACGAGGAGTCCAGGAGCCGGTATACTGTTATATTATGAAGCAGCCGGGATCG
Organism: Rhipicephalus microplus; assembly: GCF_043290135.1. Lineage (NCBI taxonomy): Eukaryota > Metazoa > Arthropoda > Arachnida > Ixodida > Ixodidae > Rhipicephalus > Rhipicephalus microplus. The sequence continues at coordinate 168,415,281 of NC_134705.1, read as the reverse complement.
CACAACACGCAAGAATTTTTTTTATAATAACTCTTTTATTAAAGATCTGAAAATCCGTGTTCATCGGCGCATTCGTACTGAACGGTTTGTCGATCGCCAAGTTCTTTCTACAGGTTTATCCTGACACATTAGCACGTGAACTTCTGGCATTGAAGAAAAACGGCGATGTGGGTGAGCTGCCTAATTCATATTTTCAATAGTTTGTGGCACTGGCGCTAAAACAGTTAACGAAAGGCGATACTGTGAAGACCGGTTGCCAAAGAGATTGCCTTTCCTCCAGCACTTCGCCCCACCTTTCCTTCAGCACTCACGTCTGTGTTGAAGGAAAGGCGACACTATAGGAAAACGTAAGGCAAATAGAGATGTTGCAAGATTGCTTCTCGTTTGTGTTCCACTCTGCCGGTCATTCTTAGCTGTGTCGCTTATCCTTGAATATTTACGTGCTTGCGTTTCAAATGTTTGAGTGTGACCTTCTGGCACTTCTGGCCGCCAGACCACGTGTACACCGCTTCATTGGAAATTGCCCCGACTCTATGGGCTTACCAGGCAACAAAGCAAGCTTTGAGTGATCACGACAGGGGGTTGCGAAGTAGCTCATGCGGGTTTTCGTACATGCCACTGAATGGCCCCGCCGCGGTGGTCTAGTGGCTAAGGTACTCGGCTGCTGACCCGCAGGTCGCGGGTTCGATTCCCGGCTGCGGCGGCTGCATTTCCGATGGAGGCGGAAATGTTGTAGGCCCGTGTACTCAGATTTGGGTGCACGTTAAAGAACCCCAGGTGGTCAAAATTTCCGGAGCCCTCCACTACGGCGTCTCTCATAATCAAATGGTGGTTTTGGGACGTTAAACTCCACAAATGAATCAATCAATGGTATGATGGCGCCTTTTGGCCACGCAGAATTACGGTAGCAAGAGCGCCGAACGGCGATGGCGGTAAATGGTTCACGTGAGCTGAACATTCTGGCTTGCCGTGGAGAGCACATCATTCGCTTTCATCATTCATCCACGGTGTTCTATCGGAGACTGAATGAAGCACACAGGGCATGTGAAGTATTGGTTAAAGAGCGTTTAGGCTAATGTAGAAGTAAATACCGTGCTGCCGTCCACAATTACACGTCTTAAGTTAGAGAAAAAGAAACATTCTCGGTTGTACTTGAATGATTCAGAATCGAAAGTGAGCTCCAGTGGTGAGTGCAGGTATAAGATTACCAGTGACAATTCAGGAAGCACTAATTTCCCTAGTTCACTGGAAGGAAAACAGCTGTGCCAAAGAAACTTTTGAACCAATTCAGTAATTCCGAATGAAATGAGTGTACTTTCAAGAAATTTAGACGATAAACAATTTGCATAAACGCCTGTACTCGACAATGTCCCCTTATTGGAAGGAAGTGAACTTATGGAACGCAATTCAGAGTATCCGTAGTACAAATAACATTGAAGATGCGAATGAACATATTCATCATGTTCACCACATGCAGCTTATGAAAGACATAAAGATTTCCCGAGCACCTGCTTAGCGTTTCTAGGGTGGTGGAAGGGCTCATATTTGAGCCCTTCTAATAGGAACACTAAGCGTGCTCTATGACTGAGGTATATTATTATGCAGATAATCTAGCTGTGAAGACTTTCCTGTAGAGCCTTTGTAAAATACCTTGTTTAGCTAGCCAGGTGCGGTGCGTTGTATACAGTGCAGGTCCTACAAATTAAGACTCGCATGCTCAATCTGTATCGCACACGCGCCAGGTGGCTCTTCCTCGCGTGTTTGCAGTGGACGCTACTCAAATGTCGTGGCACCCTTAGTTACGCTTCGCTGGCCGCATCGCAGCTGGACCTCCGGTGACCTCAGCTCGTGCGTGACCACTGAACAGTGCTCTGAATGGGCACCCATGCCACCTTTGTTTGGGCACCGATGCCACCCAATCGTCCGTCTGCAGAAAAGCAGATCGACGAATGGACGGACGCGCGAACAGATGGACGGATGGACGCATGGACGGACGCAGAGACGGATGCTTGAACGAATGAATGGACGGAAGCACGGACGGACTGACTGACGCTTCGCCCCACTCATCATCATTCCCTCTGCGTATATGCAGCGATTTTTTATTCGGGGTCGTGGCACAGAGCACTCTCGTTAAAAAAAAAAGGGACCATCTCCCGCTAAAGAAAACCATGTTTAGAGGCGAAGCATCGGACGCTAACGCTTACACTAGCGGCGACGTTGACACTGGCGCTTATCTATGCCGAGTAAAGGCGGCCTTGGCTGAGTTCAGAACGTGCGACCCAGTGCCTACATTTACGTGGTGGCCAATGAACGGTTGTGCAGCACGAGCAGTCAGTTGTTTACTAGCAAATGCTGCCTGCGTTGGCCTTGCAAGGTGCGAAAGGGGGAGAGGAGGAAGGAGGAAAAAACCGTTATTGATTCTGGCTATGCCAGATAGCCCTTATCCCCACCGGGCTGGTTGACATCCCCAGTCCGGGACGTCATTAGTCGAGGCCGCCACCCGAGCCCGCTGAACTAGAGTTCGCTGTTCCTCTAGTGTGGAGCTATTGAGTAGGGTCGTCTCCCAGTCCTCTTTGGTAGGGTTGGGAAAGGAGGTTAATTTTGGGTTCATTTGGCAGGCCCAGACCATATGGTAAGTGTTGGCCACTTTCCCACAGTACTGGCACTGCCCACTTGTTTTCGGGTCGTAATATTTTAGTATGGCTGGACAGAGCAGCGTATTTGTCTGTAGGCGCCGCAGGATGTACTCCTCCGTTTTCGAGAGTCCCTTCGCTGGTGCGGGATACAAGCGGCGTTGCTCAATATAGTATTCTTTGATTTCTCGAAACCGTGTTAAAGGTGTGGGACGTTCAGGTCTATCAGGGGAACGGGGAGTTTCCCGGGAAGTAAGCACGCGGGTTGCTGCATGTGCAGCCTCGTTTCCCTGTAGACCCTGATGTCCCGGATTCCATATAAGACGTTTTGGGGTAGGATCGCGGTTCCTGATGCTGAATTTTAAAAGTCTATTAGCCAATGGAGAGATTTCTCCTGCAAGATAGCTCTCGCAGGCTCTTCGAGAGTCTGTAACTATTTGTTTTGAGTTTGGATGGGATACTGCCAGTGCAATGGCCACCTCCTCCGCCTTACTTGAGCTTGTGGCTTTGAAAGTGAGGCCGTCCGCCTGCGTTCCTTGATGTATTACCGCCGCCGTGTAGTATCCCCTAGGTGACGGCCCGGCCACATCGACGTAATAGACTTCATTACGGGAGCCAAGCCGCTGTTCAAGTGCCTCAGCGCGCGCTTGCCTTCTACCCTGATGCGCCTCCCTGGTCATATTGCGGGGAAGCGGGGACACCCAGAGTTTTTGTTCTCCAAAGTTCAGTAATACGCTCCGCGTTTTCGATTTCGCATTCGCGCCGGATCACGAGGCGGTCCAGTAGGCGCCGCCCGGGGGGCGTCTGCGTAAGACGCGTATATTGATTTGTGAGGTGGGCTTCTTGGAGCTCTTGTATAGAGTTAAAGACTCCCAATGCAGAGAGTTTCTGATTTGAAGTGCTGATGGGTAAATCAAGTGCGCGCTTAATTACTTTTCTAAGAATAGCATCGACTCTGTTCTCTTTGTGTTTACTCATTCGTAAGTGCGGTATTGAATATAGAATCCTGCTAGTTACAAAAGTATTGGCGAGCCAAATCGCGTCCCTTCCTCGTAGCCCCCCGCGCTTGTTTGACACTCGGCGGATCATGTGCCCTACCTGTTCTCCAATTTTGCGTAGCTTGTCTAGCGTGGTACTGTTTTTTGTTTTGTTGTGAATCAGAAGGCCAAGGATTCGTAGTTCTGAAACCTCTCGTATTGTTGAGGGGGAGAGGAGTGACAATTTTGCGGGTGTCTTATGGGCCTGTCTGATACCCGAGCATGCGCAGTGCAGGCGTATGGAGGGACAGGGTTTCAGATGTTTCGCATATAGAAAGAAAGAAGTGGGGGAGCGGTAGCACTTGCATTGTCGTAACGGCTAAATTTAATCCGACGCTTTCTCACAATATCAGAACCCTACTTACTTAGGGTGTGCCTTGTTGGAGATAAAGCTGTTTCGCTTTCTAATGCAAACAGCAGAATAATTATAAAATAAGAAATAATTGTCTCCGATGACTCTAATGACTCGACATGAATAGTGCTGACTTGATCTATAATGAATCTTCCCAAGACTTCCAGGCTTCCACAGAAAATTAATAAAAACATTCACATGTTCAGCAGTATTTGCCCGCAAAGTTTGGTCATTTATTACTTCTGGGTCATGTGAGGAAAACGCACCTTCTTATTCGTTCAAGGCTAACGTTTTTTCCTACCCTAACTAAGATGGCGGCCGTGTCCTCTTCCCATTGGGGTAAAGCTTTCATCTTGGGGCATTGTTACCACCTAGAAATTCGTAAACCTTTATTTTTTTGGTAAGTGCTATCGCCAACGCCGCAAAGCAACGCTTTGGCGTTAAACCTTCCTCGATTTATAGCGCTACTTACTGTATTTAATATGTGAGAGAGATGTGACGTTCGCTCAAAAGCACGGTGACTGAGAATTCGTGTTTAATATAGATCAATAGTGCAGAACGCTAGGTGCTTTAGTATATATAGAAAGGTCTATGTAGCTGTCCCAAACCTCCTTGAGCGGTTCCAATGTAGTGCGAAATCGATGAAATCTCTTGTGTTTAGAACAGGCCGTGAACTATGCGCCCCTAATGTACTATTAGTGACAAGCGCTCAACTCTGTGCTTAGAATAATTTGTGCGTGCACTAGTGCACTATATGCACTATACTATAGAAGAGTCATAAGCTGTCTCGGTTTCTAGACATGGATTTGGAACAAGTGGGTAACGGCTAACTATTTTGAGAACAAGGTTCTTCTAAATTAGAGCAGAAATCTGTCAATTGGGCCTCACACTCAGGAATGCGTGCTTGGAAAACGTGTTAAACGATTTAGAGTAATATAGGTACTATACTATCAAGAACATAAAGCCGTACCGCGCAAGATCGAAACCGCTGCGTACAGGAGGGGTTAGAAAAGAAATGTTTAATGATTTCGAGTTCTTGGTACCCAACTATGGCAGCGCAGTAACATAGAGCGGAGATTGACTATGTACTAAACCGTTCACATAGGCATTGCCAATATACTAAATGTGATAAAGCCGTCATGTTGGCTCCAGTTGTTCTTAAACATTTTATAACTTTATGTTTTCAAACGCCGCGAAAGGTTGCGTTACAAACTCTAGTGGTGATATCGCTGCATCGACCTGCATACCTTTATTACGCCGCATCATTGAGATCAAGTGACGGTACACGAGTCGAGAATTCTGGGGCCACGTTTCTTTACTCTCGCCAGTGGCGGGCTGTGCGTGTGCAAAGACGACGCCACTGCTACGCGTGAATATTACTACATGCAATGACAGCGGTTCTCAGCCGTGGATGTGTCTGTGCCCCTTGTGGACCGGTGGAAGCGGCAAGGGACCCCTTGCAGTGAGGGGAAAGTGGAGGGCGGTGGGATGACTTACAAGATAACCGAACATGCCTCGGGAAATACGTTTTTTTTTTAATTCGGAGCATGTTAGAGTAGGACATAGTCGCAAATCTGGCGTCGGCGGCGCCATCGACACCATCACTCCGCATGTTCGCGTCTCGTGCCAACTGTCGATCCCTCCCCCCTCTCTCGCCTCGCAGGGCGACGCAGGCAGCATCTGCTATACCGACTACTCGCGCTGCACACCCGTTCACTGGCCAACCCGTATATGTAGGCACTGGATCACGCGTGCGGAATTCAGTCAAGCGCCTCTTGGCTTTCGATTGAATGAACGCTTTGGTTGACTCGAGTAGAGGTGATGGAAGCAACAGTACTTTCAACCAGTGCCAAACAACCCCCCACATCAGCGTCGCACCACTCATTGAAAGCAAGAATTCTCCTTCATTCGTTAAGTAAGAATAATAAACATGAAATAACAAATAATCATTCCCAAACCCTGCCCAATTACGCCACATTCACGTGGTAACACCCCTCCACCTCTACGATGCATTTACTCGAGTCCCCCCCCCCCCTCCCCATGATGGAAAAATGCGGGCGGCTTTTTAGGGGCGAAGCTCCTTATAGCGGCACCTGTTCGTCCCTTGTAGTCGTAGTAGTAGTGTATACCCAGTTTTACATTTTGACCTCCAAGGTGGTGCCGGTGGGAGATTTCTTCTGTGCGTTGTTGAACAATAAAAAAATTGCAGCGTGCGCGTTAACTAAAAGCTGAATTCTCCTGTCTCCAATTCCCCCTTAGCAGCAACTGGCATGTACATTAAGCATTATCTGACAGGAAAGGGTTGCTACGTTATACTCGCTGGGTGTAACCTCCTTGGTTTTAGAAAGGTCTAGCGAGCGTTGGGCCGCATTGCCATGAATACAGTGAACTAGTATATACCATGAACTCGAGGTGGTTAAAGGTGGGAAGTAGACACGAAGCGCAAGCTGTAAGAAAGTGTTCATGTGCCTCCTCTCGTTCAGTCCTTGGAATGTGCGCTGGATGGCGGTGCTTCTATACGAGGAATATATGATGAAAAGATGCCAGATGGTGGTACTTGGAGTGTTGAATAGGTGGACGAACGGACACACAGACAGATACGTGGACGGACGAGCGGATGGCTGCGTGGACGGATGGACGCATGGAGGGACGCAGGAGCGGTGCATGGACGAATGCAGGGACGGACGCACGAATAGACGCACGCACGGACGGGTGGATGGACGCACGGGTGGCCACACAGACGCACGCATGGACGGACGGAAGCAAGAACGAATGGACGGACGGATGCTTCGCCCCACTCTGCATCATTCACTCCGTGGATAGGGTGCCATTTTGTTTTTAACTTCCACTTACACTTCCTGCAAGGCCAACGCTATGTTTTATTGCGGCCCTTCTCAGTATGCTCGGCACGACAACCCTCCGGCACGATCTGACGTTTCTCCTCTCGTTTTGTGCTATTGCTGCCCTCTCCCACTCTCCAGGTTTGGGAACATGAGCTACGTAAACCAAGCCTAATGATACAGCTCCGGGCCAAACGGCGAGCAGAGGAGCTGGCAGCCAGACATGGCCTGACCACCAATCCTCCGGGAAAAATATTCTTTTTTTCACTTGGATAAAATTGCTTTCTCATTCCCTCTACCCACCGGCGATGATTGTTTAATTTACTTTCTTACGTTAGTATGCGCCCGAAGTAAGCCTTCTGATTATGTGACAAAGCACAGCCTGCCTGTGTGACTGATGGTCATGGTAGCAAATGTGGAAGGTCATTTCAGCTGCAGGTCCCGCGTCACCAACAAAGTATCTCTCTTTTCGAGGTTCACGCCCCGCCGCGGTGGTCTAGTGGCTAAGGTACTCGGCTGCTGACCCGCAGGTCGCGGGTTCAAATCCCGGCTGCGGCGGCTGCATTTCCGATGGAGGCGGAAATGCTGTAGGCCCGTGTGCTCAGATTTGGGTGCACGTTAAAGAACCCCAGGTGGTCAAAATTTCCGGAGCCCTCCACTACGGCGTCTCTCATAATCATATGGTGGTTTTGGGACGTTAAACCCCACAAATCAATCAATTTTCGAGGTTCAATGTTTGATTGCTTTGTACGGTTGAAACGCCCCTTTTTCATTATTACTAAGCGCATACACCCTTTACCTAGCGGTAAAGTCGCGCGATGTCTCTTCATCCCCGAGGCCTTGCGTCTGGCCATATCGGTTCTTTAAGTCCCTACCAAATCTCTACTAAGATAGCAGAAGGTAGCGCAGGAAATTAAAAGATGTGGATCGAGCAAACTTGAGGCCATTCATAACACAAACTGCGTTCACCTATTTTAAGGCAGCAACCTTTGTTCTGTTGCCATATTGACGCCTTGTTAGACGATAATATCCTTTATCGAAACGCAATTTCCTTTTAAACGATAAGAACTTCACAGCAATGCTATTATGAACGTCGCCGAATGCATATGCTTTATAAGTAGGATATATTATGCAGCGTACGTGACACAGGTCTCGGAGCATTCGCAGTTCACCATCAAGCGAGGCCTTTCTATATAGAATCGTATTTTGCGTTCTCTGCTGGATGCCTGTATTTCCCGGCACCCCTCGTTCCATGGCCTCATATCTTTTACCACAACACTCTCAGAGCCACTCTTTCTCTTTCTCTTTTGCTGCTACACACATCGACGAGCATGTCACATAGTCCATGCCTTTCAGAAGCTTCGGGGCAGAGATTCACAGATTACCGGGCGTGACCACGGGTGGGGATAAAATCTCTCCCCCGTTGCGGCTAATCCTCTTTGCGAGACTTCTACTCAGGAGCATTTATGGTAGCCTATTAGAGGGCGGGCGTTCTCTGACCACTGTCCACTTCGTGGTTCGCACTAAACCCCACGGTGCAGAAGAGTGAGTGCTCGCCCGCAGTTTGAGACAAACGCAATTGCGGGACGAGACAGCAAGATAGGATTAAAGAAATTTATGACGGGCCACCGACGCTACGAGATTATAGCACAAGTCACGAAAGAAATAAGAGAGATGCACAATTCGAAAAGAAGAGGAGGACGATTCGAACAAACGGGACCAGCCGTATTGGACGCGGACGTGATAATCCGTGACGAGTAGTGGCCATCTGGATGAGATATACGAGTTATTTTCTCCCAGTACTGCTGCTGCGACGGTAAATCACAGAAGCTAAGTTAGCATTGCGATGACGCCAAGACTTTTCAGAGTGGTGCAGTGAGTTGCACGATCACGAAGTTTGTATCCGCACCGTGAGAGAGAAAACGAAGAAAGGCAGATTTGGTTCTCTTCGCAAAGAGCCAGGAATGCCACTAGGTCAGACTATATAACTATATATAACATCAGAGTTATTCAGAGTTATGACTAGTCGAATATGCTCATCATGAACGTGTTATTCGAAGGTCGCAGGTTTGGTTCACCCACTTGTACATTCCTTGGCATTATTGTCTGTTAGATCTCACTATATATATATATATATATATATATATATATATATATATATATATATATATATATATATATATATATATATATATATATATATATATATATTATTGTGCCTTGATGCCGGTTCAGTCATTCCATGTGGCAAAATACTGAGTTTTCATAATAATAATAATAATAATATTATTATTATTATTATTATTATTATTATGTAGTTGTAGCAGCAGTAGTAGTAGTAACACAGTACCGTGCATCACGACAGGAGGTCGCCACATCATTCTATTGCGTGAATGCAATAAAACCTGCATAGACATGGAATGCGACGGCTGGGGTCTTTCTCGCACGCTTCTCGTGTGTAGTTGTGCTTGCATCTTATGCATGAACGCGTCTCTATTGTGAGCTCCCGTCCGGGTGAGTCGCTCGGGTGCACGTTGCCTGAGTTTCTCCCGTGAAGTGAGGAACACAGGGGCTCGGAAAATCAGATAAAAAAGGGAACCACGTACACGGCTTGGCCTACGCGAGAGATAATCTTTATATGTGCTTTGGCAACGTTTCCCCCCACGTGCCTGTGTAGTATTCATCGACATATTTGTTTTTAAAAGCGAAGAATTTCTTAGCAAACTTCGCCGTCTTTGAGCGTATCTATCTATCTATCTATCTATCTATCTATCTATCTATCTATCTATCTATCTATCTATCTATCTATCTATCTATCTATCTATCTATCTATCTATCTATCTATCTATCTATCTATCTATCTATCTATCTATCTATCTATCTATCTATCTATCTATCTATCTATCTATCTATCTATCTAGCCGCCTATGACGTTTAGCTCTCCTGGCCGTTTAGATAATGGTATCGATACCAAACTTGCTACGGCATAACATGACTGTATGATGAGCATATTTGACTAGTCATAACATCAAAATCATGACATGTATGTCATGAATGCCATGATTTTTATTGCATAGTCTTGCTGCTCTCGCGGTGGTCTCATTCACATGACATGTTGCAAAACTTGTATGGTATGACATAATTGCATGGCTAACACAAGTGACACACCCTAACATGAAAATTATGACATGCGTGTCATGTAACAACATTAGTACTTGTCACGCTCATGATGCGCTCGTGCCCATTTCGCTAGGGTTAAATATACAAAATTTGTTAATACAGTACGTGAATGGATGACGAGAGTATGTGACTGGTGCAAACAGGATAATAATGAGATGCGTGTCATGTAACAACATGACTACATGCCATGCTCATGATGCGCTGGCGGCCGTTTCACTAGCTTAACTTATACAAAATTCAGTATGCCCCGCCGTGGTGGTCTAGTGGCTAAGGTACTCGGCTGCTGACCCACAAGTCGCGGGTTCAAATCCCGGCTGCGGCGGCTGCATTTCTGATGGAGGCGGAAATGTTGTAGGCCTGTGTGCTCAGATTTGGGTGCACGTTAAAGAACCTAGGTGGTCGAAATTTCCGGAGCCCTCCCCTACGGCGTCTCTCATAATCATATGGTGGTTTTGGGACGTTAAACCCCACATATCAATCAAATCAATTACCAAATTCGGTATAACGTGACGTCAATGAATGACGAAGGTATGTGACTGCTAAAAACATCATAATCAAGAGAAGCGTGTGATGTGGCAACATGGTTACATGCCACAGTCAAGGTGCCAATACACTTCGAAGTGACACGGCGCGCGTGCGCGCTGGCGTTCGTTTTGTCGCGTCACGCCAGCGTTTCCACGCCAGCCGCCGGTCGAGCCATAAACTTGCAGGCGCGCGCTGCATTGCTTTGACGTATGCGCGTTTCAGCGCGTCCAGCGTCCCTCTGTCACGAAAAGAGGCAGACGCAGTGCTGTCTGAGTAACGCATCGGCGCGAAATGCTACATATCGTATTTCGAGCCGGTTGCCGTCGGGCCACGCCGAAGGACGCTGGTGGCACCTGGCGTGAGACTATAGAGTTCTCACGTTTTGCTAACGTATATCGCCCCTGTGCCCAGCGTGCGCGCGCGTCAACGTGACGTTGGAGTATATTGGGCCCTCCTTAAAGCACTCGCGGCCGTTTCGCCAGCTCCACATATACCAAATTTGGTGTTACGTGACGTCAGGGATGACCAAAGTATATGACTGGTGCAAACATGATAATCCTGACAAGCGTGTCATGTAAAAACATGACAACATACCACGCTCATAGCGTTCTCGCGGCCATTTTTCTAGCTCCACATATACTAAGTATTGTATCACTTGACGTCAACAGATGACGAAGGTAATCATCCGAACATGATAATTAAGACACAGAAATCGTGAATGGCATAATTTACCTCCACCTCGTAGCATTGTGGTGAATTTAAAGTGCCATATCAACCTTCCTCATTCGTGCTTCGCATATAATCGATTACCACTGTACGTGGAATCTGCCAATTTTACTTCCTTTGGCGTGAATTATTTCCACGCGTTTTCTGGCGCACTTCTTTTGTATGCAGTCACTTTCTTTGTCCATTCCACACAATCTAAAATTGCTTGCGATGCCTCTTGCACTTCGAGGAAAAGGAAATACTGGAAGCTCGTGGTATACCGCACAGTGCAAATTTAATAAGCCTTCACGTTCGGCTCATAAATTATTATCAATTTCCAATGTCAATATTTTGCTTGACTTTGACAATTTGGCTCTGCATGTTCACATTTATGTATTCTTTTTTATTCGATGGATTTCACGCTACTTCCATGACGGGCTAGACATTGAAAATCAATGTGTTTCTTCAACGTAGACGCTAGTATAATACCACTAAATTATTATTATGAGCATGGCAGCAACTAGTAAAAGTAAAAAAAAAGAAAACGTTTTTTAGCTTCAGATGCAATGTACTTATTGGATTGATTGATTGATTAATTTGTGGGGTTTAGCGTCCCAAAACCACCATATGATAATGAGACGCCGTAGTGGTGTGCTCCGGAAATTTCGGCCACCTGGGGTTCTTTAACGTGCACCCAAATCTGAGTACACGGGCCCTACAACTTTTACGCTTCCATTGCAAATGCAGGCGCCACAGCCGTGATTTCATCCCGCGACCTACGCATACACTTATTGGAGTACGTATACAAAGACAAATTTCTTCTTACATTTTTTAAGAGCGTAAAGTATCAGTATATAATGTCGGGGGTTCAAGCCTCCCGAAAATTTTCGTTTTTGCATATTTATGTATCATATATACAAGCACGCGTAAATACGCACGCACAAGTACACATTCACGGCACTCCAACCCGGAAAAATTTTCACAGTGCGTTACTAGCTCAAACCGAAAACTAACACAGACGTGGTCGTGAAAGAATAAAGAAGCTATTTCAAGGCGAGTGAAATGAACAGAGGGATATCAATGTGCAAGAGAGAGATGTTCAATGTGACGAGATAGCGAAAAAAATACATAACACAAGGAGTGCCTTTCCTACCGCCCTATTAAAACAAATAGATTTTTTTATTGTATGTTTACCCACAAATCGAACATACAGTGCTTTGTACTGCTCTTGAGCCTTCTTACCAAATTAGAAGTATCTGGGTGGGGCCCGCGGGACGGCTTTTCGCTCTCCAATAGTAGCATGCCAGGTACTCTAAATCGATAACAACATTTTGCAAATACACAGCCTCAATTTTATTGCTCTGTCATAGTAGAATGCGTTGTGTTCTAAATCATCGAGTATTCGTCCTAAACACGCACGTGAGGACTATATTAGGATGGCTTAATGCTCTCCCATAGTACAGTACGAAGTACTCTGAATCGTTTAACATTTTTTTTCTAAAAACTTGTAACATCCGGATACAGATAGATATAATGAAGTTTTAGTGCTAACCTCGAACATAAAACACTTTTTACTAGTGTTCGTTGTTGCGATCGTGTCTTCATTTATAAAGCTTCCTTTTTGACTTTACCCGGACCGCTTATGGCTCTTCCGTAGTAGGGTGTTTAAATAGCACTCTAAAGCGTTTACAATGTATTACAAACACCTTTTAACATTGCGCCTGTCTTTCCCCACGGGTGTCAGTTTTCCAGTACCTCTATCAAGAGCAGCTTACATAGGGATGGCTCACTGCTCTACAATTGTTGAGTGGTTAATGATTTAGCTTACTGGGTACTCTACTATGGGAGAGCATAAAGCCGTCCCGTAGGCAAGCTGGCAGTAACGGAAAAAGCTCACTGCTTCCGCTATGGTACTGAGCACGAAACGTAACCGCAGTGACGTGCTTGAAGCAATTGTTGAGTACGAAGCACTCCAAATCGCTGAAAACTTTATTCTAAACTCAGTGCTTCAAACCGCACAAACCAATTGGCGCTATAATCCTCTGCACTTGCTATAATCTATACACCCAGGGCACCTGCAGTGCTATGAAGTCTCCATCTGACTCTGCTGGGCAATCTCCAGTTGAGTGCATCATTTTTTATTCGTTTGTTTGAACTGTTTTTCTTGTCACTATAGAGAATAACATCGCCATGCGTGGCTAACATTTCGTCTGTAAAAACAAAGAGTCGATACCATCAAAAAGAAAGCCCCCAATTCTCGCTCTCTATTTTATTTCTGCTTTCACTCCGGGTCCACTCTCATCGCTTCTTGTCGTTTGCAGCCTCTTCCGGCGCTGGCTATGTACGTTTCTGAGGCAGCAGTTACCAGAATAGAAGTGGAAACTCACGAGCTATTCAAGTCAATCTACTTCAACTTGAAGTATCAAGATTTTAGACTTTTACCTAAGCAGCGGCAACTGCCTTTTCTTCCAGCCTTTTCTTACACGCAGCCGGCGCCAGCCGCCACGTTCTTCCAAACCTGAAAGATTTGCAAAGCCACGTACGTTTCGACCTTTCACCAAAGAATCATCAGCGTAATCATCATCAACATCAGGCTGACTACGTCCACTGTAGGACAAAGGCCTCTCCCATGTTGCGCCAGTCAACTCGGTCCTGAGCTTGCTGCTGCCACTTTCCTCCCGCGAAATTCTTAATCTCATCTGCCCACCTAACTTTCTGTCTCCCCTAACCCACTTGCATTCTCTGGAAATCCAGTCAGTTACCCTTAATGACCAGCGGTTATCCTGCCTACGCGCTACATGCCCGCTCCATGTCCACTTCCTCCTCTTCATTTAAACTATGATGTCCTTAACCCTGGTTTGCTCCCTGATCCAAACTGCTCTCTTCTTGTCTCTTAAGGTTACATCTATCATTTTCCTTCCATCGCTCGCAGCGTCGTCCTCAATATAAGCTGAACCCTCTTTGTATGTCAGCGAAGAATGGACACATTTTGTTGAGCGTGCGTAACTGCCCTGCGGACGCTGCCTGCCAGACCACCTAAATCGGTCCAATGCATGAACGTGACGCGTATGTATCCTCTCGTTTATCCCCTGTCAGTTGTCAGCGAGGGATGCGTGTCTGTAGTCTCACCAGACATTAAATAACTGTAAGGAAAAACGTGGCTACCGAATACGAGTGCCAGCCAATGACATTCGTCGGTGGCTTCGATGGTTGTCTCTACATAAAAGGAGAAAAAAAATCTAGAGGCTTTATCCTATTTGGACCACTCTATATTCATTGAGACTTTGTTATTGTTGATGATGACTGCGGTGGGCCGGTGGCTCGTACGTAATGTACAACACGTCATCTTTTTTTCTCTCTCTTTATTTTGCAGAAACCACAGTGTTGCGCAATATATGGATGTGTACAAGCACAATCTATATAACTTGGTGCTGACACATCACGCACAATAGAACCATTTGCCCCTCTTCCAGGACAAATGAGATCGGTGGGGAAAACTACCTTGTTCGCTCACATGTGTGCGTTGTCGTGAACTAGTTCATACCGCAATTTTTTGTGACCACGGCCTCATCAAGTGTGAGGCCAACGGGACGGCATTATGCTCTCCCATAGTGGAGTACCAAGTACTCCAAGTTGTTTACCACTTTTTCTTAACACATGTATATTCCCTCGGCCTCCCTTTCTAGAATTAAGTATCGCACAGGCTAAACTCACACAAGTCTTTGTGTACTCCGAGGAAAAAAAGAGTGTTAGGTGCGTAGCGCGTGAACAAAACAGTTTAGGTTGAAGGTACAGACTGACTGACTGGTTTTCCCGAAGTGGAGGTTCGGCTCTCGTGCCATCCTTTGGAACCCGCTGATGGGAGGCGCGTGCTTTAAGAGAGCAGTCTTTGGATTGTTGACGGTAGTGGCGACGCGTTAATCCGTCTGCTTTTTCAACACCACCACGACGTCAATAAAAAGAGAGATGGTGGGGTGTACATGGTCTGTACGCTGCATTGAACCCTTCCCTGCACTTACCACGTTTTTTACGTCACGATGAAAGGAGGCTTCTGTTTTGAATTGTTGAACCCACTTTGTTGACCGTGTTTCACGCATCGCTTACGTGGGTTTACTTAGGAGGGACAATCGGGCAGCAACCGTTTGTGAACAGAGGCAATTTTTTTTTTCTTTTACATCTGCTGACATTGCAATCGTTTGTAAGAAAGGAGTGCACTTGTAAAGCGTTTGCGACTTTATTATGCATTGTACTATATAAACAAACGTGTTTACTTAGGATTTCAACCTAACTGCGAACGAAATGACCCCATTAGCATTTTCCGTTATACCTCGAGTACAAGGTTTGCTGCAATGAATACAAGGGCCCCTTTATAAAGGTGTTTACGTTCTTGGGCCTTCTGCGTCCGCATGAAGTACTACAACCATTTACCTGTTTATGCCGACGCGCCACGGCCACATAGCTTTCAGTAAACAGCATGTCGCGTTTCACACGGCATGCTTTGAGTAGCCAGGCTAGCAAGTGCACACATCGTAATGTTGAGAAGATATGTACCTTTTGTTATGCTCTAGACATAATGAAAATCCCCTAAGCAAGCAAAAAACAGCACAGCATAGTGTATCAGTGGATACCAGGTCATTGCGGTATATATGGCAATGACCGCGCAGATGAGGCCGCTAGATCTGCACACGATGGTACCTAATACACAGCCATCCCGTTCTCAAGAACCGACGCAGCTACAAGACTTCATTCGCTTGCACGTCACCTCACACAGGTACAGTAGAACTCGACAGGCTTCACAAACGCCGGCCTGCATAACTTGGATACCGATCTGCAGCTTCGTCTTCCCCCAAGGATATCTGGAGCTGAGGAGACTCTTCTATGCCGCCTGTGGCTTGGAGTGGCCTTCACGAACGCATATTCTTATCTCATCGGGATGGCCAGCTCTCCTACATGCACTTACTGCATTTGCGGAGAAACCATCGCACACCTTCTGTGTGAGTGCACCTATTTCAACGTGCAAAGACAAGAGCTCACTGCAGCTCTGGATAGACTGGACAATCGGCCTTTGTCGGAACAAAGGATTCTGGGTCATTGGCCGAGCCCATCCTCAGCCCAGAAGGCTTTGAAAGCTTTGCTGCGCTTTTTGCGGACAACTGGCCTCAGAGACAGACTTTAGTGTCTTATACTCTTTGATGTTGCCTTTCCTCTGTCGCAATTTTTTTTTGTAATTTTTCCCTCTCTTCGCAACATTTCTTTTTAACATCTTTCATTCCCCTCACCCCTTTCCCCAGCACAGGGTAGCCAGCCGGTCTAAGAACTGGCTAACCTCCCTGTCTTTCCGCTTAAACTTTCTTCCTCCTCCTTCCTCCTCCCTAAGTAGTAGTGGTAAAAAAGAAAAAGTTCATTGAATGTAATATTTCTATGGCAGTTGTTGGGATCCACAAACTAGAACTTCGCTAGTATTTGTGGCTCAATAGACTTGGTCGAACAGGGTCGCCTAATTCCGCAGATCTATGCTAGCAAGCTAACACTCCGATCAAAATAACCTCGATAAGCATTCCGATGTGATCAGCAGTGAATTTTAGTTGCTCGTTGTTTGCGTTGTTTATTTCTTGCGTGTGAGTATGTTTATTTACATATGCGTGTTTATGTGTTCATTTGTCGTGTTTTATGTGTCTTTGTGTTTACGTGCTTAAGCCTTCACTTCTTGTGTTTTATGTTTCTTCTTGTGTTTCTTATGTTCAATTCTTGTATTTTATAATTTTGTGTCAAAATCATCGTCAGATCATATCAATAAAAATAGAGCTTAAGCATGATTTTGTAGATTCACGATGTACTAAAGAAAGTAAGTTTGTTCGGTCGGGAAGTTGCTCCCTTTCTACAAGGTCTCATTCTATTTCCTGTGTAAGAAACTATTCGAAAGTTAGCATTGTAGCGGGGCCCCACCGCGGTGGTCTAGTGGCTAAAATATTCGGCTACGTACCCGCAGAATGCAAGATCGAATCCCGGATGCAGCGGCTGCATTTTCTAAGGAGACAAAAATGATGTAGGCATGTGTGCTCAGATTAGGGCGGAACTTAAAGAACCCCAGGTGGTCAAAATTTCTGGACTCCTCCACTACGGCGGATGTCATTATCATATGTTGGTTTCGGGACGTCAAACTTCGCATATCAATACAGCATTGTAGCAGAATTTAAGCCCGAAAAGGTCCCGCTTTCATCGTGCCGCCATGGAACACCATACCTGCGTTTACAGTCTGGGCGCGGTGGATAATATTACAAAATATGCTTTACAGTATACACGCTGTCATTCCTTCTATTTAGTGTCATCTTACACGAGAGCACTCCTCTGCAGTTTACGAGCTTGTTGCCGCACTACTTCACCCTCTGTGTGCCACTTCGGTGTTTCTTGCGTGCGTCAAAAAGGCGTCTACTTCGCCTGTATTGTAATTTAAGAGGCCGATGATATTATCTCTCCAGTGACGGCCACTCAAGAGACCTGTGTTTTTCAAGCTTCAGCGAGTGAAGAAAAAAGAAGTGCGGGAACCGGAACAAGTGCGATGCCAACACAGTATACGTGCAAAGGATCTGACGCACCACTTTGTGCGTTCGAAAGCTATACGGTTCAGTTGCCTGTCAAAAATACGCTCATCCTCCCATCTTGACGATGATGGGCCCTCCGCGACGACTCTCCTGAAGTTTCCACATTGCTTTTTAATGCTTATTTCCTTTCTACATCCTATCACACTACTTGGCGTCTCGTGTCGTGCTTTCAACTGGTGCCAGCTGCTTGATAGGCGCGCATAAAAAGAGATTTTGAACTCTGAAGAAGAAACCTTTCCAACATCTGTCTTGTTTTGTTTGTTTATTTTTACACAAATATGTTGGATGGTGCGTAGTTATACTTTCTTGTTCTGAAATGATGGATCGCTCCTAATGACCCGGCGTAGCACTTCCTCTTTTAGCTTATATTACTTTGCTTTCAAAAGCGAATTTTCATACCGTTGACGATGATCGCTTCTGATGTGTTTACTAAGTCTAAAACGTACTTGAGACCGCATCTATTTCAAACAGTAGAACATTTCCTGACGCCTTTTCTCTTTTTTTTCATATGCCCTATTGATAGTTGTTGTCTTGTCCTTGATATTTTCTTGATCGTTGGCATGACTATTACCCTAACGTTTTGCTTCCTTAATACAACTGTTTCAGAAGAGCGCAAGGGGAAAACTGGGTGCACTTGCTTGATTGTCGTCTCTTCTATCCCGGCAAACTCAGTGGCTTCCAAAATTAAGGTGGCTCGTTAAACTTAATTAGTTGTTTATGTACTTACGATCCCAGCTTAAGTTTGTTGTTTCAGCGGGTTTACATCCCAGCAATGAAAGTACAACGTGCTTTGTTGTGCTACGATTGTTCCAAACAAAAGTCTCATAATTACTCCTTAGAGACAATAAGGTTAAATGACTAATTAATTCTATTGTTTAAAAATGCGTCTAAATGACATCTAAATTACGGCTAAATGAAAGTAATAACATTACATTCCTAAGAAACTCATTTCACTCGCACTGTCTTGTGGCAATATCTTCATTTTTTTTAACTGAGTTTAAATTCTGAGCTTATGCGTCACGAAGATGTGTGTCAGCTTTGATCTTCCAGCAGCAAAATTGCTTCCCGTGACGCGTACAACAGAAAGTCATAGAGAGCTTTCGTGTGCACGCGTCTCCATTCTTTAAGGTGGTCACAAGTTCAAACATAGTTGCTTACGACAGGCTAAAACAGCCGTCATACTTGACGGGCCGCCATGTTGGTTCCCAGCGGTCGCTCATTTACATTGAAGGTAGCGTGCGCTTGAACGAGAAGAAGTGGGGTTTTTTACATAGCAAGTTCTGAAAGCTGGAGGGTTTCTGAAGTTATATAGTCGTCCATCTATCTGTCTTTACACGGACAGCGTGTGGAGCTTTCGGAAAGTTGAGGTGCCCAACTCTAAGCTTCGCCACTTTCTTGTTTTTGTTTCGTCTTGTTTGGAGGCCGAAATGGTGCCGCTTTTTCTCGATCGTATGAGTCGCGAAACTTTCCATAGGCTTAAGGTATCATAATCTAAACACGCCAATACCAAAAAAAAAAAAACAGTGCGTGTTTTTTGTCATCGCGCCCAGGTGGAGCGCCGGTTTACTTATTCCCTGCAATTTCATCTACTACTGGGTGTCGGAACAGAGTTTCCCAACTTATATTACTGAACTCTGGTTTATTTCATGTAGTTTACACAGGCTGCAATGCGACATTAAGATTTCGATTACAGGTAGCGGTATGCGCAAGTGCTCGTGGTAACCACGCTGTGTTGATATGTTACTGGCTAGTAAAGGCGGTGTTGGCACGAATATAAGTGCAGGAGTGAGAATTTCGCCGCCGTGACACTAACTTTTAAAGAGGCGCGAGTACGAGCAATACTTAGGCGGGAACTGAAGCGTTTCATTCCGTGACCACACTACGCGGTCAACACTTGTCCCAAAGGTTTCTCGTTCTGCAGCAGTAAAAGGGGCAATAAAAAAGTAAACTTCGCAGTAATTCTGAAAAGCCTGCTGGTGCACTGCTACAAAACTCAGATATGGCACAGATAAATATATGCTTTTGATACAGCTGTACGTTTCGCACGGCTACCACACTTCACACTTTACGAAACACAGCGAGACCATCTCTGCGCCATCAAGTAGAATGAAATACCCTCAAGTGCATATTTTCACCCATGTCGACCATTAGACCATCATTCCAAAATTATCGGCTAGATCAGCACCCTTGAAGAACTAAGCTTTTCGATGATTACGACGCAGCTAATGCTATAGCATCAATCGGGAGTCTTACACAAAGTAACGCTAGCAGCTAGCAGCTTTTGGATCCTGTCTCACGGGACGTATAACTCTACAATCTTCGGGTGACTTCATTTGAGTTAGCATCATAAAAGTCATTGTATACGCCGGAGCAGAGATCAAGCCTCAGTGATCAATTGCAAGGTTCTGCAAAGCTTGGTATCACGTACGAGCATGATTTGACACTGAAGGGACATCTCTTTTTGGCAATTTGCGTATCTCAAACCTCCGACTCGCCTCCTTCTTTCACTCCCCTGCGTTTCCTTCTCTTTTTCTCCATTCTCCCTTTTTGTTTCTTTGCATCATTTGCCATACTATACCACATACCGCTATGGTACGTAAGGCACATTGAACATTTTCGTGTTTGTATACACATTTCATTCTTCACACAGATGAAACTTTCCTGCGCAATCTATAAACCATCTGGCCAAATGGCATGTCATACTTATGAACTTCTTGTGTGTGCGTGTTTTCATGTTCTTGCGTTCTTGCCAGTTAAAACTTGTGAACTAGAAAATACTTTACACGTTTGAGCCAGGCTCTAACGCCTCCGCTGTAGAATTTCGGTGTGAGGAAATGCGGCCACTCCAGAAAGAGAAGCGGCTTTCGTACAGTGTATAATGTCTCAACGCGAAGAGGTTTGAACACATCATGTATATGTGTATACGAGCCACTCGGTAATGTCTCCCAAGGCAACGTTGAGGTAACGAGTGCACCATCACTCAGAACCGCGTCCGTATACAATTTCACACTTAGTTCTAGAACCGCGTCCGTATACAATGTTCACACTTTGTTCTAGAAAGACACACTCGCTTCCGTATACCTCGGCTTCCATGCTCGTTCGTATTTTGAAAGACGGGCAGGGTGTCTGTCTTCTTTCTGCTTGCGGAACAATCGACGGCGAGCCTCACACGTGGGTTCTCGCATGCAACCCCCGTGTGGCGGAGATAGTCGGCTTGTTTCGTATCTTTTCCAGCCCCGTTCACCGCACCTACTCAAGCCCTTCTCCTTGCAGGTAGAACATACGACACGTGGCGTGACGTTACACACTTGGACGTTGTAAGAAAAATGGCGGTGACAGCAACGCTGAAAGTCTGTCAAGAGCATCCATGTATTTGATGCACCAATAAAGATATAAAACACACAGCAAAGCTGCGGAATCCATCAATTACCCCAAGTGGCCGACAGTTCAGCTGAACGGCATCTTCTCTTCCGTGCAGGGGCTGTCACAAATTGTGGTTTACTTCTCTAATACAAACACCTGAGTATAGGAGGAAGAAGTGGAGCAGAACTACTAAGATCATTAATCAAAACCACACCATTTGGATGGTGACAAGCGTGTAACTTTGCGAAACACAACACAGACGCGCGCGCTACAGGAAAACAATCTCACCGTGCCTATTCGACCGTGCGTGGGGTTTCGAACCACCGAAGGGAGCATTCATGCCTTCAAGGATACCTCGGTAAATGCTCTCATAGCATACGTTTGTTCTATTTGAGGCCCTGTTCTTGTGTCCACGCACGCACGCGCCTATGTTTTGCGTGTGATCGTTCTCTGCACGTAGACGCTTTACCGTTCTTCCTGTGCTATATCGGTTGGAGAAAAATGACTATGGCTGCAATCTATCTTTACCCTGCAGAAAATAATGGGGTCTCCCTCACCCTGCGAGTACACTCAAGTGCCACCCGACCCATGCTAGGGAAGCCAATGTACGCACCATATTCTGGACCCGGTCCATTATATTCCAATCCGAAAAGCCTCACTTCCCCGCTGGTACTCTCGTATTTCCACAACATTTGAAACGCGGTTTCAATTTATTTTTTATATTGCTCTTTTGGTTTTCAACTGCATTGAGTAAGGGACAAAAGTAGCGAAGTCATTGAATGACGTATTGATTTTAACTTTGCGTTGCTTACAGTTCATGTTACCGTGTTCAGCAGCAACTTCGCCAGCGCTTGCCTTATGCTTAAACTTAGCTTTACTTTAGGAGAAAACAGTACCCCTAGTTGTGTGTCACCAGTTGCATTACATTCTCTCTTGTTTTCTATAACTGCTTTATTGCTTCAATGACCGACTGAAGAACCAACCTGCTCTGAAAATAAGCGATGAGTTACCTTTGACAATCTTACGAAGATCGTGGTTAATCAAATCAAATAGGCCACGATAGAACTTTATCAAATCCATATGAATTATCGTGCTCAGATACCTGAAAATCGCATGATGAAATCCCGGCACTTGTCCCGCATTTCGATGGGGCCAAAAGGCTACAGTCGCATGTGCTTAGATTCAGTTCAACGTCAAAAATGGCCGGTGGTTGAAATTTCTGAAGCCCGCACTACAGCGACTCTCCGAAGAGTAACGCAGTTTCAGGACGTAACACCCCAACTTTAATATGAAACAATGTTCACCAGTGTTTATGCAGCCCGCAAAGCACACGGGTGTTTTTGTAGTCAAGTACAATCTACGCATAGAAACTACAGTAGTCGGCCGACTTTTGTAGCAAAACCTTGACGTAAGGGAGAAGTTTAGGTTCAGAACCAATAGTGACGGCCAATCATCGAACATCGCATGTCGCTGAACCCAACTTTACTCAGGTGAAATAATGAAAGCGCCAGTGGGACTCGTTTCTTCGAGAAGTATACTTCGTAAACAATCTGTTTGGATATGTGAGTGACGTGTGTGAAAGCCTATGGTACATGAAATACTTGACGTGCGTAAGTATAGTGCTATGCGTGAAACGCGGAATTCAGCACTGCCACATTAGTTCACACTACGTATATCCTGGCATAGCCTTATTAAGACACTACTAACTTTTTTTCTAGCATCTGCAGATTTATTGTCTGTAAGTTTTAACAGAATAATTATTTATGTTGTTCATCTGCCTAACATGAGGTGTAACTTCCCAGGTGACCAGTTTTCACAGCCCAACGAAATGTCATTATGAGAGCGGACGCGAAGGGAGGTTGAACAGGTTCTGAAAAATTAAACAGAAAGATCGGTCGGTACGTGGGATTTTTCTCGCGGGGTTATCACTCTTCTCACGGTCAAAAAGTCGCGTGAACAGTTTATAATGCAACCGTAGTTGGGAACAATAGGAACGGTCCGACATACCAAAGTGGAGTTCTTTGATCCGGTGGCTAGGAAAGCGCCATGATGGAGGCGAGGTCGTAGCAGAGGGTATTGTGAGCCAGTGAGAGGGGCTGCCATGTCCTGACTGTGAAAATGCTCAGATTTTCCCTCCCGGCAGGATGACATGTATACACTGGCATGCGGACGCACCGTATGCGTTCATATCCAATATCGAACGAATACTCAGAAGTTCGAAGGGGTTGCTTCGAGCACTTGTTGTTTGTTTCTTTCTTCCGGCGTTTATGCATCCATATATACTGTATATCGCAAAGCAGAGGGGGGTCAGTGTTGTGTTGGAGAGTAGCTCTGTGACGCCATGTTATGTATTGCTGCCAAAACGCAGCGTCCTTTGTACTGTTTAAAGGAAGAATTCTCAATGTGTGAGTATGCACTATAGGGTAGAAAGTTCCCTGATTGATTGATATGTTAGGTATAACGTCCTAAAAAGACCGTATGATTATGAGATAAAACGTAGTGCACGGCTCCGGAAATTTCGACCGTCTAGGCTTCCTTTAGGCGCACTGAAATCTGAGCACACGGGCCCACAGCATTTTCGCCTCCATTGCAAATGCTATCGCTACAGCCTGGATTCCTTCCCGCCACCTGAGTGTCAGCAGCCGAGTACCTCAGCCACTAGACCACCGTGGCGGGTCAAGAGCTTCCTAGTGTATGCTCTAAGAGGACTAAGACTTCTCAATGTAGAAGTATGTCGCTATTTCTTTCGGTAGAGGGCAGTTGTCTAAGGTCTTGAAGCACACCTACTTTCATTTGCCCGTAGTGAAACAGCCCCCACTAATCAAAGTAGAAACGGGAGGGGGGGCGGGATTCTACTGTTAGCCCTCCCTCTAATCTCTGCCTGCATTGTAAGAATTGTGCATGTCATCCTTTACTCAATGAAACGGAAGTGTTGTCGAGGATGAAAGGTAGGGCCCTTCGAGAGGTCGCTGAAAGTTTGAAAGTTTGAAAGTTTGAAAGTTTATTGAAATTGATTGGTTACAAATGGTGGTTACAATGGGGTTTACAACTGATACAGAGGGAGGTCCCAAAGTCAAGAGACTGTACAGGGGACCTCCCATAAGAGCTGAGTAAACAAAAGTACTTTAACGCAACAAAGATGTGTACACAAAGTAAACACTCAAAAAGAAGCAATTAACACTGAAACATCGTTGGATTATTTAAAAATTACAAAAGAAAGCAGAGATGATGAAATGATGAAATGACTATGCTGAATGCAGATAATTCCGAAGGTTGATTTTGAATGCGTGGAAATTGGAGATATTTTTAACATGGCATGGTAATGAGTTCCATAGTTGTGTGGCTGAAAAGTTAGTAGTGAACTTACCATAATTAGTTCTGGGTTTCGGTAATAAGAAGCTATTGCTGGATGCGAAACGTGTTGACAAAGAGTAAGGATACTGGCTTTTGATGATTATAGGGAACGGGAGCTTTCCGCTGATGGATTTGTGGATTAGTATTGCGAGGGAATATTTATGTAGTTTTCCCACCGACAGAACTACCGTTAGAGGTGAGCAAAGGCAATGCTTCTGATGTGTAGGTGCTATGTGTCATGATGCGAATAGCCTGATTTTGAGTGTGTTGCAATGGAGATAAATGGACTGGATACGTGTTTCCCCATGATGATATGCAATAATTAATATACGTATGAATGAAAGCGTAATAAAGGGATATTAGTGTGTTCATATGGAAAAAATTGCGAACTTTAATTAATATCCTAATGCCATAAGCTGTCTTCTTTGTTAACGATGAAACATGCTCATCAAATTTTAGGTGCTTATCTAATGTGACTCCGAGAAACATGACACTGTCAGTAGGATAAAGTGTGTTTGAAGCGAAAGTTAAAGATGGTGAACCTGAATAAATCCTATGCTTAGAAGAAAAGATGACGAACTGAGATTTTGTAGCATTTATCTGTAGTTTATTTTGCCGGCACCAGGTAACTATGCTGTCCGCGTCGTGGTTAAGCTTGTAGATTAATGAATCAAGGTGGTTATCTGAGCAGAAAATAGTAGTGTCGTCAGCGTAAAGAATACAGTCAGATGATTTTAGGCATTGTGAAAGATCATTGATGTATATTAAAAATAAGAGAGGTCCTAATATTGATCCCTGCGGTACCCCAATGTTACTTGTTTTAGGGTGTGAGTAAGTGTTAGATATAGACACAATATATTCTCTATCTTTTAAGTAGTTACGTAGTAATTTCAGTGGCGGGCCTGCTATTCCAATAGACTCTAATTTAGCAAATAGTATATTGTGAACAAGTGAATCGAATGCTTTAGATAAATCAATAAAGAGCGCCCCAGTCAAATTACCTGCATCAATTGCCTGCCGGATTTTATCTGTCAAGTAAATTAATGCTAAATCAGTTGAGTATCCCTCCCTAAATACAAATTGATTTGTTGATAAGACATGAAATTTTGAAAAATAGGAATACAAGCGTGTTACTATTAGTTTTTCAACAACTTTGCTAAAGAATGAGAGTATAGCTATAGGTCGATAATTAGATGTGAGACGCTTATCTCCCTTCTTGAAAACAGGAATTATTTTGGCTTTCTTCAAGGAGCTTGGAAAAATTCCCGTGGTAAAAATAAGGTTTACTATGTGACAAAATGTTTCAGATATTAAACTTGCTATGAGTTTTATGAGAGAGGGGCGGAAATTATCAATACCGGGCCCGGTATTTTTTAGACTAGAAATGATAGTGACTATTTCTTCAGGTGTCACGGGGTGAAGGAAAAAGCTGTGAGGCATGCGTGGGTAAGGCTGGGTCAGAGGATCGTCTTCCCGTTGCTTGTCTGTACAGAAGAAGTTAATAAAAGAGTTAGCAATGTCTAAGGGATTATCGAGAAGTAGGTCTCCCGATTTTATCATTGTTATTTCGCTATGCTGGTTGGATCTACCCAAAAACGAGTTTAAAATTTCCCACTGTTTTTTTACATCATTACCGGCACACTTAATTTTATTTTCATAGTACTGTGTTTTGGCATGTTTGAGTAGTTTTCCTAAACGATTAGAATATTTTTTATACCTATCATGAAGCGCAGTATTGAACGGTAGTTTTTTTGTTTTTCTATAAAGGTTATCTTTTTTCTTCAGGCAATCAAGCAAACTGCTAGATAGCCATGGGTTACGAGGAGCTGAGAACGGTTTTTTACAGTTCATTATTTCGGTAGAATCTGCAAGGGCATTGGAAATTATCTTTGAAAATGTATCGTAGGCAGTTTCAGGGTTATCGCACGCGATGACTGGGTTCCAGTCTGTAGCGGATATTAATTCAAAGAACTTTGTTGAATTGAGCTTCTTTCTGGTTAGGCCTGTGACAATAGCGCAAGGAGTGTAATTTAAACGCACAAATATTGGATAGTGATCGGTAACAAAGGCTTCGACAACGCCGCAGTCAGGGTTAGTAAGGAGATTTGATAAAACGTGGTCAATAAGTGTACCTTGTTTATTTGCGGGACATCGAGTTGGAAGCGTAACTAGGTTTTCATACCCAAAGCCATTTAGGCAGTTAACGTATTCATTGAACAGTGTGTTGGATGGATCTAGGAGGTTAATATTGATATCGCCCATGATAATGACATTTTTCTGCTCCAGTGATAATTTGTGCAACAAATTACCAAGGGCCGAGCAATAAGCACTTCCACATGATGACGGTGAACGATAGATGCAACCAACTATAAGGTTTTTTTTGTCCTGTGAAAAAAATGAATCGTGAAATTCAACCCAAACAGATTCGCAGTTAGCCACTTTGAGTGTCAAGTCAAGTCGTCTATGAAAACGCAGTTCCGAGGACACGAAAACAGCCGCACCACCATGATTACTATTATCGCGGTGACAGTATTCAGCAGAGTATGAGGGGAAGGTATACAAGTGATTATGAGATGCGGAAAGCCACGTTTCGCTAATACAAATCACAGAAAACCTGTGACTAGTTGATGATAAGAAAGTTGTGATACCATCCATGTTTTTTTGCAGACTGCGTGCATTAAAATGAATTAGTGAACGGCAGGGCAAGGAAAAATAGGTCTGAAGTTCGTGAGGTCGAATGTACGAAGCCATTTCACGTAACTGAAAGATTGACTACTAGACTGATTGCAAAATGTTAGGCAATATTGCATAAATCAGAATCGGAAGCAATGCGAATTACCCGACTGTCGGGAGACTTCCGCACCTTAATCTGGCAATTTTCCGTCCAGATGAACTGCCATCCTTTTTCTTTCTTTAAGGCAAGTGCCCTAGAGAACAAGCGCTTATTGTCTGGTGATAGGTGCTCATTCACAAATATTGGTGTGCGTTCTCTCCTGAATACCCTATACTTCGAGTGTTCAGCCGCGCCCTTCTGGCTTTCTTCATGAACTCGTTCTTTTTTTCACGAGAGCAAAACCGCACAATTATATTCCTTTGACCGGACTTTGCAGGTACACGATGTACCGTGTCGACATCGCTAGCCGAGACCTTACAGTTGATTTTGTCGCCAATGGCAGTCAGGATTGCGGAACAATCCTCTCCTTGGGTAGAGGGCACCCCTTTTATTTCCAAGTTATTTAATCTTGAGTACTGCTCGAGGTTGGCGACTTTACTTTGAAGGGCCTCATTTTCTGCTTTTAGAGCGCGATTTGCGGCAGTCAGCTCGAGCTGCTGGGAGCGTGTCGACTCGACTACCTCGTTCAAGAGTTTTAAACTGTGATCCATACGACCAACTTCAGCTCTCAATTCACCGACGTCTAAGCCTGCGTCCTGAAGCTTGGTTTGTATATTAACAACAAGCCGGTCAACCAATTCGTTCAATCTAAGTTTGAATAAATCTTCTAGCTCGTCTAAGCGCTTGCAGAGTTCGGCATTCGTCGGCATCGTGTAAAATGACTAAACACGTGAGTACAAAGTGAGTATACAAGCCGTAACACCAACAGTAGCAGCAGCAGTTGCTAGACTAAGAAATTCTAAGGAAGTGTCAAAAATGAAGCAACCAACCTGTGAAACCAAGGAAGTT
This sequence comes from Rhipicephalus microplus, assembly GCF_043290135.1. Taxonomy (NCBI): domain Eukaryota; kingdom Metazoa; phylum Arthropoda; class Arachnida; order Ixodida; family Ixodidae; genus Rhipicephalus; species Rhipicephalus microplus. The sequence goes on along the minus strand of NC_134705.1, from coordinate 168,387,008 downwards.
CGCTTAGATGCGTGCTTGTGAATGCAACTGCTGCTGCTACAACAGTGATGCTTCCGCTGGGACGGCTTTTATGACAGAGGAACGGGCCGCGTAGAAGCAGCTTGGGGGCGGCTTCAGCGCAATCTGCGCCAAGGCCAGATGAGTGGTCCTTTTCGCGCAGGCACGTGTACGATGCACGGATGAGAACCCAGGTAGTCGCCGCGGCAATCTGTGAAACCAAGGAAGTTCGCTTAGATGCGTGAGACCTTTTTCATACAAAAGTCCGGTTACGTTTGTGTGGCAAGGCCCTCGATGAACCTTCATAAACTCAATATTATCTAACCGGCCATGTAACCATAACCATGTGTCTTTGCTTTCACTTTATCTGCCTGTTTTTCTGAAAATAAACTTCATTTCTTAGTCTGCGCCTGTCTGCGCTCTCTTCTTTCTTGTCCATAGTTTCTTTTTTGCGCAAAATGTCCTTAGAAATCGCTTATCAGTAGTGGTTGGAATTTCTGGTAGGAACGCCAGTCCATCAGTGCGTGTTTGATGCCTCCCCAGGTTTGTTTCTCTACCTCCTGTGCAACGCCGCGATGAGCGCCAACATCAACGCCGCCACCAGTGTAAGCGTTAGCGCCCACTACTTTACATTTACACATGATTCCCATTAGCGGGAGACGGTGTGATTTTTTAAAAATAAATTCTCAGGTTGAAGTCAGCGCATGCCCTCGCTTAATGTGTGGTTCGTTGTACGCTCTCGTGCTGTTTGTAGGCGAAAAAATAACAACCAGCGCAAACTCAGACTTTGCTTTATTAAGCAGTCAAGGACATCAGCTGCAGTCAGTTAAAGCGTGGCTGTAACCTAAGTTTGCTGCTTATTCGCTTTTTTGTCATAATTGTTCCCAAATGTGGTGGCGGCTGCCAGTTATTTATTGCCGATTGCCCGGCGAAACATTTTGCAAGTGACCCCTAATTCTTCATGTGATTCTATCATTTATTGGGAAGGCCACACGAGTGATCAGAGCGACAAGTTTAAGGTGTTTGCAGGGATTGAGGCTACACATGAAACAAAGTAATTAGAGCATGTCAATCGCTTTCGAGACTCAAGACGGCGTGCGGGTACACCGATGAGACTCGAGTCAAAGACGGCTGGCCGAACACGAGCATCTTCAACGCATCGGCAACACCGACGAGACGTGAGCCAAGAAAGCCGAGTGGAAGCCAAGAGAGTAGAAGGCCAACGCCGGTGAATCCTCGGTGCCGTCGTCGTCGGCTACGTCTCGAAAGCGCCGCCCTCCGCTGAATCGACCGCCGAATCGTCATGCGCAACGCTGCTGTTTCGCATTCTATGGGGGTTCCCTTTGGGAGGATGCCGTTATTTTTTTGAAATAAGAATAAATCGTGTTGGCCAGCGCATGAGGAAAGCTTCCTCCCCCAAAATCACTAGCTCTTTGTTCAGATGTGTTAGCATGAAATCCTTAACCGATGCAGCTTAAGAAAAATGGTTCTCGGTGGGCGTCCCTGACAGTGCGCCAGTCATCTTCACTTCCCCAATACAAAAGCATCAATACACTAATCAAGTCTACCAAATTGTCTTTATGACGCTTCTACTATTTCATGCTAACATGAAGCGTGCTGGTCCTATGTGATTCTTAAGTGATTCTAAAAGAGAAAAAATTAGAAAAGCGAGCCCCGTAACTCTCTGCATCAGAGTGCGACACCTCTACAGTATACCTCACAAGGCGATGGGGTAAGGAGGGACTGAAAGGTTAGGATTAAAAGGTAAATAGATAGGGAGAGAAAGGAGAGAGAGAGTGGCGCAGGGACAGCGAACAACGGAAAACGACGTAAGAGGAGATAGGAAAAATGGACACGGTGGCACGAGTCCGAGGACGGGGCACTATTCGGTTAGAGCTCTTGTCGGCGTCAGGACATGGCGTAGGGGGAGGCCAGTCGGTCAGAACTGCGATGTCGTCGGTGATTGCGGGGGCACAACCGGTCGGCACGAAATCCAGCGAGCGAGTCCCGTGCTGCTCACTAAACACCAGCAAGTACGTGCCACAGAGGATTCGTGAAGAACATGATTCGGGGTGTCCGTCCAGCCGCAGTGCGGACATGAGGCGTAGGGTGTCACACCCCAAGCCACAAGGTGGTCGGCAGCTGGCAACGTCTGCCACCCTCTTAATCAAATAAAGTCTCGAATGGTGTTGACAAGAAATTTTCGACGAGTTAGAGTACGGTGTAGTACTCTACTATGACATAGGAATAAGCTGTTCCCACATAAACAGAGCAACAGAGAAGATCATTCAGTGTGTATTTAGACAAAAATTATTGGGTCATTAAAGTACCATGAGTTCTACTATGGGAGACGGAACCAGTCAGTGGGGCTTAATGTGTTTAGAAGAAAGTGTTTAAAGATTTAGAGTACTTGGTACTCTGCTCACCAGTTGTTTGAATCTGATTAGACTTGGGTCAGAGATGCCGTCCTTCCTAATCGAACATAATGAGAATTTCTGACGACGGTGCAGTAGAGATGATGATTAAGTACACCTGACTGCCATTAAGTCAGGTCACACGATTTATCTTTCAGAGCCTGTATCTCTTGTAGCGCAAGTATTGGTGCTCAGGAAAGACGTTTGCGAGACAATGGCTACTACTGGAAGGAGGCATTATGACCGATAAATATCATCATTCTGTGGTGATCTTTTTTTGCAGTCATCGAAGCCGGTGACTCTTTCGCATAGACCAAGTCAGCCACAGCAGTCATTAATCAATGGACGATGCATAATGAGTGCTTCATTGAGGTGTATTTATTTATTTATTTATTGAAAATACCTTACAGGCCAGAAGGCATTGAGTAAGGGGGGTTACAGTGAAAAATCGCATGTAAATTTCAAAATAAAAACGGTACAATGTCGGTTAGTAATAACAAAAAAAAATTAACAAAGCAATAAGTCAGCAATACGTAAACATGGCGATGAAGTATATAAGAACACTCCGTAACATAAAAACCCTCGGAAAAGAAGTAAAAGAACGTCAAGATGAAATATTAAGGAAATGCGTCTGAACTTTTTGCCGAAACGTGTTGGGGTTGCTATCAGAGGCGATATCGTCGGGAAGATCATTCCACATGCGGATGGCTTGTGGTAGTGCGGATGTGTTGAACGCGTTCGTGTTTCCAAAAATGCGAGTGAAGCTGAGATGGTTATGTAATCTGCGTGACGTGTAGAGCGGGCGTTGAAGGTGCAACGACGATGTTTTGTTACTGTAGACGTACTTATGAAATAGGCATAACAAGGACACGTGACGACGAACATTTAATGCTTGGAGGGAATGATGGAGTTTAAGCTGAGTCACACTGGAATTGATGTCATAGTTTCTAGAAATGTAACGGGTGGCTCTGTTCTGGATTGTTTCCAGCATGTTAATTTGATACTGAGCGGAAGGGGACCAAACAGATGAGGCATATTCAAGTTGCGGGCGGACGAAAGTTAGGTATGACATTTTGCGAATGTTAGTGGGACAACGACGAAGGTTTCGGCGTAAATACCCCAATGTTTTGGAGGCTTTTGCACAAACGTTAGTGATGTGATCAAACCAGGAAAGCCCTGGTGTAAGGTGGATGCCAAGATACTTGTAAGAAGTCGCCGTGGAGAGCCTGTCACATTGCATATGGTAAGTGAAGTTAGATATGACCTGTTTACGTCCAAAAGAAACAACTTTACACTTATTAGTATTCAACCTCATAAGCCAAGTGCTGCACCAGTTAGAAATAGTGTTCAGATCATCTTGAAGGATGGAGTGATCGTTAGGACAGTTTATAGGTCTGTAGAGCATGCAGTCATCAGCGAAGATTCTGATATGCGATGATATGTTAGTTGGGAGGTCGTTGATGTAGATAAGAAAAAGTAATGGGCCAAGAACGCTCCCCTGTGGGACGCCAGAAGAGACATACGAAGAGGGAGAGGAAGAATTATTAACGATTGTGAACTGCTTGCGAAGTGACAGAAAATTGCGTAGCCAAGATAAAGTGAGGGAGTCTAATCGGAGGGCAGATAATTTTGAAATAAGGCGACAATGGGCGACACGATCGAATGCTTTGGCGAAATCAAGAAATATGCAATCAGTCTGTAGGCCATTATTTATGTTGTAATGAATGTCTGTAGTGAATTCTAGTAACTGTGTTTCGCATGACATGCCCTTTCTGAATCCGTGCTGGTTTGAAAAGAAGAATTTGTTAGTCTCGAGGTGACTGTATACGTGGGAGGCGATTATGTGTTCGAGGAGTTTGCAACATATGCATGTGAGCGAGATTGGGCGATAATTTTTAGGTGAGTTCTTATCTCCGGATTTAAAAATGGGTACTACTTTGGCTATTTTCCAGTCGTCTGGAAGTTTTCCAGACGATAGCGACTGTCGAAAAATGTGGTATAATGTAATGCTAGATATGGAAACAGTATTTTTAATTACCTTAGAGTTGATATCATCTATACCAGCTGATGAGGATGCCTTAATCTGTTTAATTCGACACGCGATACCCTCCACCGTAATTTCAATAGGCTGCATGTATTGGAAGTTGTAATCAGGGATATGTGGTACGTCAGAAGAATCTTCTTGGCTAAATACAGATGAAAAAAAGGTATTAAAAGTAGTGGAGCACTCGTAGTCTGAAAGCGGAATGTTGTTTTCATTAAGTAATGACAACTGGTTGGAACCGTGGTCAGGGGATATGAGGCGCCAGAATTTCTTTGGATTATTTTGCAGAAGAGAAGGTAGGTCGTTGTGAAAATATTTTTCTTTGGCGTTGCATATTGCTTTACAGTAGTCAGTCAAGTACTGCTTGTAGTTGCTTATAGGTAGCGAGTTAAGAAGCACGAAGCTCACACACAATGCAAACTGAAATAAATAGCTATGATTTTGAAAAATATGAATTTTAGCATAAATGCTGTTGTTTGCTTTTGTTGAAACTTGTCCAACCAACCAATCCGCAGAAACGTATGAGGTATCTTCGCAGCCTTTAAGGTGATTCGAAAGTGAAAATTATGTTCAACATTTCTTCGGACGCCTGTGAATGGTCGGATAGCACGCGGGATGGCTTTCAGCTCTCCCATAGTACAGTATCTAGTACTGTGAATCGTTAACCACTTCCTCTAAACACACAAGTTTCAGATACTTCATGTGTTATAGTTTTCTTGTATCTGGATGATCGGTACTGCTTAAAGCCCTCTCATAGTCGAGTGTACCACACACTAAATTGTCGAACACAGGAGCCCATCTTTTCGCAGGCCTGGGATGGCATAATTTTGTCCCATAGAAGAGTTCCAAGTACTCTTAATTGTTAAACAATTTTTGTAAACATTTTTGTATTGCACCCTTTGACTCCCTCTGAAATGTTTCTGAAACTCACGTTGTATTGTGATGCTCCAGGATTGTGGCATTGTAAAAGCTTCCTTCACCTCCCTTTGTTTGGCACTGCCTTTGGACAAAGGTGTGTGCGCAAAGTTCATCGGTGAGTGATCGGCACCCTTGGTGTCTAGGTTAGCCAGATGTTGCAAGCAATCGACCAGGGAGACATACAGACAGGAGTGGAGCGGGGGGTGAAATGATGAGTACGCAGGGGTGTAAAGAGAGGTCACGCACGTAGATTTGGCATACGCACATTGCCGCGGCTTGACATGAGTGACTCTTTGTCACGCGAAATTATAAGGTTTCGTAGAAGCCTGAAATGCATTGTAGCATATGGTTCCCATCAGCTAATTTGCTCTTCGTCATGGTGGTATATCTTTTTATGTTGCACGAAAATTAGACGGAAAGAAAGTTGACAGCAAGTAAATTAATCGTACGTTCGCCACTCTTCATTAGAGGCACTTATAGTAGGATGCTACTCCGTTAGCCAGCATATGTACCCCCCCATGACCGAAGCGCCGCAATCACTCTCCTACGCGGTAAAAGGAACAGTCCCACTCTCGCACTCGTCTCCTCGTTTTTCAAGAACACGCACTAGCACACTGCAACGTGGCGTTGTTGTCCGCCGGCGGTGTTACCAATTGCCCGTCTTATGACGTCGGTTTTGAGAGCGCGCTCCTTGGTGCAGGCCTGCGTGCATCCGCCTATGAGTTAGAACTGTCGCTGCCACTGGAAGTCATATTAGACTGCGATCTCATTGGTTTAGTGCTCCTTCGCTTCCGTGCTCTATTTGCGTTCTTTATTTGCTCTGTTGGTACCGTAAGACGAAACTTCAATGCACTGAATGAAATTAGATGCGCCACCTCTTGTTCTCTCTGTTTTTCTGGCTACTAACATAAATGAGCTTCACGAAGAGACAACGGGTATCTGTATGGCTGATGCACGTTATCTGATACACCCCGGCTTAGCCATTGAAGTCTGGATAATTCATATCTGTGCTTTCCATGACGATAGTTATAGCGCGAGAACAAAACGACGACACAGAGACAAGAAGGACACGAAAGTTCCTGCACTGATCTGGGCGACACTGGGGCTTTTTTTTGGGGGTGGGGGGGGGGGGGGGGCTAGTACAACTGCAATAAGACTCTGAAAGGTAGGCGATATGGGACAACTTGTGACAGAGAGGCGTTACGCACGAAGCCATATAAGACCATTGGTTAACCGGAGGTCCTGTGGCATTCGGGAAGAGAGTACAATGCCTGCTGATTATATCTACATTGGTGATAAGTGGCTGATAAAAACGTGACCAGAAACTCTTGCTGCCTTCGAGATCAGAAATTTTTATGCTGCAGGTGGAACGAAAGAACATGCCTGAAAGGCGACGAACACCCACAAACACGCCTGTGAGAGGTGCGTGCTGCTTTGGCAAAGAGATAGCGCGACAAATACGTTCACATCACTGCCCTGTTGGAATGTTTTCTGAGTGGCGTCACTGACGTGTTCGATCGGTGTTTCTTCGATGAGCCGCGCAAGTGCTCCACAGGCGCTTCTGATGCCACGCGCCTTCTAGGTGCATTTTTATCAGCGCTTCTATCGCGCACTCCGCACTGTCGTCGTGCCATGACCACCGTAGAACGAGCTCGGAGCAAACTCGTCTGCCCGAGAAACTCAGACCATCCTTAATAGCACCCCTGAACTCAAGGTTCACTGCCTGTACTATCGCGAGCTAGATGGCGTGCGCTGTGCAGTAAACAAGGCTTCTCACTATTTACGCCTCAGCTTCCCTCCTTAAGGCATGCTGGCGGGTAAGCAGAGTTCTACTGTTCTTTTGCTATAGAGCACAACACTAAAAAATACACACAAAGCAAACCGTAAGGAAGATGCACGTCAGTAGCCCCGCTGCGGTACGTGGTCTAGTGGCTAAGGTACTCGGCTGCTGACCCGCAGGTCGCGGGATCAAATCCGGGCTGCGGCGGCTGCATTTCCGATGGAGGCGGAAATGTTGTAGGCCCGTGTGCTCAGATTTGAGTGCACGTTGAGGAACCCCAGGTGGTCGAAATTTCCGGAGCCCTCCACTACGGCGTCTCTCATAACCATGTGGTGGTTTTGGGACGTTAAACCCCACATATCAATAAAATCAACGCATGTCAGTAACAGATTGCATGAACGAACGTAATGAGTCATATCTTCTGCTTAGTCATGTCGAAACTGAGACCCCTCCCCCAAGGACAATGAACTACTCTAAGAGGCACGTGTGTGCAAGAAACTTATAGACTAGTTTGTTATTATTACACAATTACTTGATTATAGAAACCGTTCAAACGGAAGGGTCATATATTCAGGAAAGTTTTGCGGGCATAACTCCCTGAGTGCAACATGGGAGAGGGTTCTCGACACAAGCCAGACAAGGACGTCCAGCCAGCCGCTACGAGCACAGGTCCGCGTGAGAAATCGCGGATAGTAGGGAGTTTTAGAATTGCGCACCGCGAGCCCTTGCGGTGCGGTCGCTGCCACTGCGTGTGCGTCGTAACGCGAGTCAGCGTTCACGTTCGCGGACCGCACGCAAAAAATCCGAAATTGCGTGCGGTAATGGCGGCCCGCATGTGGCCCGCAAGCGCTGGTTTCGAGGCTACGGTATCGCTGCGATCGTGCGTTGCGGATCGCAGCAGGGCAAACGCTATTCTAAAACTCATATGGTGCCCGCTACGCACGCAACGCCCGCAGCGCTTGCAAACGGTATTCTAAAGCTCCCTAGTATCGTCCCTTTGCGCCAGCTTTCTTTTTACGACCCCCCACCCCCAAAAAAGAGAAAAAAAAATTACGGCATATTCACGGGGTGAATGATGATGAATGGGCGAAGCTCCGGAGGGATTCATCGGTAAACTGTGAATCTTCCGTGTAATTCGCCCAGTCGATCATCATGTAAAGACGTGAGAAACGCTGTGTGTGTATATACACAAATCAACTTTTATTTGTTCTTAGACGATGGATGGCTTGCGATGTCCCTTGCCTCGCGCGCTCGCACATCGGGATTCTGTCTGCGAGCGCGCGCTGCTGCCGCCTTGCGCTCTCTCCGCTGTGCAGCCTTATCCATCCGGCGACTCCGAGCGCGCGCCAACAGCGAACGGATTTTATTACAACGCTCCCCCAGCGTACGTCGCCGCACTAAATCAAACGATTGCCTTCAACCAATGACACGCGCCATATGTGACATCATTCCTATTTTATAAGATCTCGCGTCTTTCATCAACTACAAGTACCGCTTTCTAGTTTATAACATCTTGCATCTTTTCATCATCAGCTACAAGTACCACCATCTAGTAAACACTACAAGAACTAAACGAGAGGTTGCTACATACAGGAGACGGTACCGCCATCTAGTGAACACTGCAAGAACTAAACTAGAGGTGGCTACATACAGGGGACGGTACCGCCATCTAGTGAACACTGCAAGAACTAAACTAGAGGTGGCTACATACAGGCTACAGGGGACGCACAGCCCACGCCCTAAGGAGCTTCGCCCCTAAAAACTTGGGGCGCACGCTTCGATAGGCGCAAACGACACGTAAAAACACCCGCTGCGAAGCCCAGTGATCCTTGAGAGCCGTGCTTTTTGTTTCAAAGCACTAGCCTCGAGGAATGCTCTCTCCTTTGCGTAACTTCTGTTGATAGGGACTCGCTAGTACTGGGTTGCCGTTGATGGGTACTTTGTGTCAAATCGGCTACTTTTCCACCTGTTTGGCGACGATAATTTTCAGTTAGCGCAAGGGCTACCTTTAATTTCCGGTTTTATTTATTCATCATTTATTGAAGAGAAATCTGTTGATAGTACCACTCAAGTTTTATTCGGATTTAAATAGACAATGACTTGGCTGTTTTCGCTGCACTTCGCTTGAGTTCTGGCACCTTTTCAATACCACACTATACGTCAACCCTGCTTATTATGCACTGGGCAGGTCATCAATGTTTCGTGTGCGACGGCTGGTATTTTTAACTGTCGCTCAGTCACAGACGTGTGCGTCAATACGCGAGTTCTTCAGACACAGACATGAGTTGCCGTATCAGTTTTGGGGGGTGTTTAAAATGGGTTGAGCCAGGGTGCAGGTTTCCGGTTTCAGAGGGTCTCCTTTATTAGGGTTTCCATTTCATCTCTGAGACTTGTATAGCAGCTGCATAAGTGCAGGCACGTGGGGCACTATACTGACATCGCTGATGTCGGGTATAGGGAACCGAAGCTCAAGTTTGCGAAGCGATGACAACGCCCCTTCTGGCCCTGGCGGCGAGCTCCGGAACACTTGAGGAGAGACGCGAGAGAGGTCGCAGGCGAGTGAGTGTGTTTCGCCGAAACGGGAGTGCATGTGACACGCGTGCAACGCGTTCTGCAGTCGGTGCGGCGAACTTGGGCGCCGTGCCGTCAGCTTGGCACGCTCGCTGTGCGAAGTTGCCTTTCCGCGATAAAAGAAGCGGCCCCACGGAAGCGTCGCCGAGGTCCGAAGTATTCTGTTGTGGGCTGCCACTGTAATGCAGAAAACACCAAGGGACGCTCTCCATGTGTAAAGCTGTATCAGTTTCCCATCTAGTCACTGCCGGCGAACACAGCCACGTTGGCGAAAGATAGCGCAAGCATGGCACGAGAGCCGAAAAAAAAAAGCAAGCGATTCAACTTGACTTGCTGTGGTTAAACTTAGCTTGCTGCTTCGCGGCGACGTCGGCGGGCCACGCGCGGCACGGAGGACATGACTCTAAATCTTCTCGGACATTTTAATTCCATGACCGCATAACTTTAGTTTTAGGGGCGAAGCTCCTTAAGACCTCACGATGTCCGCCGTCTCCCGTCTGTCCTTAACACGTCTTCATGTGTCCGGGATTTTTGAACCATTTTCCATGTAACCTTCAACTTATAAGCAACAGAGGGCGTTGGTGGTAACCGTTTTGCATGTAACCTTCAACTTATAAGCAACAGAGGGCGCTGTGGTTACTTGTAGATGTACAGAAGGTCACGCTAGAGATAAAAGATAAATACAAATATCTGGGCGTATGGATAAGCAATGGGTCCGAGTACCTAAGGGAACACGATATATACGTGTTGACTAAAGGTAACAGGAATGCACCGGTAATGAAAAACAGGGCACTGTGGAATTACAATAGGTATGTTGTTGTGAGAGGAGTATGGAAAGGGGTCATGGTTCCTGGTTTGACGTTCGGCAATGCGGTTTTGTGCATGAGATTACAAGTTCAAGCAACATTAGAAATTAAGCAACGTGGAATAGGTAGGCTTGCCTTAGGAGCTCACGGGAATACACCAAATCAGGAAGTACAAGGTGATATGGGATGTACATCATTTGAGAGCAGAGAAGCTAGAAGCAAGATAAAATTTGAGAAGCGATTGAGAGAAATGGGGGAGGAGCGTTGGGCTAGGTAGGTATTCAGCTACTTGTTGTACATGAAGAATGTCGATACAAAATGAAGGAAACGAATTAGAAAAATTACTGGTAAATACTTAGAAAACAGCAGCGGGCTAAACCAAAAAGAATTATCGGTTAAGAAGAAGGCGAGGGAACCTGAGACCAATATGTCGAGAATTGGCACGGTTAACAAGTCCGCACTAGAGATCTATCGAACTTATAAGCAGGAAATTGCCAAGGAAAGGATCTATGATAATATTCTGAGTAGTTCTTTACTGTTTGAGGCCAGGACCGGAGTATTGCGAACCAAGACATATCGAACCAAATACCAAGGGGAGACGCGGTGTGCAGTGCATGTGGCGAGGAAGACCAAACTACCGAACACTTGATAATGTTCTGTAAAGGGCTTCACCCTATAGTTCAGGATGATGGCGCAGAGTTTATGAAAGCACTGGGGTTTAGGGACAGGGAGGGCAAAATAGACTTTAAGCGGGTAGAAATAACTAGAGGGAGGTTATCTGTTGGGTGGCTAAAGTCAAGGCATGACTGAAAATTAAACCCTTCACTGCAAAGTACGAATCCTCAACCTCACTATTTGAAAGAAAAAAAAAATCTAGTTTTTGATTCAATAAGTATTACGGCTTGGTGGCGCTAGCCACCGCCCGATCTAAAGGGTACAGCCATATCTATCCATCCATCCATCCAAGTGATGGCGCTGCTGACAACGCTATATATATATATATATATATATATATATATATATATATATATATATATATATATATATATATATATATATATATTAGGGAAAGAAGTGTATACCTAAGGGCTCGTTTTTCCGTGTTTTAACACAATATTTATGAGATCAAACAGACAGTAATGCCAAGGAATGTACAGGGGAAGTTATTAGAACCAATGGAATGTAAATAAGATGAAAGAAAAGTGGATGAAAAAATAAACAGCCGTGAGCAAGAATCGAACCTACGACCTTCGAATACCGCGTTCGATGCTCTAACCACTGAGCTACCACAGCGGCCTTCGCTCCATCCACTTTTTGGGTTTATATGTGAATTTAGAAGTAGGAGTGACAGTCAGGGCCATCTATAAGCGAAACGACGAGTGTGAAAACACTCTTATGCGCATGTTTGGCGTCACGTAGCACGTGAACTTATTATGAGTGGGCAGCTGAATAATTGTCCCTCTTATATGTATATATATATATATATATATATATATATATATATATATATATATATATATATATATATATATATATATATATATATATATATATATATATATATATATATATATATATATATATATATATATATATATATATATATATATATATATATATATATATATATATATATATATATATATATATATAACCACGTTCCATACCACACAATCTCTTCTCTCATATGGACGAAGACGAACGCAGGAAAGCGCGACGCGCTGAGTATCAGCGTCGCCGTCGACGGGAAGCTACCGCGGAGACAAAAGAGAAAGAAGCGGATGCAAAGCGGCGACGGCAACAACAAAGTTCTACACCACAGACTGGGGCTAAGGAAGCGAAGGCTAAGCGGGAAAAACGCCAAGCTGACGCACAGTTGAGAGAACTTGAAGCGTATGCAAGGCAGCAATACCGACAAGAGAATTCTACACCAGAGACGATAGCTAATGAAGCTGTGATAATGAAGTCAAAACGTAACCCGAAACTCGGAACCTCATATCAGCTATAAAGAAGAATCACCGCTATATCACAATCGGTCTCAGCACTATCTCTTTGAATAAAAAAAACATATAAGTAGCACAACCACAATCAGTCTCAGTACTATCTCAACTTTAATCGCAATAATCCCCTCCGAAAGCTTCGCCCGATAATTATCTTGAAGCAGCTTGAAATGCAGTGATTTTTGTATTTATTTTTTTCAGCACGCCGCAAATGTATGCACATGACAGTACACGGTTGCTACAGCTAGATACCACATCAAAGCAACAATTATATGGTTTCCATAAACGTTAACACAGCACATCGTACAGTACGCGGCTTCATTTCGGCAGAATGAGACTTACCTAGAGGCATACGGCGTACATGGTATTATGACGGAGGACCCGAGAAATATATTTAACAGTGACGCGGGCGTCTTAGTCTTCTGTCATCTGCTCCAAAACACAAACTTGACGAACGAGCTTTACTCCTTTTGTTAGATTCGCTTCTCGAAAGTGCTTGTCCAGCTGAAAGATCTTTATGAAGCCGCACTGCAGGTGGTACAGTGGGAGGTGACTCAAACGCAGCATGCGCTCTTTGCACGAGCACGTAAACGAGCGGCAGCGCATTGAAGGGAAGGGAAAACGCGCGTTATACGTCTCCAGTTTCTACTTTTCCACCAAAGATGCCGCTGCCTGTTCAGAGTCGCAGCGCCACCATGCGTTGCTTCGGCTTCCTATCGCCGCGAGTTTAAAAGCAATTCGTGTTTAGAACGGGTGATCCATCAGTCACGGATGTGGGATGACACGTGTGAGCCACCAGGATGTTCCTGTTGATTGTCTTCTTTTAGTTTGTGCAGGCATAGGCATGTAACGTGGTGTATTTTCGTGTGCAGAAAAGTGCGTCTGCGCGTCTTTTTGTCATGCATCTCAGTGAACTATGCTGTGAATCCATGTTTTATTGTGTGACAGATTACTCTGCATGAGTGCCTCCAGCGTCGCTGACTTGGTACAATATCAATTATTCGTGACAAGTACTTGTGTCAACTTTATTTGTGCTTGAACTGTACACATTTCTCACGAGAGAATTGACACACGTTTTGCGCTGCCATCTTTTCTTGTTTAATCTGTCACAGGTTTTGAGACGGGGTTGTAGCACGTAGCAAGCTCAGTGTCTAGGAGGCATAGTCTTGTAAACTTTCACATGGCAAGCTGCTTTTGCTCGGGGATGTGTCCATCCCTCGGTGACCACCTACTCCCCCACTGCTCATGCGCCAGCTTTCATCTCCTTCTCCTCGCGTGAGCACGAACGAGGGGGAATGAGGTGTCAGAGCGCTGCCGGCACTTCGTTTCTTCTCTCCCATTTATCTCTCCGTCACAGCTGTGAACTCGTGTATAAGGCTGTGTTCGCTCGCGTCGTTGCAGTCTCCTAGCAGCGCTGGGTGTTCACTTTGTGGCGTGCACACGGTAATACACACAAATTGGAGGGGGTGGGTAACATTAACGGCACGCAACATATACACAGCTCCACACACAAATGAAACATACGCGGAAACAAACAAATGGAAACAAAAATGAAAAAAGTGAACACCAGCACTGCTTTGCTACCGCACATGGTTTCCCTTTAGTAGGGGATGGTGTAGTTTCTTGAGCGCAATTTCTCATAGACGTTTCTTCAATAATATTATTTGGGGTTTGGTGTCTCAGCACCATGATATGATCATTAGAGATACCGTGGTGGAGAGCTCAGAAAATGTCGACAATCTACTGTTATTTAACATGCATCGACATCGCTTGAGCATATCATCACCCTCGATACGCGACCGCATCAGCATCCAAGCACCCTAACCTTTACTCCAATATGGTGTATGGGGTAAGGAGAGAGCAGGCTAGTAGGATTTCTAAAAGACCCCTCCCGTCCTCCTCCCCCCCCCCCCCCACCGCCAAAGAGAAATAAAAGAGACAAAAAGACGTGTCGGCAGGTCTGTCGAAGCGTTCAGTGGACCTTCTCTTCTTCTGCCAGCAATTCAGCAGATGGTCAGATGTCGTTTGTTTGGCGGATGCTCTAGAGACTGTCAGAACCACACACCGTGCAATCTGTCAACCTCTCAACCTAGACTGACGTACGAGGTGTTGCTGAGCCTCGAAGAAGCCCCAGAGTTGTTCCTTGCCTTTTTCTGTTTGTATTATATATATATATATATATATATATATATATATATATATATATATATATATATATATATATATATATATATATATATATATATATATATATATATATATATATATATATATATATATATATGAATTCCTTGCTTCTTTTTTTTCTTTATCATATTATTGTGCTGTGGTGCCGTTTCTGAGCTACACTCCAGACCAGTCTAATCGAGGAAACGATGCCGACAAAGTCTGAATTAACGTCTTAGACCGCATGGAAAAATCAGTGCGATTTTTTTTTCGCCATATGCGAGGAGATGTTCGGCTCCTTATATCTTCGCTTGAAGTGATTGAGCGTACAACACACGAACTTTTCATAAAAGAGAAATGGAATATACGGCTTGAAAATGGTCAGAATTCTAACAGTGAAATATGGAGATGAGAAAAATACCACCATGACGCACACGTTACACTAATTTCTCGCAGTAACGCCCAAAACATGAATGAAGCGCTGTACGTAAAAGTGGTAGTTTAAGCAACACGCAGCAAATGTAAAAAAAGAACATCCGTTATGCGTAATGTAATTACGGTGAAAAGAATACTGCAACACCATATATGCCCGCCATCTTCACGTGTTTATTTTTATCTGTCAGCTGTTTCACTGCCACCCACTGCCGTTCATTCACTACAGCCACATCATGGTTATATATTTCACGACCCAGCGCTCCTTCTCTCAATGTTGAATCGTCACCATCCATTAGCGTTCTGTGTGGTTTAGGAGCCAATGGCAAATACCCGGCGTCTCGTCTGAATCGAAGGAATTAGCATAAGGTCGCAGGAAACTGTTCGAGTGAGAACCCGAGATTAATGAATGGTGACTGTTCTGACAGGGACGTTGCCCCGTATCTTGTCTTATTCGTAGCCATTTAGCTTGGACATTTCTTCGCCTTAACGGAGGCGTGTTGATTCGAAATAACGCAAAGGATGTAGATATGAAATGAAAAAAGAAAAAAAAACGCACTTGAGGGGGGAGAATCGGGGGAACGCTATAGTACAGCTATATACCAGGCGTCTATATCTCATTTCCATTCACGATTACGGGTATGCACGGGGAGAAGTACCTTCTCGGATCTTCGTGACGTAATTAGTCTAAGTGCATTCACCCCTGCTTCGTTAAGCATGATGCGCGACTAAGCCTCAGTTGGGGGTGAGGGTTAACAAGAAAGGGGGGTTTGTCGGACCACACTATACAGCGTGTCGGATTGGTAACTCGAGACTGCCGATGGGCGGGTAAGCTGTACAAAGAGACATTTCTTTTCCTTTAGGTATTACTTCGAGAGGAGTCTGGAGTCATTCATTTTCCGCAGCTATATTCCGCTAATTAGAATGACACCCGGTCTCTCAAGGGCTGGTCCAGGTTGGGTAATTCTGTTTCGCGCGTTGGTGGACTCGCATTTGGACGGAGATTCCAGCCCTTGGCGCGAGCACGGAGCTTCGGCGAAGTGCTCTAACTACAAATTGCGCACCGCCGGCAGCTGTCGGTAGGTGTTAACCACGCTGCAGCACACCACGATAGGAACCTATAGTGTCAGTGAACATTAGTGTAGATTAGTAACATACCCAGAGCGCAATGAAAAGTTTGAAGACGTTGGAGTAGCCTCTAATGGATACTGATTAAAAGACTGCGTGTCCAGGTTGTAGACTGCCTATAAAGTACTTTGCCTAAGCTCTGGTTTTCTGTTGTTAGCTGATAGACGTACTTCATTTCATGTCATGTATTTTACCTTAATGACCGCCACAGGGGGGGGGGGGGGATAAACAACAAGAGGGAAGCAGGGAGGTTAACCAGGCACATGCCCGGTTTGCTACGCTACGCTGGGGGAATGGGAAGGGGGCATAAAGATGAGAGTGAGGAAAGAGAAGAGAAAGAGAGAGAAAAAAAACAAAAAAAGAGGATTGTTAGTCAATCGGTTGGCGCGTATGCAGCGGTGGCACTACACAAAAGTTAAAAGGTGGTCACGTAGGCCTGTAGTCCTCAAAAAGCACAAGACAGCTTTGACTGCTTTTTGAGCCGACGAAAGGCGATGACGGTGTTCCAGTAGCATCTGCACAGAGAGTGGCCGATCGTCCAATTGTCCCAATGCGTCGGAAAGCTTCTGTCTTTCAGAGGCAAATCGAGGGCAATGGCATATCAGATAATCTATGTCTTCTTTGGTGCACCAGATGTCACATTCCGCATTGTCGGTCAATCTGATGAGGGTTCTATATGCTTTTGTGAAGGCAACCCCCAACCAAAGGCAAGAAAGAAGTGAAGCTTCATGTTGACGAAGTCCGGATGAAGGTCGAAGTTCCAGTCGAGGGTTTATTTGGTAAAGTGTCGTATGTCTTATGCTTGGGGTGTTCCACTCGTGCAGACTCAGACTACGTGCCAGGTGACGAAGTTGCTTTGCAGCGTCAGTCCTTGACAAAGGAATCGGAAGGGTGTGCTCTTCTTGGTGCGATGTGCGAGCCGCGTTGTCTGCGGAATCATTGCCACTGATCCCACAATGGCCTGGAAGCCACTTAAACTTGACCTCGTGGCCTGTTTCTGTGACGTGGTGAACAAGCTTGACAACTTCAGTCAGTCCTTCGATGAGGTTGCCATGAACAATTAACTTACGACCCCCCCAGTGGTGTTACATAAGGGGTGGGGTATACGATATAATGAGGAAAAAACTACGGAGACTGTTCACACACAAAAAAATCTTGTTAATGCGCCCGTGAAGGCAGTTGAGGTGACGATGGAAGCGATGTGGAGAAGAAGGCCGTTCCAGTCTTTGGCTGTGCGATAAAAAAATGATGACGAGCAAGCAACAATGCGCGCACTTGGACGAGCAACGTCATATGAAGGGCCTATGCACTGTGAAATGCGTGAAGGGGGAGAAATGTAAGGTGCGTGACGAAGTGAACTGTTGTAGAACTTGTAATATAATGATAAGCTCGAGATACGACGACGATGAGCCATCGATTCCAACCCAGAATCTTCTTTTCAAAAATTAAACACTGATGTCGTATGAGAACGATCAGTGAATACACCTTACTGCGCGACTCTGACTCGATGGCGTCGCTGAGGTAGTTCTGATGAGTATTCTATATGGGCAATGCATATTCGAGCTTAGGAATGACCAATGTTTTATATGCGTGTAGTTTGCAGACCCCCACTGACTTCATTACACGAACTATGTATAAAAGAAGAAGTTATTTTTTCTGCCTTGCTATGTTCATTTACTGCAGCTCTTAAAAATGTAAACGGATTGAAAATTTTATGCCTATGGACCGGTAAACTAACAAAATACAAAGGGAAGGCTATCATAAGGTACAAAAATAAGGGTATGAAGGCATACATGAATTTCAATTTTGTTTACAACTATTGCTATTATAAATACATATGCTCTGAAACGTTCAGTACGCGTAAATAATAAAGATAGTTGTGCAATAAAGGAAGCACTATTTACTAATTTCAGTCAACTCATATTTTTACCGATGCACTAAACAACAACATCGCTAAATCACACTACGACAGAATTGTGTCACTGATATACTCTACAATAGGGTCATCAGGCTCTGATTTCAGCAGAGTAGAATCATATATAAATCGACAAATTTTCAGAGGTCTCTTTGAAGGGAATGCAGCCTAATTAAGGGGACTCGACAACCTATAGCTCCAATTAAAATATCACCCTTATGGCGTAGAAGTGGGGGTCTGCCAAATCTCAAGGGATACTTCGAGGAGGCTGGTATATTTTGTGTTCGCGCCAATCGGAGCATCGTATACAGTCTTAAGGCGCTAGACGCCCCGCTAGATAAGGCCATTCAGTTGCACCACGGGTAAACCCCGAGACAGGTGGCTTGAATTTCATAAATAATTAACGCTAAGTGTACTACGTCTCGAATACAAAACAAAATGAAGCAGCGGAGTGACTTGCTATCGGGCTCAATGTCGGAGAGGCACAGGATTTCGCTTGTCGCCCAAATGAGCCACAATCAAATTACGTGCAATGATTTCTCCTACAGGCAGCGTTGTATTTTTTTGTCAACTCGTGAGTTATATGGGTATTCGCGCATGTTTAAATATCACCTATCAGCGCAGATGGCGTGATTAAAGAGCCTTAAGTATCAGTTAGTGGGTGGGGATAGAATATTTATGCGACATTTTTATTATATTTATTTCACGATATTTATATTGTTTTCAAGCAGCGGTCTGATAGTTGCAACACATAAGCGTCGTTATACATCCAATAATCTTCGATTATGGACATTCACATTAAGACATATAATGACATGTGTACATACAAAGACTCGCGCTGTGAATACTTATACCAGCCTGTCTTTACGTGTGTTCACTTCTTCGCGCTTCACATTGCTAGTATAGGTCAATTCATTACTGCGCATACGGATTGGTCCACCTCTGATTGTCCGCCATTGGCTTCATTAGTTTCCTTCGCAAAGTGCACTCGTGTGGGTGAAGGGAGGCGTAGAGTTCTTTAAATTTAACTGGAGGAGACTCTGGCGCTGCGACTGTTCCGCGACCATAGGAATGAAGGTAAAAGATGAATTTGCTTAGTCTTCGTATTTGTGGTGGACGAATCGCAATTGTGGCTTCGTTTTATTGCTGTGTTAAGGTTTTGTTTTGTAATAAAAAGGAACCCCTTTGAACTTCGTGACCCGATTTGAAATGTAAGCCTTAAAAGATTCTGGTGGTGAAGCATGAACCGCTGAACATTTCCTGATTTTCGTTTCGTGTCAAAACAGCTCCAAGCGGCGCGAACATAAACGAAGCCAAAGGTACGACGATTAGACGAATCCGTGTGCTACCAATCATTTTCATTCTCGCTGAAGCACGGTGCGTTTCAGCTCTCATAAACACTAGCGCCAGAGTTCTCTCTAGTGTATTTAAAGGAAACTCTGTTAAGCGATGACTATAAGTTTCTGATAATTAGCTCTTTATTACAACAGTCAACCAGCCTTAATATAAGTTACTTAATACGCCTCGACGAATCAGTGGCTAGGGTGCTAGGCCGCTGACTCGAAGGTCGCTGGTTCGATCCCAGCTGCGGCGGTGTCACTTCAATCGAGGTGACATGGTCTTTAGAGGCGCCGTGTATGGTGCAATGTCAGTGCGCCCTAAGGAACAAAAAATGGCCAAAATTTCCGGAGTCCTTAACTACAGCGTCTCTCATAACCATATCGTATTTTCGGAAAAGTAAAGCCTCACTAATTATTAGTAATAGTATAAGTTGCCTTATTGACTTTTATCAGGCAGTGTATCGGTTCAATTTGCTCTTCAAGAGGACAAAACTCACGGCAGAATACTGAAGCGCATATAGCATCTAACCCAGTCAACCTATCAAGTTCATCAATTGTACGAACATATTCAGAAGCCTAATATTATTTGGTATGCTGTGCGCGCATGTGCTGCCGAATGTGCTGTGTTTATCTCTCTTCCCTCTCTGCTCTCTATCTTTCACCTACATCATCCCCCTTCCATGCGCAGGGTAGAAAACCGGCTGCCTATAGGCTGGTTAACCTTTTCTGTTTCCTGAGAAAACGCTTCTAATAAAACTTGTTCCCAAAAGTGTTGCGGTACGCCTTGAATCAAGGCGATTGCAGGCCTCTTTATACAACTATAGTACTTCGTGTAATGAAAAGCATTGGTGAACCATAAAGCAATAACTAGACATGGCCTTCCTGGTTCAAAGCTGACCCTCGTGCCACGAAAACCTACTAATTATCTTCAGAAGTCTGGTGCTGCGCTTCGCCTGAAGCTGTGACCACGAGATCGCTATAATAAATGGCTCCACGTGCAAGTGGTGACAAGAGTTTCATCAGGAAATGGGCCGCGTGAGACGGATTGTCTCTCAAGACGCGTCCTTCACGTAGCCAATGTGCACGAGCTGTGGAAGGAAATTACATTCACGTGTAATCCAGTATATCACAGTTCATTAGCCTACCCACAGTCGATTTGTCGTGGCGTGGTAGGAAAAATATAGAGCAGCGATAAGTCATTACGTTCTCTGTGCGTTTCAGAAACACCCTAGAGAAAGAAAGGTCCCGAGGCTCGCCGACACTCTTTTTGATGAAAAAGGGCGGAGATGACGCAAATGGCTGGAATGTTACTTTTTTTTCGTAATATGCAGGAAATAAATCTCCTCGGGATCCCCATGACTTCGCATTAACTCAGGGTCACTGGAAACAGCCGAACACCTCTTCCGTGTACGCAATCACTTTTTTTTCTTTTTATTTGTGTGTGTGTCGGGGAGGGGAGTTACACTTTTTTTGCTTTTTCGGGCTTATAGACAGCCCCCTTTGACCTGTTGCTAGTCATACGAAAGCACCCGGCTGAGCTGTGTCTCGCGGTGTCACTTAATTATCTAAGGTATTTCTCCTACTTGGGTGGTGGTCATTCAGCCGCTTCTGAGCGCGCTCACCACATCGTAACTAATTGTGCCCGACTCTCTGCAGGGAGGTGAGAGCAGAGGGGAAGAGGGGGCAGTGTAAGAGTGAACAATGCGCCACCTCTTCCTAGTTTCTCTAGTCCTTCATTTGGAAGTTTTTGTCTTAGGTATTTATCGATGCGTTGACACATGGTACGTTCACAAAAACTCACACGGTCTCATACGCGCTTCCGTAGGCCGACTTCAGGGTGAAAGCCAAAACGCACTTTTGTAAATTACACAAGCAATTGAATACTGTCAAAAAGTGTTCCTAGAAACATTGCGACAAGAAAAAATCATAATAAATCATGAACGCATGCACTTAGGCGCGTACATGTGCACCCACGCTGGAGCGTACACTCGCAAACACACACACACACACACACACCCACGTACACATGCACGCACATCAAAACCGCAGTATGCAGTCACTTTGGTGTTTTCGAGCAATAGACGAAAAAAAAACATACCCATAGGGCGTCATCTTTTTATTCACCTAAAGCTCTCGAAATCGCAGAGCAGACTACACCGATCTGTAAACGAGGAAGAGAGAGCTTGAGAGGCAGTGAGAATACGAATATTGATGAACCGTTCAGAAAGAGGAAGCAGACCCCATGCACTCTGGCGGCACGTGCGCCATTTTCACCAGTCTTATTAAGCATAGTGATGAACATCCCCGTGGGATGTATAGATATGAGTATCTTGTTGCTGAGCCAACAGCCCCTGTTTTTTTTTGTCCCAATTCCTGGAAAAGAAAAACAAAAGGCGGAAGGAACGCCACTTCCATCACGGAAGGACGTGGTTATGCCTCTGCAACCGCATCCTCGGAACACCACGACGAGCCATGCCTAAGGTCATACTCAGACACTAGGTCTGATCGACGTCTGAAAGCTTACAAAAACTGAAACTAACCAAGAACAAACTTCGTTAGCGTTTGCCGGACTAAGCAATAGCACCGGAAGCTTGCTGTAGTCATTATTCTGAGCTAATGGTGAAAGGAAACTTTTGTCATAAGTGGCCTCTCTATCATCCAAGTCTTCGAAGCCGGTACTTTTTTTTCTGGACTACACGCCTTTATATCCCTTAATGTTGTACATACGTGCTCATGAAGCATAAGGTGAACTCCTTATGAATGAATAACTTTGAAGATCGTGAGATGTACGACCCCTTAGGCCAACACCACGGGGCGCTCTCACGTGGGTGGAGTTAGACCTATCGCAGGTTTTCTAACAATACTGTTAGCGCTGAAATTGAGACCGTCCCGTGTGATAGAAGAAGTAGGAAATTGCATACTTGTAAAGAAATGTGTGCATGGACAACGTTGTATGGCAAGGTGAGCATCTGCAATCGTGATGTCTATTATTGTTCATTCGGCCGAGTTTGCTCTACGTTTTTTTTATTTACTGCATTTTTTGGGGTATTTTTCTTCTTTTTTCACTGCAGAGCTTATATAAAATGAGTAGCTTATATTCATACGACATATTCTTCACATTCATACGGCATAAGCATATCATCCCTAAAACGTGACATTGATGTTGCTAATCATTCTGCGCGTCGCCGCATAGCCAGCCTCTGTTTGATTCACAAGTTTTTTCACAGTTCCCTCAATCAATCACCTTACATCATCCCACCAACGCGCATATCTCACCGCACAACCCATCCTTGATCAATCGCACGCGCACGCGCTTGCACTACTACTTTTGCTGCCTCATTTTTTCTTCGCACAGCAGTGGACTGGAATGGCCTTCCTCGTGACATTCCAGCCATCACGTGTTCATCGACGTTTGCGCAAAGCATAAATGTGTATTGTTTGTCAGAAGATCACTCTCTGTAACCTCCATTTGTTAACCCACCCCTTATGTAATACCCCGTCACCAGGGTTTTTACGGTATTAAAGTGAAGTGAAGTATGCTGACCTACATTCTAAAAGTAAGGACACGCAAACATAGACATAAGGCAGCGGTCAAGACACCCCGAATGCCAGTGGCTATTGTAGTGTGTTCACAAGACTTTTGCAAGGGCTCTGTTTTAGAATGAATCAATATCAACCGGCTCAGCCCTCTGTTATTCTAAGAAACGAATTTCAACCATTTCACAGAAATAAAGTCTGATTAGAACCGAAAGGTATGACGCTGACGCCTTTAAAAAGCACTATAACAACAATAACAGAAACAACCGCAACGTCAAGTATAAAAATGGCCAACACCAGCAGCATTAGCCTACACCGGTTAGGCTAGCATGCACGTTTACCACAGTGGTAATGCACTTCGAATTCCAAGCATTGAAAAAACAACTCTCTTGTATAATGGAAGAGTCCCGAATTGAGCGGGACTCGTCGTTGATGTGGCCTCCTGTGTCAGCACATGAGGGAGCATAATCATGCCGCCTTCGCTCCACTACGCTCACTGCCAATGCACTATGCGAAGCATACATTTTTTTGGAAAAAAAAGAGGAAAAGAGTATCTCGTTCTGTTTTTGTTTATGCGGCACGCAACACTCAAAGACGTCTCCGCCATCATCAATGACACTGGGGGTTGTCCTGACTTCTATCACTACAAAAGAGAATGACCCGATTTGCTACGGAACCACTGAACGCGCTTACGTGATAGCCGACCTAAACACATTTAAAACGGTGCCAGCCATAGCTTGAAGCCAAAGCGAGCGCTCGTGTCAGTAGGCATACTTGTCAAGTTTTGCATTGGCTGCCACACCAAGCGGGGCTGCTCGTTGAGTAACTTTCGGTTGCAACATTACCTATAGAATTTCAAACCGCAACTGTGCGTTTCAGTGCATTTGAAAAGGCATTTAAAAACGGTTCTCTCATCTTCGTACTTTAGTCGCAGCAACCAACCGGGAGACATGTAGGGTGTGCTTTGATCGGCTCAATCATTTCCCTTCATTTGCAATGCTCTTATTGTGTGAGTCACATGTCTCCGTTTGATTGATATGCAGAGTTTAACTTCCCGGAACCACAATATAATTAGGAGAGACGCCGTACTAGAGAACTCTGGAAATTTCGACCCCCAGAGGTTCTTTAACGTGCCCCCGAATCTGAGCAAACGGGCTTATAGCATTTTCACTTCCATAAAAAATGCAGCCGCCGCAGCTGGCATTCGATCCCGTGACCTGCGGGTCAGAAGCCGAGTAACTTTGCCACACACACACACACACACACACACACACACACACACACACACACACACACACACACACACACACACACACATATATATATATATATATATATGTATGTATATATATATATATATATATATATATATATATATATATATATATATATATATATATATAGAAAGAGAGAGAGAGATTTACGTTTCGGCCATGCCACGACCGAAACGTAAATCCATAAAAGAACTGCTTGCTTTCTCGTACGTGTACCAGCTTCTTTTCTTATACGGACAAGACCCACTGAATATATATATATATATATATATATATATATATATATATATACCAAAAACAAAAGTGATGCTGGGTCCGGGAAATATTATTCGTATAGGAAAGAAGACGCACGTACGAAGTTATTTTATTTGACGTTTCGGCCGTGGGTCCGGCCTTCATCAGAAACATCAGAAAATGTATATATATATATATACATATTGTGAGGAACCGGTTTATTCGGCCAGGCTCGAGCTCAATCACGCTGGTGATGACATTCTTAGATGAAGAAGATGTACAGGTGATGATGATTACAAAGAGAATAAAGAGTCATTCGCTTGTCGCGCTCACACTAATTCCCCCACGCGGTGAAAGCGGCCGCCCGGTCGCTTCACAGTATTATGAAATGCGTCGCGCATAAGGCTTTAAACGAGATACGTGCACTATCTCTGTTCCTCGGCAACGATGATCAGGACTAGCGCTAAGAGGAGAAAAGCGGTAATTGACAGGAGATGTCTCTTCGACCACCGTGTATGGCCCAATGAAGCGACTGATGAATTTGTCGCATAGGCCGGGGACGCGTAGTGGAGTCCATAGAAGAACTTCGTCACCAGGGGAAAAACTCACAACACGGCGAGACGAGTCATAGCGAGATTTTCGAGTGTCTTGAGAGAGGCCGGTGTTAACACGGGCCTGGTGACGGCAGTGTGCGAGACGAGATAGGAATTCTTCAGAGAAAGGAGCCGTCGAGGGTACAGGGGCCGAAAGGAAAGAGACATCCAGAGCGAAACTCGGCGAGCGACCATGGACGAGAAAAAATGGAGAAAAGCCGGTAGTGCGTTGAGCAGCCGTATTATAGGCGAATGTCACGAAGGGTAGATTTGCATCCCAGTTCGTGTGGTTGGGGTGAATGTACATGGCGATCATGTCCGATAGGGTCCGATGAAACCGTTCAGTCAATCCGTTGGTCTGCGGGTGGTAGCTAGAAGTGGTCTTGTGAACAGTGTTCGAGGCACGCAAAACTTGCTCGACAATGGAAGATAGGAAGACTTTGCCACGATCACTGAGGACAATGCGTGGAGCTCCATGACGCAAAAAGATGTGGCGAAGAAAGAAATCGGCGATCTCAGTGGCAGTCCCAGATGGTATAGAAGCTGTTTCTGCGTAGCGGGTAAGGTGGTCGACTGCCGTGACAATCCAGCGATTCCCATTGGATGATCTAGGAAGAGGGCCATATAAGTCGATTCCAACGACTTCAAAAGGTGAGGCGGGACAAGGAAGAGGTTGCATTAAGCCAGCCGGAGCAGTTGTCGGTCGTTTTCGCCGTTGGCAACGGACACAGCAGGCGACGTACTTAGCGACGGCTGAAGAGAGGCCAGGCCAAAAACAACGACTTCGTATTTTGTCGTAAGTCTTGTGGTAGCCTAGATGAGCAGCGGTTGGATCATCATAAAAGGCTCCCAGAACTTCACGTTGCAGAGAACGTGGGATGACGGGTACCCACTTGTTGCCATCGATGTGGTAAATGTAGCGACATAAAGCATCACCGACAATCTTAACTCGTTTAAGTTGGCGACGGAGTCTGGCGTTTGGAGGAGTAGTAGAGCCGGTCAAGCGGTCAACAATGGTGCGGCAGTATGGGTCGACACGTTGTTGTGAAACAAGGACGGATAGGGTGGCAGATGATGAACTTAGCGCTGCGATTGGAGAGGTGCTGTTGTTTTGGAGTATCGATGGTGAATTGCTTCCGCTGGGCAAAGGACAGCGCGATAGAGCATCAGCATCTTGATGCTTCTTCCCAGATCTGTAGGCGACATCGAAATCATACTCCTGTAAACGAAGCGCCCAGCGACCAAGGCGACCCGATCAGTTTTTCAGCGATGAAAGCCAGCATAGGGCGTTATGGTCGGTCACGACGGTAAAATGACGGCCGTGAAGATATGGTCGGAATCGTTGCACTGCCCAAACAACAGCAAGGCACTCCTGCTCGGTGATAGTGTAGTTCTTTTCTGGAGCGGTAAGAGCACGACTTGCGTAAGCAACGACGCGTTCGCGTGAGTTTTTGTCACGCTGCAAGAGTACCGCACCGAGACCATGACTACTTGCGTCGGTGTGAAGGATGGTGGGTGCGGTGGAATCGAAGTGGCACAGTACTGGATCCGACGTGAGGGCTTGCTTCAATGCCATGAAAGCGCTTTCGCAGTCTTCGGAACAAATGAAGGGGACGTTCTTTGCGAGGAGTTGATGGAGCGGAGACGCAAGTTCCGCGAAACCACGTATGAAGCGCCGGAAGTAAGAAGATAACCCAAGAAAGCTGCGCAGGTCCTTCTGACGTAGTGGACGAGGAAAATCGAGGACAGCGGCAAGCTTCTCGGGGTCGGGCCGAATTCCTTCTTTGCTGACAAGGTGGCCGAGAACCTTGATTGTCTTGCTAGCAAAGGTACATTTCTTGGTGTTAAGCTGTAGACCGGCTTTTGCAAGGCATGTGAGGACTTCGTCAAGACGTTGTAGATGCTGCGAGAACGTGGATGAAAACACTACTATGTCATCGAGATAGCACAGACATGTTTTCCATTTCAAACCACGCAATACGCCGTCTATCATGCGTTCGAAGGTGGCGGGTGCATTACAGAGTCCAAAAGGCATCACATTGAACTCGTACAACCCATCTGGCGTTGAAAAGGCGGTCTTCTCTTTATCAGACTCCTACATTGGTATCTGCCAGTAGCCTTACCTAAGGTCGAGGCTGGAAAAATACTCTGCGCCCTGTAATGAATCCAGTGCATCGTCGATCCGAGGGAGGGGATAAACATCCTTGCGCGCTATTTTGTTTAGCGCACGGTAATCGACGCAGAAACGCACTGTCCCATCTTTTTTTTGAACGAGAATAACTGGGGATGACCAGGGACTCGAGGAAGGACGTATGATGTTGCGTCGTAGCATGTCTGAGACGTTTTCCTCGATGATCTTGCGCTCTGTCTGAGACACGCGATATGGACGCCGATGTACAATACGAGAGCCGTCAGTCTGGATGCTGTGAGTAGCGGTGGTAGTCATGCTTAGGGCGGGCGAGTTCACGTCAAATAGAGAACGGTGTCTATTTAACAGGGCGAGCAAATATTCAGTTTGATCAGGTGTTAAGTCATTGCTTATTGTCGCCGACAGAGGTGTGGCAGAGGCATTGAATGGCAATGATTGCGACTTCGGAACATAGTTGTGGTTGTTGTTCGGAAGAGTAACAATCGCAACAGGCTCACTGTCGACAGCGCAAGATACTGTTGAGCCACAGGGGAGCAGTACACACTCGGGCGTTTGATTTATGGCGGTTAGGTACGTACACCCATCGAAGAAGCGAATAAGCCCCGGTGTGATCACAATGCCCCTACGAAGGGTATGACCGTAAGGGAGAATTAGTACGTCACCATCCACAATGTCGGTGCAATTAACACTTATAATTTCTTCGATGTATGGCCGAAGTACATAATCTGACTTGGTGACAAGGCGGATGCGTCCATCTTGTTCAAGCGGAGGAGTCAGTGGCGTTTAGATGCAGGAGGCGCTGATGACATGATATGAAAGCGGACGCAGAAGACAAGAAATCCCACCCAAGAATGAGAGCGTGGGTGCACTCACGAAATACCGCGAAAACAATGTGATGACGAATGCCTTCTATGCAGACACGAACGGTACACTGTGCAAGTGGACGAATGAGAGCGTTGGTCGCCGCAAGTAGAGGTGGGCCACCATAAGGTGTGGTGACTTTTCGAAGGCGGGAACAAAAATCAGCACGAATAATCGAAACGGCAGCGCCAGTGTCTACAAGAGCCTCAACACGTACACCTTCTACAAACACTACTATCAAATTCGATGGCTGCTCTGGAGGAATTGTTAGCTGTCCAAGGGATGCAGTTTCCCCTCCTAAAACTGCATTGGGGAGTTTTCCGCGTGGGCGTTCGTGGAATGGGAGGCGGGCCGTAGAGGCGACACTGAACGGCGACCTGGCGAAGGCGACCTGCGGCGAGACATACGGGAATTCCCAGGCATGTCCGTGTGGTAAGTAGGTGACGGTGAACGGTAATAGGACGATCGGGAGGGTGGCCGTAAGTAGTTCATGGTCGGACGGAAGCTTCGATGTTCTTCGGGAGCGTAGCCGCGTTGCTCGTCTTGTTGGCGCCTTCGACAAAACTGAGCGATATGTCCTCGATAACCGCAGTAGTAACAGACTGGTCGAGGTGGGCGCTGAGGTGCGTAGTAAGGTGGTGCACGCACTGGCGGTGATAACGAAGCCACAGGCGTATGGTCTGCTGTTGTAGGCACAGAAACGGTGGGTGCGGCAGAGAGCGCGGCAACTTCGGCGTACGTGCGCGTCTGGCGCACGCAGGGACCGTTGTAACACGTCAGACGCGATGCGGAGGCGATCTTTTGTTTAATCAGGTCTCTTAAGCTATCTTTTTCAGGAGGTAAAGTAACTTCTGCAGCACAGGAAGAGCAGCGCCCGTGCAGCTCTTCACGAACGATGTCGCGAATAAGCGCACGCAAGTCGAGGGGTGCAGGCAAACGAACGTCGGTGGCATCGTAGCAAAGGCGAAGAGACTGAAGCTCGTCAAGTCGCTGACAGATGGTTATCACGTCCTGGGTGGTGGCAGGATTTTGCGTGGCGAGGGCGTTAAAGGCGACGGTGTTAATGCCTTTAATAATGTGGCGTATTTGGTCGTTTTGAGACATGCCGGTGTTAACGCGCTTGCACAGTGCAAGGACATCCTCAATATAAGAGGTGTAAGATTCACCCGGCAGCTGCGTGCGTTGAGCGAGTTTCTTCTTAGCTGCCTCAGTGCGAACTGCAGGGGCACCAAATACCTGACGAATTTGCTGCTCCAAAGTGTCCCAGTCGGGAAGATCCGGGTGGTGGTTCCAGAACCAAGTTTTCGCAACATCAGACAAGTAAAATGGGACGCTGCGCAACTTGTGTGGATTGTCCCACCTGTTCAAATCGCTGACCAGGTCGTAGTTCTTGATCCAGTCTTCGACATCATCACCTCGGAGACCGGAAAACACAGGTGGATCACGCAGGCGAGTGTTGTTGGGCGGAGCGGGTGGCGGTGGCTGCAGTAAGACGGCGACGTTGGATGGGCCAGGGTTTTTTTGGGCCGCCATGGCAGGGGGTTGTATGCGACGACCCAAGCGAAGCTCCAGCGAGAACGGGCGAGAGGACTTGAGGGAACGAAAAGCACAGTCCACCACTTGTGAGGAACCGGTTTATTCGGCCAGGCTCGAGCTCAATCACGCTGGTGATGATATTCTTAGATGAAGAAGATGTACAGGTGATGATGATTACAAAGAGAATAAAGAGTCATTCGCTTGTCGCGCTCACAATATATATATATCTATATATATATATATATATATATATATATATATATATATATATTTATTTATATATATATATATATATATATATATGTGTGTGTGTGTGTGTGTGTGTATCTGTGGGTGTGTGTAAATAGCTTGCGCCCTATCATCTGACGTATATATATATATATATATATATACTTACATGATTGTGAAGTTCTGTATATATTGTATATTTATCCTAATGTAAATTATGTATAAAATTATAAGCGTATGGGTACGTGTTAGCACATGGTAGCACGTGTTACGGACTTCTAACGGAACTGGACATGTTTGTTTTAACTTTGCAAGTACTTAGTGCTCAGTGGTTGGGGTGTTTATTGCTGTCCTTAATGTTTGAACAGTGTTTCCTATAACTTGTTCCATACCACGATGGAGTAAATTTTTCTAAACACCCTCGGAGCACATGTGAAGCCGTCATTTTGGCATACACGGCCTCATGAACTGTGAGGCCTACGGGAAGAATTTTCGCTGTCCCATAGTAGCACACGAAGTACTCTAAATTATAAACAACATTTTCTAAACACACTCCGAAACAATGGGCGTAAGCTCGTTTCATCGATATCTATGGGAAGGCTTTATGCCCTCCCATAGTAGAGTTCATAGTACTCTAAATCAGTAACTAGTTTTTATATAGTGCCTAGAATATACTTCTAGGCGCTATAGTTTTTCTAAGCACAATGTTCTCCCATAGTTGAGTACGAAGTGCTCAAATTCGTTAAACACTTTTATGGACGAAGCTACTAAAGCCGTGGGTCTGTCCATGCATGTCTTTTGGGACCGGTTGGTAACCACCTAGTCGTATCACTCACTCAGCAGGTAGCACCGGTGTGAGTGACAGACAGATGGACGGACAGACAGACAGACACACAGACATATACGCGAACAGACAGACAGACAGACAGACAGACAGACAGACAGACAGACAGACAGACAGACAGATGGATGGGCGGACAGAAGCACGGATGGACGGAAGCATGGAGCACGGATCGACGCACGGACGGATGGCCGCATTGACGGACAGAACCGTGGATGGACGGGTAGATAGAAGCATGGACGAATGGCCGGATGGACGCACAAATGGTTGGACGGACACTTCTCCCAACTCATCATCATTCACTCCGTGTATATGCTGTGATTTTATTCTAAACACAAGGCTTTTCGTTTTAGGAACGGCTGACTGCTCTCTCATGGTTGAACATCACGCACTCAAAATCTGTAAACGCTTTTTCTAAACACATAATGGCATCTTTTCTGCCTTGCCCTCGGCATGACCAGAGTTTCTACTGGCTGTCTAGTGAATGTCACCAAAGGTAACCATTTATCTTCAAAATTCGCCGTAAATATTGCCACTGTAGACGTATAAGTGGCATGCCTAATTGAATAAGCGGAACGTTCTGCATAACCCTGTATATAGTACAGTACTTCATGACCACTAAATTATATTGATGTTTTCATTTCCAGTCACATCGCTCAGTGCAGCACAGGAGTGCTTGGTGCGTCTGGTTCTCTGACTAGCCGTGAGATTTGTATGCGGCGCAATGGCTAGCGTTCGTTATGAATGGAACGCTCATGTTAGCTTTCCATCGCAATCCGCTCGTTTCAAAAGTGAAAGTGTGGTTAATCTTAGTGAAAAGCGCGAAAGCGTTGTTTGTCGACAGATTTACGTCCCCATTCACGAAATAAATGGCTAAAAGGTACCGTCATGGAAGTGTCGAAGGCACCGATCATAGGTGATTCTTATACCATTTCAGTGTGAAATAGAATGGCTCTGAGCCCCACTGTCTATTTCTTATAGTCACCTATATCACTGTATTGACACCATACGTGTGAATGCACTGCGTCAGAGGCCTAAGATAAATGAAAGAGAAAACAATGTAAAATATTATACAGCAAATATGTTTACTGCACACGTTTTCCGAGAACGTGTGCAGATATGTCACCCTAATGTCACCTTAATTTTTTTATAGGGTTAAGTGCCGAGCCGGCCAGGAGAGAGTAAAAATCTGAGGAGATCGAGGAGAAAATATTGGCCCCGTATCTACATGTTACACTGCATATGTCATCGAAAGGCCATAGTCTTGCGTCTGGAGAGAGTGAACAGAATGTTTATTTGATGTTCGGCGCAAGAAAATTGGTGATTGGTATTCTGGAGGCGCTGCGTCATAGTGCCTCGAGCGTGCAGCAGAGGCGAACGAGCTCTGCTGCATGCTCGAGGCACGTTAAAAACGAGTACCATCTGGTAGTTATCTTCGAAAACGAAGGCAGGCGTGCGTGCCTGCGGAGAAAGATGCGTGCCATTCTCGGAGGCGATAAAGTGTACAACGCAAAGCCATGAACAGGTGCCACCACCGTGTCGCCTTAGCAAAGCGTTGGTAACACTTGCCTTTTTGAGCATCACGTTGCACTGTCAGCGCAGCGTGATAAACGCAAAGGTCCTTAGAATTACTTGTGTGTGCCTTCTCTAGTATAAATTCACAGATACAAACAATTGACGTGTTGTTATGGTACCTCAGATGTGCGCAATAATTGATTTTTAATTTGCAATCGCACAAGTATGAACGGTGAACCTTGAGCAATATTGGTTGACGCTGCGGATGGGGTCGGCCGCATGAGGTATCGTTAAGGGTGGACAGAAAAATGTTTAGACATACAGAAAGACAGATCAAAATTTTTCCGTCGAAAGCGCGTGCGTGGAGGAGAGAGTCGCTTCTTTCAAACTATATAGGGGCTGTATACAGGGTGTCCCACATAACTTTAGCCAATAATTTGAAAATGAAAGACACTTTATTGGCGAATTGAAACAAACGCGTACTACTCGCACTAGCCAGTAGGTACGCAGGCTATTTTTTTATTTCTCCCGGTACTAATTACTTATCAATTTTTATTTACCTATTTTTAATTATGGCTGGAAACCCAAAATATGAACACTGAGATGTAGAGCACTTTAAGAAACCAGCGACAAAATTGTTTTCTCTGCGGCTTCATTTCACGTTTCGCGGGTTTTGAAAAAATAACTCGGGGCAACGTGGAAAAAACAACAGCGCGAGATGTATTATACAGAAAACAGTTTAGTCTGTGGTTTCCGAAAGTGGTCTACACCGCAGTGTTCATATTCACCATAATTAAAAAATTCCGCCATATCCACGAAGTGAATGATGATGAGTGGGCGAAGCTCCGGAGGTAAACCTGGTAAACCATGAATCCTCTGTACATTTTGCCCACTCGATTTTATTACATCGCTCGCCCTAGCGTACGTCACCGCACTAAATCGAACGATTGCCTTCAACCAATGACACGCGCCATATGTGACATCATTCCTATTTTATAAGATCTCGCGTCTTTCATCAACTACAAGTACCGCTTTCTAGTTTATAACATCTTGCATCTTTTCATCATCAGCTACAAGTACCACCATCTAGTAAACACTACAAGAACTAAACGAGAGGTTGCTACATACAGGAGACGGTACCGCCATCTAGTGAACACTGCAAGAACTAAACTAGAGGTGGCTACATGGATGGATGGATGGATGGATGGATGGATGGATGTGGCTGTACCCTTTAGATCGGGCGGCGGCTAACGCCACCTAGCCGTAATACCTAGTGAACTAACCATTACATTTATCTTTTTTTTCCCTTTAAATAATGAAGTTGAGGATTCGTACTTCGCAGTGAAGGGTTTAATTTTTACTCGTGCCTTGACTTTAGCCACCAATCAGATAACCTCCTTCTAGTTAAGTCTACCCGCTTAAAGTCTATTTTGCCCTCGCTGTCCCTAAATCCCAATGCTTTGAAAAACTCTGCGCCATCATCCTGAACTATAGGGTGAAGCCCTTTACAGAACATTATCAAGTGTTCGGCAGTTTCTTCTTCCTCTCCACACGCACTGCATACTGTGTCGACCCCTTCGTATTTGGCCCGATATGTCTTGGTTCGCAGTACTCCCGTCCTGGCCTCAAACAGTGGAGAACTACCCCGAGTATTATCATAGATCCTTTCCTAGGCAATTTCCTGCTTAAAAGTTCGATAGATCTCTATTGCGGACTTCTTAATCATGCCCATTCTCCACATGTCAGTCTCCGTTTCCTTCACTTTTTTCTTAACCGATAGTTCTTTTTGGTTTGGCCACCTGCTGTTTTCTAAGTATTTACCAGTCAACTTCCTGGTTCGCTTCCTCCATTTTGTATCGACATTCTTCATGTACAAGTAGCTGAAAACCTTCCTCGCCCAACGCCCTTCCCCCATTTCTCTCAATCGCTTCTCAAATTTTATCTTGCTGCTAGCTTCCCTGCCCTCAAATGATGTCCATCCCATATCACCTTGTACTCCCTGATTTGGTGTATTCCCGTGAGCTCCTAAAGCAAGCCTACCTATTCCACGTTGCTTAATTTCTAATCTTGCTTGAACTTCTGATCTCATGCACAAGACCGCATTGCCGAACGTCAGCCCAGGAACCATGACCCCTTTCCATATTCCTCTCACAACATCATACCTATTGTAATTCCACAGTGCCCTATTTTTCATGACTGCTGCATTCCTGTTACCTTTATTCGTCACGTATATTTCGTGTTCCCTCAGATACTCGGTCCCATTGCTTATCCATACGCCCAGATATTTGTATTTATCTGTTATCTCTAGCGTGACCTCCTGTATTCTAAGCTCACTACCTTCGTTGTCATTGAAAATCATGACTGCTGATTTTTCCTACTGAATTTAAAATCTAACCTATCTCCCTCATTACCGCAGATGTCCATCAATCTCTGCAAATCTTCCTTGTTGTTCGCCATTAGCACTATATCATCTGCGTACATTAATGCTGGTAGTGCCTGATCAATAAGTTTTCCTTGTTTGACTAAAGAGAGGTTGAAGCCCAGTCCACTTCCCTCTAATTTTGCCTCTAATCCTTGTAGGTACATCATGAATAATAAGGGTGACAGGGGGCACCCCTGCCTAAGCCTCCGTTTTACCTCTGCAGGCTTGGATACCTGTTTTTCCCACTTTATAACTACCTTGTTACCTTTATAGACACCCTTTAAAAGATTAGTGACTACATGTTCCACGCCTAGTGTGTCCAGTATTCCCCACAATTCCTCTTGAACCACGCTATCGTACGCTCCCTTGATATCCAAAAATGCTAGCCATAGGGGCCTGTGTTCTTTTTCTGCTATTTCGATGCACTGCGTCAGTGAGAACAGATTGTCTTCCAACCTCCTGTGTTTCCGAAACCCATTCTGCAGTTCCCCCAGCACCCCCTCATCCTCTATCCACGCCTGCAGTCTTTCCTTTATAATCTGCATCGCCAGCCTGTAGACCACTGATGTCACTGTTATAGGACGGTAGTTGTTTATGTCAGCTTTGTCCCCCTTTCCTTTATAGATCATGCTCATCCTGCTAAGTTTCCATCCATCGGGAACTTCACCATCGATTATTATTGTACTCACTGCCTCTCTCAAAGCCTGCTTAGACTTCGGACCTAATGTTTTTATCAGCCTAATTGGAATGCCATCTGGGCCTGTTGATGTACTACTAGGAACCCTTTTCTCAGCCCTTTCCCACTCTTGTTGTGAAAATGGAGCCATTGCACCACTTGATTCGTCTTTGTCTATTGTGGTGCATAAAGCACTTCTTTGTTGAAATTTTTCTGTCACCCTTGTTCTTATATATTCAATAGCTTCGTCCCCTTCTAGCCTAGCACCTTGGGCTGTAGTTATAAAGTTCTGCTCTAGGCTCGTCTCATTTCTTAGGGAGTTTAGATGGTTCCAAAATTTCGCAGCTGCCTTTCTATCTTTTTTATGTACTTCTGCCAGCCGCTGAGCTCCCTTCCTTCTAATCTTTTCATTGATCAGAAGGGATGCGTCCCTTCTACAGCTTAGAAAGGTTGCCCATTTTCTTTCCACATCATCTGTCGGTTCACCCCACTGCTTAGCATGTCTGTGTTCCCTAGAGGCTTCCTGGCGTTTTGCTATGGCTCTCTTAACTTCCTCATCCCACCAACTTTTCGGTTTGTGTCTTCTTTTCCGGGGTGCCTTGTCACGCGTCTTAGCAAGCTCTATCTCAAAGAGTCTAATGAGATTCGTGTATGTCCACACTGTCTTATTATCCTCCGTGATTACTTTCTCAATTTGTTTAGTGGCTATTTCAATTTGCCCTTCTGGATAAAAACTTTCCTGTAGTTGCTCATCTTGTCTCCTTCCCACTTTCACTGCTCTTCCAAAACTTAGCTTGATACGTTTGTGATCGCTACCCAGACTTCTGGAGCCACCTTCATCTATGTGCATTTCCCTGAGCTTATCATACATCCTATGTGACATCAGTGCATAATCTATCGTCGACTGAAGCCTTCCTACCTCCCATGTTATTTGCCCTTCACACTTCTCGGTACTGTTGCAAATGATCAAATCAAGCCTTTCACACATATCCATGATCATTTTGCCTGTCGGGTCGGTATACCCATCTATATCTTCTATGTGCGCATTCATGTCTCATAGTATAATTATCTCGCACTCTCTTCCTAACTACTGAATGTCCTTTGATATACACTCTACCATTGCCTGGTTTTCCTCTGTGGCCTTTGCTCCCGTCCACAAGTACACGAAACCAAGGAGTGTCATTTGACCTGCCACTTTCCCTTTTAGCCATAAATGTTCCTTGCACTCCTGCTTGACCCTTTGCCAGTCTGTACTTTTATGAATGAATGCCCCAATACCACCCCTCTTTCTGCTGCCTTCTGTTCTATTACAATACTCCCACGCATAGTCCGGATTGTTCGGAGGTTGTTCCATGTCCCGGAGATGTGTTTCTACAAAACCGTATACCATCGGCCTGTCTTCCCTTAGCTGTTCTTCTATCTCTTCCCACTTCAGCCTGTTCCTACCACCCTGCATGTTAATATACCCTATGTCTGAATTGGCTCGGCGCTCGTGGCTACGTCTATTTATGCCCCGGACTCTACGTATCTTAGATATTGGTGCCACTTTGGAATCGTATCTGTCCATACCACCTGTCGAAGAGTCTCCCTGGTTGTTTTCCTCGTTACTAGCTATCCTGCACCCCGAAGGGCTCGCTTGCCCCCCAAAAAAGCTACTGCGCGTCCTGCAAGTCGCCAACCCACCTCATGACCTAGCCGCCCATCGAAGTGAATTCTGTCTCGTTGAAAACCCCCCCACCTATGCACCTCTCTGTTTATTTCCACCACCTCAAAGCCTTTCTCTCGACTCATCCGCCATATCTCTTGGTTTGCGTTGACCACCGCTCTTTGCAGGTTGCTATCACGCACCGGTACCTCCGGTATCGTGCATATCACTACCTGCACCTTAGGAGAAGTGGCGCGCATGTCATCGACGCCTTTCGCCAGTGTGGCTGCTAGTCCTGCTGCATCTTCATTTAGGACATCGTTTAAACCTCCTGAAATTATCACGAGGTTGCGTCTATCAGCTGTCGTTTTGAGCTTTGCGCTCGCTTGCTTCATGACTGCTTCCAGCTTGCGTCCTGGGAACGCCCCTACTGCAACCCTCTTGTCACCTCTTACCCTCTCTTTGATGGCTTCTGTGCATCGATTTAAATTTGAGTCCCCGGCGATTATCACATGCTGTGACTTTTCCGCTAAAGCGTTCTGCACCTGGGGGCTACTTGCACCTGTGACGCTGGCTGCTTTGTTCCCTTCCTGCCCCACCACTACCTCGCTGAAGCTGGGCCTTGCGACAGTTGAACCGGCTAAACCTGTTTTTTCCAAACTTGCTTGCTTTTCCTTCTCCACCGTTCTGGTTGCCGGTTCCCCACTGTTCTCTCGGTAGGTCGCTTCTTTGTTCAGCTTCGCTAGCACTTCCTCGGCGGACTTCAGTCTTTCTCCCATTGCCCTCGTTTTTTCTTGCTCTGTCGCCAACGCAGTCTCGAGTTTGGCGATTCTCATCAGCAGTTCACTCTGGGCAACCATCATTTTCTCCATTTTTTCCTCGACCTCACATTGCCTACACTTCGCGTCAGCCTTTTCTCCATCCGCTTCTACGCTTGGGTCCACTTTCAAACCCACTCCACATCCTGAACACTTTACAGTCTTTTTAACCATGCCTTTCTGACACGAATTGTCCCTATATTCGATAATTACTAAACTCGAGCCCTGTACTACGAGAAAAAAAAGAAAGTCCAAGCTCTATTACAAAAATTTGCGTGTTCAATGTACGCGCACCTGCCCAACGGGGTGGTAAAAAAAACAACAACAAAAAAATTCAAACACACACACCCGCACTAACTAATAAATACCTGGTGACTGGCCTCCGAAAAAGCCGTACCATAAAATAAGTGCTACGAAGATTTCAACCGCTGCCTTATAATTATAGAGACAAGCTCAAAACATGCAAAAACACTTATCTGCGCAGTCGATCCGGAGCGCTCAAAAAACACGTCCATCCACCTTGACAGCCTGAACTGAGCCTACATACAGGGGACGGTACCGCCATCTAGTGAACACTGCAAGAACTAAACTAGAGGTGGATACATACAGGCTACAGGGGACGCACAGCCCACGCCCTAAGGAGCTTCGCCTCTAAAAATATGTATTTAGGAATTGATAAATAATTAGTATGGGGAGAAACAAAATATAGCCTGAGTACCTACGGACTAATGCGAGTAGTATGCGTTTGGTTCAATTCACCTCCTAGGTGCCTTTCACTTTAAAATAGTTGGTTCAAGTTATGTGGGACACCCTGTATATAGGCGCTGCGCCGTGCTCCATGCCGGGCTGTAGAGATTTGGCGTCTTTTTCTTCTTCTAACCGCTACCACCAACACGTATCTATAAATAAAATAAAGCGCGTGCATCACTCTACACTGCTCGCTGGCTGATGAATGTTTAAATAAATGGTTGCGGTACAAATTCTGGTCTCGCCATCAATTACCGCCATTACAATACTACACCGTATACTCTCGGCGAAACAAATGCATTCGCATTTTCTCACGACTTCCTTCGAGAATGCGGGGCAATTTTGTTCCTTGAAGTTGTTTCGCATGACACAAAGAAGTGGCAAATTTGAGTCCACAAATTCATTCGCAGCGAAAAAAAAGGCCAGTTCTCCTCGCCGCAGCGGTACGCGGTAAGCTTCTCACTTGTTGGATATTTTCGCTCTGATGGGAGCGGCAAGAGGGTGTTTTCGTCAGGACCCGTCTAAATAGGGCCGGGCCGACCAGGCTGTCGACATAGCGTCGACGTGTTTGTTTTAGTAATGGCTGATACTGTGCATTTCAAAATAGTTTAAATAGATAAGTGTTTTAAATGTCAAAACACGTGGGCTCTTCGTTACCTTTCATGGAATCTTAATGATATCATAATGCACTAATTATTATATTACATACGAAAAATTCTACAGGGTCTGTTGAAAAGAATGATGCCAAGAACTCGCTGCTCCAGTCACAGAGCAAAAATCGCGGACCGTTCTCGGTCAATGTTAAACGAAACCGGCATTAGCAGCAGTTGCGAACAGAGTGAATGGAGCGAACGGAACGATTTTTTTTTTCGCTGCAATCGCGGCATGTGAAACAGCCTTTAGATGGTGAAACGGAACGCTTAAGCGGAACAACACGCCGAATTCCCCCTAATCTGTATGAGCTGTGTTTCTGCGTAGGTTTGTGTTAGTCTCATTATAGGAGCAGGGCTCCTTAGAACTTCTCGATGCCCTTCCGACTTCAATCCGCGCAGACGTTGTGCACAGCCTGGCGCAGGTGCAGAATATCTGTGCGCAAAATCGTACACAGAGCATACACAGCGCGCGTAGTGTTTTATAATATAAAATGCCACACCGCCGAAGGAACGCCGACACTTAACTGCCCAATAATTAAAGCGTATGACAGAAAAAAGTTAACAGGAACAGAATAAAACGTTCTTAACCAGAACGGAAAAGGAGGCCATGATTCATGGCTCACCTGTACACCTTAGTAAATCCTTTGGAAGCATCATAGCAGTTGTTTTTCTCATCCATCTTGTGAAATGTTATTGACGTCTGTGACAATAAATTTTTCTAAGCACAGCAAGTCGAGCACACTGTTCAGGGCGTTTTTGGGCTGGCGGGCGCCCATCATGGCAAGCCAGCTACCGAGGAAGGCTTTAGACTTCGATATTGTCGTCTCTAAAGGGACTAGTCCCAATGACGTAGACGTCGTTGACGCGACGTCTTCAATAGTAGGAATCGAAGAATTATACTGCGTTCAGCTCTTTGAAGGCCTGAACTACCAAGTTGCCGTCAACAGTGAGGCCGCACTGGCCGAAATCAAGGACGCGTCACACCTCATCATCCGAGGAGAGCACGTCGCCATCGTACCCCTGGGACCCGAAGTGACCCAAGTTACTGTCCTGTTCCTGCCGTGTCGCGTACCCAGCGAAGTCCTCGCACAAGCACTGTCCTCCTACGGGAAGGTGCTGCACATCAGCAGAGGCCATATGGAGTCGCGTCCGACCGTGACCACTGGAACGCGATACGTCCGTGTGGAAATGAAGACCTCGTCAATGTTGCCAAACTACCTCAAAGTCACAGGCCACCGTGTTACCTGTGACTACAAAGGAATACAACTGGTGTGCCGCCAATGTGTTGGTAGTGGACATTTCCGTATGAACTGCACAGCCCACTTTTGTGGACGGTGCGGCGTCTGTGGTCACGACGCCGCACCGAAGGGTTGTTCGCTGCCGTGTCGCCGCTGCGGCGACCCACATGCAACCGCCGCCTGCACCATCCGACAGTCGTACTTTGAGGTGGCATCCAAGGACTTCCCACCACTTCAGCCAGGAACGCTGTC
Source organism: Rhipicephalus microplus (assembly GCF_043290135.1). NCBI lineage: Eukaryota > Metazoa > Arthropoda > Arachnida > Ixodida > Ixodidae > Rhipicephalus > Rhipicephalus microplus. Next base: position 168,346,278 of record NC_134705.1, on the reverse strand, counting down.
CAAAAACAAGAGCGAGGGTTTGTCATTATTAGCTTCTGTCAGCGGCCAAAAAGACCAATAGGCAGAAATTGCAACGCTGCACCAGACGGCTACTGTGTCCTCGGTCAGCCCGGCCCCATCAGTTCCTCCAGGTTCTTTGGATTTGTCCAGTGCCCCGCGTCCAGTGATCATGGCTGCAGAACAGACCGAGCCTTCGCCAGACAAGGCGCCTCTTGGGGAATCAGCCGAAGAAGGAGATTTTACATCTGCTGCCCATCCTATAGCTACAGAATCAAGCAGAAGTCAACATGTCATCGAGGAAACTCCATTACAAGGTGACGAGGTCTCGATCATCTAGGAGTCGAGCAGCAACGCGACTGATATACCACTCCAGATCGATGAAGACGCCAGCCCCAGTGACGTCAGCCAGAACAGTTAAAATGCCTGTTTTCCGTCCTCGCTCAAGGGCCCTGGCACCAAATGCTACAGAGTATCTAGTAGTGATTCGGAAGCTCCCTGCCAAAACGGAAGTACCCTGTGGATTTCATCATGGCCCCGGAAGCCCGGTGCCTCCGGTGAGTCACCTGCCTGTAAAAAATGACTCAGCTGCTCGCGGGGCGCTCACTCCCGCGTCTGCTAAAGTTACCACTGGTTATCAGTGTTTTCATACTGGATTTTACTTCTGGCCATCGCTCAAACTTTAAAAGTTTTAAGCTTTAACGTTCAGGGTTTCCGCAACCCACAAGAACAGGCTAAAGTTTTGGATTTCGCGCGTTGGTGTCGTGTGACTTACTGTTCATACAAAAAACTGATTATTTTAAGCTATGTGATGTACTCGCTTTCCAACGCCCGTTCGGTGTGGATTGTTTCTTTTCGTACGCCATCACGCGTACAACTGGCGTCGTAGTTACTATATTTAACTGAACTCTTTTGCGTGATCATCATGTTTCTTTCGATGCCTTCGGACGTGTGCTGGTGCTCTACTGCACCTTCTTTTCGTTGCGTATTGGATTTGTCGGTGTGTATGCCTCAGCAGTGTCTATGAATTCTAGCGCCTTTGTCGCTCTCTTGATGCATTTCTTTTTAAATTCACTACATGTGGTACGTTTAGGACACTTTAATTGCGTCTTAGACTAGCACGCAGACGTTCGAGGTCCGGGTCGCGGCCGGCTATATAGACTGGAACGCCAGAGAACATGGGCGTAAAGTGCAGTAATTGGCATAGACTGACTTTCTTGAAAGTGTACCTGGTAGCAATTTCGCCTATACTCGGCGTCGAGCAGCGTCGAGCAGCAGAATTGATCGCGTGTACGCATCCCCTGGTCTCATCACCTACGTTCATGAAAATGGAGTAATGCAATTGCCACCGACACCAGTGCACATTAGCGACCACCGCCCGGTTATGCTCTCTCTCCGCCTGCCAGCGTGCAACGCCGACGACTCGCAGACCATTGCTGGTGTCAGTTACCCAGAATCCCTTTCTTCGCATCCCCTGTTGAAAGACTTATCACATAATTCGAACATGTTATATAACGTTGTGCTATCTCCACCATCTGACGACGAAATAAAGGGTGCATCGGACATCATGAAGAATAGTTTGGTCCCCGGGCCTAAACTGCCTGCAGAGCTTTATGTACAGTTGTGGCCTGTCATTGGTCCATTTGTGTCACCCATCCTTCGCAAGTGTTTCCGAAATATTACCTCTCCAACTTCTTTCCACAGAAGCCGTATAACACTAGTCCCCAAGAAAGACCGATTGTCCACGCGACCAGAAGATTGGCGCCCTATTACCCCCCTGAAGTACATTAAAAGCTGTTGACTAACATCTTAGTGCAACGAATCAGTCTGTTTATTGCATCATTATTTGCTCCCCACCAAGTATGTTCCGTTCCGGTCCGAGAAACACACACCCATACGTGGTTAACGCGAGACACCATTCAGTACACCACTAGCCGTTGTGCGCAAGGACTGTTGGTTTCCTCAGATCAGGAGAAGGCTTTGATTTCATAGAACATGGCTACCTACCTAATGTCTTACATGCATTGCGATTCCCGAAAAAGTTCATTGAGCTAATTCACGCTATCTACACAAATTTAGAAAGTACCCTGTTCGTGTATTCCCGAGATAGTCACCCCATACAAGTCACACGTGAGGTTCGTCAAGGGTGTCTCCTCTCCCCACTGCTATTCATCCTTGCATTAGAACCCTTCTTAAGGGCCGTTGAACGTGACCCGCCTATTCGAAGCTTACCCCTTCCTGGTAATACACAAATAAAAGTCACTGCATATGCAGATGATATTAACTGTGTATATACATAAAGAACAGTCGCTGCAAGACGCTCTTGATACTTTCCATCATTTCTGCATTATCTTCGGTGGAAGGTAAACTTTTCTAAAAGCCAGTATTTTAATGCTCATCCCAACCATCGTATCAGCATCACGTCACGTTTACAGTGGTGTTTTAACATTACAATACTATGCGTTACTTTCACTGCATTTGGTGTACGATACAGCCTCTGGTCATTCTTTGTACGAACTCCTCAAAGTGATGTGAAGCAGCCTGGCACTTCGACTTTCCCTTCATGGAACGTCGATACTTATCTCAAGCGGTTTATCTCGGAAAATTCTGGTACCTTTGCCATTCTGTAAAACCGCCACTCTACGTCTCCAGGAAAGTGCAAAGCTGCGTCAGTTTACTTTTTGTCTGGTAGCACAAAATTATTATCTGGTCCAGCGTTAGCGCCACCACAAGATCGAGGTAGTTTTCATTGCATCTATTGCATCGTTGCACCATTGTATCATGATGTTGCATTGAGTTCCTGTGTGCATATAGGTCAACAGTGTCATGTATGTTAGAGCAATGATGTCTTTATTGCAACGCAGTGATGTTTCTCGTGGTACATAGCTGTGCTGAAGTGTAGATGTCCTATTACTGGAATGTCATGATACTTCTGTTTTCTGTACATAGTGTAAATAAACGTTTTCTGAACAACTTTAAAGCTTATGTTTTATTTATGCATCGTTTTTCTGTAATAGTGTCGGCACACTTCTCTCCTGTGGTCGAGTACGAAGTACTCGAAATCGTTAAACACTTTTTCTAAACACACAGTCCCGTTTCTGTTCGCATGTGTGCATGCACTGTGCTTAGGGTTCGCCCTAAAAAAAGAAAATAAACATCACTTCATCTATAGGGGATCAAGAAAAGCTGTTTCTCTACAAAACGGGCAACAAACGCGCTCACAATAACACTAACCACATGTGGATAGTGGATTTCCGAGACCATGCATGGTCTCTGAAATCCCCGTACCACTGTGCATCACTTTGAGATGTAGGACCTGCATGTATGTAAGAGAAATACCAAATGGAATGGTGTAGCAGAAGCCCTCTGGTTTTGTGGACATTGTTGCTTACACGTTTCATCGGCTGTACTTTCTTGTTTAAACTGCCTACTTATTGAAAAATTGCAGCCGGATTCACTGGTCAATCCTGTTGGGAATTTCGAATGTTTGCATAGCAGTGAGCACGTCTCCGATAATAAAATGAAACAGACAAGGTATACATTGAATAAGAATAAACAGGCGAATACTGCAGGGTTCACAAAATGACTTTATGTTTTTCGTCGAGATAACATACCTTCTCATTGGTAACCTGTAGAGTGGAAATATATTCAGAATGTTCATTTGTAAGAAATCGTTTAACTAGCCTTGGAAAGAGACGCACCAGCGCAGTCAAAAGTTCGCAGGCCACTATCACACGTCTTTCGATAGAAATGTGGCTTGTGAACATTTGATCAGGACTATACATATAGCGAATGCAGTGGCGGCACCAAGCTCTTTTTTGGGGACAGAACATACATAAATCAGTTTTTTGACAACTCGCATTGGAACTTAGAGAAGCATTTTGTTTTAACTAAGTATCAGCATGGGTTTAGGAGGGGGCATTCTACTGTCACACAGCTGATCACTGTTGTTCACTTTTTTGCGTCAACTCTTGACAAAAATAAACAAACCTATATAATGTTTCTAGATTTCCGAAAAGTTTTCGACACTGTACCTCACGATAAGTTAATTCTGAAGCTTTTAAACGCAGGAATACCTAGATAGTTAATTTTTTGGGTTGCTGTATATCTGACAAACCGGCATCAATTCGTGGAAATAATGGTGAAAAATCGGGCTCACTTCGTGTCACATCAGATGTGCTGCAGGGCAGTGTCTTCGGCCCTCTCCTTTTCATTATATACATTAAAGACATTGTTAATATGGTTGAAGGTGGTGTACATATTAGATTATTTGCTGACGATTGTGTGCTTTTTAAAGAAATTAATTCTACCAATGACCAAATGAGCTTATATAATAGTTTAAATCATATTCTTGAATGGTGCATGCACTGGGAAATGACACTAAACACAGACAAAAGCGTACTAACGTGAATGACACATAAGAAATCACCTGTGCTTCATACGTATAAATTAGGTTCATCCCCCTGCATGAAGTAGCCCAATACAAGTATCCAGGAGTCACCTTTAACAACGCGTTAACATTTAATGACCACCTCAGCAAACCTTGCTCCTCAGCCTTCAAAATAGTATGCCTCCTGTGGCACAAACTTATAAAAGCACCTTGCGACAGAAAACTGCTATGCTAGAACACCTTGATAAGAACCGAACTAGAATATGCAGGTGTTGTCTGGGATCTGTATACAAAAACTAATGTCAATAACCTCGACAGAGTGCAGCGAAAAGCAGTTAGATTTATATTTAACAAATTCTCAAGGCAGGATTCACCCACAGAACGTATAAATGCTAACCAGATTGAACCACTCTATATGAGAAGATAGAAGCACAGACTGGAATTTCTTAAACTAGTTCACACAAACAATTCATTCCTAGACTCATCTTTATATCTGTCACCGCCATTAACCCGAACCACTTGTCACCGTAGACAAGTTGCATTAACAGCCTACTTCGCGAGATCAGACACATTTAAAAATCTTTTTCCCTCATACAATAACTGAATGAAATTGTATAATAGAATCGACACCAAAATTCTCATAATTATTCATTTGTTTGTATAGAGTTTTGCCAAACGTATTGACTCTATTTTTGTGTTAGTGTTCTTGTTTCGTTTCTTCTTTTTTGTTTTCGACATGTTTACTGTTGTACCATTTTATTTGCCCTCCCTGCTTGGACTGCAGGTCCGCAGTATTCGATCAGTAAATAAAAACAAACTTGCTTCACCCAAGGTGGTGTACATCATTCTTGTGTTCCCGGGTCAAGGTGCGCACTAGCCTACTCATGTATTGCCGCGATGCAACTTGCAATAATACATGTATCACCACTGATGAGATGGGTGATTGGCAGAGATAGAAAAGTAATTCCTTTGCCTAAACAGCAACCTAATATTTATGCCAGGGGTGGTCTTTCGTCGACCGCCAATTTGATCATTAGAGTAATGCAAATGATTATCACCTGCATCACATGATGAACTTTGTGAGAGCAGATGGTTTAATCGACATGAGTCAGAAAAAAATCGCATGTTAGGGATAAAAGGGCGTGCTTGGCAAATATCATGTACGATATCTGAGACCTTCTCTGCTTGACCCGCATTACAATCTTGATGAAGACTTCACGGTTGTTACATGAACGTAGTGGCCGAATACTCGTTCTTTCATTTCGGTTCCCCTGAAATCTTGCTCCTACACTGTGCGCACGTAATGCGGCTATGAGCGAAACAGGCGTTAAAATATGATTCACGAATTTGTATCTGGAGCGTGATGTTCGAAACGGTAGTCTTGACTTTACTTCGTAAAAAAAAATTTTTGGGTGTCGGAATATGGGAGCCTGCCGGTCCGTTTCTAGATGTGACAGTATCCTAAAGCTCCACTAAGGGTAGAACGTGTCCCAGGTGCTCTGAGGTCATTGACCTTGGTTTTTTGTCATGTCATAGTACCACGTGCATAAGACATTTAACAATCGGTAAGTTTCCCACACAGTCTTCAAACATTTTCGCGGCGGTAGCGGTCACTCTATAACTCACTTCGGTCATTCCACTTCGCGAAAGCTTTTTCGGGGGATCGCCGCCCGTCGAGGATTAACCCGGCTAACTCTCTTGAGAGCGCACGAAGTTGGGACGTGGAGCATAATACGAGTGTATGCAAAGTGCGGGCTTGAACGCGATCGCCACTAAATGTACCCATCCCCAACCTTTGCCGAATTCTCCTGCCATCCGTCGTTCCCTACTCCCCTATTCTAATTGGATTTATAGAGCGAACAGGCCACCGCATTTCAAGCGCCGCTCTCAACGCTTGCAGATAGGGGTCTCAGCACGGGATCTTAGCTCCATCTGTGTCTTCAGTGTACACGACCCCAAAATGCATGCTAATGTGCGGGCAGCTGAGATGAACGAGTGAAAGTTCAAACTTGGTTTAGAGAGGTGATGCGTCGTTGTACGGGTTAGACGTCTTTGGCTGTGGATCTCCGTTAACCTCGGGACTAAAGGGGACAAATCTTATTGTAGTTGGAAGTAATGAGAAACTCGTAAAAGGCAATTCCACGAGGTTGGTGTTCGAGTATTGTGTTCAAAGCGAATGGTCAGCGAGCTGTGCGTCGGGAAGCTGGCTTAATAATTCAGCTCGTTTGTATGCGCAGAGTCATCGTCGCTGACTTGAGACCTTCTTCCGAAAGGGGTCAGCAAGCTGGACGTGAGAATTCCTAAAGAATCCGATGACAGGAAACGAAAGGTGAGAATTTTAGTGAGCGCTTCATAGAGTTTCACGACCTACTCTGAAGGCTCGCATATAAAATGTGCAATCAGTGTGGAAGTCTTTTGTTCTAGTTTTCGGAGTTTGCGAGCGGCGAATGAATGGAACCCCTAAGGCGTCTTATCGACTACCGAAAGTAAACTCGGCCTATAGATATAGTATTTCGAATGCCCTGCGCTTTCGTCCAACTGTATATTTTAAGAGAACAAAGCTATAAATCCTTATTTCTCTCAATGAAATTGATCAATATATAGGAAAATTTTTAAATAAGTAATATTTTCGAAGAAATCAGATATGTCAGATATATACTATTCCATGTAAATTTTTACTGCATCGTTAATATTGACAGTGCTTCCGGCTACATGCTTTTTCATTTTTTCTGTTTCTGCAACCATGACTTTTGCATTTTGAGTTCGGTGATTGCCAAGCGATTCTCAAGTATGGAGAGATCAGCTGTACGAATATATAGGCAGATTTATGCAAAATGTATCAACATCATGTTTGTGCAAATATTGCCCTTTTGTCAATTTTTTTTCGTTGAGAGGAGGTTGGTTCGTACTAGTGGAGACTTTTTCGCACTGAAGTGCCCGGACTGATTGTGTAAAATTTTCTTAGTGCGCCTATATTTGCATATATTTATGATTGTGCATTGTACTGCGGTGACAACTAGTAAGCATGAGCAGTTCAGTGGCTTGAACCTCACAAGCTTGACACCCCCTCAAGTACAGTTCATAAAAAAGCAGCATTAAATGAAGAGAACAATACTGTAAACAAAGCAAAGGCGAATTGTTATTGCTGATAAAAGTAGTGTTTCTTCTTCAACTTCAGCCACTAACTATATGTGATTCTGAAACGGCGCTTTGTACTCGGATGTGTTATGGAGGAGGAGGTCTACCTTCTAGCCCGTTGTTTATTCGTTCGAGGCCCCTATCAGCATGCACCTTTTCCGATCCCCTAGTGCACACCGACAATGAGACGAGCTCTGCAGAAAAGGAAATCCGTAACAACGATGTGTACACGTTGAAGCGTCTACAGGGTGGACCAACTGCGATTCAAATAACCATTGAAGGAAAGAAGGAAGCAGACAAAGGGAGAACTCATGGAGGTAAACCACATAGAACAACCATCGAAAGAAGCCAGCAAAGAGACGTTGCAATAGAGGAGCTCTTCCCCGAGCCACTGAGGACGTATCCCCACATCCGGAAGTGAACCTTGTGTCGCACACCCTGTTGTTAGCAATCCCTCTTTTTCCCGTTACTTTCCCCATCCTCTCCTATTATTTCACCGTGCTGAAAAGGGGGGTTCAACGCGGCCTCACCGAAGTCGCTACGGGACAGCCCATTCAAGCACCGTTGCCCTTGCCACCAGGGGCTGTAGCTGCACTATGCCGCTGCTATTAGACTACTCGGTAACGACTGCATAGGTGTGCCGTCGCTCGATCTACTCTCGAGGTAGGTGCATGAAGTGGTTTTTTTTTTTTGAAAACTAATCTTTGTGCGTTTGTCGCTCGGCGTTCGTGCACTTCTTGCGACATTGGCAGCGTGTGTGGCTAACATTACCGAAGTGAGAAAAAAGTATCCCTATCCTCACTGATGTAGCCAGGGAAGGTTCTAACCCTCCACTGGGTACGTCATTCAATTATGATTTTGCGCATTTATATTTTCACGCACACATACAAACGTACTAACATACAAAAAGCATGGTTGAAGTAAACCCCGTTACCACTCACTCTCCCTAAAAAGATCTCTGGAATACCGCTGCAAGATGTCCACAGGGAGTGATCTAGTTTTGTTGCCTCTTTTTTATTGGCTTTGTTGTCAATATTTGTTTGCTTGGTTATCTTTAACCACCACTTCGAACTCGGGCATTGTGTTCCTCTGAAGAAGGGGAGGGGGGTCTTTATACGTCACCGTTCGCTTGTTATTTAGTTCACTCTCAATCTTTACCATTGTCAAAATATAGTTTTGTTGATGTAATACTTAATCGTGAGTCAATTTCTAACTTTTTTTTCGTCGAAAATATTGTAGGCATGTGTTCGGCACACTTTTCACATGTGCGTATTTCTACCACCATTGCCAATGAAGATGTGAAAAAGCTTCCACTTCATGTTGTTTTTAACATCCTTATTCCGCGCTTGAGTTAAAACACGCAAGACCTCGGTGTTCTCGATCGTGTTCCCGCGGTACCCTATAATTTTCGCTAACATACGAGAGCCTCTATATCATAATTTAGTTTCTATTGAATAGGATTGTCATCGATGAAAGGTACTGGACGTCAAGTGCCGCGTTTAACCGCGTGTACTCGTCATTGTCGTTCGGTTCGTGTGCATTGATCTGACCTTAGTCAGCAATAAGCAGATCCCCGATTTACGCATTGTGTTAGCAACTTCTCAGAGCTCTGATCTTGTAGAAGTGACGCTGCAAATGGCTCAGCCCCATTCTCTCCAATCTTTGCAGGAGCATGAGGGAAGCACGCATTTGATTAGTGTGGTCAACGGTGCAGATCGATGAGGGAAATGTGTCGGGGAGCTGGTGATAACGGGTGCGATGGTACGTGATGAGTCAATAGAAGCAATGATTCGAAGACAAAAAGGTTGTACCTAGGTGTCCCTCGTTTTACAAGAGTGTCGTGGAAATAAATCAGGACTTTTCCTCTTGCGCTTTGACAGAACTGGAACACTGAACAAAGAAACAAATCACTGATGCTATTTGGAGTCTTCACTGCCGTGTGAAAAAAAATGCCTTCTGAGTGAGGCATACATCCAACGTCATTGCTAGAGCCATTAAATTTGAATGCCACTGAAAAGCTTAGAAAATGAAATGCGTTTGAACCATTAAAAGTGAAACGAAACTTCCAAAAAAGGAAGAGAAACATCCAATAAAACTTATCACCCCAATTTATGATCATCTTATGGTTGTCGCAGGCGTCCTACGCTTGTAACTTGCACACTCATGAAATTATACGCGTGTATACTGTCGCAAGAAGGAGGCCGAAGATTTCTCCAAGAAGTTCAAAAGTGTCAAATGTATAACACTATCCGCATTGGTCAGCCGACCTCTTGTTCCGCCTGTTGTTACCAAGCGGCCTACCTGATGACACGCGCGGGTTGCGACGTGTCAGCATATAGTTTTTTGAAGCGGCACCACACCCTGTACCTTCGGAGAAAGAGGATGTGCAGCTATGCCAAGCTGCTCACTCCCTCTCTCCACAGGAAGATGAACCTCAATTAATATGCCCCGGTACCGCATTATATGAAACGACCTCTTTAGTATTGGCCACCCACTTTGCACGTTACAAGCTATTGACTAATCTTGCCGGTGATGATGTAGCAGTGACAGAAAGTCTGCATGTGCTTGATGCTATCCCCCATTTTATCTACCCCCTATGCATGCAACCCACTGCAAAAATTTCCGCGAACGCCATTCATTCGGCACTTGTGCTTTTGAAGACTATGGCAGTATTGCAGTTCCAGCAAGGTTTAAGGCGACGGACGCCTCTCACTGGAAACACTCAATGTCTTGCCTTCACACCATTTCACCGGTTTCCCGGAATACCCATGTCTCGATGCCTAGGTCCCAGCTGTGCGGAGTGTCTGCCCACTTCAAGGACAGGGTGTACGAAGTAACAACCATCATTCCAATAACTACACGGCACACCCGGAACAGGTTTTTCAGTGTTGGCGACATTCCTAGGCACAATTTTTGCCACAATAAAGCAAAAAAAAGAGCATACAAGACGAAAGTTACTGCTTTACAAACGATCATGAACGTTGTTGCCGAATTCAATACGCTCTGACTGTTGCAGCTATTCTCGATTTGGTAAATCAGCCATTTGTTTGAGCCCTCTTTTATCGCAACTGTCGTTCGCCCTTTCTTATCGGGTGAGTTGTAAGTGCCACCACAAACGACCGTATTAGCTATCGACGTACGTACACAGATCGCACAGACGGCCCTAAGTGTAGGAGAGTGGCGGTGAGCTTGTGTGGGATATGTGGTGGGATTCGATCAGCCGAATGGTTGGTCGTCTGAGTGAGATTATCTCAGTCGGCCACTTCTGCATTTCAACACCCCCCCCCCCGTACCACGCTTCTCACCTGTCCATATAGGACGACAATCGAAGAGGACATGACAGTATTGAGATGTGCAACTCTGTTATGAAGAAAGGCAGGAAAAACCACTTATTATCCACAGAAGAATGTGACAATGGATGTGACAATGTGAAGATGGATGATATAGTAGTGTTAGTCATAATCAGAGTGAAATTATTGTGGTTAAAAAAGAACTGCGGAACTATATTATACAGAAAGTGGTCGCAAATATAGATTGCGATGGAGCCGGCTTTTGAAGCGATGTATACGAAAATGTTTTCTGTAGTCTACATACAACGAGTGCAACTAATCATGGCGGATTGTCAGCATTACACTATAATGAAAGACTGCGAAGTGTGCAAATAAGAAGAAAACATAAAATGCTACGCAAGATTGCAGTTGAACATATATAAACAGAGGGATTCCCGAGAAATATAATACATAACTATAAAATGCATATTTCTTACAACTAATAATATTATAATTCATGTGATGCCCACGTAAAAATCAACTAACTAAACAACGAGATAAGGCCTGCATGACAAGGAAGTTAAGCAGCAATTCATGGTGCTACAAAATGAACACGCTGAATCGGCATACAATAGGAGGAGGAGGAGGAGGAGGAGGAGGAGGAGGAGGAAGGGAAGAAATGAAAGGCAGGGAGGTCAACCAGACGCACGTCCTGTTTGTTACCCTGCACTGGGGTAGGGGTGAGGGGATTAAAGGAGAAGAGAGAGAGAAGTGGAGGGCAACGTGTGTGTAGATGTGACCTTGTCCATTTCACGCTTATAAGCGGTCGCGTAGTCCGGTCGTCTTTAGAAAACTTAGCAATGCCCGCGTCGCTTTGCTGGCCAGCCACGCGTAGAGCATATTTCGACGTTGAACTGGAAAAGCTGTGCGCGCTTCGCCGAAGGGCGGAAAGGAGATACAGGCGGACGAAAGCAATATGCGACTTGAGGCTGGCACGACGCATACAGAAAAAAGTCCAACGACGTTTAGACAAGCTTGAACAGGAACGCTGGAAATCATTCTGCGAATCATTGGATCCCCGAAAGCCGTTGTCACGCATCTGGAGCACTATTTGTGGCCTGCGCTCAACTCCCCAACAAAGACATCCTTTCATGGCTTTAGCCCTACATTCAGGCCACACCCAACTTGAAGTGGCAAATGAGTTTTGTACGCGAATCGCTGGTGTGTCCGCCTTGTCCGCTGGCACCATTAGGAGTGTTATCCCTGAACCCCGCATCTACGAAATGGACAATCTTTTCACTATAGAAGATTTTGACGCATCTTTGGCGGCTTCCCGACGATCATCTTCACCAGGACCCGATGGCAACACCTACGCCGCTCTAGCCAACCTTCAACAGGAGGCAAGGGGACAGTTGTTAAGCTATTACAACCACTCATGGCTGGCGCGCAATGTTCCCCAGGATTGGAAGATAAGTCGACTTGTGCCACTACTCAAAGCAGGAAAGTCACCATTTGATTTGACATAATTTCGCCCTGTTGCCCTCGCAAGTTGCGTAGGAAAAGTCATGGAAAGGATGATACTTACACGCCTAGAATGGTACCTCGAGCGCTACAACGTATACCCAAACTGCATGACGGATTTCGGCGAGGTAGGTCATCTCTTGACAACGTGATTGATGTCACAACATTTATCCAGCAACAGAAGAGCCTCAAGCGCATACCACTGGCACTCTTCCTCGACGTCAAAGGGGCTTATGATAACGTAACACATAAAGCCATCCTAGACTCGAAGGAAGCTGTTGGAATCGGTGGTCGGATGTTCCAATGGATCCAGGATTATTTGACGAGACGGTCCTTTTTTGTACAAACCTCAGATGGACCTACCACCAATTACTATACCTCCCGTGGCGTCCCTCAGGCCGCCGTATTAGGTCCCACTTTATTTAACCTCGTGATGGTAGGACTTCGTGAAATTTTGCCAAAGCATACAATAAATGATACAGTCGAAGTATGGTTGTGAATGCAGACTATGGACCCTTTCACTGTTTAGAGACACAGGCCCTTGATGTATGAATCAATGAATAAAACATTTATTGCAGAAAATGTAGATCAAGAGAGGACTGGGAGGGTTCCTATTCCGGGACTCTGTGTTTATAAAATGTTTATTTACACTATGTACAAAAAACAAAGGTTTCATAACATTCTAGTACTAGGGCACATACACTTGGTCCCATCTATGCACCACGACAATCATCACTACGTTGCAAGGAAGACATCATTGCTCTATCATACAAGACAATGTTGCCATACGTGTACATAAGAACTCATGCGATATCATGATACAATGAATAGTATAATGATACAATTGATGCAATGAAACACAATTGGTTACAAACGAAATCATGAATAACTACTCAACAAGTGCTCGCGGGTGCAACGGCTGCTACTCAGTGAAGCTAGCGAATCGGCCGCAGTGCATCATGAGCGTGGCATGTAGTCATGTCGTTACAAGACACGCATCTCATGATTATCATGTTTGCACCAGTCACATACCTTCGTCATCCATTCACGTCCCGTAATACCAAATTTGGTATAACTGAAGCTAGCGAAACGGCCACCAGTGCATCATGAGCGTGGCGTGTAGTCATGTTGCTACAAGACACGCATCTCATGATTATCATCTTTGCATCAGTCACATACGTTCGTTATTCATTCGCGTAGCGTAATTCTAAATTTGGTATATCTGACACTAGCGAAACGGCCCCGAACGCATCATGAGCGTGGCATGTAGTCATGTCGTTACATGACAAGCATGTCATGATTTTAATCTTAGGGTCGGTCGCTTGTGTTCGCCATGCAATCATGCCATACCATACCTGTTTTGCAACATGCCTTGTGAACGAAACTACCGCAAAGAGCTGCAGGACCATGTAATGTAAATCATGACATTAATGACATACATATCATGATTTTTATGTTGACTAGCCGAATGTGTTCTTCATACAGTCATGTTATGCCATACGAAGTTTGGTATCGATATCCTTATCGAAACGGCCAGGAGAGATAAAAGTCGTAAGGGGCTATATATAGATAGATAGATAGATAGATAGATAGATAGATAGATAGATAGATAGATAGATAGATAGATAGATAGATAGATAGATAGATAGATAGATAGATAAATAGATAGATAGATAGATACGCTCAAAGTCGCCGAAGTTCGCTAGAAATGCTTCGCATTTAAAAAAGAGAGAGAGGTGATACAACCTTGCTTCTATTTTGCGTGGTCCAGTAATCCACTCCTTCTTTATTTTTTTCTTGGCCGTCGCTTGCGTAAAAGAGGGCAGTTTCCGGCGATTACTCGCGATTCACATTTTTACCCCTTTCCGCGATGGAAACCGCAGACCATATTAGGACGGGATGCCTTCCTAACGAGGAATGCTTTGATTGCCTCATTAACCACCGTTAAAAGTGGCCAACGTGGCACATTAGGACATAACGTATGCTACGCGCACTTGGGTAAGCATACGGCAATCTATCCATCGCTTCGCATGCTTCCGGTCTTTCGCGCAGGTTGCGTAGTGGCCCTCAGTGATCCGCATCTGATTTAGCGATGAGCAACCCTTGCATTGCAGTACTGTGCAGTTATTGCAGGGGCTAGTTGCTAACTATGAACTTCTGGAAATTTTTACGCCGTGCAACTGAGTAGTACCTTTTGAATGCTCATATTCTTTCTAAGCCCTGCTTTGAATGGGTACTGGCCCCAAAATTTATAGTGACCATGTTTTTTTGCGTCTTGATAAAAGCCAAGCCCCTGAGAGCGTAATTAATATACGGCTAGGCTTGGGTAAACCCTGAAAAAGTAATTACAGTGTTTCTGAAGGCTAGCTTCAGTTCCTACGATACCGTGACATCACAACAATGTAAGCTTGTCGTCTTGTGCTCGTGAAACTTTCCACGACCCCTTGGCCCCATGGCTTCAGTGGGGACGAGCAGGTGGCTATTTTGAGTGTTTTGGTGTGTAACGTCATCACAACTAGCTTGGCTTCTGCGTGAAGTCCCCAGAAATAGGACTGTTCCCTAATGTCAAGCTAGTGCTGATTTTGTTGGGTGCACTACAAGATAAATTACCTAATATAACATCAAAATATCTTACCAAAATTTGCTGGGCCTCACAATTGCTCCGAGTCACCTCCCTATACAGGAGAATATAATAATGTGGCCGTGTGAGCACAGCTTCGTAAAATGGCCTACGTTCTCCTTTAATACCTTCTCGATTAGGAGCTTCAAGTTTTCTCTTTTCTTTTTTTTTTGCAAAATGATTAGATTACCACTACTTCTCGCAGCACAGAGTCATGCGCAGCAATGCGAAAATAAACTAGTATGGGCCTATTTAACCAATTTGCTGTTGTCATAAATTATATCAGGTCCGACACAGTTCTTTTCTTGGATGCTGCATGAGCTCTGCATCATAAAATTTTCTTCTGACATTGACCGCACAACAGAAACACCTAAACCTAGCACGATAGTCAGCAATCATCTCTGCACAGATCAGCGAAAGACGGTCGCTCAGAACATGTTGAATGGTCTTACGGTGACAACATTCCTTCAAACTAGTGTTGTTGGACATTACAATACCAGACTTATTATATACTTCGTAAATCGTTGTATAAAAAGAGAATATATCATGAACTGTAGGCTATACTAAATTCTTATTGCCGACAGTGGCGCCTCGTTGTGTCACAATTACAACACCCACCGTACGGAGTAGAAAACTTTACACTTTTTACATTAGAACTCGAGCGATTCTGGGGGGCTTAAATATATCAAATGTAATAAAAGCAAGTGTACGTGAAAGAAAAGGAGGAAATTGACGCGATAAGCCAGAGAGGTTTGATCACGCCACTTAGCGATGAGATGTCGCCTCATCTTCAAACGGTTATACGAGTAATATAGCACCATTTCCGTAATAGGCTTAGTCTTGCTCGTAATACTACAGTTCCGAACGGTTATCGAGGTGCTGTGGCGTGTCATCCACCGCTGTAAACGTTTGTGGGAAGTGCGCCATCGGCGCACAGTAATTGGAACACATCTTCGCCGTTGCCACCACTTTGCCACGTTATTTTTTTTCTCAATTCTTTAAATCGATTGCGTTGAGCGGAAACTGCTCGTTGGTGCACGCTGAGCCTGCTGGGCTAAAGCTAATGCAAGTACCGGGATGTCGATGGCCATGGCGTGTCCGGCGGCTTTGTGTCTGGCACGCTTAAAGCACAGATGTGAAATGGGTGCGTGATATGTATCGTTTATTGCGGTCATCCCCCTGATTGCTGAAACAAAGTCACTATATATATATATATATATATATATATATATATATATATATATATATATATATATATATATTATGACGACTCGGGTTAGCGAGGTTTATTGGCCGTGAACTCGGGAACGAACAAGCGCAACGGACCCGACAAAGAAGCGCTCGTGCCAAACAGATGATGATTGTTAGCCAGAACATATGATGATGATTGACTGCTGTTCAGATGAGGATGAAGCGCATAATAGATGCCTACACTGATTCCCCCCCCGTGGAAGCGGCCAGCCTGGCCGCTGCGGGCGGGTAGTCAAGGTGACGAGGAACGTCTTGTGAAAAGCTTCATGCGGGAAACGTGTACAATTTCGGTGCTGCGGTAACGGCGGTCAGTTGGCACGACAAGAGGCGTCACACGATAGTTGACAGGTGAAGTCTGCTCTAAAACAACATATGGGCCGATGAATCGAGGCTGGAACTTGTCGCAGAGACCAGGTGTGCGAATTGGTGTCAATAGCAGCACCTCGTCACCCGGACGGAATGATACCACACGATGAGAGGTGTCGTAGACGGCCTTCCTTGCTTGTTGCGTAGCTTCCGTGTTCATACGAGCGCGCTGGCGGCACTGGGCAAGGCGAGAAATATATTCTTCGCAAGAAGATGGTGATGTAGGGCCATTGCTGGTGAAGAAGGAAACATCGATAAAGAAAGTAGGTGAACGTCCGTAAACGAGATAAAACGGTGAGTAGCCTTTTGTGCGCTGAACAGCGGTGTTGTAGGCGAAAGTGAGGAACGGTAGAAGTTTATCCCAGTTTCTGTGATCCGGTTGAATGTATACGGCGATCATGTCGGCAAGGGTTCGATGAAATCTCTCGGTCAGACCATTTGTTTGAGGATGGTAGCTAGACGCCATCTTGTGTGTGGTACCAGAAACGCGAAGAACTTTACCTAAAAGCTGTGATAAGAACACCTTTCCACGGTCACTCAGAAGTACACGAGGTGCACCATGACGTAGTATTATGGACTGAAGGACGAAGTCAGCAACTTCCGATGCTGAACCAGTAGCTACTGAAGTTGTCTCGGCGTAGCGTGTCATATGGTCTACGGCGGTGACTATCCATCTATTTCCAGCACCAGTAACAGGGAGGTGTCTATAAAGATCGACACCGACGACCTCGAAAGGTGTTGTAGGGCACGTCATTGGCTGTAACTGACCAGCTGGGGGAGATGTCGGAAGTTTGCGAAGTTGGTATGGAGAGCAGGAACCCACGTACTTTGCCACGCTGGTAGAAATCCCAGGCCAATAAAAGCGGCTTCGAATGCGGTCGTAGGGTTTTTGAAAGCCTAGGTGGCCAGCAGTCAAATCGTCATGAAAGGCGTTAAGTACATGATGTTGAAGAGCGCGTGGCAGAACAGGTACCCAGCGTGTGCCGTCAGGATGATATATGTGACGATACAGCACACCAGCCTGAAACTTGAAGTGCTCGAGTTGTCGACGAAGGCGTGCATTGGGTGGACGCGTAGCTCCTGAAAGGTGGTCTATAATGCGCCGACAATACGGGTCAGCCTGCTGGTGAGAACTGAAGGGTTGTTCATCGTCGATTGGCGGTTGGTACAGCGAGGCGAGCAAGGCAACAGAAGTGGCAGTCACGTCCGCACTGGTGTCGTTGGAGGTGGCAGCTGGAGTGTCGAACGACGCTGTAGGTAGTGGGCAACGAGAAAGAGCGTCGGCGTCTTGATGTTTTTTGCCCGATTTATAAATAATCTCAAACTGATACTCCTGTAGGCGTAAAATCCAACGACCCAAGCGTCCGGACAAGTTCTTCATTGTAGAAAGCCAGCATAAGGCGTGGTGGTCCGTTACGATGGTGAACTGACGGCCGTACAGATAAGGACGGAACTTTTGTATGGACCAAACCACAGCGAGGCACTCCTGCTCAGTGATGGTATAGTTTTTTTCGGTAGAAGTTAGCACTCGGCTAGCATATGCGATGACCCTTTCCTGTCCAGAGTTATCGCGTTGGAGGAGAACAGCACCTATACCGCAGCCGCTGGCGTCGGTATGCAGGAGTGTTGAGGCGGTGTCATCAAAATGGCAGAGTACAGGCTCTGACGTCAAAGCTTTCTTCAATAGGTGAAACGCCGACTGACATTCCACGGACCACACAAATGGTGCATTAGATGCAAGTAGTTTGTGAAGTGGCGCAGCTATTGAAGCGAAATTTTGTATGAAGCGACGAAAATATGTTGCGAGGCCAAGAAAACTTCGCAAATCCTTAAGTCTTGTGGGGCATGGAAATCGAAGGATGGCAGCGATCTTTTCGGGGTCAGGGCGAATACCGTCCTTGCTGACGACATGACCGAGAACCTTGATGGATTTGGTGGCGAAACGGCACTTCTTAGTGTTGAGCTGCAGACCCGCACCGGCGAGGCATGTTAGGACGTCATCCAAGCGGCTCAGGTGCTGAGAAAACGTTGATGAAAAGATGATAATGTCATCAAGGTAGCAGAGACACGTCTTCCATTTCAGACCACGCAGGACGGTGTCGATCATGCGTTCAAACGTCGCGGACGCATTGCAGAGCCCGAAAGGCATCACGTTAAATTCGTATAGGCCATCGGGGGTTGCAAATGCCGTTTTTTCTTTGTCGTCATCGTGCATGGGAATTTGCCAATATCCCGAACGCAAATCAAGGCTTGAAAAGTATTCGGCGCCTTAAAGTGAATCAAGGGCGTCGTCGATGCGTGGCATGGGGTATACGTCCTTGCGTGTGATGTTGTTAAGTGCCCGGTAATCAACGCAAAAGCGCACGGAGCCATCCTTTTTCCGTACCAAAACAACAGGGGATGACCAAGGGCTAGTTGATGGACGAATTATTTCACGTTGGAGCATGTCAGCGACGTTTTCCTCGATGATTTTTCGCTCAGCGGGAGACACGCGGTACGGGCGGCGATGTACAATAGATGTTCCCTCCGTCTGAATGCGATGCGCTGCAGTGGTAGTTCGGCCCAACGTTGAGGAGCAGGTGTCGAAAGAAATGGCGTGTTTCGTTAATAACGCAAGCAACTTCTGCGCCTGCATAGCTGTTAAGTCATCACTGATAAGAGCTGTGAAGGGAGAGGATGAGGCAGGCTTACTCATAGAACGGTTGTTGGTAGAGGCAGGGTTAAGTGGCGTGACGCTGACAGGCTCAGCATCCACAACACAGGCTACTGCAGTGCCCTCTGGCAGGAGAACTTTCTCTGGCGTTTCATTCGTAGCAATGACGAGCGCGGAGCCATGGTGAAAGCGCACGACACCTGATGCAAGGGCTATGCCTTTTGCGACGCAAGTCGACGAAGGGGACACCAAGACGTCACCGTGGTCGATGTCCTTAGAGATCAGGGTCACAATTCGTTCTTGGTGTGGCGGTAGTTCGAGATCTTCGTGAGCGAACAGTCGTAGAGGCTTGTAGACGCCTTCGTCGAACATGGAGTCCGTATTAGTTAGGTGCAGAATCCGTTCACCACAACATATAGCGGCTGAAGAAGAAGATAGGAAGTCCCACCCTAGAATTAGCTGGTGAGAGCACCGGGTAAGCACAGTGAACTCGATGTAATGCAAAATGTCATCAATAAACACACGAGCAGTACAAAGAGCAAAAGGGCGGATAGCGTTCCCCTGGGCTTCGACTAGATTGGGTCCATTATAAGGTGTCATTACTTTCTTCAGGCGTTTGCACAAATCATACCTAATCGCAGAAACTGTAGCACCGGTGTCCACCAAAGCGTCCACGAGAACTCCTTCCACCGTAACAGAAACCATGTTGAACGGGCGTGCTGGAGGAATATGAGTCCTACTGTTACATGCAGTTTCTCCTCCGAAAACTGCATCATTTAGTTTTCCGACCGGTTATCAGTAGTAAACGAGGCTGGCCGCAGAGGAGAGGAGGAGTGACGGAAGGGCGAAGGTGATCGGCGTCGGCTTGAACGGTAAGTGTTCCGCGTCTCAGTCGACGCGGGCGGAGATGGAGACCGCTGCTGTCCAGATGAATAACGCCGAGCGTAAGAATCCCCTCTGGAAAAGTCCCGTTCGCGCATGTCGTACCCGCGACGCTCGTCCTGCTGGCGCTTGCGGCAGAAGCACGATATATGGCCACGATATCCACAGTAAAAGCATGCTGGGCGAGACGGGCGCCAAGGCGGGTAGTAGAGGGCGTTCGGCACACCGGGAGATAGCGCACTCAAGTGGACTGACGGAGGGTCGGGTGGGATTGGCCGGAAGTGGACCGGTGGTGCAGCAGCAACCGGCGTGAAGGATGGCAGCGGTGAAGTAGAGTTTACGTTGCGAGGAGGCGCGGCCGCAACTTGCGCGTACGTTGGAGGGCTAGACGGAGGTGGCTGGACGTAGGCTGGACTGGTGAATGATGTTAGTTCCTCCCTTACGATGTCACGGAGGGCCATGCTTGAAGGCTGTGTGACAGATGGAGAAGGTTGTGAGATGCCCATTGATTGAAGTTCTTCTCGTATGATCTCCCGTATCATGTCACGCAGGTCCCGGTCTGCGGTACGGTGTTCACTATTGCCCGACTGAAGGCGAACAGAATCAAGTTCGTCGAGACGCTGACACGTAGAGACGACTTCCGTGACAGTAGAAGGATTCTGGGCAACAAGGGCATTGTAGGCAATGCTTCCGATGCCCTTCAGGATGTGGCGCAGTTTGTCCGACTCGGACATCGAAGAATTGACGCGCCGGCAAAGCGCAAGGACATCCTCGATATAAGATGTGTATGACTCGCCGGGATGTTGTTGGCGAGTATCTGGGGCTCTCCTCGCTAGAGCGGATCGAACGGCTGGCGTGCCGAATACTTGGCGAAGCTGCTGCTTGAAGGCAGGCCAGTCGGTGAGGTCGATCTCATGGTTCAAGAACCATGTCTTGGCAACGCCCGTGAGATAAAGCGATACTCGGCGGAGCTTGTTAGAGTCGTCCCAGTGATTAGTTGTGCTTACCCGCTCGTAGTTATCGAGCCAGTCCTCCACATCTTCGCCGTGGAGACCAGCGAAGATCGGAGGGTCACGCTGGTGGTTTACGATGTAAAGAGGAGGGGCTTGCGGCGCAGTGACGGCTTGCGGCGCAGAGACAGGAGCCGAAAGGGCATCCACCCACTCACTCTGAGACATGTTGGCGGACTGAGGGTCCAAGCGGCGGCCTGAACGGAGCTCCAGCGAGTAGGCGTTGTAAGTAGAGGTACTGGGAACGTCAATCCACCTCCACCACGTATGACGACTCGGTTGTAGTGAGGTTTATTGGCCGTGAACTCAGGAACGAACAAGCGCAACGGACCCGACAAAGAAGCGCTCGTGCCAAGCAGATGATGATTGTTAGCCAGAACATATGATGATGATTGACTGCTGTTCAGATGAGGATGAAGCGCATAATAGATGCCTACAATATATATAATAATAAGGGAAAGAAGTGTATACCTAAGGGCTCGTTTTTCCGTGTTTTAACACAATATTAATGAGATTTAACAGACAGTAATGCCAAGGAATGTACAGGGAATGTTATTAGAACCAATGGAATGTAAATAAAAAGAAAGGAAAGTGGATTAAAAATAACCAGCCGCGGGCTGGTTATTTTTTAATCCACTTTCCTATTCTTCTTATTTACATTCCATTGGTTCTAATAACATCCCCTGTACATTACTTGGCATTACTGTCTGTTAGATCTGATATATATATATATATATATATATATATATATATATATATATCCATACTTTTTTTCAGGAAGGATGATTTCATTGGTTTTTTCAGGCTGAATATGAAATACGCTTTGTACGATAGCTCCAAAAGATTTACTCATTGTTTCTTTGTTACATTGATTTATTATCGCACCACTTGAGCACACTTCGCTACAGCGTCTGCATTCACACGCTCGTTCCTTTCAGGTTTGCTCCTCCTTTTGTTTGTCTCCCACATGCACCTCAATCTTTCTTACTGTGCTTTGGCGTTTGCTTTCTTTAAGCATTGCTTTTAGTTTTCTGAAAAATGTTATATGCTATCTTTTTTGGCACTGAAATGGAAGCCGTGGCGATTTTAAACGAAAAATTTGTTATGGCACCTAATTACTTCTTCTGACTGTATGATCAACGGTTCACGCAACACTACAGTAATTATAAGCGGTCTTCAGTAAGAAGTTCGCCCGCTATATCATTTGATTGTTTGGCGAAGACTCAACGTTTTTAATTGGTTTGCTTCTGGAGAAAATATTGCTGCATAATCACCGTCTCCCAAAATAAGATATTTCGATCTTTGTTTAAAATCGCAGTAATCGCTATCAAATAGTTGCACCGTTGTAAACAAACCGACTCCCCCAAAATTAACGCCAGTAATACTACGGTGGTGATACGAACGAGTCATAATGGAATATTATGGTGAAAGGGCTTTACTGGTGGACTGGCTGGGATTCATTACTTTTTTTTTTATCCTGGTCAGTTACAGGACAGGTGAGATACCGATATGACATATTATAGGGGAAATATGTGCGTCCTTGTAGGTTTTAAATGATTAGGGTTCACCCATTCTTATATGTCTTCAGAAAAATTTGGTTCACGATTTAGAGTACTTGACACTCTACTACGGGAATTTATGAGACCATCCCGTAGGCATGGCAACGTGTTTAGTAAGAGTTGTTAACGATATAGCGTACGAGGCACTCGACTATGGGACAGCCAAAAGTCACTCCACCGTATTCAGTTCTTCTTTGGGTTACACACAAGAGCAACGATGTCTTACCACTGTACTAAACCTGAAACCACTGCATATTAACGGATTTCTGTTTCGATTCTTCTGGCTTTAAATGCTGTAGCACTACACACCGTTTTCCCAAAGTTCCAATAATGATTGCCACTGCGTTCAGGCAAGGTGACTTTAAATGTAATCTAACTTCACGGGAAATCAGAACTAGAGAAAGGACACGGGCTTGGACTGCAAAGAAGGGCAGCTACCGATTCAAAACGCCAATCATTGCGATTGAATGGTTAGGCAAAGAGAGAACTAGCTGCGCAAATCGATCTGTTTTAAAGTGCGTGAATATTTATCGTCGAATATATTTACACCAGCTAAAATACTTTATGGTCGCTCGTTAAGTACTTATGTTATTCAGGTAGTATTTACGATATTCTAAAATCGCTGAAGCGTGTTAGCTTATAGTATTCCTGTATAGCCTATCTCAAGAAACGCCAATTGATGACACCTATTACTCAACGGTTTCATCCTTCATGTTTTACTTATTTTCTTCTTGGCTGAAACTTGAGTTCATTTTCTTGTGTTAACCACGGTACGTGCAGTATTCACCACAGAGCATGCAGACTTTCCATGCCGCGCTTTGCTATATTCTCCTGGATGCAGAGGACTGCAGGGAATACTTATCATCGCCTGCTATATAATCTGCAGGTATGCTAAACTATTGCAGTTGATTACTAGAGTGTCACTCGCATTCTTGTGCACAATGTAACACGGATGGCGCCGCTCGTTTCGCACTACATATATGCAATCGAAGCAATAAGAAGGAGGTGTAATGGCGCATCATTCCAAGGTGGGTGTTTTATAGCCTCTCGTTCTCCGCCAGAGGCTTTATACACATTTTATTTATTTCTCATTGTGTGAGCAAGTTATCCATTTAGCACGTCCACCCTATAGCCTGCTTCGCCAGTTTCACTTCTTTTTATCTTGTTTTCAACATTCCACAAAGCCATTCAACGATCGAGTCGATACTAGCCTGTTAGTTGAATCGAGCTGTCAATACGCTCACGCTCTGCCCTTACTTACTTACTTGCGTCCTGACTCTTTGTGTATTTCTCCCGAACTGCAATAACGTTTCTCAGAAGTGATGGGGCATCATGTTTTGATCTTATTGACATCATTTTTCAGACCGTGCGGGGACGACAATTGCGACCGTGAAATTTGCCAGTTCATAAGCACTCCTTTTCGGCATATAACTACAGAACAGTTGGTTGGATTATATATCTTCTTAGGAATGTCTTTCATGGCTCTTCGCTTACGGGGAGGACTGTGCAAACAATTCCAGGAATTTTTCGCGATGATCTGGTACATCAGTTCAAAACGTAAGGTCCTAGTATAGATGGATGAAGCTTTCTAAGGGTACTTGATATTTCGAGGGCTGAAAGACGTACGCACTTCTTATGACACTTTACCATTGTGTTTCTGTCATTTCGCGTGATATGCTTTTTGTCTATAATAATAAACGTAATGAGCTTGTCGCTGGGTATTTCCTGCCGAATATTTTTGCATATTGGCGAGTTAGTGTTGTTTTCATTTTACAGAAAACTGCCGTTGAAACCAACTGAATATTATGTATATTGCACAACTGTATCCTGTGAATGGTTCTAACGGGTCGTTTATTATTTATTTCTTTATTTTTCTTTTACACCACATTTAAGAAGCCAAAAGTTGTTACACAGAGGGTGCGTAATATCAATAAAAAGAGGGTAAGCATTTAAAGCTAACACGGTCCCAAGTGAACTTACGAGCGCAACGCCTGATGCTGCAAAGCAATGTACAGCAGAAAGGCCTACAACATCATTTCACAGAAAGGTTTTTATATGTCTTAAATTGACTAGCAAACTACCCTGAATTACTATATTGAAAGCAATTGCTGATTTCACAAATACTTCTTATGGGTGTACAGTTGTTACACTCATCCAAAGGGCATATAACGGTTTGAAGTTCTTACCCAGTACGAAAATTCAGTCTTCTCCTCCCTTTGATGCTTCACAGGAACATTGTCAGCAACATGTGTCTGTAGCAGACATTCACATGCACATTCTTAGTTAACTAAACAATCTGAAAGTGGAAGTATAGATTTATCGTAACTGCAATCATTAACTGGTGTCGGTGTCCGAGGGTACCGGGAAAAATGCCACAAAATAATCTTAGAAAAACGCTTAGAGCACATTGAGAAAACGTGACTAAGCCTTGTGTCGCAAGATACATTCGTAGATGAGAAGCAACGGATCAACTGGACTTGCAAGAACACAAAGGGGCAAACGAGGTCCACACATAATACTGTAAAAATCATTCACGAAAGCTCTTGGGTGAGCTAGTTGGCTCACGAACATTTTGGCATAACAACACAGATGGCGGCACGAAAAAAATACCGGGCACAGTGCCATGCCATGCACTTTACCATTCCTTTGTCAGCACTGTTTTGCCATCATACAAAACCTTGTTACGGAAAAAGTTTTTGAAGGGTGAACATGTCACTGTAAAACTGAACAGTGTTGTTTTGTTTCGCCAGCTAGCGTTATTGATATCTCTATACTTTAAATAATGAGTGGGTAGTCTCGAGCAGGTTTAAGGACTTTCAACCAACTAGAGCGATCTGGCAGAAGTCAGTACGCCTGAAGCTCACCTTTCCGGCATGAGGAAGCCTTCTTTCCGTCCCAGTGAAAGGAAGTAAGAGACCAGCGTTTGAAAAGCACTGTACTTGTTGCAAGCAACGTCCATCAGAGCTGGGCTTGACTGAAAGACACTTCGGTGCGGACACGACGAGAGTAGCCTATTGTGTTCAGTTCTCTACTTGTGTTCAGCGTCCTTTCATTCAAGTTCGCAATGGGCCTTCTTTTTTTCCTTGTTGCTTCATTAAGGGGCTGTCATAAAGTTACTTCACGTGTCTTCAATATAAGCACCAAGTTGCAAAGGTGCGCCAGACATGTTCATTCACCTTTGAGACTTAAATTAGTTTGTCTTTCATTGGCCGGGATCTTCACCCGAAGAACTAGTGTTTAATATTACGATTTATTTGCTTATCGACGAACTGTTTTGCTTCGAAATTTGCGGGCGCACAAATCTTCAGTTTCTTATTCTCTTTCACCTTTTCATACTCCATTTTCTCTTCAAAAGTACAGGGTATCAAACACGAGAATTCCTCGGTTACACCTATCTTTCATCAATTTTTTTTCCTTCTCCTTGGATTGTGAGAGGGTAGTGAAAGAACATTTTAATGCAAGCAAAGAAGAAAGAAGTCGCACCAACGACGTTAAGAATGACAGAACAGTCACTAATATTTCTACAGCGCCTCTTATATTATCAAGCTTTACACAAAAATGTGTAAACGCAATCATTATCTGACTTTCTAATGGTCTAATCTTTTCCTTCCTGTCCGATTTACAACAGTCTTTATTGCAGTGACACTCTTCAACCTAGTCATCAAACTCCTGCCAAGCGAGAGTATTCTTTCACTGAAAAATGTGACGGCGACTGTCACACGATGCATAGATGCTGGTACCACCTGAGAAAACAAAATTCTAGGCAAGCACACCGCAAAAGGAAAAAAAAAACAACGAAGAGATGGTAATTTGCGAAACATGACAAAGATTGTGAAGCTTCCGATTTCCAGCTTCAAAAAGGGGTAACTCGCTGTTGTTCACTTCGAAGAGATTGTTTTTTTAAGCAATACAACAAAAGTCTCATCTAGTGGTATAAGAGCCTATGGGCAGTTATGTCATTTAAAAAAGATTTTTCCGTTCTTTCGATCAATGCCGTATTTCCATTCCATAGATAATTCGTATTCGGCCCTTATTCAATCTGTGTCTCAACCACACTAAGCTCATTTATAGCTTTACTCTTCGTACAAAGCACGAAGATTGGTACGCGCTTGCCAGACATGAAAACTTTCAAAGACTTACTAGCCCGTTCTCCATTGCAGTCGAGCGCAAATGTTCAATCGGAGATTCCAACTGTCAGTATGATTTCTCCCTTTGGGGAGCAGTGCGAATACCCCTTCACCCCTTCGCTTCATGAACTACACGACCGAGATTGTTCTCACTGACGCTCCCGCGAAAGTTTACGAGAACTCTTAAGTATGATTTTTCGTGCACAGCCAACTATAGTGTGCTCTGGCCACAGTACAAAGATAAGAACTGATGCGAGCTTTGTGGGAACGAGCAGAAGCGAACGCCGCAAAAAGGCAAGTTGTTGCTCGCTGCATGCGAGGTTGAGTCGAGTTCCAGAGTTGAACCGTGCATATTCTCTCCCGAGGCTAATTTGAATATATCGCGCTCGATACAACCGCCCGCACCGCGGAGACACACTGCGTCAAATGCAGAGGCCATCCCCGCTTCGAAGATTGTTTCCAGTTCCCGATTTCGGGATCGGCAAAACGACACGCACGAGAGACGTTCAGACAAAAACGGTGGTTCTTTCGGGATCTTCTGTTTCCTTCTTTTTATTTATAGTTTTGGTTTGTGTCTGCGTAGAGAGACAGACGCGCAGCGCGTATGTTTCGTGCATGCTTAATAAAGCACGGTACGCAAAGGGGAATGGTATGGCAGTGCGGGAGAACTATTCTCAGACAATAAAAAAAAAACAGAAAAGAGGTCATCTAGAAACATAGGGGTGCGATGAAAAGTGCGCGATTGAGATGACACAACACGATTTCGTTCATACTTTTTTTTCTTCCTTTTATTCTTAAATACGTCTGCACTTCAATTTTTACGTTCAGTCAGATTCTCGCACGGATCCCACCGTCAAGCAAGGTACTTTGTTTGGAGGCCCCTCGTTTCATAAATTTCGAAACTGAAAGAAGGTTTCCAGGAGCAGACGGTTTTAAATGTTGTGCTTGGATTTTTGAGCACGAAGCAGAAGGCGGCGGGGTACGCACTGTCGACGATGATGCTTTGAGGCGTAGACGGTATGTGTACCGGCAATAATATGATTATTTATTTATGGTATGCCTTTGCGTAGTAAAGTGGCTCGCGTTGTGTTTTCGTCACAAATATCAGTGAGTGAGTGAGTGAGTGAGTGAAAAAGACGGAAAATTTACAGAGACATGGTACAAATTCTGGGTTCATAAGAAGATACAGCGGACTTGTTTTTTTTTTCATGAGCTGTAAAACAATGCGCGCAAAGGACGAGGAGCACGAGCAACTCCACTAGGCAGTTCTAAGGGCAGTTCAGTATACAGTGCCCTCAAGTGCTTTTCAATTGTTGAAATAGGCAGGACGACAATAAGTTCGGTACGGTGAGCTTATGTTCACCTAAATGATTAACTCATGAGCTGTTTTTGTATGAGTCAGCAGCCCAGGAGCCTTTCACAACGCAAAATTACCATCATGAGGCTCTTGCGTCTAAAAGATTGCTAGCAGGAAGTTGTACACGCTCAAACTTTGAGCGTGTACAACTTTTGTACAACTCTTGTAGAAACTTTCGAGCATGTTTGTAACGATTCACGTTTTGCCGGGAACGTGAGCGCGGGAAGCAAGACACAAGGTCAACGAACATGCTCAAGTAAGACGCTAAGAAAAGGCAACTTAGGTACGAAATTAAAAACAAGTTACTACTTTACGTTCTGAGATAGTCCTAAGCTTGGTCTGATAAGCTTCGTTCACATGCACTCAGGACGGAGCGAATAAGAAGAACCAAAGTAGAGAGAACGAACAGGCTATACCAGTACGGTTCTATGCTCTTCTATTGAGAATAGGGTGAGGGCAGGAAAGGTATGAGGAGCGAGAGAGACTGATCACAATTTTAATCCCATTGGACTTCACGGAGAGGAGTGATCCGCCAAGCTGAACCTGGTGGCCACCCACTGTATACATCTCTGGCTTGGAGCTGAACTGTGAGGCCGGAGGAGCTAGGCGGCAGTTTTTAGTGCGCAAAGTGTGATAGCAGCACATACACAAAGATACATGAAGTACAAGAGCTTTCACTTTTAGTACATTGTCTTCGCATATATTCTGAGCTAAAAAAAAATGAGTTAGAATAGCAAGCGAACGTTTCGTTCAAGCATGATTTTTTTTTGTTTTAATAACGTCATACCGGAAACGCTCATATTTAGGCATGGTATCGTGCGCACAATGTACCAAAGCTTCATGTTTAAGAGACAGAGGTGCAAACCAGGACCAAAACAGAGAAGTCAGGACATCATTGTACTGATGTCTTGTCTGGATACTTTTTTTTTCTGCATGCCATGTCCCATAAACATGAATACCAACTAATGGCTCAGCCCTCTGTAACTTTATTGTTGGTTCCTGTATTCTAAGTATCTCAGCGAAGAAATAACAAAGGGGCACAGAAAACGGTCCTTCCCCGTAAAAATTCGTGAAAACCCTGTCGAAGGGTTTCTTCTAAAAAGGCAGCATCACTTGTAAGCAAGTATTTGAACCGGATATAATCCCTGTTTTTTCTTCGAGGTACTTTCAGTTTCTGCTGTAACATAGTCAACAAGCCAGTAGCCCGCAGCGTTTCCGCTTTAGTAAGTGAGCTCGGTAAATGCTGAATAAGTCCCAGGAACCATATATGCATTCCTCGTATAAACAATAACCTATGGGTGCGTGTGTGCACTCTGTCCTTTAGAGACACGACCGGACGTTGTCCGCTAGATAGCGTTTAAAACAAGGAGTAGGAAATGTTCGGCGTCCGCTTCAATCCTGCGCTGCTCTACGATAAGCCTGCCCATAGGCGTCGGTAGGGGGAAGAGAAAAAGGGGCTCTCTCCATCCCTGCTTCCCGAAGCCACAACATAGCCACCCTCCACCCCACCCCCCCTCCTGTCACAATGCAACAGAGTCTCGCACTCCCCTCGTGCCCTGATCCCGACACAATGGTGCTGTTGGGGAGAGGGTAGATTTCGAATGATCGCCAGCAATACCCCCCTCCCCACCTACCTCACTGCCATACTGCCGGCCCAACACATAGACACTAACGCTCAAAGTGTTATGCGAACGCAGCGCCCAAGCGTTTTGTTCGTATCGGAAACTGCCGGAACTGAGGCGCACCCGGATCGCGAACTTCGTAGGCTCGTACAAATAAAACAGAACATGTGAATTCGAGCAGCTACTATCTATCTGAGGGGCTAAGTCTTATGCGACAAATACTGCGTACGGCCGCCAAGCGTCGGTGCTTTGTCGATGCGGAAAACGGGACGTTCACTTCAATCAAAGGGCAGTGAGTGGCCGTGGCACTCGGAAAAGTCCTCTATATTGCCTCCGCATGCGACTGTCAGAAAAACTGAGTAGAAGGAGAAAGGCGCTTCATATGTGAAACCATTAGTAAAATATTCATGAGAACAAAGAGAGGTATGATATCACGTTATAACCAACCAAATAAGTTTTGTCGTTGTCAAATCACAGTGATCAAGACGCAGGCATCTTATCTGTTGAACATAAACAAAGCCTTCGAACATACCACAAAACAAAAGTGGACTGAAATCAGCTGGCCCTGCTCAATTGTTCTCTCGGTCTTCGTCCAAGGCACAGTTTTATGTTTGCCATGCCTTACCAGCAGCCCCCCCCCCCCACAAGCCCTTCTGAGTACTGGGGAAAGCGCAGGCTCAATGCCGCTTGTACAAACTGTGAATGAAGCGAAAACTTGCATGAGGAAAACGGACTCGGCTCAGTATAAAGCGTATCCAGGTGCAATATGATTTTTACTTTTGTACACTGAAATGATGGTCATGGCAGTATGTTGTCTATGAGAGTTGGCCGTTGATGACATTCCCCGCGAATCGAGCTGTCTCGTTGATCTTTCCCGTAGGCGGGCTCTCCACTGAGAGCGGTACCTCGGAGGAGAGTGCTGCGTGCTCTAAGGAACAGCCGGGTGACCTCCAGGTTAGGCAATTAAACCCGAGCACTGCACCTTTCCTAGGCAGCTGCTATCTTAATTGAACTATTGATGAAAATATTGAGATCTCGAGTGTGAATTGATCGAAAAGTTGAAGCGCGCGGACACAATATACTGCAAAGATGTGCCGCGGAATTTTACAAGGTAGCGCAAGGTTTAAGGAAGAAAAATTAATGATTTCCCTTTTGTTGCATGACATCACGTTGAGATTTTTCCATAAGAAAGCTTTTTAGCGGCTGAAAAGCTCGTTTTGGTCTAAGGGTATTACCCGGAACCAACATGCTTCTGGAGCGGCCGCTTTACATACTGGTTATTCTTAGCTTGGAACAGCGTGCCTAGAGAAGACAGACAGCTACAATAAGCACACATACAGAGCTGTGCGTATGCGGGATTTTGGTAGCTTTCTGTTCTGTCTAGGTGCATTGTTCTATGCTCAGCGTGTACCAAATGGCCCGCGAACGATGAGTTGTTCTTGTTAGCTCAATCTTTTGAGTGACCGCCTAGATCTAGGGATGATCTTCCAACCCGGAGAAGTTTTTCGGCAACTCAAATGTTGACGTTTTAAAAAACCACTATGAATTTCTTTGCAGGTTCATGCTACAAACAGGCTGCAGTAAATTTTATTTTTTTCTACCGTTCTCTTAACTTGTCGGAATCTTAAAAATATATTTGGAATTTTCCCAGAGAGTCACAACCAGTGACCTTCTTCTTGGGGTAGAATACATAGAGGAGGGCCACCATGGCGGCGTCGCGGTTAGGGTTCTCTGCTGCTGACACAGAGGTCGTGGGTTAGATTTAGGCTACGGTGGTCGCTTTTTGATGGAGGTGAAATGCTAGAGACCTGTGTACTCTGCGATCTCCGTGCATGTTAAGAAACACCAGCTGGTCGAAATTGCTTTAGCCCTTCACTATACGGCAGCCATCGTAATCATATTCTATATTTGGCATCCCTCTAAATCATATGATGAGTTGTAAAGCCTCCAGAGACACCTCCTCAAATAATAATAATAATAATAATAATAATAATAATAATAATAATAATAATAATAATAATAATGAGTATACCTCCCACAAGTACCGGACACACAAAACCGGAAGTCAGAGCAAACAAAACGAGACAACTCAGCCATCAAAGTACATATTGTGCACGTGACCACCAGACGTTCACGCTTATGTACACAAAAGGTGCCGCCCATGGTCAGGCAACGCTAAACACGGCCGACGAAGCAGATCGAGAAATACTCAGACACGAATCCCATTAGGCACCGAGACTCCCACGCTTGCTGACACGCGTCGTCAGAACGATCAACTTCAACACTTCTGCAAGCATACCACGTGACCTGAGCCGCTGGACCGTGGCCGTACGCGTGCCGTGTTTGTGACATACGGGAAAAGGTGTACACGTTCGTCAAGAGAAACGCGAACGCGCACGCCAACAATGGACCATGAACGAAGCCTGTAGACCTTGTAGGCTCGTTAGTGGTTTGTCAAATCTGTTGTCTGTCTCGTTTGAAGGCTTATGACGTGCGTCATGCCATGTCATATGCCACCAGTGGCGAAAACTTACGAGCGGTGCTTCTAATTGAAGTAGCCTGCATTACCACGTGACTAGGATTTGCGTTACAGGTGTTTGTTGGTGCTTGTGCTTTAGGTCTGCGCACGCACACTACTGATTATAAGGGCTGAAAAATAAAGTGTGACAGCGCAATAACGGATCCACTGCACACACACGCCGCAGCTGACCCACGTCCGTTGGTCGACTTAGGCTCACGTAGATGCCAATTTGGGCGGTTGTATAACGGTCAGTCCATCGGTCAGCCCTTTCGAGAGCGCTTTACGGACATGAGGTTGATCGCACAGGTACTGCACGCCGTGCGTCATTGGTCAGTTGTAGAGTCGTGTTGTCAAAAGTCGCGACACTTGCGATCGGATACACTCCATTCGCGTGACTCGTGTCACGAGTTGGGCAAGCGTGCACATTCCGGTAGCGTGGAAAACTTTCGGGTTTGCTGAAAACGTGTCCGCAGCTTCAGAGAAAGCAGGATGACAAAAAAATAAGTACAGATGTTTTGTACAGTAACTGGATGACGAATTGCCCCGATTTTAACTCAGGATTACTTGTATTCTGAATAATATAATGTATGGCCGTTGCCACCCCTTGTGAGAACTCATTATATGCACAATATATGCGCAACACTCTTTTTTTCAACATCAACCACACTTCCGTGCACCCGTTGGTATGATTTGGCAGAAGAAAGCATGGAACCATGTGGGCAGCCTTGTTTGTTTTTCCTCTTATCTTTCTTCATCTTCCTCTTCTTCTTTCTCTATCGTTATCTCTGCTCTTTCTGATCTTTGTTGCCTGTTACTTTAGTTTCACTCTTTTTCTCTATATATTTTTTGTATTTTTCGCGCTCTTTCTTTCTCTTTTTATCTTTTTCTCTCTCTATCGGCTAATTCCGCTTTCTTTTTTTCCAATCGCTTAATCTTCTTTTTTCTTTTCTAATCTCTTTTGCTCTTAACCTTCTGTATCAATTTTGACATCTGTTTTTTTTATGCTAATATGTCATTTTTTCTCTGTCTTTCCCTTTCGTTCTCTCTATTTCTTTCTTAATCACTGTTTCTATTTTTTCTTTCTCTGAACTCATTCTCTTCCCCTTCAGAGTTATGGCATCTTATGCCGGGTAAACATATCTGTGCACGTAACGAGTGCACCAGAATTTTGGGAGTGAGGCCGAACATGAAGAGGACCAAAGGGAAGACGACGACTAAAAAGCGTGCTTTTCATGATGGTGATAGTTTTCTGTTTGCTCTGCATGAGCTAACGGCTGACTTGAACAACTGCACTGTTTAAAAAAATAACTAGTAGTGATACGTATGCACAATCAACTGCGTCGGCTGTACCTTCCTCGGACGGCTGTCAATCAAGCTGACGGCAGGTCACGTGTGTGTCATGCTCGTGCCACCATATAGACCAATCTCTCGACGTCGCGTTACTTACGGTCTTCACGAATGACAGTCGGCAGATTTTTATCAAGCGAAGCAAGTTGAGAGCTTGCGTGGATAGCAGAGGAGAGAAGTGGCGTCACGCCTGTCTTGTTTCTAAACAACTTCCATGAAAATCTGCCAGTTGCGTTTCATGCTTCCCTTTAGTAACACGTCAAGCTGCCGGCTCCATTACACGTAATGAAGGAAGGTTCACCGTGGCTTCACAATCCTCATTCAGGAAGACATGGGATTACTCTTTGCTTCTACTACATATTCGATAGCGTCACACGTGACTCAGTAAAACCAATTTCAGTGATAATTACATGTCTTCCTAAGTGAAGTTTGAGCACCTTGAAGTAAGCTGCAGCACAACGTTTCTTTTTTTTTTGAAGTGAACAGCCTAAAGCGCAAAAACGCTGTGTCAATATAATAATTTCGGGGGGTTATCTTTCTAAAGCCGCCATATAACTATGAGAGACGCCGTAGTGGATGGCTTCGGAAGTGTCGACAAACTGGGGTTGTTTAACAAGCACCCAAATCTAAGGCCACGGACCTCAAGGATTTTAGCCTCCATCGATAATGCAGCAGCGGTGGCCGGGATTTAAATCCAAGACAGGTGGGTCTGCAGCCGAGTGCCTTAGCCACTAGTACACCAGGGCGAGTGACGCTGTGTGAAGCAACATTTGCCAAAATTCAGCGCATTCCAGTTAAACAATAGGATGATAAGGTAACAGTGAAGTTGAAGAAGTTTTGTTGGTTTTGCTGGCAATCTACAATATCGTCCCAATCTGAGTTGAAGCAGCGAAAAAAAAAACTGGTTTGATTTTGTTTACCTGACTTTTTTCGCACTCGAGGGGGTCTTCTCAATCGAAGAGCTTGAATGAGTCTGGTAAACTGCTGAATTTTTTCCTCTTGCGGTCCTGAAAGAGTTGTAATGTCCTTGTAATTATACAGTTGGTATTAACGTATTGTTGTGCGTATCTTTGTCATCGTTTGCATTGAGTAGGATCAGTTGCAGGGGAGCAGGCTTCATTTTTGCTATCACCAAAAGCGTCACTGAAAGCAGGCCTCACTGAGACGAATGGCTCTCACTCCGATATAAAGCTTGCCCAAGTGTCAATGTGATCGTTGTTTCCTTACTTTTCCCGCAAAATAGGCATTTGCTAGTTCACTGTTCGTGACAACACAACCTGAATCTTTCTTTAGGTTGAATGCCATGGCCACGAACATGTCAATCTGGGATTATTAATTTTCCCTGTGGAACCTGTGAAAATGTAAAGGGGACAATTGGTTGTTCTCAAGTGGTGCAAACAAAGTTTTTAACAAACCTAACGTAGTGGTCGCATCGACGGTGTATAAGTATATTTTATATGCTTTCAGGATGTTTAATAATTTACGTTTCCGTCACTTAGTGTTTAAAAAGTTAAGTCTTCAACCCGTGATATGACTATGCGAGATGCTGTGGTGGAGTGGGTCGGCAATTTAGACCTCCTCAATTTTTCAGCGTGCACATTATCCGGAGCACACGGGTCTGTAACATTTTACCTCCATGCAAACTGGGCCACCATAGCTGGCATTTGATCTCGTGACCTTCGATATAGCAGCAAAATGCGATAACCACACGGCAACAAGGGCGACCATTTGATGTTGGAATGACGTCAGAACACTTCGCTGCCTCACTGGCTTGTCTCTGCCCCTCCTTTTTCATCACGACTTTTGGCTCTCCTGTCGTAGCTGCATCAGGGGCAAGATGCGTAGGGGGTAAGCTAGTCCATAAGTTTGTAGATAGTTTATTTATTGATTGATTCATTCATCGATGATTGATATGTAGCGTTTAAGGTCTGAAAACTACCATATGAATATGAGAGACACTGTAGTGGAGGGCTCCAGAAGTTTTAACCACCTGGTGTTCTTTAACGTGTACCGAAATCTGAGCACACATGCCTACAATTTCCGCCTCCACCGAAAATGCAGCCGCCGCAACCGGAATTCAATACGACGACCTGCGGGTACGCAGCCTAGTTCCTTAGCCACTAGACCACCGCAGCGGGGCAGTTTGTCACAAGTTCAATGACGATTTAATCTCAAAAGCGGGCTTCTTTACAGAGTTACTAAATTTAGTTGTTCTGCTAGAAGGCTGTTAGTGTCCTGATGCACAAAAACTCGTGATGTGTACTTCCTCTTCACCACCAATTTCCATTAGTTTGTTAGTCCGAAATGTTGGTCTACCTGCCATCTGCATGTAAAGACCCTAGCAGCAACCATTTGGTGGAGTAAACAGGAGGCAAAGTTATGGCTGTCATGAAATCACGAATAGGGTTTTAAACAGACGCGGCAAAGCTCTGAACTCTCGCATTTTCCCTGTTTTATACACAGCCGCGAAACGACTGTGAACAACACGCTCAGCCTTATGCCCCACTCGGTGCATGATTAGTTATCTTTTTACCGCA
This sequence comes from Rhipicephalus microplus, assembly GCF_043290135.1. Classification (NCBI taxonomy): domain Eukaryota; kingdom Metazoa; phylum Arthropoda; class Arachnida; order Ixodida; family Ixodidae; genus Rhipicephalus; species Rhipicephalus microplus. Next base: position 168,310,111 of record NC_134705.1, on the reverse strand, counting down.
TTCCCGTCACGGAAAACCATCACACGCTCGGTCACAAGCTATGTGGTTGCTGTGGTGGCCGAGCCACAAACAAGCCTAATGCGACTAGATCAAAAGGTTGTTTGCTTAAAACAAAGTCTATTTTGTTTACGGCTTCGAAGAGGAGTAGACGGACATGAAAAGTTTCCTAGCAGATCTAGCGTTGCTTTTTGTTCGTCTGAAGCTAACGTTGAGTGGCAGGGCGTGTCGTTTATTCGTGTGCAAACGAAATACCGGAGTGCACACTACTTGTTTGCCGAGGACTTCGGGAAACCAGCTCGTGGAATTGACATTACTGGCACGCTGTTTGCTTGCACTGAGATCAGCGTTGTCCGCCCACTCAATATTGCTACAGCGCGTGCGGTTTGTGGGACGAAAACTGCGCAAAGAAAGCACACAAGGTTTTTTTTTGTACTCTAGCGTGCCTGCTCCTAATTTTCCACTTTGCTATTCAGTAGATGGAAAAGGCGTGGTATTATTCTGCCTGCGGCTGCTTTACCATTATTTCGTGCATAAATATTTTGTTCCGTGGTCAGCCTATGTATTAATCAGCAATTTAAAAGGCAAGCCCTCCGTTTCCCACTCGCATCACGCGTGTCTGCTCTGTAGAGCTCTCTGTCAGGAAAATATTGCGAGGCAAACTACGTGCAAATGTGGTTTGTTTGCCTAAACGTAATTGAAATAATAATTGACTGAGCTTTTGAAGGCTTCCGCATGATTAAGGCTACTTTTCTGAATGAGTTGCACCATACGCGTGCACAAAAATCTTCAAGTCTTGGGAGTAGACCAAGAATCAACGCTCAATTTCCTATAATGCGTTTCCAATGTGGCCTTGTTAAGTAGTGCCTTTAGAAACGTAGGTGAGAAAGGTAAACTGGCCGAGCATGCAGTGCTTACGAATATCAACGATATACGTTTTGGTAAAGTATGATCAGATTAAGATCTATGGTCGCATTTGCTTCAGTACTGCGCGTCACTATTTAAAATAAATGCGAGTATCTAATGTTCCCTTTCTACGTGGTAAGTTTGCTAACATAGCTGAGAAAGGTAACTGATCAAGCAGCGCCTATACCAATATCAAAGATGTACAACCGTCAGCACATTTAACTGGAACATCCCGCCACGTGCCCTCAACAAGCTTCGACTGATGCCAGCGCCGCCAGGCGTTGGACGCTTCATCTATGCTACAGCTAACAACAGATAGATTACTGATAAATTTCGCTAGTGAATTTCTGTTTCCCTTCTGCCTAATCATCGGGTCGAATTCCCTCGCTTGGCTGGTTCTTTTTCGCTTCCTTTCGCTCGTGGCTGCATACATTCTCACGCACGCCCATGATACTCATTGCCGTATTGCTAATATCAAAGCGTGAGCTGTCACAACACACACACACACACACAACACACACACACACACACACACACACACACGCACACACAGCAACGACATGTCATAGGGGCTTCAACTTCACCCACACGTCATGTGCTTAAGGCTTTCCGCCTTGAATGGTGGTGAAAACGACAGGATCAATGTAAGTAAGTTGTAAGAGCTGATCAGTGATCTCACAATTTTATCAAGAATAAAAAACACATGACCCTGCTAACGAGGTTGTTCATTACGATGTCTTCTCCTATTATGACCTCTTGTGTTACGCATTTATAATGATATCTTTTGCAGGAAAGTGACCCGAAGGAAATACAAAGGTCAATGCAGCAGTATACGCATGTTACTCAATAAGCGATCGTGATGTCCCTTACGAAGGCGTTATTGTTTTTGGATTTGAAAAGGAACATTTGAGACATGTGAGACATTGCTGATTTAAGTCTCCTTCTATCACCACCGACCATGCAGCTTTAAAGTGGCAAAATGATTTGTCACTTCACATTCTCCCCCCAGCCTGCTCCGCAATCACCACGACGCATGCTCTGAAACACATGCAAGTTACAGAAAGTGTAGCATTATCCGTTTAAGCGAAAGCTCTTTCTCTGCATCGCACGCGGCCTAATGCGTCGTTATTGTGTGCGTGGGGAAGAAAGTATGGGCGTGAGTTCGCTCGCACGAATCTCTCCAAAACACAGCCGCTGGCAGTTCGCCCGAAGTACATCGCGATAGACAGGATTCGGCTCGAAGCCTTATTTGTGGTTGCACGTAGGATACGCCTTTCTAAGCGCATGTGTTTTCGGTTTATGCAAAGCCCTCTGCATAATCTTTCGCCTGAGTTGCTGAACTACATTATCGGATCGTTGGCCGTTATTCTTTAAATCGCGCAAGCCACTTCTCGAAATTCTCTCAATACGAATAAATAACCCCAATTTCGAACCTTTAGATATGTGAAAGCTACAGTGCTACTAGCACCCACATCTTCGTAGCATAGCGGTAAAACCTACTATGTCGTAAACACGATGTTGTATCGCAACAAAACGAGGTAATGCTGCAGAAATATAGAAAATGCTACATCAGCAGACATATACTGGCGTTCACCTTGAAGCAACTTCTAAAAATGAAGCTTTCACTTCGTTTTTATGTGCATATAGGAAATGCACCATGACAGCTCCGGGGTGAACACCACAAGCTTATGTGATTCCTCCGGAGTGCCCCGAAAACTTTGACTTGCCCCAATGCTTGAGGAAATCTCTCTTCTGGCTCTTTTTTATTTCGTTGCACTGATGCGTCTTACGTTTTATGAAATATTTACAGTGCTTTATTTTATGGTCTCTTGCACTCACATGTCTTCCTAACTCGACTCGCCAGAAATAGTGCGCGAAAGACAACTAAATCGTAAACAAAACACTTCGCTTATCTTTTATTGGTTCAGTGATCTGCGGAGAGGCAACGAGAGGGTTTTATTTTCGGATGGCGAAAAAAAGAAGTGCTGATGCACTGATATGCATCCTCAGAAAAGTGAGCTGCCTTCAAGCTTTTATCGAAGATTACCCCCAGCCCCACAGTCTCTGTGCCAGTTGTGTCGTTCGTGTATTTGATTGATCTTTTTTTTGAATGTGTCTTCCGGGACCCCCTTTTCGATTGCTTTTTTCTATCGAGCTGAGACAACATCAGTAATGCGGTAAAAAAGGTGATGTCGTTACCGTATAACGTCATTATGACGTTGCACAACCTGACGCAGCCTGTTTACGTTATCAGATGACATAGTCACTTGTTCAAAGGGGAGACGATCTCGGAGGCACACAAAACTACGGCAGGCGCAGAAACCAAAAAACTTCCAATGCCTCTATTCCTAAAGGCAGAGTGAAACAATGTTCGATGCTGGAAGTATTTAGTAAGATGGAGGGCGGAAGAAATGAATACGCACCACTTATCAGAAAAAGGCAAAAAGATTGGCTTTCGAGTGCCTACATGTGAACAGGTGAATGCACAAATGACCATGCAACTTTCTGTTCCCATTTCTATTTCTTTCTACAGAGACCTTGAAGCGGATAACGTTACCTCTTAAGATATCTCTGGTTATCTTCAATCTGCCTCTCGGTAGGTTATGGTTGGTGGCGGAAATTGCTCAGCATTTATTCTTCCGCCAAAGGCCGTCGGAGTGGTTGCAAATGCGGCAGTCTCTGCAACTTCTGGTACGCTTGGAGATCGAAATGGTTATCGATAAAGCATGTATGATAAATACAAAAGCAAGCGTTTTTATTCTCGGCCGTCGGAAGTGACCGAACCGGAAAGAGAGCAATTTCCTGACCACATCTTGGGCCTACGAGCTAAGTGATATCTTTCATGGCTGCTCAAGAGGAAACGTTTGAAGAGGCATTCACAGCCGGGTATCATACACAAGAGGCAGCTTGCGTCGCGGGCACTCACAAGATGAACTCTTCTTTGTACGGTTACGACTTCCTGTGCCGGGGCGGAAGCGTGGTATGGGGAGAAAGGGGGAGGAGAAGAGAGAGATATCAGCGATAGCGATCGGCATACATTAGTCCAATGACAGGGTGTCGAACACTTCGTTCTTTTAAGAGTGCGTGACAAGTAGGCCACTTGCCAAACACGGCATGAATACAGGCTTATGCTCACACCGTGGAGACTCTTGAAACAGTATTGTGCGCAGTTTTTCCGGGGTGTGACTCGTGGGGTGTGGCCACTGCTTAGGACGCTTAGCGACGTCAACTCCGTACGGTGGCAGGTGTCGCGTAGATTGGCGTTTTGACAAATATTGTTCTGGCAAATAGTCATCAATATCATCATCATCATCAGCCTGACTGCGTACACTGCAGGACAAATGCCTCTCCCATGTTCTGCCAGTCAACTCGGTCCTGTGCTTCCTGCTGCCAATTTATACCCGCAAACTTCTCAATCTCGTCTGCCCACCTAACCTTCTGTCTCCCCCTAACCCGTTTGCCTTCTCTAAGAATCCACTTAGTTATTCTTAAATGACCAGTGGTTATCCTGTCTACACGCTACATGCCCAGCCCATGTCCATTTCCTTTTCTTGATTTCAACTATGATTTCCTTAATCCCCATTTGTTTCCTAACCCACCTGTTCTCTTCTTGCCTCCCAGATGCATACGACAAATAGTGGGTCGATAAAAAAAAAAAGATTCATTTCGGCCTTTGGCCATGTATGAACCGGCGACCATCGAATAATGAAGTCCAATTTTCTAGCAATTGAGCTACGGTGGTGGGCATCGGCCTTTCCATTTTAGTGTGTCCACCTGAATGTAACAGTTGCTAGGGGGTACTCGGTTGCCCATTCGAAGGCAGTGGGTTCTATCCCATCCCGGCCATGGCGGTCGCATTTCAATGCAGGTGAAATGGTAGCAGCCCGTGTTCTGTACGACGTTAGAACACGTTAAAAAACACCAGGTAGTCAAAATTTCTGAAGCCGTTCACTATGTCATTTCGCATAATGATATATGGTTCTTTTGCGACGTAAAAGTCAAGATATTATTATTATTATTATTATTATTATTATTATTATTATTATTATTATTATTATTATTATTATTATTATTATTATTATTATTATTACTATTATTCAGATTTACGGAAAAACAAAACGTGACGACGTCCAATAACAAGTGACTTCAGTAAAATATAACAGTGCCGACAAGCGCATTATTGAAACGGCATCGACTATTGGAAAATGGTGCATACAAATACTCACGTGACCAGTGCCCTTTCGTTGTCTGTTTTTGAATACGCTCGCCAGCGACAGGTTTCTCGCACACAACGCGACCACTGAAGTCTGCGAGCTGCAACAAGCTTCGGTGGAAACAATGGCCGCCGTTATTTGAAGCATAGAGTTTCATACAATAATACCTAGTTAGGAATCTGGGGCTATACGATCGTGTACCTCCATAAAATTTATGGGAAGTACAGGCTGCGGAATGAATAGAGTTAGCTAGCGAACTGTCTGCAGACTTTTTTCTCTAGTTTCAGCTTAGTTTTTCGAGTAGCGTGGGTCATGGGGTGCGGTGAAAAAAGCTAGAGCAGTGCCTTTCTTGTTCGAAGAGGCTGACGACCACTAGATCTCCTGATTTGCTGTAATGTTCCAGCTTTACGAGTCGTATTTAACACTTTAAACCAAGCGTAGTTCACTAACCGCTGCAAATAGATGTAGCGTTTCACGCCAGTGCACGATATTGCCTCCGTGTTTTCACGAGCGAGTTTTGCCTAAACTCGTTTGAAATCGACTGCAAAACAAAGACAAAGCTAAATAAACGCACCGTCAAACTCCGCTGACTCGACTTCACAACATAACTAGAGGAGCGTTGGGGACAGACCACTGGGACAGACGCACCTAGCGTCGCGGAAGACGAAATGATAAGTATTTCTCACCTAATACTGTATTTTTATTTCCTTAAATTGATAAGAGATACTTTTGAGGAAAAAAACAAGCATGTTTGTTTTCGAGTGTTGTAAAAAGTAATTTATAGAATCTTGATGCCAAATCTAGAACGCAATGGCAGAGTGATGCATAACCTGATGGTTTAATTTGCCCAGGTTTCACTTTTGCCGCGTGGTCACAAAAACGCTTTGCACTAAAGTTTGCGAGCAAATTATTTAAGCAAGTTTCATTTAAATTTCAGTTCATATCACTTTGTTTTACACTCAGAAAAGATGCGTCGTGAATTTTAAGTACGTAATTATTCCGAAACGGATCCGAAGCCAGTCCTTCCCATAATGGCCATTGGGGTACAAGCACCGCTGAAGGAGCCCGCGTCGACACTAGCACCTGATTCCCCTCTAGGTATTATTGTATGAACTCTATAATTTGAAGTAAACGCTGATAATGGAGCGGAGCTCCATTGACGAAAATAATAAAGATATAAAGAAAAGTTTGCCCGAAAGTTTAAACCATACACGCACTATGTAGGCTGTCTATAGTGTTGCGTTCATCTAATGTTTCACACCATGCGCGTGATATTTACGCTCTGTAGAGGGTATTGCGCACAGACAGTGTTTAAAAGCATATGCATGCAATGTACGCTTTGTAGATGCATCGCAGAGGGATGATTCGCACCTAGGGACTCATATTGTGAATTTTCCAATAGAAACGTAATTTTAAGTTCAAGACCACCTTGCGTACCACCACCGTGGCGTGCGATAGAGAACAGTGTGGTTCATGGGCGCGACATTAACGGGGGTGTTATAAAATACCAAAGGCCACACGCAGTGACAGGGCAACAACAACAGCAACAGCTACTGCAACAACTACAGCAACATTGTGCCAGTTCTAGAAGTATTTCATTTCCCACAATTTTCGCAATCTATGTGTCCGAATTTTCAGTTTTAAAACAAATATGCCGGCTGCCGTGGTACCCTCATAAATGATGTTTTTGATTTCACTGACAAATACATTATGGATTTCACGTCATTCAGCTGTACGACAGCTTTGCGTCTAACGACATGGAAATGCAGGTCACTTGCACGTCTAAAGATGTTTTCGTCAAACCGGGTAAAACGTTTTTCGTTTTCGTTTTCGTTTTTTCTGAGCCCTCTCAATTTTTTGAGTGTTAGAGACATCTGGACCTGACGTGAATGCAATTATTCTCTTTTTCATCTATGGATATCGAACGTTTTTTTTTCTTTCCTTCCGGACCAACTCTTCAAAGGAAACAGGACAACAAAGGCAGAAGCAAAGGTAAGAAGTTATGGTGCAACCTTTTTTACCGAAACAAATGGGAATATAAGTAAGGGTCCTTTGTCGCAATAGAAAAACTAATGAACTGCTCCTACATACTCCCTCTTGAAAAGCACTGTTCTTACTTCCATCTCTCATTACGTAGTAAGACGGGCAGGAAGAACAGATATTCATTCTAAGTCGATTACCATATCAATAGGTGGTTGCCGGGAGCCACACGTAATTTATGCGGCACTGTAATACATTATTAACTCTGTTATTTAATATCATATCGTCTCCCACTGATAATTTTGAATCGACTCCTCGTGTGGTGCACTAAAGAAGGGGGCAATTGTACAAGCTCCCGCATTTGGAATATTAAATATCAACAAATTTTAGAGCTCTACAGATGGACCAGCAGACGCACTTCAAGACTTGCTCTTGCGAGCGAGGTATTTCGAATTAACTTTGGCACTTATTGCAGACGCAATTGGCTTCAAGTTTTAGTGATGTATTTTTTTGCTGTTCTTTCTGTTATGTTTTTAATTGGGCTCACCTTTTTCCCCTTATGCTATAAAGTAGTTCTTTCTGACGTTTCTCGCTGCCGCGAGTCTGTCGACAGATTAATCAACTCCTATAAAGTCTTCAAAAATTTTTTTGTTGTAAGTGAGCCTCAGATCAACCTTCATACTAAAGGTGGTACAGTGACGGCAACTTCCTATCTAAAAGTACACGTTTGCTACTCTTCATTAGGTGTTGACACTTGTGAAATATACTGTGAAAAATCAACGTGGGCAGTCAAGACCATGAACTATTTTTACGTGAGGATCATTAGCTAACAAGGGATCGGGTAGTTACATATCTGTAACGTACTTTTAAATGTTTACAAACACAGCCATTTAGAGACATCCGGTTTTGTCTACAGATGTGCCTCAATAGCACCGGTGGACAACAATGGGTGCGATGCACGATGACCCGAGGTTTTCTTGCAGCCGAGTTTGCTCCGAGCTCGCTTGCGGTGTCCGTGGCATGAAGACAGTGCGGAGCGTTTCAAAGCAGCGTTGATACAAATGTCTACACGAACGCGCGTCGCGTTGGAAACGCATGTGAGACACTTGCAGCGGTTATCAAAGAAACACCGCGTGCAAGCGCGTCAGCGCCGCGGCTCACTCAACATTGTAGCAGTGCAGCGACATCCGCGTGATTGTCGCGCCAACTCTTTGTATATAAGTGGTTATAACAGAAGAAAAGAAAAGTGCCGACCCGTAACTGTCTCTCCTTACAAGGACACCTCAACAGGTCAGCGCAGGAAGGGGGTGTGGGGAATAAAAGATATAGGGAGGAAAAGATAGGAGCAGAGAAAAAAAAGAGGCGAGGGTCATTCGACCTGCTTCCCGCAACGGACTCACAAGCCCCCACGCGCCATGCGCAGCTGATTAGGAAAGCTCGCAAGGGCCGGAGAGGTATCGCAACGCCGACTAAATTTCAAGGCCGAAAGGCTGCCGCAGTGACGTCAGAGGTTGGGGGCCCAGTTGCCCAACTGAGCATGCTCAGTAAGATTTTTTTCCCACATCTTTTATTCGGCCCAATCAAGCCGCAGCAGCTGCGAGAGCGGGAGCGTTGGTTCTCCTAAAACGTGAACGAAACACGGGCTTTCCGCCGCGTTCGCGGCGTAACTGGGCCCCCATTCTCTGACGTCACTTCAGCAGCCTTTCGGCCTTGAAATTTAGTCGGCGTTCGGTATCGTCATTGAGAGGAGGACAACTCTTTGCCAACTGAACATTCGTTTCCCACAGGCGTGTTTGTGGGCGTATGCCCTCTTCGAACAGGTTCTTTCGTTCCACCTGAAGCATGGAAATTTCCACTGTCGAAGACAGCAAGAGTGCGCACGTTGCACTCTCGTGCTGCTCGTTTCGCTTCTAGCAAATACTGTAGATAAATATAAGAACAGGTTGTCACAAGGAGCGCTCGCATCGTTGCGGACAGAGCCTGTGATTGGATACGTCGTGAGCGCAGTGAAACTGAATGCGAGATGTTGTAGCCACGTGATGCTATCCTCTTCAGTTTTTAGTGAGTGTGTACATGGTCTGTGCAATAAAGCTGATAGAGGAATCATGCCCCCCAATGGGGTGGCGAAGTGGGCACTGCTCCTCGGCAAAAGCAAACACGGTGGGCGTACCCAATCTTCGTCGCGGGCGTTTGTCAATGAAACTGATTGATGCGTGGACTCGGATACAAACTCGATGATTCTGAGAAGGCTCGAGTTCAACTCGTGACTGTGATGGCGCCGGTGTGACTGTCAAGCGTTTCATGCGGTGAAGGCCAAGCGGCAGCTTCTTTGCATATAAAACAGTTTGGTGAGTTTACACTACTTTTGCAGGGCTGAAATCATAGAGCAGTTTGTCATAACCTAGCTCCTTTCAGCTTTTTAGGTTGGTGGTATACTTATGTGCGTAGTCGGCTTCGAAGTGAAAACCGCAACAGTTCTACTTAAACTTTTATTGTACTAATTGGCTGAGGCTTAACGACCATTACACTAAGCTGTCTTGTCATCATTGATAAGTTTTTAATTAAAGGGAATTATCTCAGGCTCAATCATGGCGGCAATGATCAGTATCAAACTATTAAACGTAATCATGATTAGCAGGATGCTAGTTGTTATCATACTCGTAAGGGCTAACTAGCATGGTTTTACTTAGCCTGATCATGAATGACGTCGCGTTAATTAGCATAACTCAGTCAGCGCATCCACTAGCATGCTTTAGTTAGTTCAATTCTAGCTTTACATGGATTCATTAGCAAGGTCTTCTTAAGACGTGGCTTAATTACCTCGCCCTTACCATGATTTGGCGTAATTAGCTTGGGCATAGCATGTTCTGGCCTAACTGGTCACGTATACCCTAAGCCAAAAAAGCGGAGGAAGGAACAAAAAAAAACAAGGTTGTGTGCGGGAGGTCCCACCGTCGATGTGTTTGCTTCACATGAAGCGAAAAATTTCCCTAGATGTTGACAAATTTCTCTTTTTGCCTAAGTACAACGAAAATCCCCCATATCTAAGGAAATGTTCCTAGAATGTGTTTAGAGAAAGTGGGTAACGATTTAGAGTACTAGGTACTCTAGCATGGGACAGTGTAACGCCGTCCCGTAGGCCTCACAGACAACAATATCGAGAGCTATGGACTGTTGAGCAGGCAACACTGCCATCGGACTGCTATTTGAGCCAACATCAGACCTGTAAGTATATAGTTAACATTTGTCTTTTAAATCCCAATAGCTTCTCTGGTTGTATCCGAAATGGCGTCCAGGTTGGTCCATAATTCGATGCTTAAGTAGGAGTTGTGGCTGAGTGTTGTAATAACGCTCACAAGTAGCGTGGGCCTATTAACCTAAACCACTGCATACTTTGTCTTCAAATTAATATTCAATCAGTTCAACCCCCGAATAAATGAATAAGTGGCGACAACCTGAAAAGCGCTTCCTATAGCAACAATACTTGAGAAACAAACAAAAATGGCAGCATATCCACGGAGTGAATGATGGAGAGTGGGGCGAAACATTCGTCCGTCCATGCGTCCGTCTGTGTGACCGTCCATGCGTCTGTTCGTGCGCCCGTCCCTGCGTTCGTTCATGCATCCTCCCCTGCGTCTGTTCATGCATCCATCCATGCATCTGTCTGTGTGTCCGTTGGTCCATCTATTCAACACTTCAAGTCCCACCACCTGGCATCTTTTTATCATATATTCCCCATATAGAAGCACCGCCATTCAGTGAACATTCCAAGGACTAAACGAGAGGTGGCACACGCACACTTTCTTACGGCTTGCGCTTCGGGTCTACTTCGCACCTTCAACCACCTTGAGTTCATGGTATATACTAGTTCACTGTATTCATGGCACTGCGGCCCAATGCTCGCTAAACCTTTCTAAAACCAAGAAGGTTACGCCTAGCGAGTATAACGTAGCAACCTTTTCCTGTCCGATAGTACTCAATGTACATGCCAGTGGCTGCTAATGGGGATCGCAGCGTGCTCGTTGACTAAAAGCCGAATGCTCCTGTTTCTCATTCCCCATTTGCAGCCATTGGCATGTACATTTAGAACTATTTTTTATTGTTAAACAACGCACAGGAGAAATCTCTCACCAGCATTACCTTGGAGGTCAAATGTTATACCTATTTCGGGTATGTGCCACTGGTGGTTACGTACTACGAGGGACGCACAAGCTACGCCATAAGGAGCTTCGCCCCTAAAAAATTGGCAGATCCCACGTACACTGGGAATCGATGAAATGCGAAGCACGAATGAGAAAGGTTCATATGTCACTTTAAAATCAGCACAACTTTACGATGTGGAGGTAAATGATGCCGTACATGACTTCCCTATTATGATTATCATATTAGGAAGTGTCGTTTACCTTGTTCATCTATCACGTAACGTGACACAAAATTTAGTATATGTGGAGTTAGCGAAATGCCTGCGAGCACGCTATGAGCGTATATATTGTCATGTTCTTACATCACACGCGTGTCAGGATTATCATGTTTGCACCAGTGATATATTTCGTCATTCATTGACGTCACGTAATACCAAACGTATTGTATGTGGAGTTAGCAAAACGTCCGCGAGTGCATCATGAAGGGCCCAATTTATTCCAATGTAGCGTTGACGCTCGCACACGCTCGGCACAGCGACGCTACGTTAACGAAACGCGAGCACTCTACAATCTGACGCCAGGCGCGATCGGCGTGACCAGCGTCCTTCGGCGCGGCGCGACGGAAACCGGCACGAAATGCGATATGCTCCATTACGTGCCGATGCGTTAGCCAGACAACACTGCGTCTTCCACTTTTCGTGACGGAGGAACGCCGGATGCGCAGAAACGCGCATGCGTCAAAGCAACGCAGCGCTTCGCACGCCTGTGAGTATACGGCAGGACCGGCGCCTGGCGTGACAACGCCGGCGTGACGCAACGAAATGAACGCCGGGTAGCACGCGCACCGCACCACGTCAAAAGGTATTGGCGCCTTGACTGTGGCATGTAGTGATGTTCTCATATGACACGCATCTCATGATTATCATGTTTGCTCTAGTCACGTACCTTCGTCATCCGTTGGCGTCACGTAAAACAAAATTTGGTATAAGTGAAGCTAGCGAAACGGCCGCGAGCACATCATGAGTGTGGCATGTAGTCATGTTGGTATATGACACGCATCTCATGATTATCATGTTTGCACCAGTCACATACTTTTGTCATCCATTCACGTACCGTTATACCAAATTTGGTATATTTGACGCTAGCGAACTGGCCACGACCGCATATGAGCGTGGCATGTAGTCATGTTGTTACAAGACACGCATCTCATGTTTATCATGTTTGCACCAGTAATACCTTCGTCATCCACTCATGTTTCGTAATACCAAATTTGGTATAAGTGAAGCTAGCGAAACGGCCGCCAGCGCATCATGAGCGTGGCATGTTGTCATGTTGTTACATGACACGCATCTCATGTTCATCATGTTTGCACCAGTCACATACTTTCGTCATTCATTCACGTGCCGTAATACCAAATTTGTTATATGTGCCGCTAGCGAAACAGCCACGAGCGCATCATGAGCGTGGCATGTAGTCATGTTGTTACATGACACGCATATCTTGATTTTCATGTTAGGGTCTGTCGCTTGTGTTCGCCATGCAATCATGTCATACCACACCAGTTTTGCAACCTGCCACGTGAACGAAATCACCGCAAGAGCTGCAGGACCATGTAATGTAAATCATGACATTAATGACATACATATCATGATTTTTATGTTGACTAGCCAAATGTGTTCTTCATACAGTCATGTTATGTCATACGAAGTTTGGTATCGATATCCTTATCGAAACGGCCAGGAGAGATAAAAGTCGTAAGGGGCTATATATAGATAGATAGATAGATAGATAGATAGATAGATAGATAGATAGATAGATAGATAGATAGATAGATAGATAGATATGCTCAATGTCGTCGAAGTTTGCTGAGAAATGCTTCGCAGTTAAAAATCAGAGCATATCCACTGAGTGAAGGATGATGAGTGAGACGAAGCTCTGGAGGGTTTATCTGTAGAAACTGCGAAACTTCTTTCTGTCTGTCTGTCTGTCTGTCTGTCTGTCTGTCTGTCTGTCTGTCTGTCTGTCTGTCTGTCTGTCTGTCTGTCTGTTCGTCCATACTAGTCATTAACTAGGTGGTGACGTCCCACGAGCTAGGAGGGACAGACCCACGGCTTTAGGAGCTTTGCCTTTAATGGTTAATTAATCAGCCGCTCGCGCTCGGGTGCTAGCGGGCGATGACAACAAATACGACGCACACTGACAGAGGAGCGCACTAGAATGAACCGGCTGATCTTAATGATTAACGCGTGACCTCAGGTTTAGATGTGGTCGCGATTTTGTAAGACACTCGGCCGGTACCGATCTTAGAGGCCACCTTGCTGATTATTCTAAAGGAGACATAGCGCAGGCATCAAATGCTTCAAAAGTATTTAAACAACCCGCTCCTCCAAAAAAATATCATCACGAAATATTTCTGCCTTTTTTAGTGCATAGGGTGCACTTCTGCACTCAGTGGAACGACAACAAATGAAAGAAGATGGCACTAACACGCCGCCCAACTTATTCGACCGTTCTTCGCGCGATGACTGGTTCTATCGTAACCAATGAAACGCTGCACGTTGAAAGTTGGATTTGACCTTTTCGTACTCTTGGCTCGTTCTTAAGGGGGTTTAAGAGAATGTTATTTCCGGATATATCTTACACAGCTTATGTGTACACAGAAAAAATGGACAATGTTGATCAATGCATATGTACAATGCAAGCTGTTATATACAGCGAAAAGAACTTATTGCGTGTGCAGTGACGTACAATGCAAACATTGCACTACAAAGACAGGACATTCATGACATCGAGATGATTAAACATAAATAAACAGTAAGGCTATATGAACAAAAAAGGGGGGGTCATTGACAGTGTAGGGTGATGTTTTGCATTCACCTGTGAGGACAGCTTGCTCTCGCGCTCAAGAACAATATTGCACAAAAAGGACATGTTGCTAAAAAAGAAAAAGAAAACACACACTGTAATGTCACAGTGGTACACGCTCTAGGCCACCTCCTTAATAGGAAGGAAAGGCATGGACACACTGTTGTTTTTTACGATAACGAATCGCGTAGACCAGCGTTGGGGGAAAGCCTCCTCTCCCAGCATGACTAGTTCTGCGTTGAGATGCATAATCATTACGTTTCTTAGCCGATGTTGCAGAGGAAACATGGCTCTCTGAGGGCGTCCCCTCAGGCGGGACAGTCCCCTCCACTTCCATAAGACGAAGGCTTCGATAGCCGTTAAGAGCTCAACGGAGTTATCCCTGTGGCTAGACTTCCACTGCATACATATCTGGAACACTCTGGTAACCATGCGTCAAAATGTGCGCGCTACTATATATTCATGGAGGACATGGTTCAGCGTTGCGACGTGACCGCATTTCGGGCATGTGGCGGAGGGCACCACGCCCCACGCCGCAAGGCGGCCGGCCGTTGGTAAAGCCTCCCATTCTCTAAGTCAGTTTAGATCACGGAGGGGAGAGACGTGCTCGTAAGAGTCCAACGTCTTTTCGCCCGGCATTTCCGGCGTTGTTCTTCAGATAGGATTTTAAATGCTATTAATTAGCTCATGTCGGTGGGGGACATTTGCATAAGTTCTTCAACTGAAACATCGTTTCGCCATTGTTGCAAAGATTTTATAACATGCGTGTAATACACCGGTGGCTGTTCAGCAGCTGGTCCCGTGTCGTTTGCTAAACCAAAAAAATCTTCTTCAGGTTCCTAGCAGATACACTACGAGTTGCCTGCCTCAATACGATGAGTTCTCTAAGAGTGCCCAGGTGTTTTTGAGAGCTAACATGCGGCACATTACATCAAGGTTGGGTACACTGAGCCCTTTCCATTTTACTGGTAGGCGGACCAAGGCTCTAGCAACAGCTTCGGCGTGGCCACCCCCGCCCCCCCCAAAAAAAAAGGAGCCGCACGCAGTAGCCACTCTCAGCAGAACACGACGAGGTGGTCGAGCAATTCTGGCTACATAAAGCAGTGGCGCTGTTATGCTGGATTTAATTAGATAAGCTCTTTCAGTAAAAGGTAGTTGAAAAGTTCTGGCGACTTCAATGCGTCTGTCCACTTTGCGTTGGATTTCTTTCCATGTGGTGCGGGCTACCTCACCAGTCGAAAAGAAAGTTACACCTAAAACTTTAACCCTTTAGACGAATTGGACGCCATCAGGGAACTCTTCAATGTGCATCCTAAAGAACAATGGCTTGCTTTTTCCAGGATTAAGACGTGCTCCCGACAGGTAACTATACGTGTGAAATATTCGCAAAAAGGCTCTGTAGCTATCTATGTTCCGAATAAACAACGAGATGTCATCGGCGTATGCCGCTACTTTCACTTCCCCCAAGCCTGCATGGGAGAGGAAAACCCCGTGTCGAAGTGCATTTCTGAATTTGTTTCAATAATGGATCTATGCATAATACAGAGAGGATTGCGGAGAGGGGACAGTCTTGTCGAACGCCAGAGCGCGGGAAGACGCTAAGTTTTGCGAAACTCGGCAAATTCTACACAGCGCCCAAGAGCTTTAGAAAATTTCCCGCTGATTTTTTACAGTTTTCTTTCATTATTTTGCAAAGTATATTCGAAAAAATGTTCTTATGAGCTACATAAAAATTAGAGCACAATTCCTTGTACTTAACGCACGTTTCTTTTATGTGAAAAGTGAAAGGCTCTTTCTTTGTCTTTGAAAACAACTTCAAAACCTGCTTTTAGTTTCTATGTTAGAAGCTGGTAAATGAGAGGACCAGAAGATTTTTGGGGGGCAACGCTTGTGATCTTGAAACCGTCTATACATACGATCGTCGAACACCTCTCGCAAGGATATTATTGTTCTGAAGACAAGACACCGAGCGTGTTTTGGCGCGAGATAACTATAAAACAGCAACGACATCGCAGCCTTCAAATGTCGTTTCGTTTATCGCAAGCTCTGTTAATTCTCGCCTCGAAAACACTAATAAACCTCTTGGTTGAAGTGGCATTTTCTTATACACATTAGTTGACTTCTTATAGCATTGAATGCCATGTTGAGGCAGTTTGGTGACAGAGTTCATGTGCTTCTGATACACGACTCTAGAGCTGTGACTTTGTTGTGTAGTGACAAACTTTCGCTTTTTTTGCATTCCTTTGCACCTTTTGTCCCATTCCGCTGTTGGGTGTGGTCAGCAGGATCTCTTTCATGGTTAACTACCTTGTCTTTTGTGTGTATAAATATTCTCACTTTTCTCTCACTCTCCCAAACATCTTTCAAGGCGAAAGAGATGCGGCAGCAAACAAGTTTCAACGACGACCTTAATTTAACCAATCCCCTGATGAAGGGAGAACCCCACCCGACCGAAACTGTTGGCAAATAAGTACATTTATCTTTGTTGACAACGCTTCAGTGATGATGAAAAACAGCTATTGTTATCATTCTTTGTCAGTAGAACACCCCTTCGTTCGGGTGAGGGGCCAACGCTTGCCCCCACCCCTCCTGTCTACGGCTCCGACGAAGATATTCGCCTGGCGAATACGAATCTATCAGCTCGTAAAACAATACTCGGGCCCTAACAATAACACAATCTTATTTGTGCCATTAGCTCCTCAAATTTCTCCCGATTTAATTAACGTTATCTAGCCTACAGACAGACAATTGGTATCGCAACCACACGAGCATTTGTAGAGTTTCAAGAGGAGAACCCCACTGACGTCTCTAATGTTAGGAATACAATAACCAGGCTCTCCGACACTGGCGCGGTGGTCAGTCGTGCGAGACCAAAAGCCGAGCACATGTGAGCGAGCTACATCAAACTCCCGTAAACTCCGGCAAGCTCATCAGACAAAGAGAGAGCACCCCGACCCCTGCTGCGCACACCTGCTCTTGCGTGCAGAAGCGTACTTCGCACGTCCTCGCTATTTTCGCTGAACTGTACACGGGGGAGAAAAGGGAAAAAAAGGAGAGAGGTAGGCGTCTAGCACGTAGTTGTGTTCACTTTGCATCCCCGAAAAAACAACTGCAGTCTGCTATCTACGGCATGGCATTTCAGGTTGTGCGCAGCATAGAGTTTCCTAAATTTAACTACAGTGGGGACTCGGGTGCTACGATGGTTCAGCCATCATGGGAATTATGGGTAGCACACAATTTGCCTAGTATTCGTGTTTGCGGAATCGAAACGTACTTGTGGCTTTGTTTTGTCACGTGTTTTTGTTTTGTTTCTAATAAAAGAACGTGTCGTTTTAGCTTCGTGACCCGACTTTAGTTGGTGAGCCTAAAAAATTGAGTTGGTGAAGTGAAAATGCTTAACATTTGTTAATTTTTGTCCGCTAGCAAAGCAGCTTCAAGACAGGCGAAGCCAAACGGAACCGAAAGTAGGAAAGCAAAGCAAATTGGTGCACAACCCATTATTTCTGCGCTGGCATAATCGCCGTGCGTTGCAGCTCTTTTCCCTCGAGAGTATTTATAAAAAAACTCTAAAGTGCAGATTGGCGTTTGTAATACAAAATTGGCTGGATGTGCAATAGTATGCAGTATTTATTTCCGGCTACATTCTTACAGAGAAGAGTCCTTCTTGTATTTTTTCGCGAGTTCCGGCTTGCCACGGACTCTCTGTAAACCATCTCTAAAAACTCTGATGTCTGTCTCTAATGAGGAGACTACTTGGAGATTCTTATGCTCACGTCGGAGAGTTGAGCCTTTCACAAGACGGGTAACGTGTCTACTTAAAGACAGCTACAAAGGCGGAAATTAAGGATACAGCGAAAAAAAGACAGACATACTCTTTTAATTGTTTTGAGAGTGTAAATACGAAGTGTTATTGCAATTCCCAATTCACAATGTTTATATTGGCAGCTCACAACAGCATAGCACATTTATAATCTACTGCACTTACAGTGTAAAATCAGCGTCAAAAGTTGTGGGAACACTGCGTCTTGGAAAATCTTGAGTTTTTCACTAAATATTTCCCTCTTTTGGTCCAAAATCATAGCACAAGTTTCTTGAGCATTTTGAAAGAGGTCAAAAATATTATTACGAGACTGCATCGCCAAACAGCTCTAATATTCGATTTTAGTCCACCTCGGTGGATCAGTGGCTAGGCTGCTCGGCTGCTTTCCCCAATTGAGATCGCGGGTTTGATCTCGGTCATGGTGGTCACATTTCGATGGAGGCGAAATGGTAGTGGACCATGCACTGTGTGATGTTAGTGCGCGTTAAAGAACGCCAGATGGTCAGAATTTCCGGAAAGTTTTCCAGGGTCCTCCACTACGGCCTTTGTCATAATCATATCGTGGTTCTGGGACGGTAAGCACCACATGCATTTTTGCACGAGTATTCAGCTTTTCTTTCGTCTTGGGATGTGTGCTTTGGACTGATCATACTTGCATGACAGTAGCCATGGGAAAAAGTTAATGTATTATTCATCTGGGGTACATTTGGGAGAATGTGTTTGTGGATGTGAATTGAAAAGACGGAAGCATTTGCTTTGTTTGCGGTATATTGTGAATCCTGTAATGCAAATGTGACGGTTTCTTGTTGACACGCTTTTACTTCGCCTACAACACTGTGCATACGTTAACATGCAGTGTTTTCTTTCCGTCCTTTACTTTTTGCCTGATTTAAGCTTGTCGAAGAAGTGCACTCGATGAAATTGATTTAACGCCCAAAAGACACGATGGTTGGGTATCCTTTCCTTGGCCGGGTGTCCTTCCACTTTTCCCTTCACTGCACATAACTACCACTGATGGAAGAGTACAATGGTTGGAGCTCTATGGAGCTGAACACACGATGACATCATGGTTTCTCGTGACCCGTTGACGGGTGAGATGAAAGGACCATTTCGTTGGCAGCTTTCGCGGTGGAATAAGAAGATGTGTAATGATGTACCATGCAAAGCTTTCTTATGTGAAACTTGTGTAGCTCTGGAAAAGCGATTGTAATACATTAGAGATACAGGACAGGAGCATGCTAACCAGTCTAAAAAAGTTGATATGCAACCCTACACTGCAAAGTGGGATAGAGGAGCTTTAAGTTAAGCTGTATTCACACAATGGACGCGAGAAAAGACGGATTAGACACGTGACATGCGCCATGATTTGGATCTCTGGGCAGCCAGCATTCACATAACAGGGGAGAATCCGTGCTACAAGCGAGGATCTCGCATTGCTTTCCAAGGAACTGAATAGCAATTTGGGATTCTGTAGTTTCACGAATCGGTCCGCGCGTACCGAAGTGGCAACGTGGGAACGGCGGATGTAGTGTGCCGTAGTACGCAATTCACATACTCTAATTGTGATATGGTATTTGGGCCATCCTGTGAACGCAGCTTTAGAGGAAGAGCGAAAAAAAGAGGGTGTAGCTAATACGTACGAAATTGCAAGCCGCACAGTAACACTGTCTCTATAGGTCCATAATTACCGGTGCAAGTATGTTATTTTTATGAATTTTAGCAACACCATCATCACCTTGAATGACGCAGACTCCTCAGGAGGACACTTCCAAAGGTTCACTGCCATCAGTCTGTTCTCAAGGTCGCGTATCGTAAAACAGTTTCAAACGAGCTTTTGTGTGTTGGGAACTAAGCTGCAGTCACTCAATTGGCGTTTTTTTAACTTCAAGATAAAAGTGTTGTGCCAAAAAACCTAACAAACTTATAGGCTGAGAATGGGATGAAGGCATGACTTAAACAAGAGTTCTAAGGAATGTTATATTTCATCATTATGAGGCCTTCAACCTTGCGTCACCACTTACCATTGCACTTAAAGAAGACAGGTCATATCGGTCTTGCAAGGACTATGAACTTACTAAGAAGCATATGAATTTGTTTCCATTTCTCATGCCCCTAACTGGTGAACTAAGTGACAAGACTGGAAATAGCAAGTGGTTCTCCAGCATTGATTTATGTAAGGGCCTCTGGCAAGTACCACTAATGAAGAAACAAAGGTGTTGACTGCTTTTGTCACGTTTTTAGATGACTAAGAGTACAACACGCTTCCATTTCCTTGGAAAAAAGTTGGAACATAGTTAAAAAAATGCCGAGCATTAAGCTCAAAGACTCTTTTAAAAAATTCAGCAGCGTGTACGCTGACCACATACTATTCCACTCAACACCAAGAAAAGACCACACTGTCCACTTGCCAATGGTTCTTGGACAGTGATGTAAAGCACAATTTCAGATAAACGTTCATCATCACCATGAATACACTCGCTGCCGGGCAAATACTCATGTCCCATGTCCCGCAATAAGCCCACCCATACGCTTACTGCTGCCATGTTAGATTTGGGAACTTTCGGTCTCATCTACCTGCCTACTTTTCTTTCTCCTTCTCATGCGTTTGCCTTCTCTTGAAATGTACTCAATTACCCTTGATGACCAGTGGTGACCCTGTCTACGCTCTAGGACCTGCCCCATGTCAAATTCTTCTTCATGATTTCAACTATGATATCCTTGACACCCATTTTTTCTGTGACCCACTCTGCTCTCTCCCTCTCCCTTTTGATTACATCAATTGCTTTCCTTTCCATCGTAAGGAATTGCAATAAATAGGAATAACCGTCTGAAATATCAACTTTTTTTCCTGATTGTTGTGTTTTCAGCCGCATCCTCTGACAGGAAGACTAAAAGTACGACTTAAGAAAACATTCAAGTAAGAAAAACACATGTCAATTTATTTGATTTACACTCACTCTGTGTCAATTTGGGCATTCCCGGACACGTCCAAGACGTTACACAGGACAATGCCACAAACATAAAGTGTTTGACAGCTCTTACGCAAAATAATACCCCATTATCATAGTCGAAAGATTCCTAGCATTTCTACAACAAAATCGAGTATATTATTCAGGCAGTTCCTGTGCTTACGTGGCCATATTTTAATATGTCACTACAATTGTGTAGAGATGCCCCTCGTCACGATAAAGTAGCAGTTTTTTATCAAACAGAGCCCAATAATCCCCTTACAGAAATGCTACGAGTCATTGAATATTTCTTCCGGACATTTTCGAAGCTTCAAACAAACTATTTAGCTACAAAAAAAAAGCCCTGGCAGTAGCTACAGGCCTTAAGTTTTTGAGTAGCTAGTTCCAGGGAAGAAACATTAACCTCTACAAAATCAATAAAGCATTTTCTATGTATTGCGATCGAGACAGCCAAAAGACCGGTTCTGTAAGTGGGTCAGTGAGATTCCGTGATAGACGTTTGAAGAAGCCGATCACCCAAGACAAAATCAGTAGAAGCAGCGTCAAGACTTCATATAACCAGGCATAATAATCTTGAACAAGCCCCCCTGATCAACTTGTGGGGAGACACTAAAAATCTAGAGCTTTATGAGGGCAAGGTACTTGATTCCTCGGTGGTTTGACCTACAATGCTGCAACTATATATAATAAGGATGAGATATAACAGACAATTATGCTACGAAAAGTATAGTGGATTCCATTAGAAATTATTGTAATGTAAATGAGAAGAAAAAAAAGTGGACGAAAAGATAACATGCTGTGGTCACGCACCGAACATGCGACCTTCGAACAACTTGTTTTGCCAACTTTTACCAACACCGTATTGTTTTGGTGGCTATTCAGTCGCTTCGTGTAATGACTTTAATTTGTGTAGACTAGACAGTAAAGGTTCAGTTCGTCTGTTGGAGCTTTACACTTTAATGTTTCGCCATATTATGCTTCTTTTCCATTCTTTCTCTTTCTCTCTCTTGCTTTTTCTCTCCCCGCCCTTGTCATCTTACCCACCAGAGTTAGTGTACCGCGCTAGAGAAATCAGGGCTCTTGCTTTGGGTGAGCAGGAGACGTTGAATACGATGAAGACGATCAAGAAGAGGATAAGGAGAGTGCGTGCCGGTTCAGAACGATATTATTTAGTGAAAGCGCGAAAACTAAGACGACCTACAACGATCTCGCTGTTAAAAATGGTATAATTGAAATATTTTAAACCTACGTTGATTGATAAAGCAGTTTCCTAGCATCAAGGTACAGAAATCGTACTCGGACCTTTTTTGAGCGCGTATTCTTTATGTATTTTAAATAACAAACGCCAAACCGAAAATGTGCGCGAATGTTCCGTGTCACTTTTCTCACAAGGCACGAGATTACGAGTGGCAGGTGTGCATTTGGCCAGCACGCTGGTGTCTCTCGCACCAAATGCGTCCATCGGTTCGAGCATTGCAATACAACAACATAGGGAGGCAGTTGTTCGCTGCTGTTTGAAATCACCAGTTTAGTCGAATAAGAATGAGTGTATGCGCTGGACGCTAGCCTGAGCACTACAAGAAAATTGAAGTTGTCACAATGCGATGGTGATGGTGATGAGTGTGCGTGGAAGGAGCTTACCTGCCAAGCACAAGCCACCTGTGTTCTATGCCTTGTTGGGGCTTCATATGACTACAAGAAGGACAAGCCATACTATTACAGTGCTCCATTCGAATGTTGCAGGTTCCTTTCCGCCCTCGTCAGTTGCGTTTCAATGGAGGTAAATTACTAGAGGCCCGCACACTGTGCAATGTCAATGCACACCTGATGGTTGAAATTTCTGGGGCCCTACACGATGACTCGCCCCCTAATCATACCGCGGTTTCGGTAAGTAAAACCTCGATATTATTACTTGAACAATTCTTAAATCAGAAAAAGAAAAGCATTAAAGCACTTTTTATCCTGACTCATTCTGACAATGTTTCTTCTTGCAATGTCACGTTGAGTACTCGTCTTGATTGAGTAAATTTTCTAGAGTTAAAAAGGGTATGGAGAGATTTGAATGAAAGAAAAATATACCACAACTGTAATAATTATCTGACTTACTACCTGTCACAGGTCCCGTAATTAGGGAGGCGATCACCGGGCTAATTTCAAGGGACGAAATATCGGGCCCACGAACGGCACCCCGAAAGCGCGGACAATTTAGAAGTGGTCCTATTTGGCACGCCAGCAGATGCCGGCTGTGGTTCAAATAACAAGTCAGAGCCGAGAGTTGATAAAAACAAAAACAAAATTATATTGTCACGGGGTTGTGACGTGGCCGAAGACAGGAGACTTCTTGTTGGAATGTAACTGTTTATTTGGGCGAACCTGTGCCCGGTAAACAGAAAGTCCAATTACAGCAGCAGTCTCGCACAGATAGCAGTCTCAGACTGATAGCGGCGAACGGAGCGTCGGCCTTCGATCAACAACTGACAAGCGCCGAAGCGCGTCGGCATTTATACTCCCGCCGTCGAATGTTCTAGCGCTATCGCTGGCGGCGGCGTACATTCCAGAACAATCTGTACCATTCGCACAGTGGGCGTGATCTTATCGAAATGATCTACTACAGTCCGGAACCCTCTCGAAAACTGCAGGCGCGGTTTGCGCTGAGAATCGTGTGGTGTTTTGGGACGATAACAAAAACTTGGGAAATGGAACGTGGCATTGCCCCCCTCTGAAGAAGGCATCGTCTCGATGCTTCAACTAAAGGTGAAGGTACAATAATAATGCAAGAAAGTACAACGAACAAATTACGATACAACAATAATACAAAAAAACACTGTTTCAGTTTGTTAACGCGCATGAAATGGCTTGAGGCGTGCGACATGGACGACGTCAGGTCGCGATCGGCGTCGTTGAGAGTTCGTGATGCCGTCGGGGACAACCTCGTAATCAAGTGGGCCGAGACGTCGCACCACCCTGTACGGTCCGAAGTACCGTCGCAGAAGCTTTTCACTTAGTCCACGTCGGCGTATCGGCGTCCACACCCAAACACGTTCACCGGGCTGGTATTCCAAGAAGCGTCGTCGAAGGTTGTAACGGTGGCTGTCGGTCGTCTGTTGATTCTTGATACGGAGCCGCGCAAGTTGTCGGGCTTCTTCGGCGCGATGAAGGTACTCGCTCACATCGAGGTTTTCTTCGTCGGTGACGTTGGGTAACATGGCATCGAGCGTCGTTGCCGGGCTCCTTCCGTAGACCAATTTGTATGGAGATATCTGCGTCGTCTCCTGCACCGCCGTGTTGTATGCGAAGGTCACATACGGAAGAATGGCATCCCACGTCTTGTGTTCGACATCGACGTACATTGACAGCATGTCGGCGATCGTCTTGTTAAGCCGCTCGGTGAGGCCGTTGGTCTGTGGGTGGTACGCTGTCGTCCGGCGGTGGTTTGTTTGGCTGTATGCCAAGATCGCTTGAGTTAAGTCGGCAGTGAATGCCGTTCCTCTGTCGGTGATAAGGACCTCCGGGGCGCCGTGACGTAGGACGATATTTTCGACGAAGAACTTAGCTACCTCGGATGCACTGCCTTTTGGCAGGGCTTTTGTCTCGGCGTAGTGGGTGAGGTAGTCGGTAGCTACCACGATCCACTTGTTTCCGAAAGCCGACGTCGGGAACGGCCCCAGTAGGTCCATACCAATCTGCTGGAAAGGTCGGCAAGGTGGATCAATTGGCTGCAGAAGTCCCGCTGGCCTTGTCGGCGGTGTCTTGCGTCGCTGACAGTCCCGGCATGTCCTCACATAACGAGTGACGTCGGTTGTAAGACGCGGCCAGTAGTACCTTTCTTGTATCCTCGCGAGCGTGCGAGAAACACCGAGGTGCCCTGCCGTCGGATCGTCGTGCAGGGCCTGCAGGAGTTCTGGTCGCAGAGCTGAAGGCACCACAAGGAGATACTTAGCCCGAAGTGGTGAAAAGTTTTTCTTTTGTAGAAGACCGTTTCGTAGAAAAAACGACGCAAGTGCGCGCTTGAATACCTTCGGGACTTCGGCGGTCCTGCCTTCGAGGTATTCTATTAGGGCCTTAAGTTCCGGGTCGGCCCGCTGTCGTTCAGCGAAGTCGTCGGTAGTTATCGTTCCCAAGAAGTAGTCGTCATCCGGGTCGTCGGGTAGCAGTTGGTCGACAGGCGCACGAGAGAGACAGTCGGCGTAGGAGTGTTTTTTGCCGGACTTGTAAATGACAGTAATGTCATATTCTTGAAGTCTCAGGCTCCATCGTGCGAGGCGACCTGAAGGGTACTTCAAAGTGGCTAGCCAACACAAGGCGTGGTGGTCGCTCACAACTTTGAAGGGCCTGCCGTAGAGGTATGGGCGAAATTTCGACGTAGCCCAGATGATGGCAAGGCACTCCTTTTCTGTTGTGGAATAATTTGCTTCTGCTTTGGATAGCGATCGGCTGGCGTAACTAATAACCCTTTCAAGTCCGTCAGCCCTCTGCACAAGAACGGCGCCAAGACCTACGCTGCTTGCGTCAGTATGTATTTCTGTCTCGGCGAATTCGTCGAAATGGGCAAGTAACGGAGGCGTCTGGAGGCGATGTTTAAGCTCCTGGAAAGCGTGTTCCTGTGGCGTTTCCCACTTTAACTCCACGTCGGCCTTGGTAAGGTTAGTGAGAGGATCGGCGATGCGGGCGAAGTTTTTCACGAACCGCCTATAATAGGCGCACAGGCCCAGAAATCGGCGCACGGCTTTCTTGTCAGTGGGCGGCGGGAATTCGGCGATGGCGGCTGTTTTCCGTGGATCAGGACGAACTCCAGACTTGCTGATAACGTGCCCCAGAAACAAGAGCTCTTCATACGCAAATCTGCACTTTTCTGGCTTCAGTGTGAGTCCGGAAGTCTTGATGGCTTGAAGTACAGCTTCAAGGCGCCGAAGATGCTCGTCGAAACTCGAGGAAAACACGACGACGTCGTCCAAGTACACAAGGCAAGTCTGCCACTTCAATCCTGCCAGTACTGTATCCATAACGCGTTGAAAAGTTGCAGGCGCTGAGCAAAGGCCGAAGGGCATCACCTTAAACTCGAAGAGGCCGTCCGGTGTTATAAACGCCGTCTTCTCTCGGTCTCTTTCGTCGACTTCGATTTGCCAATAGCCAGTCTTGAGGTCCATTGACGAAAAGTACTTGGCGTTATGAAGCCGATCAAGTGCGTCGTCTATTCGTGGGAGAGGATACACGTCCTTTCTTGTGATTTTGTTCAGGAGGCGATAATCGACGCAAAAACGTAGGGTCCCATCCTTTTTTTTCACTAACACCACGGGGGATGCCCATGGGCTCTTGGACGGCTGGATATCATCCCGCAGCATTTCATCAACTTGTCTCTTGATAGCCTCACGTTCTCGCGTCGAAACCCTGTACGGACTCTGACGGAGTGGTCTGGCATTCTCTTCGGTTATGATGCGATGTTTCGTGATTGGGGTCTGCCGAATTTTCGATGACGACGAAAAGCAATCTTCGTATTGCAGGAGCAGGGCCTTGAGCTGTTCTTGCTTATCGTTCGGAGGTCTGGGATTGACGTCGAAAGCTATGGGAGGGGCTTGGTTCCTCTGAGCAGGTTCCGCAGAATCGGCGAGGGCGAAAGCACTGGTGGCTTCGACAAATTCTTCGATGTATGCGACCGTTGTTCCTTTGTTCACATGTTTGTACTCATTGCTGAACTTTGTGAGCATAACCGTTGCTTTGCCTCCCCGCAACTCTGCAATTCCTCTTGCGACGCAAATATTTCGGGTGACCAACAGATGCTGACTGCCTTCAACGACGCCTTCGAAGTCAGGTGATTCAGGAGCGCCGACTGAAATAATGACGCTTGAGCGAGGCGGAATGGTGACTTGTTCTTCCAGCACATTCAAGGCATGGTGTCCAGATGGCGTGCGCGGCGGTAGTGCTTCTTCTGTGGATAACGTTATCGACTTTGTTTTTAGGTTGATGACAGCACCATGGAGGCATAAGAAGTCAATGCCAAGGATAACATCTCTCGAGCAACGCTGTAGGACTACGAAGTCTGTAGGATAAATACGGCTGTTAATGGTGACTCTCGCTGTGCAGATTCCTGCAGGCATTACGAGATGACCTCCGGCTGTGCGGATTTCAGGGCCTTTCCAAGCTGTCCTAACTTTCTTTAACTTCGCGGCGAACGACCCACTGATGACAGAATAGTCGGCTCCAGTATCGACGAAAGCGGTCACACTGTGGCCGTCGATAAGAACGTCGAGGTCGCTAATTCGCCGTCTCGCATTACAGTTAGGGCGTGGCGTCGGTTCATGGCTGCGTCGGCTTGTTCCGCTGCTTCCATGTTGCGTCGTCAGGCCACCTTCGGTAAGTGAGCTTTCGCCGTCAGGGCTTTGCCTGTTTGGCGTTGTGTTCGGAAAGCTCCGTCGCGGCGTCGTCGTCGTCGGAGGATCTTCGGTAGTTCGTCGCACAGCAACCGCACCTCCACCGGTTGCTGCCCTTAGTTTCCCGGATACGGGCTAGAAGACCGGCCCCGCGTTGGGCCAGAGTACTTTCGGTGGTGCGGTGACGTGCGGCGGCTGGGCGACGGCGAACGTGAAGGGCTTCGTGGTGTCCACCGAGTTCCTGTCAGGTAGTCGGCGATGTCACGTTGTCCTTCTCCTGGCTGTGGGCGCGGTGCATTGACGGCGAAGCCACGCAATCCCATCTGTCGGTACTGGCAACGGCGGTATGTGTGTCCGGGCTCGCCGCAGTGGTAGCAGAGCGGGCGATGGTCAGGGGTGCGCCAGACGTGAGTCTTCCTCGGTGCACTGCGCTGGGCCGCTGGCGAACGGTATGACGTCGGTGGGGGTGGTGGCGGCGGTGGCGTCTGTCGACGGAAGTGCGATGGGGCGGCGTTTTGGCGTGGACGGGGAGGAGCGTTGTGGCGCAGTGCAGCGGCGTAGCTCATACCTTCCGGCTCGGGCAGCGGTGCATGGGGAATTTGAAGCGATTGCCGAACTTTTTCTCGCACAATGTCGGCGATCGAATCCACTTGAGGCTGCGCCGAAGGCAACAGCTTGCGCAGCTCTTCCCGCACGATCGCTCGGATCATTTCACGCAGGTCTCCGGAGTTACTGGCTTGAGCAGCAGCGCAGTCTGCAGTCAGGCGACGATTATACTGTCTGGTGCGCATGTCCAGGGTCTTTTCAATAGTGGTCGCTTCGGCTACAAATTCTTGGACGGTTTTCGGTGGGTTTCTCATCAGCCCCGCGAAGAGCTCCTGTTTGACCCCTCGCATGAGGAAACGAACTTTTTTCTCCTCAGGCATGTCTGGGTCAGCGTGACGGAATAGTCGGGTCATTTCTTCTGTGAAAATGGCGACATTTTCATTTGGTAGCTGAACCCAGGTCTCTAATAAAGCAGCGGCCCTCTCTTTTCGAGCGACACTCGCGAACGTTTGCAGGAATGCGCCGCAGAAAACATCCCACGTTCGGAGCGTGGACTCCCGATTTTCGAGCCAGGTCCTTGCGGTGTCTTCTAAATAGAAGAACACACGACGCAGCTTTTCGTCATGGTCCCAGTGGTTGAGGGCGGCCACACGGTCGTATGTCTCTAGCCAGGACTCCGGGTCTTCGAACGATGACCCATGAAAAATTGGTGGTTCCCTGGGTTGATGCATGACCATCGTGGGCTGGGACGCTGCGGTTGTCATTGTCGCTGCAGTCGCGGTCATGGCCTTGGTCTTCCGCGGCTTGTCGTGTAGAAGCCCGTACTCCGGTGGTAGCCCTTGCTGTCGGCGGCTTGTTCGCTGCTCCTGGTTGGCGTCGGTGTCTTCTCCGCGACGTGAGCTGGGTTCACGGCTTGACGGGGGCGTCCGGTACATGAACGAAGCAGCACCTCCACCAAATGTCACGGGGTCGTGACGTGGCCGAAGACAGGAGACTTCTTGTTGGAATGTAACTGTTTATTTGGGCGAACCTGTGCCCGGTAAACAGAAAGTCCAATTACAGCAGCAGTCTCGCACAGATAGCAGTCTCAGACTGATAGCGGCGAACGGAGCGTCGGCCTTCGATCAACAACTGACAAGCGCCGAAGCGCGTCGGCATTTATACTCCCGCCGTCGAATGTTCTAGCGCTATCGCTGGCGGCGGCGTACATTCCAGAACAATCTGTACCATTCGCACAGTGGGCGTGATCTTATCGAAATGATCTACTACAGTCCGGAACCCTCTCGAAAACTGCAGGCGCGGTTTGCGCTGAGAATCTTTGGTGTTTTGGGACGATAACAAAAACTTGGGAAATAGAACGTGGCAATATTCTCAAATATAGCAGATCAAACGATACACAAATAATCACACTCGACAATAGTTGAATACGATATGTCATCAATTAAACAACGTACTACACAGTACAATCGGCTACACTCGAAACAACGGACACAGACAACAATACGCGCTACAATGCAATCACCTGCTTAGAACAACCAGGACACTTAAAGACTAAAGAGTTTGAAAACTTATTCAGTCCAAATTTCTTGGAACAAAGTGTTAATGATAATCTTCCAATAAACAGTCACTGAAAGTCCAGCGCTGTTGTCGATCCGCTGCCCCCGAAGTTTCTCTCCCAGGAAACCTAGCGTATTCAATTGACTTCTCTCCACGCACCAATCTTCGCCGGTAACACGTCGGCTTTCCACGCGTTGCGATTGCAGGACGCGTCTTCGCTCTCTGGTGGTAGTCTCACACTATTCTTCTGCTGGTAGCACCAGTCTTCACCCTTCAGGCGGAAACCCTCTTCATCACCTACTTTGTCAATAAGGACAAAACATTCGCTGATACAATACGGCACAAAGACCCTACGCACACATGCGCAAAACTTTCATCTCCTGCCTACGCACACGGGCGCAAACTTTCTTCTTCTCCTGCTTTGTCACAAAGGACAGAACCTTCGCCGACAATTAAGGAGGAACACCCTACGCACCCTGGCGGAAACTTTCTTCTTCTCCTCATTCCCCTTCTCCGCTGCTCGCAAACCTTTCGCGCTAGATTCTGGAAAGTTCTAATCGTTTCGTCCGCGTGATGCACAGCCAAGGCTGTGGAAAGAGCGAGACGTTTCGAGGGCCGTCCGGGACACGCGACGCAGCTCTACATCACCACGCCCCTTTCCTTCGAGATCTTTCCAGGGCTTGCTCGGCCGCCGATGTGAGGAGGTTGGCCGGCGAAACTATGCTTCCGAGGGGGGGGGAGAGACGGTGCGCCCGGGGAGTCTTTGCATGATTGTTTTCTTTTTTATCGTTCAGCATGAGGCGCCTCTTTGGCGCTTGGTCATCAGGATTCGGCGGCGCGCTCTTTTTTGAGTGCTCGTTTGTGTCACTACCATCTACATTAATGCAACCACAAGGAAACAGTGGCCGAGTACATGCACAAAAACATGGCCAGCAGTATAAAGCACAGGAAGATTGTGCGCATGTGTTGTACTTGTCAATTGACTGCTAGCAGATGATGACTCCTGTCGGTGCTCCAGTCGTTAATAAAGCTTTGTCGTTCCCAAGATCTTGACTAACTCTTTCTTGAACATTTTCTGCGATGGCATAATATTTCAATCTTTTATGATTACGTTGACGTATGTGACGCCGACTGCGTGGCGATGAGACAATTACATTGCAAGAACGCAATTGTCATGAAGCATAGACGTCCGTTGGATGACAATATTGGCATATTAAGGCTACTTGGTACTGGTGGTGGTAGTGCGGACGTTGCCACAGGCGGGGTTAGCCTGGCAGACCTGGCTGGCGATTCGTTCACCTGATCGGCTCTTTTCATGTACTCGGCTGATCTTACATCGCTTAATCCTGCTTCTCGTAGAAAGCGAGAGAGTATATTAGTCACTTGCTTTTGCATCAGCCGTAAGCACGTCTTCACAGATCCATGACGGAACCCTCTTTTCTTCATACTGTCCATTTATATACCTATTTCACAGCGAAATTGCTTGCACGACAACAGACAGTGCTCAATTTTCGTGCCTTCATTTCATCAGTGCACAACAGGGAAGGAGCGCATCTTATTTTAAATAAACATGGGGGAGTCTATGCCAATCTTGTTCTTATTCTGTATAGTAGAGCTGACTCGGCTTGACTAAGGCCCTTGTGACACAAGACTGATGATGGAGTTAATTCTGTGGAGAGCAGAATCGACATCCAATTACTGTTTTGGAAGTTCTTTGTTAACGGGAGCTCTGAATGTAGGTTGTATTGAAAGTGCTTGGTTGGCAAGAGCATCGGCTCCTTCGTTGCCGCTAATACTAACATATGAAGGTATCCATTCAAAATGTATGCTAATGCCTTTTTTGGTAGCATCTTCCAGTGGTGCTAGCGATTTGCTTCAGAACTTGGTTGTGAGAGTCCTTCGAGAAAGTGGTTGCATTGCTGATTTAGAGTGCAAGTAAATTACACTTTGTTGGGTGGGTCCATTCTTCAGTTTGCGAAGAGCAGCAGCCATAGCTGCTCTTTCTGCAACTGTCGAAGGGACGAGGTTGTCCAAGCGGCCAGACCAGGCCGTTCCAATAGATGTCATACAATATGCCACCGCACAGCTGTTATTATCAATAATGACGGAACTATCCACGTATACGTGAAGACAGTTTTTGCAGAAAGTGTTGTTCGCTTGAGTGGCATCCCCTGTATACTGAGGTGGCAAATAACATGTTGAAGCGTCCAAGTCTAGTCACTTTGTGGGCTTTTTCGTGGTCTTTTAGCATCCAGGTCACTTTATGTATTTATTGCCACTAAGAGATAAAGTCAATAGCTACCTGCTCTACAAAGCTGTTGGCTTCATAAAGGAAGCAGGTTCCCAAATGGTCTCTTCAGTGCAGACCAGAGTTACTTAAATTATCTTTTAGTAAACGAAAACGAATGTCACATTGTAAGTACTGAAGTGTCTTGGCGAATGCCTCTGCCCATTGAGAGGAGGTTGGTCGGAATAAAACACGATGTAAGCGTCTCCCTTCTTGCATGAATGGACATGCTGGGCACACCGACTCTACAGTAGCAAAATGCCAGCGCTGTATAGCCAGATGCGAGGCGCGACAGACACGACCTGCGTCCGTTGGCGTGCACCGGTGGCTGGCACCATGCCAGGGCACCGACGCACCAATGTACGATTCGACAAACAGACGCGAGCATGAGGCTATAAATGCTTTCTCTTCATTTTAGTTAAAGTATACTTTATATCTTCACTTGCGATATCCAACATGTACCATGTGACTGTTACCTATAGTGGCAATGACTTTAACAGACTGTTCACAATAGATGGGCAGTTTAGGTAAAAAATTCAGCCTACGTTTTTCTTGGTTTGCATTTTTTTAAAACGTTAACATAAGTGTCAAACGCGGTTCTCCAATCACACAAAAAGCGTTTCCATTTTGAGTTTGTAGACAAAATAGCTATCATCGCAGCCTGCAAAACACAACCGTGATAACCAGATAGAGAGTGGTGGCTCTTCGGTACCCTACTGAAACTAGTCAGCAATCGCTCCGCTGCGCTAATGCAAAAAATTCTTGGTATCGCTTGACGCGTATAAGGACGGCTTACTGCTCTCCCATAGTTGAGTACCAAAGTACTCAAAATTGTTAAACATTTTTGCTAAAGACGCATCGAACTTTTGTATCTCCATGGCCCCATCAAGCGTGAGGCCCATAGTAGACTACAAGGTACTCTAAGTTGTTAACAACTTTTTGAAAACACTTGGTACCTTTCTAGTAGAGTGCATTGTATACTATATCGTCCACTATTTCTTTTCTTAAAAACAAAGCAATGTCAAAGCTATGCTTGAATTTAGTGCATCCTATTGGCCTCCCATAGTAGAGTGCATTGTGCTCTAAATCGTCGAACATTTCTTCAAAACATGCTTACGATTTCTCAGCTCTCTCTAGCCTTCCAGCGGTGTTAAGCCTGGGACATCTTATTGCCTTTTTGTAGTGGAATACATTGAATTTTAAATCGCCGAAGAATTGTTAGAAATGCATGTTCTTTTATCCATGCCTTGTGCTGGCTGAAAGACGTTTCAAGAACATATACACGGGACAGTTTAATACTAGTAGATTGCATCGTACTCTAAGCCAAATCGTAGAGATTACCAGCTCTTCCATTGTCGAGTACAGTGTACTCTAAATCATCGAACATTCCTAAACACACAGTGTATTGCTTAATGCCTTCCCACAGTAGAGCACTCTATGCTCAACATCATTGACTGTGTATTCCAATCCCAGGTTTAGATAGTGTAAAGTAGACCCTGTACAGATAATCACTCAAGTTAGTTTTGTTCTATACATATTTATTGAATCGTCCATGGATATATATATATATATATATATATATATATATAGTGGACGAACTCGAAGCTAATAGCGCTGACGCCTTGTTAGAACGATGTCACAATAGCTCTTTTAGGCTACTTAAGGAAAGTATCGAATTTCTAGGAAGCAATACCGAGTAACGACATAGAGAAGTTGTCTATGTCATTCAAAATCTACCTTTAGGCATCACATAAACTGTGATGACAAAATGATTCTGTGAGTTTTTTACTTCTATTTTTTATTTCAATAGCTTGTATCGCGCTTGAAGTTAACTGCGTTTGAGCTCTAGAATGAGGACTTGTTCAGAATTATGAAGATGCGAGTATATTTGCTATGAATCACAAGAATCGATATAAACTCACGTT
Source organism: Rhipicephalus microplus (assembly GCF_043290135.1). NCBI lineage: Eukaryota > Metazoa > Arthropoda > Arachnida > Ixodida > Ixodidae > Rhipicephalus > Rhipicephalus microplus. The sequence continues at coordinate 168,276,535 of NC_134705.1, read as the reverse complement.
TACAGCGTGAAAAAATGGTGATGCTATAGAAACTGCGCCACTTCTCTGCGTGACAGACTTAGTGACAAGCCGCAAGGAAAGTTGTTGTGGTGAAGTGGTCTGTCTGTTCACTGTTATTGAGCGTTGTTTGAAGCAGTGACCTACCTTCCGCGGTGTTCTTGTTGATATTATGCTCAGGTATGAACCCGCAGGTCGCGGGATCGAATGCTGGCAGCGGTGGCTGCATTTTCGATGGAGGCAGAAATGCTTAAAGCCGAGGTACCTAATTATAGGTGCACGTTGAAGAACCCCAAGTTTGCTAAACTTCCAGAGCACTCCACTACGAAGTTTGTCGTAATCATATCGTAGTTTTGGGAGGCCCCGTTCCTTTTTACAGTGAAAACTGTTATGAGATCAGAAAGTGGTTCACGCGCGGGGCAGTAGTTGCCTGCTACAGCCACCGCCTCAGGTGTCCGTAACCAGTATCGAACGAAAAACTCGGTTAATAAAGACACCAATGACACAATAGGCCCCGCACACTGACCAGAACGAGCTGCGTTACTCGTACTGTCGCGTCTCAAAGATTCTGACATTCGCCGTTCGGGGCACGCAAAAAAAAAAAGACTCATGGTAGCGTTCCCAATGTGTCCCGGGCACAATCAAAGCCACCTAGCATAAATATGAAGGCCTCCGAACGCCGATGTGAGGTCACGCTAGCGAGATGGGCCGGACCGTTGGCTTCGACACGTTCATCGCGCTGACAGGTAGTCACTTTGTGAGTCACTGTTTATGGCTTCGAAAAATTAGCGCTGTCGTCCAAGTTTATCCAGCACTGTATATGCTTCGACCCCATCGCAAGACAGGTGTTTTGAATGAAAATATAGGTACATCGCGCCGGTTCACCGCAATCTACTACATCATAACAAGATTCCTTCTCTTACCCTTTACTTAGAATAATGTGCTAGAAACATTGTTTTTGTGTGTACCGTAATATTATATCTTTTATTGTGCTTGTGGGTGTGACAGCTTGACAAAGGATATAGAAAGCAGACTTTGTCACTTTAGTCCTAGACTGAAGTGTCCACGAAAGAGCACAACAACACAGTGAAGGCCCATAGTATACTTCATTGACAAATTATAAAAAAGTTCTATCGCTAAAGAAACAGTTTAAAGCTTGTATTTGCCTTGATAATGTGCATTTTCGCGTTTTTTTAAACAAGGCTAGACACAAAAATATAAAGGTTCATTTTATTGGTGTACATTTTGATGATAATAGCGCCATGCAGAAATATTTCACACAAAACGAACTTCAGCCTTTTTGTACAATTTCTGATTGCGTCTATTTTCATTTCTACCCATCCCGTTTGCTAATCACTTTGGTCTTCATAAAATGTTGAGATAACGGCAAAGACCTAGCCAAAAATGAAATTTCTCCCCTCAGTACAAAATAAAGTACGCAATGGTGAAATGTGGTAACATGGAGAGCTCCGATGATAAACAGCTATCATAACGCGCTTCAACGATAGTATTTAGAATGAAAAAAGTGCATTGATTATGTGATGATGATGTGCGCAAGTGAAGCCTAGCTACGGCACACAATTTTTACAAAGGTTCTGTCAGCAAAAGCATACAAATATCTTCCAGAAAACAGATAATCATGAATATAACATAAAGAACGAGAAACAGCTCTAAGGTCTTCAAGGTCTTTAACTTTCGCTCATTCTTGGCATTACGTAATTAGTCGTTTTCTGTGCGGCACAAGTTGTTCATTAGTGTATTCGCTGCAACACTTACAACATGCTTCATTACTTTCTGTGCAGAATGACCAGAATCACAAACATCTAAGTACTCATAGTCTGCAAGGGCAGAGAACACAAGGCTGACAAGAGTGTCTTTCTGCGTAGGAAGGCTGGGAAATAGCACAGAGTATCCCGGCGCCCTGAGCTTGTATACTGATTCTACTACCTTATGGCCACATGGTACATCGAGGCATTCTGATCATTCAAGCCTTGTTCATTTTTCTGAAGGGTCTGCTTTTGAAGGGTCTTACTGCGTTAAATCAGACCTCCGAACCTTTATTGTTGCCCTGTGGATCAACAGTCACATGTGCTATTGACCCGCATCCCGGTGCAATTGTTGCCCTTCCAAGTCAAGAAGACCTACCAGAGCCAAGCACGCCACCACTCAACTCTCCCACTCTTCTATCGGTGACGATATGCCCTGATCTGACAGCAGCCCAGAGTCAAGAATTGCTAAACTTATTGAACAGACATCGCCCTTTGTTTGACGTTCATTCTGCTGTCCTTAGTATGATATATTCTGCGACTCACCGAATTTAGACTGACGGCTCTTGAATTATTCACCGGCGCCCATACTGCGTGTCTCTTGCAGACATGCTTCGACGGAATATCATACGTCCTTCCTAGAGTCCATTGTCTTCGCCAGTTGTGTTGGTGCAAAAGAAAGAGGGAACAGTACGTTTTTGAGTTTATTACCGGGCACTGAACAAAATAACGCGCAAAGATGTTTACCCTATCCCACGAATTGATGACGCACTAGATTCGTTGCATGGCGCAGAGTATTTTTCCAGCCTTGACCTGCGATCGGGCTACTTGCAAATACCAGTGTCTGAATCTGACAAAGAGAAGACGGCTTTTACCACCCCAGATGGCTATATGAATTTCACGTAATGCCTTTCGGACTTTGTAATGCGCCTGCTTCCTTCGAACGTATGATCGACAGCGTACTGCGTGGCCTGAAGTGGAAGACCTGCTTATGCCACCTAGACGACATCATAGTATTTTTGTGTACCTTTTCGCAACATCTACAACGTCTAGAAGAAGTCCTAGGTTGCTTTGCAAAAGTTGGTTTACAGCTGAATACGATAAAATGCACCTTCACAAGCAAGACGATCAATGTTCTAGGGCACTTAGTCAGCAAAGACGGTATTGGACCGGATCCTGAAACGCTTGCCGCTGTCCTCGAGTTTCCCCGTCCCTTGCGTCAAAAACACTTGCGCAGTTTTCTCGACTTGGCATCCTACTTTCGGCGCTTAATACGTGATTTCGCAAGGCTTGCCTCTCCGCTCCATCAACTGCTCGCAAGTAAAACGGCATTCGTCTGGGCTGAAGACTGTGAAAAGGCTTTCCTGGCGTTGAAGCAAGCCCTGACATTGGACTCGGTACTATGTCACTTCGATCCAGGTGCACCCACAATTCTTCACACTGACGCCAGTGGTCATGGTCTCGGTGCCTTTCTATACTGCAGCGTGACAACACCACACGCGAACGTGTCATCGCATACGCCAGTCGTGCTTTGACTGCTGCCTAGAAAAATTACACAACAACTGAACAAGAGTGCCTTGCTGTTGTATGGGTGGTACAAAAAGTTTGTTCATACCTCCACGGCCGCCCCTTCACAGTCGTCACCGACCACAACGCATTGTGCTCGCTTTCGTCGCTAAAGAACTTATCGGGTCGTCTTGCCCGCTGGGCGCTTCGTTTACAAGAGCACAACTTTGATGTCGTCTATAGGTCTGGTTAGAAGCACCAAGATGCTGATGGTCTCTCTCGCTGCCCTCTACCCAGCCGTAATAGCCCATCGTCACCAATTTCCACCGCAGCATTACCCATCGCAGGTCTCAGTTGGCTAAGATCTGGCCGTCCTTCTACCCTTGTGTCGCATCAACGCGTTGACTCTTACTGCCGCTCTATAATACCACGCTTAGAAGGCACATCCACTCCTCCGAACACCCCACTTTGCTGACAACTGAAACAATTCAAGCTTCACGATGGTGTGTTACATCGATATATTTACCACGTTGAAGGAAACAAATGGGTCCTTGTTATACCACGTTGTCTACAACGTCAGCTTCTTGAGACATCCCATGATGATCCTGCTGCTGGGCATCTCGGCTATCACAAAACGTACGACAAAATACGCAGTCGGTTCACCTGGCTTGGCCTCTAGTCCGCGATTGCAAAATGTTTCTTCGTGTGCCTTATGTGAACGGCGAAAACGACCCACTACTTTTCCTTCTGGCTTTCTCCAACCTCTTCCTTGTCCCGCTTTGCCATTCGAAGTCGTCAGGATAGACTTGTACGGCCCCCTTCACGTGATCTCCAATGGAAATCGTTGGATTGTAACAGCTGTTGACCACCTCACTCGTAACGCGGAAACCACCTCACTGCACGCTGGTACAGCCACTGAATTAGCAGATTTTTTTCTGCGTAACTTACTTTTACGCCACGTAGCTCCACGTGTTCTGCTCAGTGACCACAGCAAGGTCTTTCTTTCCTCTATTGTTGCTGAGGTTCTACGTGCCGCCAAAACCATCCACAAAACAGCCTCTACTTATCACCCTCAAACAAATGACTTGACGGAACGCTTTCATCATACCTTCTCTGACATGATCGCCATGTACGTTAACCCTGACCACACGAACTGGGACGCCATTTTGCCCTTCTTAACGTTCGCCTACAATAAAGCTACGCAGCGCACCACCGGCTTTTCTCCCTATTTTCTGGTCCATGGCCGCTCTTCTAGTGTAACTCTGGACGTCTCCTTCCTTTCGGCTCCTGCTACCTCAGCAGGCCCTTTATCCGCACAATTTTTGTCTCGCATCGAGGACTGCCGTCATCTGGTCCGAATCAACACGGGCATATCTCAGGAAGCTCGCAAGTCTCGCTACGATTCAACTCACCGTGCTGTCACCTTTTCCACAGGAGACGAAGTTCTTCTGTGGACTCCCGTGCGTGTGCCCGGCTTATGTGAAAAATTCCTCAGTCGTTTTATAGGGCCTTACATGGTGATTGAACAAACGTCCCCCGTTAATTACCGTATTTCACCAGTTAACGCTCCCTCCGACCATCGTTGCCGTGGGACAGAAATTGTGCACATTTCTCGGCTGAAACTGTATACCCAACACAGTTCCTAATATTGTCTCTCGCGCGGCCAGGAGGCTGTTTCCAGCGTGGCGGGGAATGAGTGTGAGCACAGTCACAGACACTTCTTTATCAAGTGGACGTGTCATCATCATTTGTATAATTTCCTCATCTGTAGATATCATCAGTGTGTGCCAGCTCGAGCTAACCTCGAATAAAGCTCTTCCTCATAATATATATATATATATATATATATATATATATATATATAGTATAATTGGTAGGGTGCAATTAGCAGTGCCTGCAAAAGACGAGGAAGAGGACCGGGGGTTCGTGCTCGTGATAGCTCCGATTCGGTCGGATCGTTGAGCGCTTGACCTGTGTTCGTTTTTTAATAAACGCGTCGCGAATTCAACGCTCAACGTGTACTACCAAGTGGTTGAGAGTGGTGGTTCTCTTTTTCACCCTGGAACTCCGTAGCCGGACTCTACCTCCGCCGTCCATAATGCCTGACGACATCGCAGCACAGCCGAATGCTGCCACACCCCCCGCTCTCCGCTGCCCCGGTATTCCGAGGAAGCGCGACCCAGTCCTATTCAACGGCACTGATGAACAGAACGTCGAGGACTGGTTCGCTTTGTTTGAAAAAGTAAGTGTCAACAACCGGTGGGACGATAACGACAAAGTCGGTCGCGTCCACTTCTACCTGAGGGGTGTCGTGGAGCTTTGACTGAGCAACCATGAGGCTGAGATAATCACCTGGGCCTCTTTTAAAACGACCTTCGCAAACATATTCGGCCGACCGGAAGTGCGCGAGCTCCGCGCGGAGCAGCGTTTGCGTCATTGTGCCCAGTTGGCAGGAGAAAGTTTCCCGTCTTACATTGAGGACGTCGTAGGCCTCTGCCGGCGCTTCAATCCGGCCATGTCCGAAGCCGACAAAGTCAAGGATATCATGAAGGGCATCGAGGACGATGCGTTCCACATGCTTGTGGTGAAAACTCCTCGAACCGTCACAGACATCATTCAGCACTGCCAGAGCTTCGACGAGTTGCAAAAGCAACGAATTTCCACGCGACGTCACAGTTTCGACACGACCAGCACGTCAGCACTGACCGTTGGCGTGATCTCTCTAGATCCGGTAGTATTGACGCACCAAATACAACAGTTCATCTGCGAGGACGTTGCCGGCCAATTGTATATTGCTCCCTTTCTCCCTAGTAATAGTCACGGACTCCCCTCGTCACTGTGCCAAACCATTGAGGAGCAAGTATCCAAAGCTCTTCCGCTTACGCACCAGCCACTACCTGTATCAGCACCATTGACCTCTGCCGGCGTCGCGAGAAGGCCTTCAAATGCAGTGCCATACAGCACCGGCCCTCCTCAACGCCCTGATGTCTTCCACGCACCGCGGGCGCCGCCAAGCCCGCAAGTTCCGCTTTATCGACATCCTGCCACCCTTCCCAATGATCCTTGGCGCACACTGGACAACCGACTAGTATGCTATTACTGTGGTCTACCTGGCATGTCAAGCGTTTCTGTCGCCGCCGCGTTCCTCGTCCAACTGCCGTTGAAGCCAATTACAGCTATGACCATACAGAGCCACAACAGCCAATGCCCTTCCACTCTCCTTCAAACACCTCATCCTCGAACCACCGCCCCTCCCACTCGTCTCGATCACCCTCCCCGCGCCGGCGCTCGTTATCGCCAATGCTTCGACGCACCGCGCCCATCCACACGGAAAACTGACCACCGCAGTTCTCGAGGCAATAACTGCACCACACTCGAAATCTACGAGGCCTTGTTCCCAACCTGCAAACGAAATCCCAATCTTCATTGAAAGTGTTGCCGCGTCCGCCTTAGTCGATACTGGAGCTGCTGTGTCCGTGTTCAGCGAAGAAATGTGCCACAAGTTGAAAAAGAATATGACTCCGCTTTCAGGTGTTTCTCTCCGTACGGCGACCACACATCACATAAAACCTTCCTTCACGTGCACAGACTGTCTACTCATTCAGGACATTTTGTATGTGGTTGAATTCGTCGTCTTTCCGCACTGCTCGCATGACGTTATATTGGGCTGGGACTTTCTTTCCATGCATCATGCCTTGTCGATTGTGCCCGTGCCGAGCTTGAATTATCAGCAATCTCGGACATCGCTCCTGCCAAGTCATCTTTTTCTCGTGTCGTAATCGCCGAGGACACGGACATCCCCCCTATGTCGTCTGCTATTGTGCCAATCTCCTGCGACTATGCTTTCTGTACCACCTTGTTTACGCCGTCAGCGAAATTCCCTTCCCGTAAGCACTTTCTTCTCCCATTTGCTCTTATCACGAAAACTTCTCCGCAACCATTTATGTCACGAACCTGCTTTCGATCCCAACCACTATGTTCTGCGGAGAATATATAGGGCAGCTTGAGGACATTGATTCAGTCTGCCCTAACTCAGTATCTAGTCGCACAGCAAGCCTGCATGTCGCGAGCGTTAATCTCGATACCACGGCCGACACATCTACTCCAGATGCCTTCCTTCCATCCATTGCTTCGGACCTTCCCAGCGTTCAGTGGACGCAACTCTTCAAGCTTCTCAGCCGTTTTGGGATGTCTTTCGATTACAAGCAACCTAGTTTGGGCAGAACAACTTCGATCGCTCATCATATAGACACCGGCAGCCATGCACCCCTGCGCCAGCGTCCATACGGCGTCTCTCAAGCTGAACACCGGGTTATTGAAGACCAGGTGACTGACATGCTTAGTCGGGGAGTCATACAGCCGTCCCACAGTCCCTGGCCATCTCCGGTGGTGCTTGTGAAAAAGAAGGATGGTGGCATCCGCTTCTGTGCTGATTATAGGTGCCTTAACAACATCACGCGCAAAGATGTCTATGCGCTTGCCAGCATTGATGACGCGCTGAACTGTTTGCAAGGAGCAGAGTTCTTCTCTTCGCTGGATCTTCGGTCGGGGTACAGGCAGGTACCTATGGATGAAGCCGACCGCCTCAAAACTGCGTTCGTAACTCTTCACGGCTTGTAGGAGTTCAACGTGATGCTGTTCGGCCTTTGCAATGCCCCGGCCACTATCGAGCGTCTTTTGGACAACATACTTCGAGGTCTCAAGTGGCATACGTGCCTTTGCTTTCTGGACGATGTCATGGTTTTTTCAAAAGACATCAATACCCATCTCCAGCGCCTCGCAAGTGTCCTGGAATGCCTCACACAGGCTAGGCTACAACTAAATTTGAAGAAATGTCACTTCGCCTCACGGAAGCTCGCAATCTTAGGGCACGTTGTCAGCAAGGACGGCGTTCTACCACGCCCAGATAAACTCCGCGCCGTCACCGAGTTTTCTGAGCCGTCAACACCCAAAAAACTCCGGAGCTTTATAGGGCTATGCTCGTATTTTCGACAATTTATTCGTAATTTTGCGTCTATAATGATCCCTTTACGCGTCTACTTGCTGACAGCCAAGGTATCTTTGGCATGGTCGTCCACCTGTGACGACACATTTGCGAAATTACGTCATCTTCTGTCATTGTCACCAATTCTCTGTCACTTCGACCCAGACGCTCTTTCCGAAATCCACACGGACGCTAGAGGAGTCGGCCTTGGCGCTATCCTTGCGCAGCGAAAGTCTTGCTTCGATGATTACGTCGTTTCTTACGTGAGTCGCACTCTAGCCAGAGCTGAATAAAATTATTCGGTCACAGAGAAAGATTGTCTATTCATCGTTTGGGCAATCACTTAATTTAGACCTTACATATATGGTCCGACATTTGAAGTCGTGACTGACCATCACGCCCTCTACTGGTTGTCGTCTCTAAAAGACCCATCTGGTCGCCCAGCTTCTTGGGCATTACGACCCCAAGACTACGACATCCGCGTCGTCTACTGTTCAGGGCCTATGTTCAGACGCCGACGCTCTTTCTCGCTCCCCGCTTCCCCATGACACTGCAAGTGCACCTGTTTTTGCTTATAATTCTGCCTTCCTCACACACGCTGACATGCCATCCGAGCAGCGTCAACACCCTTGGATAGTGTCTTTAATGGAGTTCCTACCGAAGCCATCACCGATTACCACCAATCACTCACTGCAGCGCACAGCTCGCCGTTTCACCACGCGCGATGGGCTACTTTACCGCCGCAATTACCTCAGTGAAGGTCGCAAGTGATTGTTGGTGATTCCTCGCCATCTACATGCTGATATTTGTGCCTCTCTATGCGGACCGCCAATGCGGCTACGCTGGTATATTGAAGACATATGCATGCCTCCGGCTGCGGTACCACTGGCGTGGAATGTACCGATTCGACCGCCAATACGCGCATTCATGCTCAAAATGTCAACGCCGGAAGAGTTCGCCGCATGCCATCACTGGACCGCTTGAACCGTTGCCCTGCCTATCCCGACCTTTCGATCGCATCGGAATTGAATTCTACGGCCCACTTCTATACACACCTGACGGGAATCGCTGGGTGGTTGTCGCTATTGATCATTTGACACGGTATGCTGAGACTGCCGCGCTGCTGGAGGCTACATCACGTGAAGTCGGCCTACTTATTCTTCACAAACTTGTTCTTCGCCACGGCGTTCCTCGCGAGTTACTCAGCGACCACGGACGCACGTTCCTCTCCGAAGCCGTACAAGACCTCCTGTGTGAATGCAATGTTGTTCATCGAACGACCAGTGCGTACCATCTCCAAACCAATGAAATGACTGAACGCTTCAATCGCACATTATGCGACATGCTGTCCATGTATGTATCGGCTGAGCACACCAACTGGGACCGCATACTACCATTTGTCACCAATGCGTACAACAGCGCCACTCAGTCCACGACTGGATTTTCTCCCTTCTTTTTTCTATATGGCCGTGAACCCTCCTAATTTATGGATACCATTCTGTTGTATCGCTCGGATACTTCAGAGTCTGCAACTCTCTCAGAAGTCGCCACCAATGCGGAAGAATGCAGGAAGCTAGCACGTTCGTTAACTACACAAGGCCAAGAACACCTAAAGGACCGCGCTGACGCCAACCTGCATCCCGAGTCATATTCGCCTGGAACATTGGTGTGGCTTCGCGTTGCCTCCTCAGCTCCAGGCCTTTCTTCAAAGCTGCTGCCTAAGTATGAAGGCCCCTACCACATCCTGCGTCAAGCATGCCCGGTTAACTATATTGTCGAGCCCGTACAGTCATCCACAGACCGCCGCCGTCGCGGCCATGAGACTGTTCACGTCGACCGACTGGAGCCGCACTATAACCCACCAGGCGTACCTGTGCCTTAGGTTACCAGGGTGGCTCCTTTTTCGTGGGGAAGTGATTTGTAGAATGGATAGGGTGCAATTAGCAGTGCCTGCAAAAGACGACGAAGAGGACCGTGGTTCGTGCTCGTGATAGCTCCGATTAGGATCGTTGAGCGCTTGACCTGTGTTCGTTTTTTAATAAACGCGTCGTGGACTCAACACTCAACGCGTACTACCAATATGTATATATATATATATATATATATATATATATATATATATATATATATATATATATATATATATATATATATATATATAGAGAGAGAGAGAGAGAGAGAGAGAGAGAGAAAGAGAGAGAGAGAGAAATGAATTTGCGTTGAGCAAATGAATCACGTTTCATGTCCCTTATTCTTCACTGAGAATGACACGTGTTATTTGAGACCGCGCTTCTTAACAAACACGACGGTGCTTCACGCAAACGTTATTTCCTATCAAACTATCAAACTGCGAAATACAGAGCACTCAGTCTCATCCAATCAAACAAAAATGCTGGGAGGTCTGAGGAACACACGCTGCTCATTTTCATTTCACATTATACAGGCCAACGTCCTGGTCACAGGCATGCCACAAGGTGGAAGGACATGAATAAATTTCAAATCGACAATGCGTAATTATTGTAAGTGCATTTAGGCCTTTTCGTTGAGCGTATGTGGTGGGAAACTTCCGTGTTTAAAATGAAGTGTGCATGCGCGAGGTCTGTGTTCAGTTTTCAATGCAGGCTAGCTTTAGCCTAGAAGGGTGGGAGTACTTGCGAGGTGTCTCATTTCCGGTACGTGGGGTCTTTGTCGAAATATTCACGCGTCAGCATTCTCTGACAAAGGCCATGCGATGGCCGAAACGCAAATCTACAAAGGAAGTGCTTTCTTTCTCGTACGTGTACCAGCTTCATATACATATATATATATATATATATATATATATATATATATATATATATATATATATATATATATATATATATATATATATATATATATATATATATATATATATATATATATAACGGAAGCAAAAAGGCACGACTAACGAGGAAACACTTTTATTATTCACATACGTTTCGGCTGGTGGGCCAGCCTTCGTCAGTGTGACATGTAATGCAGCTTTCATAGCCATTATATACACTTCTAAAATGTTTTGGGACATGCGCAATAGCAATGGGAAGTGATTCGACATGATTATACAAAACGGCAAAATACATTTATTGTGAAGATGCAATTCGTAAAGCAACATGGACACAGTGGTCACCTCTTATCGTTATAGCGACATCAGTAAAATTGAAAGAGATTTTAAATATAAATAAGGCGCATGGTGTGGAAAGCAATATGATAACCATGCGTGCAGATTGAAGCACATGAACGAGCAGTGTACATACTAAAAATAAACAGGTAAACTGAGTTTGTTAAGCTGGGAACAAGGATGGTTCTGCCGAAAACAAAAATAAGAAGTAAAATAACAGAAATTGAACTAGAAATCTCGGAAGGGTATGAGACACCTTAAGTGGTGCAAGGTAGATTAATGAGTGTGCCTGCGTGTTCGTTTATATATATATATATATATATATATATATATATATATATATATATATATATATATATATATATATATATATATATATATATATATATATATATATATATATATATATATATATATATATATATATATATATATATATATATTGTGGGCATTTGTTACCTACATCATCCTCATTCCTGCATGATCACATTCACCATCATCCGCTTGTCTGTTTATCCTCATTGGCACTCTGGGTCATCATCATCGTCATCGTCTGTGTACGGCTCTGCCCGTTCGTTTTGCGAGGTCTTTCCTCAATAAACGCTGTCGCAACCAAGACTACCAAGACTTCGATATATATATATAAATAAATATATATATATATGTATGTATAGTCAAGTAGACCCTCCGTGAGCGGTCACAACGTGGTTTATTTCGACGTTTTAGCCAAGAGTCAAGCCTTCATCAAGATCCTGATGAAAGCGAGACTCTAGGCCGAAACGTCGAAATAAACCACGTTGTGACCGCTCACGGAGGATCTACTTGACTATATGCTACGCTACGGCCACTTAACCGCCATGCCTGCCTATATATATATATATATATATATATATATATATATATATATATATATATATATATATATATATATATATATATATATATATATTATAGCGCTAGTTTCACCAGTTTTATTTTGCGATCCGAAGGCTACTTGTAGGGCAAAAAAAAATATGCGCACATCTGTTGGACACGTGTTTAGTCTCTCATTGCCCATTATCAGTGATGTAGATGTTGTAAAAGGAAACACCGGTTCATCATGGCGCGTTTTTAGGTTCCCCGGTTTCTCTCCTGCGCAATGCGGCAATGAGCACCAGCATCAGTAGAAGTAGTGGTGGTTCTTGATGAAAAGAAAAAAAAGCACCTCATTTCTATATGCCTTATTCATGAGATGGTGCAGTGCCTTGTAGTCCATGGATGGGAGAAGAGTATAAAAAGAATAGTAGAAAGTTGAAGAATAGAGGGCGCTCGCCGCACAGGAGTGGCGGAACTAAGAGACAGAAAATATGGGGGACATGGTCGTAGGCGTCCGAGGATAGGGCATCGCTCCACGAGAGCTACATTATAGAGAAACATACTTTTTCTATGGCCACACGGCGTTAGGAGATCGCGGAAGACAGAACCATTCAGCACAGAATCGAGCGTCGAAGCCGCGGCCAGTGTAAGCGTTGGCGCCCACTGCTTCGCATCTACACATCGTTTCCTTCTGTGGGGTGATGGTGTAATGTTTTCAGAACGTCCTGATTCTTGGCCAATCCTCCCGCGTGTAAATGTGCCACAAATTGTAGGCACTACTCAGCTTTACTCTCCGAGTACGAAACCCGGTACTCCTTTCCCAAATAAAGGCCCTGTGTTTTATAACCCGCCACAACGTGAAAAAGGCCTACTCAGTAATTCGTTGCGTATCTGTTGCAATTGAGCAATAGGTAGGCCACATATAGCGTGGACCCCTAGTGGGAACCGAGCACAACAATAGGGGCGTCGAGAACAGCAGCGACGACGGAAACAACACTGTCACATCCATTTCGCGGGCACACACTGCTTGACGCTCTCCCATGGTAGTAGAGTAGCACGTACTTTAAAACACTAACAACGTTTTGCTAAACACATGATGTCCAACAAGTTCAGCTTAAGCGATGAAGATAAGAGTACTATCAAACCTTTTGAGAGTGTATATTACTAATATATTAGGCAATCTGCTGCAAAGTCCACTGTACAAGTTCAATAACGGTCCCCAAAATGCTTACAGTGCAAGAATAGCACACGACTATAGACAGGAAAAAGATGGGACAAGCACTGGCCTTTCTGCGGCCGTGTGTTACTTTCGCGCCGTTAGGGTGAAGTATGCCTAACCAACTACCGTATTCAGCTACTTCCCTTCAACCCTTATGCTTTTGGAGAACTGCCAGACCAAGGAGATATAGATAAAAAAAATTGCCCGCAGCTTCCCTCGGGGGAACACTGAGGAGGATGCGGACCATATAATTGGTTAACGGGGTGTTAAAGTGCGACTTACTTGGGTCGATGGCTAAATTGGTTAACGTGGTTGTGAAATGGGGTGTTAAATTGCGACTTACTTGGGTCGATGGCTAAATTGGTTGACGTGGTTGTAGGAGGGGGTGTTAAATGAGTGAACGCGTACACACGTATGCGAAAGGGCGGCGCTGGTCGAAGGGACGTCGATCATTGTGTTTGTGGATTCGTTGGAATTCATTTCACCGCGACCTTGGACGTCGACGCGCCGTACAAACCAACCGACGAGCGGCAACTGAGCGAGCGAGCGCCGACCTTGAGTATATATACAGCTCGACGGCGCATGCACTGTCAGCTGTTGAATGTTCTCGAAGCGCGACGCCACATGCGCGTCCACTGGAGAATCAGGAGAATTGTAGATGTCGAACGCGGTGTGTAGAGGAGGAAGGGTGCACAGATGGTGGAGGAGTGAAGCGCGCGCGGTGTGTAGAGGAGGAAGGGATGCACAGATGGTGGAAGAGTGGGCGACGGCGCATGCGCGCGCGTCAGCTGTCGAATGTTCGAGAAGCGGTGCGGACGGCGCGGACGGCGCGGACGGCGCACTACAAGGCGCGAGTATAAGATGCTTCCGCATCTAAAACGAGGCTGATAGGCTGATGGACGTTGAAGACTCGGATGGCCCAAAACAAGGCGTCATGGCTATGAACACTCGAGTGAGATGCTTGCGTTCGACGAAACACAGATGGTTGATCCGCAAAATTCTATGCCACTTTCGGCCGGTGCTCTCAATGATGATCAGCCGCCAGTTTCTTGCACGATCCTAATGCTTCTGATAAGACAATTCAAATGACATCGCAGTAAGTAATCGTTGTGGTTGTCGTATACAGCTTCGCTGGCAAACCACCTCTTCAGCGTGTATTGAAGCCATAATTTGTAGCGAGTGATACTTTGCCACCACAGTTTTAGGCATATGTTTGATTTATTTCAGAAATACTACTTTGAAAATTATCAACTCATCGCTAAGGTTATATAAGGCTTTTTAGAGAACTTGTTTATTCAGACGACTGCTAATATATGCAGAAAATTTACGTGGCCTAACTGAAATTATTACAGGATTGCTTTTACTATTTGCACGCGCCAGCACAACATTCATGTGAGCGGCTTGGAATGCAAATCAGGGTGGGCGAAGCTCCTTATAGCGACACTCCTTCGACCCTCGTAGCCGTTGTAGTAGTGTGTGACAAGTATAACATTTTGACCTCCAAAGTGGTGCCAGTGAGAGATTTCTTCTGTGCGTTGTTCAACAATAGAAGATAGTGCTCAATGGACATGCCAATGGCTGCTAAGGGGGACTGAGGGACAGGAGAATTCGGCTTTTAGTTAACGCGCACGCTGCAAATTTTTGATTGTTCAACAACGCACAGAAGACAAGAAAGGGTTGCTACATTATAGCCGCTGGGCGTAAGCTCCCAGGTTTTGGAAAGGTTTAGCATACGTTGGGCCGCAGTACCATGAATACAGTGAACTAGTATATACCATAAAGTCGAGGTGGTTAAACGTGGGAAGTAGACACGAAGCGCAAGCCGTAAGAAAGTGTGCGTGTGCCTCCTCTCGTTCAGTCCTTGGAATATGCGCTGGATGGCGGTGCGTCTATATGAGGAATATATGTTGAAAGAATGCGAGATGGTGGTACTTGGAGTGTTGAAAAGGTGGATGAACGGACACACAGACAGATGCATGGACGGACGTACGTATGGCTACACGGACGAATGGACGCATGGACATACGCAGGAGCGGATGCATATATGAAAGCAGGAACAAACGCACAGATGAACGTGCGGACGCACGAACAGATGCACGCACGGACGGGAGGATGGACGCACGGGCGGCCACACAGACGCACGCATGGATGGACAGAAGCAAGAACGAATGGACGGACGGATGCTTCGCCCCACTATCCATCATTCACTCCGTGGATATGCTGCCATTTTTTTGCGTTGTGCTCGCGGCGTTATATTCATCAACATAGCTTTGTTAAATCTGAGGCCCACGGGACGGCTTTATGCTTTCTCATAATAGAGTACCGACTACCCTAAGTCGCTAACCACTTCTTTTTTTTTTCGGTGGAGCGAAGCGTTTCAAGGACGGCTAGTTGTTCTCCTCTAGCTCGATATTGTTGGGCACTTTTTCTAAACGCACAATAATTTTCCGTGAGGATGACATCAGGCCCTGCCTTAATAGAGTAATCAGTATTCTAAACCATTTACTATTTGTTTCAATCAGAGCCATTTGATGAATGCATAAAAAAACATGTCCTTGTTTTGAACACATAGTCTTGTGTCACCATTATCGCGGACGAAAGCCATCATCAAGTATGTAATGGAGTTTCTACAACTTTCTCCCGCTGGTTAGTTAAATATACCACGCGACTATTACTTAAAGCTATCCGGAATACTGTTTGATTGCTCTTTAATATTTGCTGATTCCCTTTTTTTCTGAAAATGTGAAAAGTGCCTTCGATCGGTACCCTGTGACGAGTGCCACCACAGAGTGCCATTTTTGAGAATTGGCCACCTAAAAACGCACATTCCGTTTTGTTGCTAGATGCTTATAAATGAAGTGACTGAAAATTTTACCGTGCAGAAAGCGACTTGTATTGTAACAATTGCGAAACTGTGTATACGGCCGGAACAGCTTCATGTATCTCTTTCATAGTGGAGTATAAGTTACTCTGAATCGTCGACGTTTTTGTAGCGTTAGCCACACTGGGCTTGCTGAGCCAATTTCACGTGGCACTGGTCTGCGCATACGCAATGATTCTCCTCCACCGCCGCGTGCGGCTCGCTGCCGGTGTGCGCGCAATTCGATGCGCTGCGCAGACCATCAGTGGTGTCACGCACCGGAGCCGGCACCTCGCTCGCAGTCGGCCGCGGCCGCGCGCGACGCGCCGCCGCCGGTGTGTGCTTTCCAGAGGAGTGCCGTCATAGCCTTGGTAGACATAAGGACGCTGACGCGCGCGCCTTCCCTGTGCAGTCGCCATCTGACACTGCGCTGGAGCCACTTGATAGTGCCTCTGACTGGCGTTTGCCACCGTGGTATAGCCATGAACAAGGAGAATGCAAATGGTGCTCAACGGTTCAGTAGAGCGGAGAAGCTTAACTCATCGGATACTGAAGTAGTTGCCCGGCAAATTAAATATACATGTGCCCCATAATACGTATAACGTGTGTGTGTCATTGGAAGAGCAGTAAGCATGATGTCTGGAAAGCTAAGAATAATCAGCTGAACCTTTGCTAACGCCACGTATATCCTGGCATAGCTGAGCTAAGCCACTGCCATTTTTTAGGGGCGATGCTCCTTATAGCGGCACATGTTCGTCCCCTGTAGTATGTAACAAGTATAACATTGTGACCTCCGAGGTGATGCCGGTGAGAGACTTCTTCAGTGCGTTGTTGAACAATAAAAAATAGTGCTCAATCTACATGTCAATGACTGCTAATGAGGAACGAGAAACAGGAGCACTCGGCTTTTAGTTAACGCGCAGGCTGCGATCACCATTAGCAGCCATTGGCATGTACATTGAGCCCTATCTGACAAGAAAGGGTTGCTACGTTATACTCGCTGGGTGTAACCTCCTTAGCTTTAGAAAGGTTTAGCGAGCGTTGAGCTGCGGTGCCATCAATACAATGAACTTGTATATACCATGAATGAACTCGAGGTTGTTAAAAATGGGAAGTAGATACGAAGTGCAAGCCGTAAGAAAGTAAAACCCGAATTCTCCGCCTCTCATTTCCCATTAGCAGTCATTGGCATGTACATTGAACACTATCTGACTGAAAAAGTTTGCTACGTCATACTCGCTGGGCGTAACCTGCTTGGTTTTCGAAAGGTTTAGCGAGCGTTCGGCCGCAGTGCCACGAATACAGTGAACTAGTATATACCATGAACTCGAGGTGGTTAAAGGTGGGAAGTGGACCCGAAGCGCAAGCCGTAAGAAAGTGTGTGTGTGCCACCTCTCGTTTAGTCCGTGAAATGTCCGCTGGATGGCGGTGCTTCTATGTGGGGAATATATGATGAAAAGATGCGAGATGGTGGTACTTGGAGGGTTGAATAGATGGACGAACGGACACATAGACAGATGCATGGATGGACGCATGAACGAACGCAGGGGCGGCTGCATGGACGAACGCAGGGACGGACGCACGAACAGACGCACGCACGGACGGGCTGATGGACGCTTGGGCGGTCACATTGACGGACGCATGGACGGACAGATGCAAGAACGAATGGACGGACGAATTCTTCACCCCACTCTCTATCTATCACTCCGTGGATATGCTGCCATTTTTTTTCTAAAGACGTATTCTTTCTTCAGAGGTTTTCCTTTGAAACTTATAAAAAAATACTTGCAAAAATATTTTAGTGGAGCCTTAAGAATATAAAGACAAATTTCCAGGCTTAACCAACGTTACTAGATACTTTTTTCAGTTTGCAAACTGCGGCGCCGCGAGTGTCACCCTTCCCTGTACCGGTCAAAAAGCCGCAAGCGCGCCCCCTCTCGGCGGTGCCCGGACCCACGCCGGCGGAGTTACTGCAGTTGTGTTCTTATGCCGGGTGCTGCTTTGTTGCTTTCAAGTGTGCTTCGTAGTCATCGCTGTCACTGAGTCCCAGCAAGATTTATTTCGACGTAACTCGCGTAGTGTGTGCTCTGGCTGCAACTTACTACGGTAGCGATCAACGTGGTGCCCGGCGTGGCACCGACCCTGTCAGCGTTGGCATGATCTGCATGGTGCCAGGTGTTTTTTCATGTCTTCAACTCAGTCATCGCTTTCCCTGTGAGCTACACAGCTCACATGTGTCATGTGACGGTTCTTGAATGAAAGAAAACATGCCTCGCTGCTTTGTGACTGGTTGCCAAAGTGGGTACGATTCAACGAAATCCGCGGCCGAAAAGAGACATTTTTTCATGCCTCCCGCTGACGAGGTGAGCCTTCAACTGTGGCGACGGGCTATACCGAGATCGGATAAGGAACTGACAAGCTCTTGCGCTGTTTGTGACCTTCACTTCCGAGAGGAAGATATTGCGAAGGACTACGTGCACCACGTTCATGGTGACGTAGTTCTCATTCCGCGTGGTAAGTGGGCTCTTAATGAAGATGCTGTGCGGCGCATTTTTCTGGGCTTTACACTTTAACATATCCGGCGTCATTAGATGGCTGTAGTGCGTGGCTCATCGTACAATAATATCGAAGGTTCTACGGGCCAAAACCACGATATGATTATGAGGCACGTCGTAGTGAAGGGCTTTGGAAATTTTAACCACCTGGGGTTTCTCTAACGTGCACCTGAATCGAAGTGCATAGCCCTCTAGCATTTAGACTTAATGCTGTGTCCCACTGTCAATGGTTTTTTTACATAGGCAATCGAATTTTAAAGAACAGGAACGCAAAAGAGCTGTATGAACAGAAGTCCCGCAAGAGTCGGGCATCGCGCTCACGTCTCTGCCGTGTGGCATCGCCTTAGCGGCTCAACTGGTGATTTACTTGCACACTCGTAATAACCTTCGCTCACCCTCTCGGGAAATAACTCCCATTACACAAAATTAACCGCGTAAATTCCGTTTAACATTGCGCGAAGGCTGCGTTACGATGCGGTGACCGGTCAAATGGCGTCGGAAGCGCCACCTAGAGAGCGGGAAACGAAGGGGGCCGCGATTCGCCGCCGCATCCCGGCGGAGTTTGCAAACTGAGGTAATCTAGTAACGTTGGGCTTAAAAACATTAGATTGACTGATATGTGGGGTTTCATGTCCCAAAACCACCATACGATTATGAGAGACGCCGCAGTGGAGGGCGCCGGAAATTTTGACCACCTGGGGTTCTTTAGCGTGCAACCAAATCTGAGCACATGGTTAACTACATTAGGTATGGCAACTTGGAACAGTTGCGATGATTGGAAAGACTTCTGGAAAATTGGAGAACTCTTAAGCTATGGCTTTCATAGTTCAATGCGATAGCGATACTCTGTGCGTAGTGCTTCAGAGACGTAGTGTATGCTTTTTGTGGTGTGATGTTACACGGAAAGTTTAAATTGTGGATTACTGCCATTCAATATATAAAGATGAAAGTGGGTTATGTGTGTGAAACTGTCGCATACGGCTGAATTCCGTGTCATGCGTAGCATGCTTTAGATCACGGGCATTAATGAGCACGAAATCGTATGGAACTTCCTGTGCACCCACCACGTGACCTCAAGCCAATCGGTGCGGTAGCGTGTGTGCCTCTTGTGGTGGGTGGCCAGCCGTCTTTAAGCCTTTCATTATATATGATAATCATGTTTTCTCAACCCATGGGAATGTACGCTTGTACTATGCATTATTACTGTGATAATACATGCTGGATTGTTAAGTAAATATTCAGTATTCGTGTGTTTTGAAAGCATGAAAGTTACTCTTACTTCATTTTCCAAACAGAGCAAGTCATCCCTACTCAAAAGTTGTGTATGCGAGTCCAATAATTCCATATGTTTCTATAAAGAATGCATATGTTTCCCATATATCTTCCATATATTTCCGTAAGATTCTTACGGAAACATACGGAAATATTGTCATCGCATACGGAACGTTCCAGTAGGGATTTTCACTGTATTCTAAAGTAGACGAGAGGCTGTGAGGTAAAACACATATTTGCCATGCGAACAACCCAGGTTCAATCTTCACTCGTACCGGGAATTGTGCATTTATTATATTTCCATATTTTTCGATTTTTCTGTGACGCACAAGATAATTTATTGTGGACAACCGATGACTCCAGCGCCGGAACTTCTGAAAAGTGAGCTATTTACCACTGTCACGTTAATATAGCCTCCAAAAGTAGTCAATCAACAACGCCTCATGCTGGCAGCTTTGTGCTAATGCGGACGGAATTAGGCCAGTTTTACTTCTCTTCAAGGTGGAGTGTTCTGTAAAGCCTGAGTCACTGACCTTTCACATGTAAGCCCCGATTGTTGTTTTCAAGGAAGCTTCTATTGCCTGTGAAAAAATATGGCCGAAAAAAAAGAAAATTCGTGACAAAGCGTAGTAACTCGAAAGAAACCATAGAGCTTGTTGTTTTGTAATGCGCATGCGAAGAAGGAAAAGTGGACAAAACTATAATTTACTGTGAGCAGGGACCGAACCTGCGACCTTCGAATACCGCGTCGGATGCTCACTTGGTGGAGCACCAGCTTATCGGCAGCTTATGGCACGCCACCAGACGGTGCAGACGGCAATTACGGCACGTGCTAACGTAGTCCGCATGTTACCACAAGTGTGCAGGTGTCACCACTCATGCTTGAGAACATTGGAGCAGTACATTTGCAGCAACCTCAGCAACATTTAGTTTGTAAGAGGCCACATATGAGCACACGAGGATCCAATAACGAGCCTGTCAATCGGTTTTCATCCTTGTTTATCGCAGAAGCCGCGAAAACTTCGTTCGACGCCAGAAGTGCTGTTAACTGTACAGCTGACAGTATTCGGCCTAATTATTCTGACAAATAGGGGTAAACTTGATACTGGGAAATGAGCCTGCGATGGAATAAATATCCAGCACAGCTTGCATCGGACGCCGAAAAGAGTTCGCTTCGTCTCTTAGGTTTTTTAGTTTTTTTTCCTCGCTGATATATTGCGAGAGATTCTACCAGACAATGCAATTGTAGGATACACAGTGATAAACAACAACAAAATTCAAGGAACGCACGTCGTTCGCACCACGCATGCTTCGACGTGGCTTATTTGCGACTGCAGACATCATTATTTCAATTGCAATCCCAACGCTCGTCTGTATTAAATGTGAGTGTTGACTACTAATACGTCTTTGCGGAGGCCAGTACGTAACCCAAATGCCCCATTTTCTCCACTTATAAAGCTGATGTACGTACCTCACAAACAAAAAAAAAATGTACTTGGGAGCAAACACTATAGAGAGGCGACGGCCACAATGTACACTGCAGTCGTCGGCCGCTTACCTCAGCACTCGTTCGTTGCCGTTGAGCAGCTTGCGCTGCATCGCCTACAAGACAGCATCGAATGAAGCTCAGGATCGCTGATGATGTAAACTGCTGGATTTGATGCACGTTGAACCGCACCACACATAAGACGAGAACATGGTTTAGCTGCCGTTCGGCGAGTGCGTTCAAGGCATGATTGACCGGACAAAGTAGCAACGACACAGAGGGGTCATCCAGTGACGGAAGCACCTGTTTCTCACTGATACGATGAAGCATCGAGAAAGGAAAAGCTTTATCTGACTTTACCATGGCGACCTCCGCGTACCTAGAACATTGTATTTGTCGACATCCGGTCTCGGTTCAGGCTCGGCAGCAGTTTTCGGACACGCGTGACGAAGGCGTTTTCCCGTGTCCACCAGTAACCTACTCTATCGCCGCGGGGATAAAACATTTCGGATCCACACCTAAGCCACACCGGTTGCCATAGTAACTGCAGATAAAACCTTTCCCATTTTGAAACTTTCATATGGGGGTCAATAATAGACACCCGCTACATACCATCGAAGTGACGCGTGTCCAGGGATGCTGCCCTAGATCGCGCCTCAAAGAAAATTGATATGGGCCGCCGTGAGCAGAGCACATGCACTTCAACGTGGGCTTCGGCGAAGCGTGAACTGTTTCGTCCACACCTCTCGTCAACTGCGTGGCTACCAAGCACGGCGCTACCAAGTGAGTAAGTTACACTTTTATTTGCGTTTTAAAATAAAATCAAGCAAAAATTATCTTCAGCGCAACACGTGGCGACAGGCTATTTGGTTGACGTATGTTTGAAATAACGATTTAACAGTTCAAACACGGAACAATGAAAATAGTGCCTGTTTTTATGTTGGACTGAGTTATTAAGTAAAGATGCCACAATATTAAAAATGCTGCTCGTTTCAGAAGTAGTTACAAGAGGCAAAAGAAGAAAAAAATCATAGCATATCTACGGAGTAAATTATGAGTGGGGCGAAGCGTCTCTCCGTTTGTCCGCCCGCCCGTCCGTCCGCCCTCCCGCCCGTCCGTCCGTCCGTCCGTCCGTCCGTCCGTCCGTCCGTCCGTCTGTCTGTCCGTCCGTCCGTCTGTCTGTCTGTCTGTCTGTCTGTCTGTCTGTCTGTCTGTCTGTCTGTCTGTCTGTCTGTCTGTCTGTCTGTCTGTCTGTCTGTCTGTCTGTCTGTCTGTCTGTCTGTCTGTCTTCTGGCTGGTTACTGCTGAGGCAGGACAAGGTTAGAATGAGAGGAGCTTCGCCCCTAAGAAAGTGCAGCCAAACCGAAGCGCACATGGACTGACCACCTAAATACAAGGGCGACTTGGCCGTGTTGTCACAGATACAAGTCGTTTGGTTGTGATTAAAATGTCGTCGGTAAAGCATGGGATACCTGGCACATAGATGGCTTGCACTGGCGTCACTGAGCCGCCATTGTACATGCATTGCTTCAGAAGCCACAGGTTAACGTTATTATTACATAACATCCAGGAATGTTGTTGCTGAAGCACAGAGGCCGATAAAATTCTGGGCGCGTCATTATCACAGTGAAGCGGGTTAAGGGTGATGTGAATATGCTGCTTTTAAGTGATAAAGGCTATTAGTAAAGCAGTACGTTACGAAGCTGCGACCATGACGTCAAGAAGAAGTTGCTTTTCATTAACACCATTACTAGTCGCTATTAAAGCGCGAGAATGACATAGAAAGACGACTGCAACGAAGACCGAAATTTGGTGTAACATTGTCATCTCGCGTAGGCTATGCGTGACGATAGCAATTTTAAATGATGATGAGTGGGACAAAGCCTCAATCCGTCCTTCCGTGTGTTCATCCATCCATCCTTCTGTCTATGTCCGAACGTCTGATCCTACACACTACAGCACACATCGGACGGACGGATGCTTCTTCCCACTCGTCATCATTCCCTCCTTGCATACTGTTTTTTTTTCATAGTTCTTCGAAAGAACTCATGCATTCAGTCATTATGCAATTTCACCTTTTTTGTTGTGACGTTGTTCCTATGACATGCCAGAATTTTTAAATGTGTTGTGCTCCCCTGCCTTCATATTTCTTTCTTTTTGTTGAAGTCTGACAACATTCCAGTTGTCAAAACGGCTCTACAGTGTCCTGTTACCGTACTAGATCAGTGCTGCTCTCATATCAAGGGGCAGCACACGAACAAGAAAAAAATATATAACAAGAAGCCAAACACACTTTATACTTTTTTCTGTGAATAGTTACATTCCTATTATCGTCTCTATAGCCGAAACGTATTTTACCGTTATTATTTGAGACCACTAAAAACAGTGTGCGTAATACAGAAAACGTGCACCAAGTTGTGAAAACTTCATGAACTCTTCTACGCGACGAATATTGTACGTCTATGGGTGGTGCGCTAAACCTTCTCTGAATTGGTATTCCATTCCTTTTGCATTTTTGGCACTTCAAAATGCAAACCCACTTGTCGCTTAGTATCTCAGGAAGTAATAACGGCTCCACGTATAGCTACAAAAAGTTAGTTCGTGAAACGTTTTCCCACTATATTCCGGACAGCTATAGTCCAGCGTCACCTGCAGCCCTACATATGTTCTATGACGAAGGACACAGGCTTGCTCTCCCACTGGGAGGAGTATCACCCTCTTGAGTGAATCTGTACTGCATATCGACGTCCTACACATGTAGACGAGCTGTAGATGGTGAGTCATGATGGGGCCATGGCGTCGTATCCCCGCTTGATTCAAACCGACTGACTCCCCGAAATCATGGCGTTCCACACATTGTACAACTTCGGCATGCACCTATAGTACTTACTGTAAGTTATAACAGTTCCGTATTCTTCCAAACACTTGTTCATTTTATGTTCTTGTTTCATATGCTAGCCGATGAAGGTAAAATAATAATGAAGCAGGTAAGGCAGAATGGCAAAACAACAAGGCCGTGAAGGTAACCCTGAACAATGAGCGCGGGAAGCTGCGGCTCGCCAACAGCGCCAGGACCGAGATACTATAGCTGGAGAAGCCATTGGCTCGACGAGAATGTCAACAACATTTTAATGGGCTTCTTCTATATCATAATGTATCCTAATGACATTCTTCCCGGTCGACATACTGGACGACGACTGGTTAGCGAAACACATGTCCGACACTTACTCGCTATACGCTTCATGTCCAACAACTAACCGACCACCATCTAGGAAAAGTGTATTGACGCCGTGTCTGCAAACTGTCAAAAGAACATAATAAAAACACTACTGTTGCCCCATTCTGTGATAATAAAGCAGTACTGTTCAAAGCAAAACAGAAACCACAACTTCGTGTATACAAATAAACAGTGTTCAACTCAAAAACACTTTCAGTCATTTTGTAAACATTGCATAACCATCAAAGAAGCTGTGCTCTATTATTAGCATTCCTTTGGCAGATATGCTTAATTTGTTTTGTTATTGTCATAATTGTGGCTTCTCCAAGAAAGCAGCCTTGCAGTATTGCCAGCTATGTCAGCTCATCGCACTACCATGGTGGCATCACCGTCAGAGCAAGCGGGCTTTATGTTTTGTGTTTAATGTAGCAGCTGCATGCCGGTTTGTTGGCCAGTTAAAATTAGTAAGGGGTAGCTGAAAAATGTACATGCTTAACATATCCCTAATTGCATTAGCGAAGGCGCAAAAAGTGGGAGGGGCTAAAAACGCACGCACGAACATGCATTCCAGACGTGGTTATTAAATGTCACCTCATCTTCATGTGTAGCTAAAATTTCTGGTCCGCTTACGTTTAATTGCCCCAAAGCAATGGCAGATTCAGGCACTCTTCAAGAGACTTCAAATGAGAGCAAAGAGAGGAAGAGCCTTGTTCTGGGAAAAAGTTTTATTACAAGCTTTTATTGCTGTAACTTGTTAGCTTTATATTACTTGCAATGCCCGTAATGAAATCATTCCGACATATTAGAGGCGAACACGTTGAGATATCGTGGTCTCGCTGGAATTTTTACGGCTATGTGCCTTTGCAAATAATCACGCCTCCATGGCAGGCTCTAAACCGTCTCGAAAAATGAGAAATTTGTCGACATCACTTCCATAGTTTTTTCGTCTTCTTTCTTCTTCAAGCCAGAAGGCGTGCTACCTTGAAGCGACATTTTTGACGGAGGCGAAAGTGTTTGAGGCACGTGTACGTAAATTTAGCTGCATGTTAGAGAACCCCCGGTGGTCGTAATTTCCTAAGTCCTCCACTACGACACGTCTCATTATTCTTGGCATAGTGTTCGGACGGTAAACTCCAGATAATACTAGTGGTAATATTATTGTTGTTATATTAATCATGAATAATATTATTAGCCAATGCAGGCATAGTGTTTTGATATTTTTAATTTATTCACAATGTACCCGAATGTGACTGCTTTAAATTGTTTAGTATGTATGTCGCTATGTTAATGGTGTCAATGAAAATGCTTTTTTGCATTCATTGGAGTATCTGGAATACATTATCATGCACAAGGTGAAACAAAGAACATCGATACACACCATGTTTTGATACGTATAACACTCACACGCACAAGTAGTAGGGTTCAATACTCGCTAAAGCTGGGTAAAATGAAGTTATAGCCTTTACTTTTTGGCAGGCGCATGTCGACTGCTGGATATTGTTCATTTCTGTCTCATTTCTGTCTTTGTGCTCTATTAATAGCGTATTACCTATAAACGTAACATAAGAACACCGTTATACCAATATAGCACAAACCATCTCATTTCCCGTTTGTTAAAGGCGCCACAAGTATTGAAAGTGTTTTGTACTAGGTCTCCGTACCTGACAAATAAGAGAAAAGGTAGGCGTTTTGTACCTACGCAGGCACACTCCGTGACAGTGTAGTTAGGAGATGCAAAAATGTTCTTGCTGTTTGTGCAAACAGCCTTTAGAGTTGCAACACAGTAACCTCTGTTTGCAACAAAATATCATGCGGGAAATTCTTCTGGACATGGTCGAGTAATTGGTAGTTTTTAACAGTACCTTTGCTTTTTTCATCAACTAAAATACAAAACAATGTGTTTGTTGTAAAAGTCCTCATCCCGTAACTTGTACCACTAACTAGCAGGTCAAAGTCACGTTATGACAGAAGAAATCTAGACAAGCATTGGTCACTGGATTCACGATGAGTGTTCATCATACTCATATCAATTGGCACATATTCAACAAAATGATGTCGGGAAGCAGTGAACAAAAGTCACCATTGAAAACATGCTGCAGTGTTTTTATGTTTAGTGAAAATTCCCTGATTATCACTATTTTCAGTATACCATTAGCAAACCCTGAAGGTGTTCAATTGCAGAGGATCCATAACAACGTGATACTCATGAAATCCACGCTCTTACTAAGCAGAAAATCAGAATATACCTAGGATCATAAAATGTTTTTTTTTATAATTTCGTATGTGCGTTTCTACAACGACTTTATACGTATCACTTAAAGTTTTTCATTTCTAGGTCAGAGGCTCTGTTCTTAAAGTGATCTATTCGCGTACTTTGACTTATGTGCATCTCCGAAACGGTTAGGTGCTATGCATTATTCCGTGGTCCCTCACTACGGTGCTCCCCGTGGTGATTTTGCCACGTAATATAGCATACGTATATATTTTTTTTACTTTCTTAGGCAACAATTTGAAAAGTGTTACCAAAGGCTAATCTCGGCGGTGGATTCGGAAACCTTATTGGCCACATGGAAATTACATAAGTAAGGATGCCTGGGTCTATGTACTGCTGGGGCCTAAACCTGTAAAAACAGCGGGGCCGCGAGGCAATCCTTGAGGTGCCACTCTATTTCGAAGGTATCAAATAGATATGAAATATTAAGATATCAAACAGTCAATTGAGCCTGGGAAGGCCAAATTGATTTTAGGTAAGTTAAATGAAGTCTTCCTTTCTTTATTTTCTTTCTTTCTTTCTGTCTTTCTTTCGTTCTTTCTTTCCCTCGCTCTTCGCGTCACTGCCTTTCTCACTTTCTTTTTCGAGCTCTTTTCTTCGCGCTAGCTCGCTCGTTCATAGAAGCTAAATGATATGGTTTTCACAAATGCTTGTTGAACAATACTGGACGGTCAAGGCACTCGCAATTAGACATTGTGTACCATTGTTACAGCGCACGACACTTATTCGAAAGAACATAAGTGGCACGTTGTTTATTCCGGGTCAGCCAGAGCTTCGGCAAGCTGGAGCTCGCAGCGCGAGCGTCACGTTGCCAGCGAGCCGCGCTTCTTGCTGGTGATGATGATGTTAATCTTCTTGAAAGTTCAAACGATCAGGCGAGGGGCGCTTTCGCGTAGCGCCGCAAAGGTTGAGTGGCCGGAGTCGGTGAGTCTCTAGTGCTTTCGCCCGATAGTTCTTAACGGGCTGATAGCGTGTCGTTGTCGCATAATTCGTCAACTAAAACGTCGCATCGTCGCGCTTGGTCGAAATGCCACCGTTCCATTCCCTTAGCCGTGTACACTGTAGCCATGCGCTTGCCCTGATGGTCCTGCATGATACTTGGTATCCACCTTTTCCGTGGCCGAAACGTACGTGTCCAAACACGCTGTCTGACCAGCCATCGGCCTTCTCGTTCGTTGCATGGCTTTGCTCTAACAGATTCTGTGTTCGGCATAATGCAGTCAAGTTTCGTTCGTATTTCATTCGTATTTCGTTTTTCTTCAACCTAACTTCAACGTTCTTACGGCTCACTCCGCTAAACCATCTGATTGGAGATGATAAGGTGCTGTCGTCAAGTGTTTTACCTGGTTCTTGGCAAGGAAACTGCGGAATTAGAAACCCGTGAACTGATGTCCATTACCCGTCACAAGAGTACGTGGTAGACTGAACCTCAAAAACTTTGCACTCAGGACCTCCACTGTACCTTCTGCTGCTGCACATCTCGTTAGAACTGCCTCCATCCACTTCATTTCGGCATACACAACTACCTATACCATGTTTACTTCAATGGGACCTGCATGGTCGGCGTGCAACCGGCTCCATTTCTTTGTCATGGGCCATGGTACATGTGTTAGTGGTGGAGGCATCGCTGCAGCCTGTATACAAGCAGCACATCCACGCGCCAATCGCTTAATCTCACGGTCTACACCCGAAAACCAAAACAAGGATCTTACAATATTCTTCATGGTCGCCATGCCTGGGTGTGTTTCATGAAGCAAGACCAATATGCGCCGATTTAGCGCCGCGGGAAGCATGATGCGGTGTCCCCGGTAGACCAAGTGTAAGTAGTAAGTGAGCACAACCTTCTTGCCGAAGTATGGCCGGAAGCGGCTCTGCTTTTCAGACAGAAATTTCGGCCAGCATTTCTTAATCCAGAATTTAACTTGCTGCAGCAAAGGATGTGTTTCTCTGAAATGTACCACATCGCTGACGCTAGTCACTCTTTTTTCCAAGATATCGAGCTTTTCTGAACACCAGTGGCTTAGTTCGAGAGAACGCCGCGACGTGGCGTACCGACCTTAAAGAATTCAGAAGTCCCGCAATGACGTATGCAGTGACGTAGCAACGAATATAATATAGAAAATAAAGTGGTGCACACACCCTGTGACTGTTGCTTCACCTCAGTGCACAGATAAAAGTGTGCGGTGCGTCGGCGTTATCTCGATGGTGACGACTGCCAATGAATTGGCAGTTTTCCTAGACATACCGTGCCACACAGCTCCCAGCATTCCGCACGAAATGTCTAACCGTCATGGACGCACCCCTTGGTGGATAAAAAAAGCGTGCGTCTTTTTTGTTTGTTTTTACTTTCTGCACTGCCGTATCGGCTGGGATATTAGAGAAGCACGCAGCTTTTGCGGTTACGTCTTCGCTGAGCGTTAAGCATTATGCTTGGCTACGAACAGGCCATTGCGGTTGTATCGTGTGTGTGTGTGCGTGTGTGTGTGTTTGTGTGTGTGTGTGTGTGTGTGTGTGTGTGTGTGTGTCGCGCGCTACCTAAGTTATGCTCGCTTGCTGCTTGCGTTACGTTGAAATAAAACTGAATAACTTTGAGAACGATATAAAGGGGGTATGAAAACAAAGTGTAAGATGTGTATTTTTGTTTTCATTAGTTCTTGTCGAGAAATGACACTCAGAATGTAGGCAACCACTATACATAGCCTTCAAAGATTACAAGAAGGCGTTTGATTCAGTAGAAATATCAACAGTCATGCAGACATTGCGAAATCAGGGCGTCGACAAAGAATATATAATCATTTTGGAAGAAATCTGCAGGAGATCAACTGCGCTACCTTAGTGCTTCATAAAGAAAGCAACAAAATACCAATCAAGAAGGGTGTAAGGCAGTGGGATACAACCTCCCCAATGCTATTCACCGCGTGCTTACAGGAGGTTTTCAGAGGCCTGTAATGGGAACAGTTAGGCATAGGAGTTAATGGAGAGCACCTTGGAGAGCAGCAAGCACAGGACCGAGTTGACTGGCGGAACATGGGAAAGGACTTTGTCCTGCAGTGGATGTAGTCAGGCTGATGATGATGATGATGATGATGATGATGATGATGAAGAAATGACGCTGCCACCCCCAGCTTGGTGCTGTCGAAGCGTTCGTGGCTCAAACTTACACACGCAGTCAAGCTTCCTTTCAAACTGCGCCATGATTTCAGTGTCGCACGAATATTTTCGCTCGCGATCGAGGCCAGTACGGACCAAGTTAGGTTCAGAGCACGGTGTAAGAATAGTTTGGGTGATAGAACGCCACCACTCTTCGCTTCGAGACAAAGCTCTGCTTCTCAAACCTGTCAGCAGATGGCGCTAGCAACAAATGCTCCGCCGGCGCAGCAGAGCCGCTAGAGGTCGGAGCCACCCTAGCTCAAGCTCAGTAAAGTAAGAATCCAGTTTCCCTAGCTCTGGCACCGAAGGTCGCTTTTATGAAGCAGATCGTTCATTAAATATGTTGTTTGACCTTACTGCCTTATAAAAACGTATGAATAAATTCATTAGGCTTGCAGCATTCAGGGTTATGTAGCAAAGGCGAAGCAGCGCACCTGTGGCAATTTCCTAGTTGTCTGGCTGATATTTGCGGGGGTGACGGGAAGTTTCTGTGAAACCACCTATTACGTCAGGAAATTAGCGCATTATTTGCAACTTCGTCACAATCGCAGGCGGTTAAGATTACAAGCTGAGTTTTGAAGACGATAGTTCTTTCTTGGGGACTTTCGATGGAAACATTTTGGTCTGTCTGTTTGTCTGCCTGCCTGCTTGTCTGTCTGTCTGCCCGTCTGGCGGTACTTTTGTCTGTTTGTGCACCCTAACGATACCTTCAAAGACATTAAATGTCCAAACCAATTCGCAGCGCCCACCAATATTGCTCAAGGTTTAACGTTCATAGTTGTGCGATTGTCAATTAAAAAGTAACTATTTCGCATATCTGAAGCGCCATAACAACACTTCGAAGTTTGGTATGTTTGCCTTTATACTAGAAGAGGCACACACAAGTAACTCTAAGGAATGTAGCGTTTATCGCACTGCGCTGAAAGTGCAACGTGATGCTCAAAAAGGTGCTTCCAATGCTTTGCTACGACGTCACGGTGGTGGCACCTGCCCGTCGCTTTGCGTTCTACACCTTATCACCTCCGAGACTGGCGCGCATATTTCTCCGTGGGCTGCACGCCTTCGTTTTCGAAGATAACTGCCAGATGGCGCTTGTGTCTGACGTACCCCGATGCGCTCGTTCGCCTCCGCTACACACTCGAGACACTAACGCAGCGCCTCCAGAATACCATTCACCAATGTTCTTGCGCAGAACATCAAATAAACGTTTTGTTCACTCTCTCCAGACGCAAGATATGGTCTTTTGACTGCATTTGTGGCGTAACATGCTGATTTGGAGCCAGTTTTCTTTTCCGCCGCCCTCGAGGCCTTTATTATGCGATAACATTAGCGTAGGCGGTAAGCGCGCAAAAAATTTAGGGGATGAAATTAATCCACATGGAATGCTCACTACGTCGTGGCTAAATAAGCGGCTAGTGAGTCGTGATATCCCATTCAACGATTTCGCTTTGTGTAACTTCTAATGTGTATACATCTTATTATGCGTTATGACTTCCTTTACTTCATGACATGGACACACACATTTGCGTGCGTGAAAATCCTAAAATTCATTTTTTTATCGGAGCAGCAGTACATTTATAAATGAAACACTTAACAGACAAACCCGAAACAAACGGTACTTCAATGTACACCATGATCACAGTACACACAAGCACTACTGCTTTTATCTCTTGCTATCGATCACAAGCACACAAGCACAGATATTACACATATAGATTTCTCTTCTCCTGAATCAAATATACTAGTTTCGAAAATTTGCGCGTCTTGATTCTTTTTTAAATGCTCATTTTTTAGCCACCTGCATAATTGCCGCATGCGTAGGCACACGTAATGGTGCAATAGCTTGGCAGAAACTTCTTTGTGAGCAGCACATGGAAACTTGAAGTTGAAATTTTTAGCACTGCATCGGTCATGTGATCATATACATCTCTCTCCCCAGCATGTTTTGCGAAGTGCTCCTCAGCCTCTTTAAACAGAAAAAATAGATGCACATTCGTATGCGCGATCCACCCTCTGGTTTTGCAATTTACCAAGTCGGCTTCTGGTAGCTATAAAATGCCTTTCTGCCCAGAACATCCCAGAACAGGTTTTGAGTGGCAAGCTTTCGTGACACAAATCCAAGGTTGAGGCCTTCTGCATTCAAGGGTGAGGCATTCAAGAATGAGGCATTCAAGGGTGAGGCCTTCAAGGGTGAGGCATTCAAGGGTGAGGCCTTCTGCAGCAAAGCGACGATTGAGGGCATCAAAAAGATCATTCATTAGGAGTGTGAAATCCACAGTTGATTCCACATTCTCAAGCCGTGGTGTGCCTCTCCGTGCATACAAAAAATGCCCTTAGCAACTTAGTTGCTAAAACTTTGTGTGGCCAACTTCACTCGCATTTTGAGCATATGTGATAGATTAACATGCGAGTAAGTCAACTTAGGACACACCCTAAGCTCTGGTGCGTTTTTGGTGTCGGCAACAAAAAGTGCATCATAGCATGACCCCTTCACAATTTTCCCATTTACTGTCAATATTTCTTATCATAAAGACGATTTATAATACACTTGAACAAGTGAGGGGTATTTGCCACAGCATACACTTATCTGGATGAATCTAGGGGATGCTCGAAAGCATTTACAACATGTCCTAGAGCACTGATTAACCCAATCTGCTTCCACATTGACCTAGTGGTAGATGCAGCGTCACAGACCACACTATCAACATAAACTCTTTCCTGCTCTGAATGCACAATGCACTGAAGCAACAGCTGTGCAAGAAGTGTACCCTTTGTTGCACCTTTTGATGCAAATACTGCCATTGGTTGTTAGTAGCTGTCAGCAAAAGGAGCAAAAGCAAACACTAGACCAAGGTCAGCCAGCTCATTTCTTTGTCCACCTTGGTCTCCATAGTCAACAAGACCAGCATATGTAATGTTCTTCGAGTTTACAGTCATCTCTTTCCTGACCTGTATCTCATCTAAAATAAGCATCCCTCTGCATTGAAAAGGTGTCTTCTTTACCAATTTAATCTTGACAGCTTTAAAAAAGTTCTCATCAAAGCCACATTAGAGCCCCATCATGTTTATATATCTTCTAATGGTGGTTGTGCATGGCATCGGCAATATGTTAATGCTTCGTAAAAATGCGTAAGTAGAGGGTCTCCTGATGTTAAGCAAGAGGCATAGGAGTAGCCAGTCATCTGTATAGCACCTGTTATTCTTCGTAGTGCACTTAGCTGCAGATATACAATATTTCACAAGAAAAAGCTGCATCAGTGGAATATCAAAAGCTTGGAGTTTCTTTTCGATATCCTCTTCTTGCAGTTTCATTATTTCAGATTTATTTCTTCTGGTTCTTTAGTTCTTTGCCGTTTGCGCTTCAGTAGCCGTGCTCGTGCCTTCTTGAAAATGAACCTTGCTTCACGCAAGGCGTCAACATTGTGTTTCTTTGTAGGCGACCGTAATGTGATTGTGCGCGTTTAAAAAGTGCGCGGCTCCATCAGCCAGAAGAAGATGAAGATAACGCTCGGTTGCGGCACGTGTGGGCGGGAACATTTTGGTTCTATGACGTCCCACCATGGAGATTTCAAGGCCCAATGAGAGAGTCGTTGCTCCTAGAACGAGAAAATTGCACCGTTCCAGGAAGGACACGTAACGCTTGCCCGTGTTCAACCTGCTGGGATGTTCTTGGCTGAGGATTGAGTGGTTTTAACTTTCTGTCTTAGAGTCCGATTCTATAGTTTATCTGTTTCTGAGTCTAACCATATCTCTAGTGCTCATGTCGACTACTTCTCCTGGCCAGGCGCGATCCGCCTGGTCAGCGTCTCTGCCTTCTAATGAATTACCGCTAGACTCCTTTTTCCGCAGTGGTAGCGACAGCATTCCCGTGGCACTGGTACCTAAAAATGGAGGCTTCGTCAGACTTACAAACCCTCAGGCCTTTAAAAAGGAACTTAAGACAACTTCAAACCATTTCCAGACCATCACAAATATGCGCCCATTTGGGCGAGGAGGTATCGTGTGTAGGTCGTCGGATGAGACCTGTGTGCAGGATCTTCTCAAATGCGCCTCCTTTGCTGCTATCCCGGTGAGTGCTTTCATTCCGGCTCACCTTGAATGTACCAAAGGCCTTGTACGGGGAGTCGACTCCAAGCTGAGTCCAGCATAGACCCCAGACAGGCTCTCTGGAGCAGGCGTAATTTCAATTTACTGGTGTAATCGCCTAGTCGACAAAGAGAGGGTACCCACCGAGTCTGTCATCGCGACATTTGTGAGCACAAAATGCCCGTCAGAAATTAAATTATGGCCACTGATCGTCCGAGTAGAACCCCTGGCTTCTCGTCCGATTCAGTGCAAGAACGGCTGGAGATTCGGCCACAGTGTGGGAGGATGTATTTCTAACGTTCGTTGTAGCACCTGCGGAGCGAGCCATCCTTCAAGCAATTGTACTGCAACAGTGGAAAAGTGCTGTCTGTCTCTGTGGGGACAGTGACTGCGCCGACAACTCTGACTGTTCCGCTCGTTCCCGGGAGGTTCAAATCCTAGAAGTTATTGACCGCCGCCGCTGTTCTTGAAGGGAAGCCATTGACATAGTTAGAGACAGCCCTTTTGGATACTCTGGTATTACAGCGCGCTGCACTTCCAGTATGGACTCAAACCTATCGCAGGCTATTGAAACTGCTGTGGAAAGGCAATGAGTAAGGCAATAAATAAACTGATATCTAACCTTTCCGACTGTTTAGTGCAAATTCTTTCAAGTCAGATTGGACAAACAGTACAGACTAGTACAGAACCTCCAGTACTGCACATTACCAGTGACGCCACACAGCTACGCAATGTAGTGTTGGACGAACTTTCTGCATCTGCAGGCAAGGCTAAGCAATCAGGAACACAGTTTCACTTAGACCGACATTCGCCTCAGCCGAGCACAAGTACTGCTACGGATATGGAACTCGATATACGAACTAATAAACGTACCAGATCCCCTATCTTCACCGATCTTAAGTCCAAATCTAAACGGAATGAATCAGCTACTTCGCGTGAAGATGCTAACAAGGGCGCGACATGCACCTCTGTGGTGCGCTGAACACCAAAGGTCAGTTGAGGGTACTACAGTGGTACTGCCGTTCTATATTTTCAGCCTCAACCAACTTAGATTACTTTTGCAATAATTTTATTTTTGATATTATAATTCTCCAAGAAACATTGGCTCACACCAGATAAAAATTTACATCTTGCAGGTTTTCGTTCTTTTCGAATAGATCGCCCATCACGTGGTGGTGGTTTATTGTTCCTTGTATCAAGTAAATTATGCCATAGGGCGAAAATTTCTTTCAGAATGTTAGACTTGGATTGTGAATTATTAGCATTAGACTTGTGTCTCCCCGGATACCACCCTTTTTCAATTGTAAATTGTTACTTCCCCTCCGGTGTGCAAAGCACGCGTTATCTTGACAGCGTTTTGGTAGCATGTAGAAAGGAAATTGTACTCACAAGGGACTTTAATTCACATCATTTGCCTTGGGGTATAAGGACAGATTCTTGTGGTAGGTGACTGTGGGAATCGCCTATTGATCACAACCTGTCCTGTCTGAATGAAGGTCATATAACATGTCTGAGGTCAAGCTAGCTCATTATTGGATTTAACGTTTTGCTCCAATGCAATCAAGGTTTTGTTATGGGTTGTTCTGGATTCGGCAACTAACAGTGACCATCTTGCTGTAGTTTTTGACATTACTTGTCCAACAATAACTTCAGGTCAGCCATAACGCACATACATCAACCATAGCAAATTTCAAGCCTGCCTCTATTCTGCCATTTCCAAGCTTGGAAATGCCAGTACTAAGGAGATTGCATCTACGATTGGTTCAATGCTGGAGGGATCTAGAAAAAATTCTGAATTTTCTATTCCATCCAATAAACGATCCTCCTCTCGTTGATGGAACGATGAGTGTACGCGCGATTATAGAAGACGAAAAGCCGACTGCAAAAAAACTTCTTCTTAATCAGAGCCCGACAAACTGGAAGGACTATCAATTCCTTGCTGGTGTACAGTGAACCGCGCGAAAGAAGAATACGACAGTAGACATTTTGATTATCTTTCTAAATCAAAAATAAGCGTGCTTTGTTCGCTTATCTTCGGACAAGAAAAGTACTGCCAGCACCTTTAACGTTGCAGTCATGTGTCTTGACGCCGGTAAAAATCAACACCTCTCTAGAAGACATAGCGCAAGGTTTAGAACGCCGCTTCGCTGCTAATGTTTTGGCTATTCACTCCATTCTTGTAAACTTGCATGAATTTCCAGAAGTTTCTTTAGCTGAATTGAATCAGACAGTATTATGCTTACCAAGAACGGCTCCCGGACCAGATGGGATTACGAACTCTATGTTGAAATGTTTACTCCAGGAATCGCCTAATCTTTTGCTAGAAATAGTGAATTATACGTTAGGGAACGCATGGATACCTCCAGAATGGAAACTTGCCAAAATTGTATTGTTGCTAAAAAATGAAAATGATGCATACACGTTCGATGACATAAAGCCGATCACACTGACATCAAACTTAGTGAAATTGGTTGAGATAATTATCAATATACGAGTTAATGAAATTATTACCATGAGGTCAAATTTAAGTCCTTGTCAAATTGGGTTCAGGGCTGGTTGTTCAATTTGGGATGCCCACGTTGATTTAGAGAGTCGGCTTCAATTAGGTCGGCTGCATAAAAAATATGCAGCCTTAGTTACCTTAGACATCGCTAAAGCATATGATACCGTACAGCACTCTATTTCGATAGATCGATTAGAATATCTTGATTTTCCATCGTACATAGTAGCGTGGGTTCACAATTTTCTCGCAAACAGGAAATTTTATTGTTTTAAAGATGGGTTTTCATCATCAACTCATACCCAAATGAGGGGAGTACCGCAAGGCTCGGTGCTTTCCCCGGTGCTATTTAATTTACTATTGAGCATCATTCCACGCAAACAGGATATAACAACTTATGTTTATGCAGACGATATCGCATTTTTTTTGCAATGGCAGATAACATTCAGACCTTATATGAACGGCTGCAGACTTACGTTTATATATTGGAGAGCTGGTTCGATGGCAACAGCTTTTTACTTAATCCGAGTAAATGTGCCCTTCTTGTTTTCCTGCTGCAGTACAGTGTGAACATCTTTCTGTTTTACCATCATGAGAATATACCACAGGTGGAATCTGTTGAATACCTTGGAGTAATTTATCACACATCGCTTAACTGGCGACCTCATATCAAATATATCGCCGGAAAAGTTGTGCGGGCCATTGGCATATTACGTAGGCTAAGCAACTACCACATAGGTATGAGAAGAGACACATTATTAATGATATATCGCATGTATGTTCGTCCTATTTCGGAATTTCGTTGTGTACTTTTCTCTGGAGTTCCAGCTTACAAGTTGCGGCCTCTAATTCTTCTGGAAAGAGAAGCTTTGAGCTTATGCCTTGGCCTTCCCAAAACAGTGTATCTCGAGTCGAGGGTCCCTCCGCTTTCTTGTGGAATTCGCCTTCTGACTGTTCAGATATTCTTAAGAATTTATGAATCACCAGTACGACATTCAGAAACAGCCTTTATTTCCACCCCGGAATAATTTTTTGGTGCTAGATGGCCGCAATTTCACACGCCACAAAATATATTCGTGCAAAATTTACTGGAGCCTCTAAACGTACGTACATGCGACATCATGCCGAGTCGTGATA
Organism: Rhipicephalus microplus; assembly: GCF_043290135.1. Classification (NCBI taxonomy): domain Eukaryota; kingdom Metazoa; phylum Arthropoda; class Arachnida; order Ixodida; family Ixodidae; genus Rhipicephalus; species Rhipicephalus microplus. The sequence continues at coordinate 168,238,534 of NC_134705.1, read as the reverse complement.
ATTCAGCCTTGGTGGAAATTCAATTCGACAACATTTTTTCTAATAATGACAAATTACTTCCCCATAATATTTTGAATGGTTTACTACAAGATCACCTGCGCCGTATTACAACGAACGCTATTATTGCTACAGACGCATCGCAATACGACAAAAAGTCAGGGGTTGGTATTTTCAACCCGATTTTAAATTGGATTTATTTTCTTCGACTACCCGCTTTCATACCCATTTTTGTGGCCGAGTTTCTGGCAGTAGTGCTTCCCTTACGCATGTTATATACAGAAATTACATCAGCTGTCATAATAACAGATTCCCTATCTCTCTGTGCAGCGCTTTCTGTTGGTGCTGATAATCAGGGAACAAAGGCGCTCCGTGCACTAGTACCTGTGCATTTGAGAAAAGTACGATTAGTTGGGGTGCCTGGACATAAAGTTTGTTTTTGAATGAAATAGCCAATTCCTTAGCTAAGTCGTCAATCAGTGAACCAATTTTACTGCTCTGTCCATCTTCCGCTTATGTGACTGCTGCTCGATTCCGCAGACGTACGCTTATGCAAGTCTTTAAAGGTTCAGCGCTAACAAACTCTACAGAATATCGCCATTTATCATATCCCTGGCGAAGAGACATTTGCCGCACTCGAAAACAAGAAGTAGCTATCACAAGGCTGCGTTTCCGGGTACCAAATCTAAATTTCTATAAACACAGGTCTGCTCAGGCATCTTCGCCACTGTGCGCATTCTGTGATGAACTGGAAACAATATACCATTTCTTTTTGACCTGCAGGCGTTTAACACATTACGAAAATTCTTATTAGAAATACCTTTGCGTGGTGTTGGTATGGACTTATTTCTGCCTGTCATTTTGTCTTTTGGAGCTTCCATTTCTGGTTTCTCTACTGGGAGTGTATGCGCGGCCGTCCGGGACTTTATTGATGAAAATAATAGGTTGACTAATTAACTAGTTTCATTATCCTAACATGTCCACATAATTGTATACGTATAAAATCACATTATTGCTCTATTCTAAGAATAAATTCGTTTGTGTAAATATTTGTATGAATTACATTAAGCACTACACTTGCCTAGGCTATCGGTAATCTTTATGTTATACCTCCATCCTTCCAAATCAGAACAGTAAATTTTGAAACCACTCGGTTCTTGGCCAATCCCCCACAGGGGGTATGCGCCACTAACAATAGAACAACAACAACAACAAAAACGACTGGGTACCACGAAAGTTGAGAATCTCCGATCGGGACGAGACAAGTGGGGCAGAGTGGAAGCAGAAGCCTGAGCAGAGCAGATCAAGGAGAGTTCGAAGGAGACGGGGCAAGCGAAAGGTCGTCACCGGACCGGGCGCTGAAGATGGGCCGTCGGGCGTCGGACCCGAACCTGCAGGGCTTCAACCGGCCAAGGCCTCCTGTCCTCATATTCCCGCTCGAGAGGGCCGTGGCCATCTGGTCCTGAACTCCTACCCAGGGCATGTGGACTTTAGTTCAAATATGCGAGCAACAGCCGTCGGGCTACGGGCCCGAGCTGTGCGCCCAGCTGCCTGGCCAGGTTGACCCTGGTTCCCTTACGCGTCACCACCAGCCTGCGTTCTCTCGTCACCGATGGGTCCACACTCCTAAAGCCAGAGACACCACGTTCCGGTCTGGTTTCTCGACGTGTCGTCAGCAGCCAGCGTTCCTTCATCCCCGTCGCGTCCTGAAGCCAGAATCACCGCGTTCCGGTTTGCTCATCACCGCCGTAAGACTGAAGAGATATCTTGCCCTACTCCACCGCTCAGCCCCATTCGGACGTTAGATTGAATTGAACACTTTGAACTTCTTTGTTGGGTGTTGATAGATTGATTTCGCCGTGTTCAGTTGACTGTTTATGAGTTTTTTTCGTTTTATGGGGGATTTTCGTCTTTTTACTTTTCAATTAAACTTCTTGTTTGAGTTTTGGTACAAAGGGCTTTGTGTCTTTGTTAAGTCTCTCGTAGGTTTAAACCTTAGAGAGCTCTTCTTACTAAAAATCTAAAAGAACCTTGCATGACAGCGACACAGACAGTCTGATGCGCTTCAGTGGTCGCCGTTTTCTGCTTGAGCAGCCTGCCGCTTTGCATGAATTCTGAGTGTATCAAAAAGACTGCTGCATGCACGACATATGCTTCCTTTCGGTAACAACACTTCACACTTTTTATGCCTCCATTAGCTTTGGCAGTCAATGAAAACAGACTCAGGGGCCACAGAAGGAAAGTCTTTCAAACTGGGTCCTGCAGCGCAGACATCTACACTGTCAACATTTTTCAAGATACGTTCAATTTGCGATGCCGTTGCAGCAAAATTATTTAAACCCATTCACACCTTTTATGCCTCCATTAGCTTTGGCAGTCAATAAAAACAGACTCAGGGGCCACAGAAGGAAAGTCTTTCAAACTGGGTCCTGCAGCGCAGACATCTACACTGTCAACATTTTTCAAGATACGTTCAATTTGCGATGCCGTTGCAGCAAAATTATTTAAACCCATTGCGCTACAATCAATCGGCTTGCCAAATATATGCACTTGGACAGTCATGTCTACTTTCACATGCACAGTTTTTCTGTTGAAAAACACACATAATCCATCACTTGCGCGAAGCACAGCGGCACCGTGGAACACGAGGTCATGATACTCTTCCAAGTCAATGCGATGAACACCCCAAGATGGCTTCGGAAGGCACAAAGTTGATGCAGCGCAGAACATTTCATCGAAAGGTGAAATGCCAGGGTCACTTGCCGGAACGACATCGCTGTTTTCGTTGACTTTAGCATCTGAATTTGGGGCTGTTGCTGCTTGCTGCTCGGCTTGAAACCCGCTGCTGGTCCTGCCTGTGCTCGCAGAGGAAACTGCGCGGCAAGTATGCCGCCTCAACTGTTTTAGAGGACTCCCTATCTTGTTAGTCAAATAACTAGGCGCTCCTTCGAAAATAGATCGGACGGCGTCCTTCGGAAGTCCTGCTCTTCTGCTGCCAGACATCAGAACGTGGCCATTGATTTTTGCAGACCACGCTTTCAATATAACATTCTGGGCGAAATGTTTTTCGCACACACCATCTGTCCGTTGAAGGACGCGGTTCTTGCGAGGGATCGCCAACCTCCATGCTTCAAGCCTGGCTTAATCTTGCGGTGGCGTAAAAAGCGAAAACTTTTCTTTTCACGACATCTTTGTAGTAGGGTACAAAAGCACTTCCCCATCGCGGAGCACACTAGCACACTGTACAACGAAGGATGTCGAAGTGCCTACTTACGCGAGCACGTTCAGAAGAACAAGCGACAACATATCCAGCGTGAAGTGAAGGGACACAAAGAATGCGGCTGGATAGCATTAGCAAGCGGCGGCTGTGGGTGGCTAGTTTAGCACACCCTCTCTGGAGAAGTTTCCTAACCAGAACAGCATGCGCCTTTCCCCACGAAGCCTCCCCATGCGCCATTCTCTCGCCTAAACCATTCTTAGACCGTGGTTCAGAGGTTAGCCACTCAGCGATCAAAAGTTACCTTGTAGCAGCGCCTCCGACTATGTCGTGATCAAACCTGCGATCAAGCACGCCCGTGTCCGCCTGTCGACGCTCCGCGTGCTCCGCACACTGCAAACCCTATCCGCGCGAGCAAAAAAAGCAACAATATTCATGTCAGTGAAAATTTACGGTAGAGTAGAACATAAAACATTTTTGAATCAATTAAAATTTTATACCTCTAAATATATGGTAAGGTAGTTTAAGGAGTTTTTAACTGAGGAAGAATTTTTATTGCCTACTCAGTATCATTCTTCAAGTATATATTCCAGGTTACGAGGAGTTCTTGAGGGAGCAGTCACCTCGCCTATTCTTTTTATTATATTGCTACGAACTATTTCAAGTCATGATTAAGTATACAGACAGGTATATGTAGGCGGCTTATCTTTTTTTTTTGCGTCAGACAGTGATTTACAATCGCTATATATTCGCTCACAAACGTATAAGTTAGCAAACAATAATTGGTGGCAGGCTATTCATTTAAGTCTTTATGTTTCAAAGAGCGCAATTACAGTTTTTTTGAAAACCCGGTCACTATTATCTAAAATAACATGTAACCTGCGAAATATATCACACATAAACTCGGTAAAATATCTGGGAACATCTTATGATAACCACCTTTCTTGGCATACGACCGAGACAGCAGTACGGGCACTAAGAGTCTTACAAATGCTGCGCAGCAGTCGATCAGGAATACGGAGAAAATCACTGATTATGTTTTACAAAATCTACATACATGCAGCTTTTCAGGACACCAGTGGTTTAGCCCCGTATTAAAATGTTGATGTGTTTTATATTCTTGTGCACCGGCTTATAAATTGTGTGCTTTTGTACTCGTCAAAAGAGAGGCCCAAATTTATTTATTCGACTACAGAAATTCACAGCCAATATAGTCCTCTACTTAGAAAAGAGGCTGTCCTCTATTTTGTGCAGATTTATGATACTAACTGTGCATTACATTGTAAGCATTTATGGTAATTTCATAAAAACAAAACACATTTTCGTGTATACATGAGCATGAGTTTTTTTTATTTTATTGACTTCCGTTTAATACAGCGTGATTGGGCTTCGTAAAAGCACTTGTTGGACCATTAGATGTTAAACTTAGTGAAGTTTCTTGCATCGGTAATGAAAGACAACTTTTAGAAAATTGGCAGCATATCCACGGAGTGAATGATGGCGAGTGGGGCGAAGCATTCGTCTGTCCATTCGTTCTTGCTTCCGTCTGTCCATGCGTCCGTCTGTGTGACCGTCCATGCGTCCATCCGCCCGTCTGTGCGTGTGTTTGTTCGTGCGTCCGTACCTGCGTTCGTCCATGCATCCGCCCCTGCGTCCGTTCAAGCGTCCATCCATGTATCTGTCTGTGTGTCCGTTCATCCATCTATTCAACACTCCAAGTACCACCATCTTGCATCATTTCAATATATATTCCCCATATAGGAGCACTGCCATCCAGCGGACATTCCAAGGACTAAACGAGAGGTGGCACACGCACATTTTCTTACGGCTTGCGCTTCGGGTCTACTTCCCACCTTTAACCACCTCGAGTTCATGGTATATACTATAGTTCATTGTATTCATGACACTGCGGCCCAACGCTCACTAAAGCTTGCTAAAACCAAGGAGGTTACGCCCAGCGAGGAAAACGTAGCAACCTTTTCCTGTCAGATAAAGCTCAATGTACATGCCAATGGCTGCCAATGGAGATCGCAGCGTGCGCGTTCACTAAAAGCCGAATGCTCATGTCTCTCATTCCCCATTACCAGCCATTGGGATGTACATTTAGCACTATCTTTTATTGTTCAACAACGCACAGAAGAAACCTCTCACTGGCACCACCTTGAAAGTCAAAATGTTTTAGTTGTTACATACTACAACGGCTACGAGGGACGAACGGGTCCCGCTTTAAGGAGCTTCGACCCTTAAACGTATTTCAATATATATAATCAAATCATGCAACAATTTTGCCTTATCGTATTGCCACACTCCATTTCTCAAGTTTTGTTATCGCCCGAATACATTACCCAATTCTCAGCGCAAACCGAGCCTGCAGTTTTAGAGAAGCTTCAGGGCGGTAGTAGATCATTTAGATAAGATCACACCCACTCCGCGAACTGTAGATTATTCTAGAACCTACGCCACCACCAGCGATAACGCTAAAACATTCGATGGCAAGAGTATAAACGGCGATGCAATTCGCCGCTTGTCAGTAGTTGATCGACGGCCGACGCTCCGTCGGCCGTCGAATGTCCGACTTTCCGCTTACTGGGCATAGGTTCGCCCAAATAAACAATTTATTATTCGACTCGCAGTGTGCTCTATTCGTCCACGTCACGACCCCGCGACATCTGGTGGAGGTGCTGTTTCTTCCATGCACCAGACGCCTCTGTCAAGCCGTGAACCCAGCCCACGCCGTGAAAACACCGACGCCAGCAACGAGCAGCGAGTTAGCCGCAGGCAAGAAGGTCTGCCACCAGAGTACGGGCTTTTACTGGACAAGGCTCAGAAAACCAAGACGTTGACATCGACCACGGCAACCATGTAAGCGCCTGTTCCGCCTGCACCACTCCTGCTCCGGCAACCTAAAGAGCCACCAACTTTCGGCGGTTCGCCACTGGAAGACCTGGACAGCTGGATCGAAAGGTTCGACCACGTCACCGCCTTCATTGACTGGACAGACGATGACAAGCTCCGGAATGTGTATTTCGCCTTAGAAGGTGGTGCTCGGACTAGGTTTGAGAATCAAGAGCGAAGCCCTACAACGTGGGACATTTCTCGCGCCAGGTTTCTCACTACTTTCGCAAGTGTGGTGCGCAAGTAGAAGGCCGCAGCTCTTCTCGAAACCCGCATGCAGATGCCAAACGAAAACGTCGCGCTATTCAGGGAAGATATGATTAAACTCTTTTGCCACATAGTGTCCGACATGTCCGAGGAGCAGATCCGTCTGCTCATGCGAGGAGTAAAGCAGGAACTCTTCGCCGGGCTGATCAGAAACCCGCCAAAGACGGTCCCCATATTCATCGCAGAAGCATCTACGATAGAGAAGATGCTCGAGATGCACACGCAGCAATATAACCGTAGCTCCTCGTCTACAGGCTACGCCGGCATTGAAGCGCTAGGAACCACTGACTTGCGTGAGACGATCCGAGCGATCATGCAAGCAGAGCTACGAAAATTACTTCCTTCAGCACAGCCTCACATAATATCCATCGCGGACGTCGCACGCCAGGAGATCCAGCAATCGCTGGGCCTCCTAAGCCTCAAGAGCCGCAGCAGCAAGTTATGATCTATGCTGCTGCAGCCCGCTGCCACGCCCCTCCTCCACGCGCACGCCAAAACGCCACCCCATCGCACTTCAGTCGCCAGACGTCACCACCGCCACCACCCCCACCGACGTCCTACCATTCGCCAGCGGGCCAGCGCAGTGCGCCGAGGAAAACCGACGTTTGGCGTGCACATGACAACCGCCCGCTCTGCTAACACTGCGGCGAGGCCGGACTCACTTACCGCCGTTGCCAGTACCGACAGATGGGACTGCGTGGCTTCGCCCTCAATGCACCACGTCCGCAGCCAGGGGAACAGCCAGGTGACATCGCCGACTACCTGACAGGAACTCGGTGGACACCACGAAGCTCTTCCCGTTTGCCGTCGCCCAGCCGCCGCATGTCACCGCACCACCAGCAGTACTCTGGCCCAACTCAGTGTTGGTCTCCTAGCCCGCATCCGGGCAACCAAGGGAAGCAGCCGATGGAGGTACGGTTGCTGTGCGACGAACTACCGAAGATCATCCTCCGATGACTACGACGCCGCGTCGGAGCTTTCCGAACACGACGCCAACCAGGCAAAGTCCTGATGGCGAAACATCACTTACCGAAGGTAACCTGACTACGCAACATGGAAGCAGCGGAACAAGTCGACGCAGCCGTGACCCGACGCCAGGCCCTAACTGTAACGCGAGACGGCGAACTAGCGACCTCGACGTTCTTATCAACGGCCTCAGTGTGACCGCTCTCGTCGATACTGGAGCCGACTGTTCCGTCATCAGTGGGCCGTTCGCCGCGAAGTTGAAGAAAGTTAGGATAGCTAGGGGTGGCCCCGAAATCCGCACAGCCGGAGGTCATCTCGTAACGCCTGCAGGAACCTGCACAGTGAGAGTCACCATTAAAAGCCGTATTTATCCTACAGAATTCGTAGTCCAACAGCGTTGCTTGAGAGATGTCATCCGTGGAGTTAACGTCTTATGCCTCCATGGTGCTTTCATCAACCTAAGAACAAAGTCGATAACGTCATGCACAGAAGAAGCTCTACCGCCGCGCACGCCGTCATGAAATCATGCCTCGAATGTGCTGGAAGAACATGTCGCCATTCCGCCTTGCTCCAGCATCATTATTTCAGTCGGCGCCCCTAAATCACCAGGCTTGGAAGGCGTCGTTGAAGGCAGTCATCATCTGTTGGTCACCCGCAATATTTGCGTCGCGAGAGAACTTGCAGAGCTGCGGGGAGGCAAAGCAACGGTTATGCTCACAAATTTCAGCAATGAATACAAATACGTGAACAAAGGAACGATGGTCGCATACATCGAAGAAATCGTGGAAGCCACCAGTGCTTTCGCCCTCATCGATTCTGCGGAACCTGCTCAGAGAAACCAAGCCCCTCCCTCAGCTTTCAACGTCAATACCAGCCTTCCGAACCATAAGCAAGAACAACTCAAGACGTGCTGCTGCAATACGAATATTGCTTTTCATCGTCGTCAAAAATTCGGCAGACGCCAATCACAAAACATCGCATCATAACTGAGGAAAATGGCAGACCACTCCGTCAGGGTCTGTACAGGGTTTCGACGTGAGAACGGGAGGCCGTAAAGACACAAGTTGATGAAATGCTACGGGATAACATCATCCATCCGTCCAAGAGTCCATGGGCGTCTCCTGTGGTGTTAGTTAAGAAAAAGGATGGAACACTACGTTTCTGCGTCGATTATTGCCGCCTGAACAAAATCACAAATAATGACGTGTATTTTCTCCCACAAATAGACGACGCACTGGATCGGCTCCACAACGCTAAGTATTTTTCGTTCGTGGACCTCAAAAATGGCTATTGGCAAATCGAAGTCGACAAAAGAGGCCGAGAGAAGAATGCGTTTATAAGACCGGAGGGCCTTTTAGAGTTTAAGGTAATGCCCTTTGGACTCTGCTCAGCGCCTGCAACTTCTCAACGCGTTATGGATACAGTACTGGCAAGATTGAAGTGGCAGAATTGCCTTGTGTACTTGGACGACATCGTCGTGTTTTTTTTTTCGAGTTTTAATGAGCATCTTTGACGCCTTGAAGCTGTACTTCAAGCCATCAAGATGTCTGGACTCACACTTAAGCCAGAAAAGTGCAGATTTGCGAACGAGGAGCTCATGTTCCTGGCGCACGTGATTAGCAAGTCTGGAGTTCGTCCCGATCTACGGAAAACAGCCGCCATTGCCCACTTCCCGCTGCCCACTGACAAGAAGGCGGTGCGCCGATTTCTGGGCCGGCGCGCCTATTATAGGCGCTTCGTGAAAAGTTTCGCCCACATCGCCGATCCACTCACTAACCTTACTAAGGCCGACGTGGAGTTCAAGTGAGAAGCGCCGCAGGAACGCGCTTTCCAGGAGCTTAAACATCGCCTCCAGACACGTCCGTTACTTGCCCATTTCGACGAGTTCGCCGAGACAGAAATACACACTGACGCATGCAGCGTAGGTCTCGGCACCGTTTTTGTGCAGACGGCTGACGGACTTGAAAGGGTTATTAGTTAGCCAGTCGATCACTATCCAAAGCAGAAGCCAACTATTCCACAACAAAAAAGGAGTGCATCGCCATCATCTGGGCTACGTTGAAATTTCGCCCCTACCTCTACGGCAGGCTCTTCAAAGTTCTGAGCGACTACCATGCCTTGTGTTAGCTAGCTACCTTGAAGGACCCTTCAGGTCGTCTCACACGATGGAGCCTGAGACTTCAAGAATGTGGCATTACCGTCGTTTGCAAGTCTGGCAAGAAACACCCCGACGCCGACTGTCTCGTGTGCCTGTCGACCAACCACCGCCCGACGACCCGAATGACGACTATTTCTTGGTAACGATAACTGCCGACAACTTCGCTGAAGGACAGCGGACCGACCCTGAACTTAAGGCTCCTATAGAATACCTCGAAAGCAGGACCGCCGAAGCTTTAAAGGTATTCAAACGTGCACTTGCGTTGTTCTTCCTACGAAATCTGCACCAAAAGAAAAACTTTTCCCCGCTTCGAGTCAAGTACCTCCTTGTGGTGCCTTCAGCTCTACGACAAGAACTCCTGTAGGCCCTGCACGATGATCCGACGGCAGGGCACCTTGGTGTTTCCCGCACGCTCACGAGGATACAAGAAAGGTACTACTGGCCACGTATTACCACCGACGTAACTCGTTATGTGAGGACATTCCGGGACTTTCAGTGACGCAAGACATTGCCGACAAGGCCAGCGGGCCTTCTGCAGTCAATTGAACCACCTCGCCGACCATTCGAGCAAATTGGTATGGACTTACTGAGGGGCCGTTCCCGACGTCGGCTTTCGGAAACAAGTGGATCGCGGTAGCTACCGACTACCTCACCCGCTACGCCGAAACAAAAGCCCTGCCTAAAGGCTGTGCATCCGAGGTAGCTAAGTTCTATGTCGAAAATATCGTCCTCTGTCACGGCGCCCCGGAGGTCCTTATCACCGACAGAGGAACGGCATTTACTGCTGACCTAACTCAAGCGTTCTTGGCATACAGCCCGACAAACCACCGCTGGACGACAGCGTACCACCCACAGACCAACGGCCTCACCGAGCGGCTTAACAAGACGATCACTGACATGCTGGTCATGTACGTCGACATCGAACACAAGACGTGGGATGCCGTGACTTTCGCATACAACATGGTGGTGCAGGAGACGACGCAGATATCTCCATACAAATTTGTCTACGGAAGGAGCCCAGCAACGACGCTCGATGCCATGTTACCCAACGTCACCGACGAAGGAAACCTCAATGTGAATGAGTACCTTCAACGCGCCGAAGAAGCCCAACAACTCGCGCGTCTCCGTATCAAGAATCAACAGACGACCGACCGCCGCTGTCACAATCTTCGACGACGCTTCGTGGAATACCAGCCCGGTGAACGCCGATACGCCGACGCGGACTCAGTGAAAAGCTTCTGCGACAGTACTTCGGACCGTACAGGGTGGTTCGACATCTCAGCCCACTTGATTACGAGGTTATCCCCAACGGCATCACGAACTCTCAACGACGCCGATCGTGACCTGAAGTCGTCCCTGTCCTGCGCCTCAAGCCGTTTCATGCACGTTAACAAACTAAAACAGTTTTTTTTCTATTTTTGCTGTATCGTAATTTATTCATTGTACTTTCTTGCATTATTGTTGTACCTTCATCTTTAGTTGATGCATCGGGACGATGCCTTTTTCAGAGGGGGGCAATGTCACGTTCCATTCCTCAAGCTTTGTTATCGCCCCAATACACTACACAATTCTCAGCGCAAACCGCGCTTGCAGTTTTTGAGAAGCTTCGGAACTGTAGTAGATCATTTCTATAAGATCACGCCCACTCCTCGGACTGTACAGATTATTCTAGAACCTACGTCACCACCAGCGATGATGCTAGAACATTCGATGGCAAGAGTATAAATGCCGACGCACTTCACCGCTTGTGAAGTTGATCGATGGCCGACGCTCCGTTCCCCGCTATCAGTCCAAGACTGCTACTGTAGTCCGACTTTCCATTTAGTAGGCACAGGTTCGCCCAAATAAACAATTTATTATTCGACTCACAGTGTGCCACATTCGTCCACGTCACAACCCCGTGACAATATAATAAATAGCTTCTGATGATTGATTGATATGTGGGGTTTAACGTCCCAAAACCACTATATGATTATGAGAGACGCCGTAGTGGAGGGCTCCGGAAATTTAGACCACCTGGGGTTCTTTAACGTGCACCCAAACCTGAGTACACGGGCCTACAACATTTCCGCCTCCATCGGAAATGCAGCCGCCGCAGCCGGGATTCGAACCCGCGCCCTGCGGGTCAGCAGCCGAGTACCTTAGCCACTAGACCACCGCGGCGGGGCAATAAATAGCTTCTGCAGATGTATTTAGAGCGGATAAAAGTAAAAAAAAATATCATAGCTACAGGTTTCTCACGCTATGGGAAAAATCCGGCATCAGTATTTTTTTCGAGACCTTCAGTTGTTCATTTTGAATAATACTTTTCAATTATTAGTTTTTTCAGCGAACTGGTATTACAAATTTTAGCTCATCTACCTCAGGTGTGGCTATAGTTACAGATACTTTATCTGTGTGTTCAGCACACGATAAAAATAGCGGTTCTCAATTATGATGTGGCCTTGGCAGGTAAAACTCTAGATATCATTATGATTATATTCTTAAATATATTACGAACTTTTCATTTTCTGTTCCCTAGCCACGTAACGTTTGTCAAAATAATCTGGGTATCGGGCCGTAAAGGGACAAAAATGAATGAAAATGACGAAATAGGGGACAGTGCGGTGAAAGGCGCTCACAGTGGTCCGATATTCCGAATTATTCTGACAGCAGCCCTCATGATTCGAGACAGATTGAGAAGGCGAGCAATAACTTGACCCTGTGCGGTCATTTATCCCTGTCCTAAACAAGTAATGACACCTTTTACGAAATGGCGTACCAATCTCTGTTCAACACAAAAAATGGCATAGCTACTTTATAAAATTACGCTCTCGCGTTCCGAACTTGAACTGTATATACACACAGAGGTGGTCTGGCACCTTCCCCTCTTTGCTAGTCTTGAAACAAGGACAAAACAACTGAAAATTATTTCTTATCATACATCCACTTCAACTTATTGAGGGACAACATTTTTAAATAGTGTTTTATTGAATCCGATTAGATTTCGTAATTTCGAATATTCTATCCTTTGGATTCCTTCGTCCTCATCATCACTATGACCTCCGTTCTACGCTGAAACTTTTTAAAAATAAATCAGGGTGGTGTTGCCTGAACTATCTACGTTAGCGTCTATATTTAGCTTAACTATATTATAAAAAATTTGTCATACAATTTTTATGTGAACACTTTTTTATAAATATATTGTTTCTGGCCAGTGAAGTATTACACACGTACTATTGGCTTTTCTTTAAGTATTAAATGCGGTATTTGCCAAGCCTGCTTTGGATTTTTCACGTGCTATATGTACACACGCTATAATGTTTTCTGAGATAAATCGTTTCAAGGCAATTTTTTTTCATTTCTTGGCAGTATATTTTTAGTTCAGGTGCATGGATCTCCCCCGAAACGTTGATACCTGAATTTATCGGCTCCATTTACCGGGTTCCGGGAAACGCTTCGATTTCCAACCACTTGAATTATAAGATGTTGAATCACGCACGTAATTTTTGTAAAACACTGTTACACTTTTATCGGCAATTGATTATTTCAAGGATAATTTCACAATAGGAAATGTACATTCAGAGACAACAACGCTGATTTACTTGAAGTAAAAATTAACTACATAAGGTGCCTTAACACTGAAGGTGGCCGATCAAAAGCTTTATTTATATTTTGAGCGAGTTCTATGAAAGCATTAAAATAAGTTAATAAAAGAAGCGCCAGTCGTATTGAAGAGACAAAGTTTTATGTAACGCTCTCATTAAAAAAATATTTGAGTACAGGCAGCGCAAAGGAAGGCCCTTGAGCTCTGGTGTGGCTATAGTTATTTAATTTTATTAGTTTCTAGACCAGCTGTATCGTGATCTTCATTTGTGGGTTTTACTATTGCCACTAAAATTACGTGTTTGTGACCACCGCCTTCCAACCTATTCGTCACAGATACAGGCCCTAATCCTGCCACTGTAGGGCTAAGAACATCTGGATCACGAGGCAAGGCTCCACCATTTCCGGCGGTTTGTTGCACAGTGGGTGGTAATACTGTAACATGACGACCTGTGCCTTTTCCAGCACTTGTGCCACTGATGACCTCCCCAGTCTCTTGTTCAGATATTCTCAACTGCCCAGCGTTTCCTGCAAGTCCAGGAGCGGGTGCTGGTAATTGTAGTTGCGGCAAGTTAGGTGCCTGTGTAACAGGGCCAAGAGAATTTTCTTGTTGCCCCCCTGTTCCTCCTTGTAGAGGTGGCTTCGGTACTAGCAACCCAGCACCTGCTGCTGGTTGTCCTTGTGGAGTCCCTGCGGAAGCTCCTTCTGGGGCTACTAAAGCCGGGCTTTGTCCTTGTTTAATTGAATTTTCCTCTTCTCGAATTCTTTTGTACTCTCTCTTGCAAGCTTCCCTGGCATTCTCCGCTGAAACAAGTCACAAAAACTAATGTTAGGCATCAAAGTCCACGCGTGAGCTTACCATGAAAGAGTGCTACGAGAAAAAAAAAGCGGTATAACAAAGTAATCATATTGTGCAAGGAAATCTGAATAGAAATACACGTATCTAAAACATTCTAATAAATAACTTTTAAGTAAGAAATGCTCCTAATAATGACTATGACAAAGTAAATTTGTCTGCATAGCTAAATTCGTTCCCCATTGTTTCTCTCACTGTAATATTTTTTTAGTTTGCTACTACGCTGAAATATTCTACAGAAAAAAAACATTCTAAAATGGTGTACTGCACACAACGTCTATGGCTCAGAAAAGTGTTTAGACAGATCTATCCGTGCGAAAAAAACAGAACTTTTAGCGAAGAAGCACACACACACAGCACTGTGTTATCTCACAGCCACTGAACCGAGTGCAGCGATTGTGTCATATCTTGTGGTCGAAATGATGTAAAAAGTAGCAGCAGGGAAGGCAGTATTCAACCTAATGGTTATCACAAACCATTGAGTGACTTACTTCTAAAGTATGCTTAATCGTACAAGTTCCATACTCCACCCCTCACACAACATGGGTTTTGCCAAACCATGTGACATATTCCAGGGACCATTTGCACTGAGTAGTTTAGTAGTGTCGCATGTATACGATGAGCAACGATTTAACAAGGTTGCTACTCAACATAACGTCCCCGTAAATTATTAGACGGTGTAACACATAAATCTCAGTTATTTCGTATCAACACTTAGATGTGACTAAAGCTTATCGTTTATAGATTTTCCAGCCATGTTGGCCCAGTGGTTATGGTGCTCGGCTGCTGAACATGAAAGATGCGGAATAGATCTCACCCAATGCTGTCGCCCTTTGATGAAGGTGGCTGGAAGACATGCTAGAGCTCCGGGTACTGAGCCTTTTCAATGCATGTTAAAGTGTCATAGTGGTTAAATCTTTCAGAGCCCTTGACTATGTACGTTTCCAGAGTCTGACTAACTCTGGGACGGAACTTATTGCCGAATACTTTCTTGGGCATTATCCCGTCTTAGTTCGCAATGGTACTGCGCCTAACGAAAAAAAACGAGTCCTTAAATATACATTTTCATTGAAGACAAATTACCTATAAACGAATAAACCGACAGATTTAAAATTTGGAAGTGTTTTTCTTATCAAATTTTATTAAATTTTTAACGTACATTTGTGTAGACAAAATTATCCAAAATATCAAATCTATTGTTGGGAATGCCTCAGAGGTCTGTTGCGTGTGGATCCTGCACATATTATTTTGTGCTGTTAAGCTACCTCGCATGTGAGAAAAAGTGGCGAGCCAGTTTTGTATTATAATAATAACGTAATATAGTTGCTCTTCAGCATACATGAATATTTTGCTGGATCCTCTCCTCTTTAGGGGCGAAGCTCCTTAACGCGGGGGCTGTGTGTCCCCTGTGTGAAGCCACCTCTCATTTAGGTCTTGCAGTGTTCACTAGATGGTGCTACTTGTAGCTGATAGTGAGTTGAACTCGGTTCGGGCTGTCACGGTGGATGGACGTGTTTTTTGAGCGCTCCGGATCGACTGCGCAAATAAGTGTTTTTGCATGTTTTGAGCTTGTCTTTATAATTATAAGGCAGCAGTTGAAATCTTCGTAGCACTTATTTTGTAGTACGGCTTTTTCGGGAGCCAGTCACCAAGTATTTATTAGTTAGTGCGAGTGTGTGTGTTTGAAATTTTTTGTTTTTTTCTTTTGCCACCCCGTGGGGGAGGTGCGCGTACATTGAACACGCAAATTTTTGTAGTAGAGCTTACACTGTTTTTTTCGTAGTGCAGGGCTCGAGTTTAGTAATTATCGAGTATAGGGACAATTGGTGTCAGAAAGACATGGTTAAAAAGACTGTAAAGTGTTCAGGATGTGGAGTGATTTTGAAAGTGGACCCAAGCGTTGAAGCGGATGGAGAAGAGGCTGACGTGAAGTGTAGGCAATGTGAGGTCGAGGAAAAAATGGGGAAAATGATGGTTGCCCAGAGCGAACTGCTGATGAGAATCGCCGAGCTCGAGACTGCGTTGGCGACAGAGCACGAGAAAATGAGGGCAATGGGAGAAAGACTGAAGTCCGCCGAAGACGCACTAGCGAAGCTGAACAAAGAAGTGGCCTACGGAGAGAACAGCAGAGAACCAGCAACCAGAACGGTGGAGAAGAAAGAGCAAGCAAGCTTGGAAAAAACAGGTTCAGCCGGTTCAATTGTCGCAAGGCCCAGCTTCAGCGAGGTAGTGGTGGGGCTGAGAGGTGACAAAGCAGCCGGCGTCACAGGTGCAAGTAGCCCCAAGGTGCAGAACGCTCCAGCTGAAAAGTCACAGCATGTGATAATCGCCGGGGACTCGAATTTAAATCAATGCACAGAAGCCATCAAAGAGAGGGTAAGAGCTGACAAGAGGGTTGCAGTAGGGGTGTTCCAGGACACAAGCTTGAAGCAGTCATGAGTCAAGCAAGCGCAAAACTCAAAACTACAGCTGATAGACGAAACCTCGTGATAATTTTAGACGGTTTAAATGATGTCTTAAATGAAGATACAGCAGGACTAGCAACCACACGTGTGAAAGGCGTCAATGACATGCGCGCCGCTTCTACTAAGGTACAGGTAGTGATATGCACGATACCGGAGGTACCGGTGCGTGATAGCCATCTGCAAAGAGCGGTTGTCAACGCAAACCAAGAGATATGGCGCATGAGTCGAGAGAAAGGCTTTGAGCTGGTGGAAATAAACAGAGGTGTGCATAGGTGGGGTGGTTTTCAATGAGACAGAATTCGCTTCGATGGACGGCTAGGTCATGAGGTGGGCTGACGGCTTGCAGGACGCGCAGTAGCTTTTTTGGTGGGCAAGCGAGCCCTTCGGGGTGCAGGATAACTAGTAACGAGGAAAACAGCCAGAGAGACTCTTCGACAGGTGGTATGGACAGATACGATTCGAAAGTGGCATCAGTATATAAGATAGGTAGAGTCCGGGGCATAAATAGACGTAGCCACAAGCGTCGAGCCAATTCAGACATAGGGTATATTAACATGCAGGGTGGTAGGAACAGGCTGAAGTGGGAAGAGATAGAAGAACAGATAAGGGAAGAGAGGCCGATGGCATACGGTTTTGTAGAAACACATCCTATGGACATGGAACAACCTCCGAACAAACCGGACTAGGCGGGGGAATATTGTAATAGAACAGAAGGCAGCAGAAATCGGGGTGGTATTGGGGCATTCATTCATAAAAGTACAGACTGGCAAAGGGTCAAGCAGGAGAGCAAGGAACATTTACGGCTAAAAGGGAAAGTGGCAAGTCAAATGACACTCCTTGGTTTCGTGTACTTGTGGACGGGAGCAAAGGCTAGAGAGGAAAACCAGGCAATGGTAGAGTGTATACCAAAAGACATTCAGTAGTTAGGAAGAGAGTGCGAGATAATTATACTAGGAGACATGAATGCGCACATAGAAGATATAGATGAGTATACCGACCCGACAGGCAAAATGATCATGGATATGTGTGAATTGCTTGATTTGATCATTTGCAACAGTACCGAGAAGTGTGAAGGGCAAATAACATGGGAGGTAGGAAGGCTGCAGTCGACTATAGATTATGCACTGATGTCACATAGGATATATGATAAGTTCAGGGGAACGCACATAGATGAAGGTGGCTCCAGAAGTCTAGGTAGTGATCACAAACGTATCGAGCTAAGTTTTGGAAGAGCAGTGAAAGTGGGAAGGAGACCAGATGAGCAACTACAGCAAAATTTTTATTCAGAAAGGCAATTTGAAATAGCCAGTAAACAAATTGAGAAAGTAATCACGAAGGATATTAAGACAGTGTGACATACACGGATCTAATTAGACTGTTTGAGCTAGCGCTTTCTAAGACGCGTGACATGTCACCCCGGAAAAGAAGACACAAACCCATAAGTTGGTGGGATGAGGAAGTTAAGAGATCCATAGCAAAACGTCAGGAAGCATCTAGGGAACACAGACATGCTAAGCAGCGGGGTGAACCGACAGATGATGTTGAAAGAAAATGGGAAACCTTTCTAAGCTGTAGAAGATTGCATCCCTTCTGATCAATGAAAAGATTAAAAGAAAAGTAGTTCAGTGGCTGGCAGAAGTACATAAAACAGATAGAAAGGCAGCTGCGAAATTTCGGAACCATCAAAACTCCCTAACAAATGAGACGAGCGTAGAGCAGAGGTTTATAACTACAGCCTAAGGTGCTAGGCTAGAAGGGGACAAAGCTATTGAATATATAAGAACAAGGGTGACAGAAAACTTTCAGCAAAGAAATGCTTTATGCACCACAATAGACAAGGACGAACCAAGTAGTGCAATGGCTCCATTTTCACAACGTGAGAGGGAAAGGGCTGAAAAAAGGGTTCCGAGTAGTGCATCAACAGGTGCAGATGGCATTCCAAATATGGTGATAAAGACATTAGGTCCGAAGTCTAAGCAGGCTTTGAGAGAGGCAGTGAAAAAACTAATAATCGATGGTGAAGTTCTCGATGGATGGAAACTTAGCAGGATGAGCATGATCTATAAAGGAACGGGGGACAAAGCTTACATAAACAACTACCGTCCTAGAACAGTTACATCAGTGGTCTACAGGCTGGCGATGCAGATTATAAAGGATAGACTGCAGGCATGGATAGAGGATGAGGGGGTGCTGGGATAACTGCAGAATGGGTTTCGGAAACACAGGAGGCTGGAAGACAATCTGTTCTCACTGAAGCAGTGCATAGAAATAGCAGAAAAGGAACACAGGCCCCTGTGGCTAGCATTTTTGCATATCAAGGGAGCGTACGATAGCGTGGTTCAAGAGGAATTGTGGGGAATACTGGATGCACTAGGCGTGGAACATGTAGTCACTAATCTTTTAAAGGATATCTATAAAGGTAACAAGGTAGTTATAAAGTGGGAAAAACAGGTATCCAAGGCTGCAGAGGTAAAACGGGGGCTTAGGCAGGGGTGTCCCCTGTCACCCTTATTATTGATGATGTACCTGCAAGGATTAGAGGCCAAATTAGAGGGAAGTGGTCTGGGCTTCAACCTCTCTTTAGTCAAACAAGGAAAACTCATTGATCAGGCACTACCAGCATTAATGTACGCAGATATTATAGTGCTAATGGCCAACAACAAGGAAGATTTGCAGAGATTGATGGCCATCTGTGGTAATGAGGGAGATAGATTAGATTTCAGATTCAGTAAGGAAAAATCAGCAGTCATGATTTTCAATGATTACGAAGGTACTGAGCTTTAAATTCTGGAGGTCACGCTAGAGATAACAGATAAATACAAATATCTGGGCGTATGGATAAGCAATGGGACCGAGTACCTGAGGGAACATGAAATATACGTGACGACTAAAGGTAACAGGAATGCAGCAGTGATGAAAAATAGGGCACTGTGGAATTACAATAGGTATGATGTTGTGAGAGGAATATGGAAAGGGGTCATGGTTCCTGGGCTGACGTTCGGCAATGTGGTCTTGCGCATGAGATCACAAGTTCAAGCAAGATTAGAAATTAGGCAACGTGGAATAGGTAAGCTTGCTTTAGGAGCTCACGGGAATACACCAAATCAGGGAGTACAAGGTGATATGGGATGTACATCACTTGAGGGCAGGGAAGCTAGCAGCAAGATAAAATTTGAGAAGCGATTGAAAGGAATGGGGGAGGAGCGTTGGGCTAGGAAGGTTTTCAGCTACTTGTACATAAAACATGTCGATACAAAATGGAGGAAGCGAACCAGGAAATCGACTGGTAAATACTTAAAAAACAGCAGGTGGCCAAACCAAAAAGAACTATCGGTTAAGAAGAAAGTGAAGAAAACGGAGACTGACATGTGGAGAACGGGCATGATTAAGAAGTCCGCATTAGAGACCTATCGATCCTTTAAGCAGGAAATTGCCAAGGAGAGGATCTATGATAATACTCGGGGTAGTTCTCTACTGTTTGAGGCCAGGACGGGAGTACTGCGAACCTAGACATATCAGGCCAGATACGAATGGGTAGACACAGTATGCGGTGCGCGTGGAGAGGAAGAAGAAACTGCCGAACACTTGATAATGTTCTGTAAAGGGCTTCACCCTATTGTTCAGGATGATCGCGCTGAGTTTTTCAAAGCACTGGGGTTTAGGGACCGGGACGACAAAATGGACTTTAAGCGGGTAGACTTAACTAGAAGAAGGCTATCTCATTGGTGGCTGAAGTCAAGGCACGAGTGAAAATTAAACCCTTCACTGCAAATTACGAATCCTCAAACTCACTTTTTAACGAATAAAAAATAAATCTAGTTTTTGGTTCATTAATTATTACGGCTTGGTGGCGCTAGCCACCGCCCGATCTAAAGGGTACAGCCATATCCATCCATCCATCCATCCGGTGAAACGATGCAAGATGTTATAAACTAGACGGCGGTACTTGTAGTTGATGATAAAAGATGCGAAATGTTATAAAATAGAAATGATGCCACATATGGCGCGTGTCATTGGTGGAAAGCAATCATTCGTTTTAGTGCAGCAGCGTACGCTAGGGGAAGCGTTGTAATAAAATCAACTGGGAGAAATCTAAGGAGGCTTCATGGTTTACCAGGATTACCTCTGGAGCTTCACCCACTCATCATCATTCACTTCGTGGATATGGTGGCTCTTTTTTTATTACCTTTAGCACTGTGTAAACTTGGCTTTTTGGTGCGTATATACCCCTCACTAGAACGATGTTCTTGCGACTGTCAATCGGTGTCGGTGCCGGCATTTTGTTCCGGAGCTCGCAAATGACACGGGTTAATTGAACAACAAGAATCGAACTTTTATTGTAAGGAACATTTTTTTTCTAAATGGGCAAAGCCGCCAGGCTTGCACGTATAGTAATATGTGTTGAAGTATCTGAATGCTTTGGGTTTCACCAAAAACAGTTTTCTTGGCCTCACTAACTCTACCACAATCTCAATCTAATATTTAGCAAATCCATGACACGATCGCTAAGGCCCCACTGCGGAGTTTGTTCATTATCGATAAATCATGATTTAAACCAAAGTTGAGTACTTGAGAAAAATATAAAAAAAAACGTCCATCTACGTACACTTCACTATAAAAAGACACTGTTTATTTGTGCTACGTCAATATTGCTTTCAATGAAAACTTTAGCTTATAATAAATCAAGTTACGGCGATAAAAGGGTTGAAACCTTGCAGACACACCACGCTTTTGTAACTACTGTTCATGATTGTAGAAAACTTAGCAAGTAGGGCATGAACTAAGAAGTCTTATAACGCAAGCTTGATTCCCGGCCTCACTGGCTGCATTCATAAGTGGTTGTGGAGTTCAAGAACAGACTAATCAGCTGTAGGTACGCAATAAAAAAATAGGTGGTCATAATTGGTCCGAATTACCCCAACCCTGTACGGCTTGAGCAATAATATCACCATGGTTTCGACACGCGCAACCCAATAAAAGAATATATCTCACACCAGTGCGAGAAAGATTCCATTAAAACTCACCACTACATCTTTTCATGCATTTCTCGCAGAACATAAACCTATTGATGGTATCTGTGCACATGCCTCTTGGCAACCTGTGGCAGGCATTATCACGAGGATCAAAGTACCACGCCTGGAATGTTGATTTGCAGGGCTTTGGCTCTGGATTTACGCTGCATAGAAGTTTTCCTTTACCGGGTGCTGCAAAATGAACAGTTTTTATTTTTCAGTTGCTGAGATTACGATAGTTCAAGGCAAGTAAGTGCAATATGGTAAAGGTACGGTGGGATTGACACATAATGCTTAATGAATATCTGATTTCAGGTAGGTGTCATTACGTTGGGTTCATTTTTGTAATATTATTATTTTTTACTAAATGATAAAACTGCATGAAATAAAGAAGCGAGATCACTCTGTCCTCCAACGTTAATGAAAACAGAACTACCCTTTTTTATTTTGGTGTTACTGTCTCATTTGTAATGGGCAAAAAGCAATATTTAATCCATTTGTGTTAAGAAAAAAACTGCAGACGAGTATGCATTCCCGGGCACTTGGTTTATTTTTGCGTCGCACGCATCGCAACAACTTTAATCACAAAGTATTTATTGTAAAATTGTAACGGTTGTAAAGTAACAAAAAAACAACCTTATCATGTACTTGGATGAAATTATGAATGCGGCGATGTGTCTGTCTGTCTGTCTGTCTGTCTGTCTGTCTGTCTGTCTGTCTGTCTTTCTTGGTTACGCCTGGCGCAGGACGAAGTTACACTTACATGTCATTCACCCTTAACACAAAAGCAGAGCTGATCCCTCCGTCATAGAAATCGGCAAAACACGAAAGATAAACGTGTCTTCGCAAAAATAGTAATAGAGAAACTTTGGGCTAGTTTGCGTGTGTTCATATAAGAACAATGCAGAGACGCTGTTCATGTTGTTTAGTCTTCCTTCGCGATTCGTCTCTGCGCTGTTCCAGCATGGTCACACAGATAGTTTATTGTTTATGATGCATTGATATCTGGAAGCTTGTAGAATTGGCCGCGAGGGCCTGCAATAGATGGGCCAGCGCTGCGATCGTTTTGACGTCACAGATAGAATGCGTAGTTGTGGGATATGGCAGCTTTGCTTTCGCAACACCACTTGCATCGTCCCCCATGGCTGCACTGGTTCTTAGTCACGATTTTATGATGCAAACTAGACACGAAAGTGCCACCGGGGGCACCGATTCGTAGTTTGCTTGCCCGTATTATCAGGTCTTACCGCTTCTTTGAGCACTCAGCCTCAAAAGAAAAGGAAACACGCGTGGTGTCTACGGAAAAAGCGCAGGAAATGCGGTGTTCCAGCAGACAACACAACCCGGCATCTTATGAGTGACGTCATCATGTAGGTGGCGCCACGGTATGTCTTTGACGCCAATATATCTTGGTGTTTGATCGCAGTAGCACGTTTCCGCGCGTAGACGCACTATCGTTTACGCATATTAGTAGAATATACGCATCTCTATGACCAACGCCCACGATGAAGATTTAACCGTGGTAGCTGATGTTGTTAACCTCGATACCGTATATCGGGAATCCTGCGCAAAGATGGCATAAAAAATGATATAAAAATTGAACGTTTTCACAAAAAGGCGAAGCATCGAATGCGATGACTAGAGATTAAATAGGTGAAAAACGATGAGAATATAAAAACTGAAAGTTGCTGCTCAACTACAAAGAACGGACGAAACGAATGTACAAGTATACGCAGGACGAGCGCGAAGTAATAACCGTCCCAGTTGTTACTTCTTCCGCTTAACGCTATGCTGCAACGAGTGAAGTGACCTTCATGCGCTTTGTTTGTGCGTCTTGTGAAAACACACGCCGTACAAACCACCTTCATTACCAGATAAGAGCGCGCGCACGGGAGACCATGCTCTGATTGATATGTGGGGTTTAACGTCCCAAAACCACCATATGATTATGAGAGACGCCGTAGTGGAGGGCTCCGAAAATTTCGACCACCTGGGGTTCTTTAACGTGCACCCAAATCTGAGCACACGGGCCTACAACATTTCCGCCTCCATCGGAAATGCAGCCGCTGCAGCCGGGATTCGAACGCGCGCCCTGCGGGTCAGCAGCCGAGTACCTTAGCCACTAGACCACCGCGGCGAGGCGGGAGACCATGCTCTGTAGGGCGAACCACAGCTATAGCTTGCAGATGCACGCGCATAACTACGAGAAGGGTGACAGCCTTTCAAATTTGCCTTTCGCGCCCTTCGACTACCTCGCTAATGATAACGAAGACACGTTGAAAAGCTGCAGAGCTCGATCAGCTAGTATAAAAAATAACGTGTGTTTTGTGGCGGAATAATGTAGCATCGGTGCATTGCTGTGTTAGGGGTCGTGATGTCATTTTCAGTGGCACATCTGTGCTATTTTTTGCATTACTTATCAGATCGCACACCGCTGCTCTCTCCGCACACTCGCTTGCTCGTAAACACGCCCAGCTAAAACTCTCTTCTTATGAGATCACATCAAAGGTCGCGTGCACCGTAGTTGTATGCCGCCGCCACTGGTGTCGGTAAGCACTATTGCACGAAATAAAAAAAATACGAGAATAAAAATTACCAAGCACACAAAGAAGTTTGAACTCAGATTTGCTTCGTGCCAGCGCATTTTCCCTAGCATGGAGCCACACCTGTGCTGGACACTTCGTTGCACACTGGTATTAGATAATCTTGGTGTCGGGAAAAAATTGCGTTAATATAAGTAATAAAGCCTTTTAGAAGAGCGATGGAAAAACACCAGGCGTTACACTATGAGAATTGCGTAACGAGTGGGCCGTCGAATGTGGTTACCCATAACAAAAGCTTCACGCAGAATTTTTAATCGTCGTAAGCCAAAACATTAAAAATTGCACAATATTCCTTGGAATTTTGTAGGGGGTACCACGCTTCTTCGAAGGATTATGAAGGATGGCACAGTAAAAGCCTGCATTATATGCGAAAATTATGATGATTTATAGCATAGTGAGCCTTGCCACCTAAAGCCTTGCCACCTAAAGTGCACTTCGCTTAAAATTTGAAGAATCTCTAGCATGTTCGGCTAAGGTGAATAGAAGACGAAATATAGCTGGTGCCATCATCGGCATCTCCTTGTATGATAATGATGAAACCGATGATGGTCACTCTTATCATCTTCGGTGATAATGCCACAATGATAACACTAACGTCAATGATTACGAATATCATCTTAATCAACTCCCACGAGCGTTTGACTTTCACTTTTCAGTCCACCTCGGGGAACACCCAGATGATCACAGAAACAGCGAAGAGGACAATGAATAAGTTGACTATATATATATATGACTTTGGGTGCCACTGATGTTATCGACGATGACTACAACGCAGACTGTCACTTTTTTGAACTGATGAGACCCTTTGCTGTTATAAAGATAAATAGAGATTGACAGAGAAAAAAAACACCACTGAAACTTTGACAAACACAAAAGAAGACGGGCTGTTAGGCGCTTTCTTTCTCGTTTGTTTATTTTCAGTGCTGTTATTTTTCCTTTTTGCACTATGTAGCAACATGTCCAAGTCTTAACCTTAGCCCGCAATGGACACGTACTTGACACCTCTACGCGTACATTTCGCAGAAATGGATAGACGATGAGTGCCAAATAATGTGTAGTGACTCAAATCAGAAGTCATCTTCGTCAATTCGTCGACGCTGGCAAACATGAGACTTAGAAAACGAGTTGATTGGGTGCCTTATGACTACGTGTGAGTGTTGTTGTTGTGAGCGCTCCTCATCACAACCTAACGAGCACACGTTTATTGCGCAAATAACAGCCGACGACAAATGCAAATAAAAAATTTAAGCAGAACGCTGTTAGTTTTTCGTACACCTCTCCGGTCTTGTTTCTTTTGTTCCAAAGTTGCTTTTGCTGTTCTGAGTGGTGGAAAGCTAAGAAGCCTTGTTGAATGCCCATGCTGAATGTAAAAGGCGTGAGGCTTGCTCAAAGAACTATTTTCACCAGAAAAGTTCATGCACCTTAGTTTAAACAGAAGCAGAAAATCGGAAACAATTTTTTTTTTGCAAAACCGGGTCAATCTATCAATTTTTGAAAATCACCTTTTAGTCTCAATCAGACGCAACACTTTTATGAACTTGGCCATGGGCAAACATTGTGCTGTGGCCTGTATTTTACCAATTGTTGATAACTGAGCTAATAAAAAATTACACCACCTGCCGGTAAAGAAAACCATGTGCAGACGCGAAGGAGTGGGCGCTAACGCATACTATGCCACAACTATGACTAAACTTATCGACCAATATTAATCAGGAACACTAGTATATATTTTGGGCAAATAATTATTGGTGAAATAAGGAGTGTTATTTTTCTTGACTACTTGATCCAATGTCAATAAGTGCCACAACAAGTTTGGAATAAATCGGATCTGAAAATAGCTAGTGGACTTTTTCAAACAGTTATGGAATCGGGCAAACAGTTTGAGTCGCCTCTTTTTTTAAATTAAAGCAGCTTGACACCACTGACGCCAGGCCCGAAGGAACTGCAGAAATGAGCAGCCTCCCTTCATACTCATCGTAATCAACACCTTCTACTCACTTACTAGGTTAGCAAAATGATTCAGGCCGAGCTTTTAGTTTTTTCTGATAATAAACCTCCGTCTGTAACACCCCTTTCTTTCTTTGTATTATATCTCATTTTTTATGTCTTTTTATGTTTCATTTCTTTTCCTCTCTCTTGATCCGTTTCTTTCTCTTTCTTGCCTGTTCTATTCTGTTTTCCTATTTTCTTTTTTCTTTGTTTTTGCCTTTCCTGCTTGCTTCCTCGTTTTTTTTTCGATTTTTATACGTGATTTTGCGCTTGTTACGCCACTCAGACTACTTTTTTTTTTGCCGATGATGAGCGATCGTCACCAAGGCACTCGAAAAACAAAGGGACGAAGGATTTTCTCGGTGAGAGCACGTGCTTAATATGCATCACATGGAGTGCTGCGCCAAATAATGACAACAGATGGCAGCATAGAAGAGCCCGGCCCGTTAATAGTTCTCTGCACTTAGATATCCACTTTACGCAAACATTTTCGTTGGGGTGCGTGAATGCAATTACAACGCGCTTTTTTCTATTCCACTCACTATATTCGTACCACAAAACAGATTTTAAAAAACTACAGGCCTACGCGGAAGGTGCAGCACAGTCACAGTGAAAGCTAGAAGAGTGGCCTGTCAGAGCCTTTTATAAACACTCATTGGGCAGCTGCTGCAAGCAGACTTGTTTGATACCCACTACGGCATTATTAATAAAACTTTTTGGGTTGTAGGACGGCATTCGCTATGCTACTCTTTGTCATTCTTTTGAGACGCGTGGTATCCGCTAAACACTTGCAAGGAATTTTGTGCCGATCGCTCATGCCGGAACCGACGACGATGAGGAATTATGCCGGAAGTGAGTATGCGCTAGAGTCAACAGGTGATTAATAACAAGCTTTTGTAATGGGTATCAGCATTGCATGACCCACTCGTTACGCTATCCGCATTGTGCGATGACTGGTTGTTCTTTCGCAGTTCTAAAACACTTTATAAGTTGTAATAATAGGATTACTTACACGATATCGAGGCTGCCTAAAGCAAGTTTGCCAACAAGTCCCAAGTATCGGCGTGGCTTAGTGGTGGCACGCAGTGGATCCGGGTTTGAGCCTCACTGTGTCATTGGTACAAGGTTGTTTTTCTAATTTTGTGCAATGTGGCTACGGAAACCAGCGGTGGCGGCAGTGGCGGGCAACTACAACGTCACGCGTAACCCGAGCCTTGACCTCATAACAACGGTCGCTGTAAAAAGTACTGCAAAATGACGTGAAAGACAAAACTGGAAAATTTACACACTCACCCGCGCACCTTTTGTAGCACTTTTTCTCGCTCCAGAATCTGTTGCCGTTCCCACCACAACCTCCGTAATTGAACAATTTGCATTCGCGATATCTTTCTTGGAAATACCAATACGTTACATTAGCTCTGCATGGTCCGCGGTCCGGTGGTTTCGTGCAGACTGCAGGTTGTCTGAATGTCCATTTGCCTTTCTCAGACAGGCCTGGAAAGTTCGACAGGTTACTTCAGGAGCACATCGTAGTTAAGACTTTTTGACGGGAGTTTACACTACCTCCTACCCTATACACACCAAGGACAGAGAATACTGTTACGCGGCGTAAGGTCTGGACATGAAGAAGCAGAAGTTAGTAGAATGCTATTGCTGTAGGTTCTAGTCAACATAAAGGCTATACATGTGTAATCTGAACGAAAAAAAAAACAGTTATAACACTCTTACGCGTATTTATTTTCTTTTGCTCTCAGTATAATATAGTTGAAATATCTAACTAATTCCCGCAATTAGGTTTTGGCCTTTACCACTTATTGGGTATGAGCCACTGTATTGATATCACCGTCTTCATCATCAGCTTGGGCGAAAACGGTCTCATCATCCCAGCATCCTCGCGTTCTACCGATAAACCACAAGCGCCTACTGCGGGCGTAATAATACATATTGCATATTCCCCACTACAATATACATATAAAACTTCTCGAACATTACTAAAAACCATTGCAACACCGGAAAACTTTCGACACAGAATGATTAACGTACCATATACGTTCGTTACACTGAGTATGATTACGAGTAGACATCTCGAAATATTCATTGAAAGGCTGCAGCTTGATCGTTCCGCGCAAAGGACGCAAGTGTTCACTGAGTGCAGGATAGTACATTGTTTAGCATATAAAGGGGCTGTGTTTCGAGACACATTGTTCTCAGCGATGTCCAGGACGCCTTACATAACGCTTATTTGAAAACATAGCCCCACCAAACAAAATGTTAATTCCGGTTTTTTTTTACGGTTCTTGGAGCTTGCAAAGAGAAAATATATTATAATAAAAAGATAGTGTGAAGAAAAGTGCATTTAGCGGAATTCGAGAAAGGTAGTTTGTTGTTCATATATTACTATTTGAGCTTGATTGCAGTTAACAAGAAAACGCCGCGCTATCACATGTACAGTTGAAGGCGTTCTAGTTTTCATGCACACTTTTACACGTCTTATTGTGCGCGAAATGCGTTGTCCTCGCACGTGCTGGCTGTCGTAGTTATAGCAGATTTGTAGTGAGTATAATAAGAGCTCTAATACAAGAAGGCAGATGATAAATATACGTTCGCACATTTTGAAACTGCTTTTAACATAGGGAAAATGAGCACTAAAATTGCAAAAGTTCTGTTTTAGCTTAAGTATATCGGGCCAAAATATATTACGTCTGCGCCATGTGAGGCCCTCATAATCAATAAAAAAAATGCAGTCTCGGCTGAATGAAAATGTTTGTTGCCAGCTTTATCTGCACTTTGCCTGAATTCAGCTAACCTTCTAGACTGGTGAATTTGTATTTTTCAGTTCTACATTTTTTGGGGCAATGAAATATTGGATGCAAGAAGAACAAATGACAGATGTGACCCTTCCGACATGGCCATGCTAGCTAGGTCGCCTCAATTGAGCACAGAAAAAATGGCCCTTTAATTTCTGTAATTAATATTTGGCAGTAAGATTGCCATCCACCCTTCTCCGCATGCACTTGTAACCACATAGCCCGACCCCATTTCCCACATTCTCAGGCTCCGCATTTTTTTTTAAAAAGAAAAAAAAACGACACCATCCTGTGCTCATTTTTTTTCCGCACTCAGACACACTTCTGCGTACTGCGTCATGCCATCCTAGTTTTATTTCTGGGCATTTCATTTCGAACAAGATCGTGCCACACTCCTTAGGAGGACCACTCACAACACAAAAAAATATAATGCAAAGGTATGGCATCTTTTCGCAGATTTGATTCATTTTATATTGTGTATTGCTATATCGCTACTGACTCAATATTTCCGCACCTTTTACACCGCCTGATGTGGATGCACCCACGTTGACGCCTAGTGGCACACATTCGCCACCATGGCTAGTGTTTATAAATATAAAGTAACCAATTTGGCAACTGAAGTTTTATACATATACCTAGACACAGCATATTGTCAATTCCACGAAAAAAATTGCATCAAGTAGCGCACAATAGGCACTGGTACTCAATATGCTTCTTTTTGAAGCGTTATCATTGGAGGAAAGAAATGGCACGGTGTGCGCTCTCGAGCAATAGGGTAACGCTATTTCACAGCGCTCGAGCAACACGTTCATGGCATAATTGTCGGTTAGTTCTCGCTAACACTAAGTGAAAGGCAAAAAAAGTAACCGCGTCTAGGACTACAGCTAGATGCTAGCGCTGTCAGCATTCATCGATGACGCTGCGATCCTTCAACTGCTTCAATGGCAAACAGCTTTCCATTGTCGCTCGTCAGTGTCATGACGCAATACATCGCTTCACCACTCACGGGGGATTACATCGCCCCACCCCACCATCAGAAAGCATCACGTGAGAGAGAATTTGAAAGAGTTAAGTGAGTAGAGGGCTTTGAGTTGAGAGTGCACTGTGAGTATATGAGGGTGTAAACGTGAGGAAATAGACGTGAGTATGAATGAGACTGTGCAGTTTAGAGTATGCATATATGCGAGAATGAACATGACTGAGTGCGCATGAGAGTGAGTACACGTGATTGTGAGCGTGACTGAGTGTGAATTTGAGCGTGGATGTGAGTAAGTCAGTAGTTTTCAGTTTTAATGCATGCAGATATGAACGCCAAAGAGTATGTATGGCAGCGAGTGCACATGAGTATAACCATGAGGGATTTCGAAATGTTTTTGAAATCTTTCAAGTTAAAAACGTGGAACTTACCGCTACATTGAACACACAATTTGAATGCATTGTTCTCTATTTTCCCGCAACGACCACATCAATAAGAAAATCAGATGGTTCTATGTGGGTAAAAATACTATTGTTGAGCATGGCTGTTACATGGCGTAAGCCGTGGCGGTTCCCCACAGAAACGTTCTGGTGTAGCTTTTAAAAACATTGAGAACACGGACCACATGTTAGTCGTCATAGTATTCTGGATATGATCGATAGTTTATAAAAAAGAACCTGTTGCTTTCATGGAAACTGCACTAGAGTCATAATGACTTGAATAGTTTCGCATTGAGCAGCCGCCAGAAGGTCAGGTAATTAAGCGCCCTAATTGACGGACCTGCCTAAAGTAGCTATAAGGGCTCTAACTAAGTGGCAGAACACATTTTAATGAATAGTATTTGGAGCATTCATGTCCGATAAATCATTTTTACAGTGTGGTTTTCGCGGTATTTCATACTGGAAATATGGCATGCTAATGGGTAAAACTTACTTTTGTAAGGTACAAGAAAAAGTGGTTTCTTTAGCTAAAATATTGATAGATTGATATGTGGGGTTTAACGTCCCAAAACCGCTATGCGAATGTGAGAGACGCCATATGAAAGTGCTACGGAAATTTCGAATACGTGGCGTTCATTGCCGTGCTTAGCTGAAGAACGTAAAAACGACTAAGTCCTTGTAGAATCCTATTAGCTTTGTCAAATTTTTAGGTTTAATACAGCCGTTTTAGTGTCACGGTAAGCTAATTCAGAACGCTGGTTGGACACAGCGGAAGATAACTAAGAAATAAGGATGAGAAGATGTTCAAACAAAAATTTGATTGTCTGAACGCTACCGGAAAGGGGCTTGTTGGAGGTGGAGGAGATAGAGAATATAGGAAGTAAATTAGGATACTGGTAAATGTGTGCGCACATGCGGGCAGCAGATCGGAAGCAAGGTCATGAAAGCAAGTGTGTCGAGCTGTATGGTATGTCTAAATCAAAAAATGAATAAGCGATATCTATGCTGAATGTGTACTTACGAAGGCACACATGCTGGTGCTTTATTAACAAGGAAAACTGCTTTTCGTTTTCACCAAAACCATCACTGAGAAATATTTTGCAATATCTTCTCCTCTGTAGTCAGAGTACAAATCAACAGCGTAATTTCGACAGGCTCCAGTGGCTCTGCAATAGCTTGGATTTTTTTGTTTCAAACGGCGAACAGTTACAAAGCGTAGTGTTTTTACGTAGCACTGCTTCAGACAATCATGCCATAAAGACAAGCTGTATGATTTAATCTCAGTGCCTGCCTTGCACAAATGAATAACGTATTGATAGTCCTAAATAATGAAACAGAACATTTGTATAAAACTAGAGCGTTTATTTGTAGACCTGTCTAGCATGCAATTAGGATTCTTCTTAATTTCAAAAATTAGACCAACATCTGTACTGAAATTGCAGCTACAAACTACATTCTAGCTATTTGTGGGCGTTCTTTTCACAAACCATTATTGTTTTATTATTTAGCAAATTGACTTTGAAACGTTTCCTCTGGGTGTATTTAATGACGCGCTGTCAGTGTATGTGTAATGATTACGGAGAAAAGGAGTAAACAAATCAGACTGAGCACTTGTGTTTGAAACTTGTACTTGACTAGGTATGAAAATTATTGACGCAAGTTGATAAAAATTTTCTCAGTAAATGAAATCAAGGCTACCAGGTAAGCAAGGCTATGAATACTATGAAAAATTAGGTAACCCATCCCTACCAATTGGCCTTCAGTTAAATGTATCACTCGCCGTGAAACTGGACGTGTATAAAGACAATTCTTCCTACCCTAGATTTTTACCGATCACAATCAATATTTCCGAAAAAAGTTCCATTTCAGAAGTCTGGCAGCTTGGGCTAGTTAGTATGGCATGACGATAGTCATAGCGCGAGAACAAAACGACGACACAGAGACAAGAAGGACACGAAAGACACGAGCGCTGACTTCCAACTGAGTTTATTGCGCAGAGATGAGTACAAGCACAGAGACTAGCGCACCCGAGTCATTGTCGAGGCCGCGCAGATGGCACGCGAACAGGTGCCTTCTATTAGCAAGCCCTCCGTGGCTCTGTCCGAGAAGGAACTCAGGTTCCTCGAAGGTTTCGGCGCGCGCAAGTATTTATATTATCTTTACCTTTCTGTTTCGTTTTCTTATAAATTTTTCTTTGCCGTTTTTCTGTGCTTTTGTTTTTTGTCCCTGTTTTTCTTTTACTCATGTTCTGCTCTTTGTGCCATATGTTTTTTATCACATGGTTACTGTCTCCTCTAAATATTTTCGTCCTCTGCGCAATAAACTCAGTTTCAAGTTAGCGCTTGTGTCTTTCGTGTCCTTGTCTCTGTGTCGTTGTTTTGTTCTCGCGCTATAACTATCGTCATCCCATTTCAGAGCTAGGAATTTGGGTGATAATGGTTCATTTTCGTGGGGATACAAACGGTCAATTAAAAGAAAAGAAAGAGTAAAAATTAGAAACGTGTGCTGTGCTTTCTTTTTTTTAGCATTGTGAATTTTTTCCGGCAGTTGGTGAATGATGTGAAAGTGAAGAGTTCCAGCAAGCTTCAGACAGGAGTACAAGAAAAAAGGAACGTCGTGTTTGTTCCTCTTTCCTTGTATTCTTTGCTGAAACCCTCCACGTTCCGATTTCTGCTTGTTTTCAATTTGTTGCTGTTCTCGTAATGATTAGGGCTAATTTATACCATGACAAGTACCGGTCATGTGACCGTTTGCAAAAGCGGCCGATGCTCGCACCCCAAGTAACCTATATACCATGACAGATACAATACTGCTCATATATATAGCTTGCATTGTAATTGTCGTGCAAAATAAACTGAAGTCCTGCTCCTGCACACGTGACTGGCTCAGAGCTCAGTGGCAGCGGTCACGTGACATAGAAAGCGAGCGGTGAGTTACTCAGCTATAGCAGTCGGGTTGTGGCCAAAGTTATCATTCGTGACCTGTTGTGACTGGTTTATTGATGTGAATAAGTTTGTTGCACAAGCGTTGCTAGTTGCCAGTGTTAAAGAGCTTTCTTTTAGTGCTCACTGCATATAAAGTTAAAAAGCTAGGAACCGCCACAGTATTTACCTTATTCACGCGTGTCAAAAGCAAAGCAAAGTTTTGAGCAGAAATTATTTTTCCGTATGAATATTGCACCTCGCAAAAATATGCAACGTACCATGCCGATGTGCCGTTCAAGTGAAGAGCGAGAGCAAATTTGCGGTCTTCATGATTCGATGTCTACGCCGAAGCCTAGAAAGCTGTCAACGTTTACGTTTTCAACAAGCAGCGAGTTCAGACGTTTGTGTCTACATTCTTATATCACTTTTCTCACAAAGCGAGTGTCGATAACTAGCGGCGGATTTGTCATACAGATTTAAAAATACCTATATTTAGCCTAAGGTTCATTTATTAATATTTTTACCGGTGCTTGTGTAATGTCACGTAAACTGTACTTTATCTGCAACTGCCACGTAAGTAGACAATGGACCCTCCGTGAACAAAGGCATCATAAGCTATCATGATGCTTGAGTTCTTAGAAAACATCCTTCTCTTTTACAATCATTGTTTAAGGCTGGCAAATAAAATTCTATTTTGAAATATTTTTTGAAGCAAAAGCAGCATTCCAAAGTAGACTTTCTGCAGCTGCACATCCAAGGGCAGCGCCTGAACAATGAAGAAGAGGAATAGCCAGCATTGTTTCTGTAGCTGAATCTTGTCTGAGCGCCAATAGCCGGTCCTATTTTAACTGAATTCTGTGTAGCTATCAATCTATATAAAGTATAGCTTTAGTTATTTGCAAGACACAGTTTATATAAAATTCACAAATGAACCTAACATTGCACCGAGATGGCAAAAGCATAACATGAGGGGAGAACATGAGCGATACCTGTATCAAGAAATATTGTAGCAGCACGGGGCATCTGAGCTGCTACAAAACTGTCAAAAAGGAAAAAAAAAAGTTGAGAAATATGGGGGGGGGGGGGAGTTTACAAAAGTGGGCACTGCTTACCACCCTCACATTCCCTATGAAGCTGAAAAACGCTGTCGCCCACTTCTTCCGTCGTGTAACAAAGCCACAATGATTGTTCTGACTACGTGTTGCAGCTCGTTTGCCTATGCAAACAGCTGACGCGGAGCCTCACATCAGGTATGTTTGTCGTAAGAAAATCTGCAGCTGCCTCAATGCCTCTTTGCAAATTAACTAGTTGTCCTTTGATCTTATACTGGCCATTACACTGCACTTGCCCGTTCTAGCTTCCGTTATTGCTGCCACTCACGTCGGTCGGTCAGTCGGTCCGTCGGTCCGTCGGTCGGTCGGTCGGTCGGTCGGTCGGTCGGTCGGTCGGTCGGTCGGTCGGTCGGTCGGTCGGTCGGTCGGTCGGTCGGTCGGTCGGTCGGTCGGTCGGTCGGTCGGTCGGTCGGTCGGTCGGTCGGTCGGTCGGTCGGTCGGTCGGTCGGTCGGTCGGTCGGTCGGTGAACAAACTTTATTTGAGTCCTAATCAACTACAGAATTAAGGCGCAACAACTAGAAGAAGCGATTTTCCACACATTTCTATCGGGCACTCTGTGCTTCTACAAAACTATCAAAAAGGAAAAAAAAGTTGACAATTATGGGGGGGGGGGAGGAGTTTACAAAACATGACCACTGCTTACCACCCTCACATTCCCTATGAAGCTGAAAAATGCTGGCGTCCACTTCTTCCGTCGTGTAACAAAGCCACAATAATTGTTCTGACTACGTGTTGCAACTCGTTTGCCTATGCAAACAGCTGACGCGGAGCCTTCACACTTAAAGGTACTGCAAAAAAGCACATCAAGTCTAAATATTATCTCTTAAGGGAACAGCTACAGTATAAAGAAAATATTTTGAATACTTTTGTTGCAATCCCTATTACGCATACGTCTCCATGCGAGAGGCAGGTTTCTCTAACTTGGCTAGCCAACGCCTTGGTACCACCTATAGACAGCACGGTCGAAACTCGTTTGTGCTGCATTGAAGACGGTGGAAAGCCAAGTGCAAGTCAAGGAGCATTTCTAAATACGAGGTTAGTGATGTGTTAGGTTAAAGCAGGGATCTCAAACCAAGGAGGTCTAAAAAAATTGGTGGACTAAAGCTGCCGCAATGCTTTGCCAGCTACAGTGAAGTGAGCTTCTGTCCTCCAAAGATCTCAAATGCATGCTATTTTCGAGTTGCGCCCACTTAGTCATCAATCGGCTTTGATTAGTCTAAAAGCTACTTTATCTCTAAAAAAAAGACAGTCGTTTTCGATGAAATAACCCCCCGAGACGAGTATAGGTGGATCTCCAATAAAATTATTCTTGACTTAGAGGCTAAAAAAAAAAACTAGTAATACAATGACAAACTTTAAGCAATATCTGACCCGATAAAGTTGCCGCGGTAAACTTGTTGGACCTCTCAGAAAAATGCTTCTTAATTATGCGCCCACTCTAGTGCGCATGCATAAGTGTAATCCTGTAAAATGTGATCAACTTGATTCATTTTATTTTCATTTGAATTGTAACATTTAGATACACACAGAACAATTAAATTTTGGTGCTCATTTGTAAGATGCATACACTGTCTTTACTTGTTTTGGATGTTTCGTTTGTGTATGTACAAGTCAAGTTTACAATGAACTTCCCTTTCTCAATCGCAGAGTGCCAACAGCTCATCATGCTTCTAGTAAGACGGCTGCCGCATCCGTTATCTTACGGTGGGTACAGCTTCACTCCTGAGCAATAATGAGCACTCCAACAATGTTTTGAAAACCTCCTTGTCTCAACCAACCTCAGGAAGTGGGCCGCCACTACGAAATGTAGTCCTATTGGAGGAGGACAGATTTGGGGTGATTGTTTCTGTGTGTGTGTGCGGAAGGGGTGGGGTGGGGGCGGGATCGTACAGTGCTTAAGCTAACGTTGCCATAAAAAAGAGAACCTCCGCCGTATCTCAGATATGGCTAATTTCTAAAGGTGTTTTGGCACGATGATTTCAACAGCATATGAAAATGGATCTCCAATATGAATAAAAAATATGGACGCCACATCCGAAATACAGATTTGTTGTGTCATGTTCATGTTTGAAAGCAGCAGTTTATGCCTCACGAATGAAATGTCAAACAAAAAATGGCAGATCTCACGTACTGTGGGAACCGATGATATGCGAAGCACGAATGAGAAATGTTGATATGTCCCTTTAAAATCAGCACAGCGTAATGATGCTGAGGTAAATAATGCTATAGATGACTTCCGTGAGATGATTATTATGTTCGGATGTGTCGCTTACCTTCGTCATATATTCACGTCACGTGATACCAAATTTAGTATATGCAGTGCAAGCGAAACGCCCTTGAGCACGCTTTGAGCGTGGTATGTTGCCATGTTCGTAAACATGACCCGCGTGTCAGGATCATCAAATTTGCACCAGTCATATCTTTCGTCGTCCATTGACGTCACGTAACACAAAGTTTGGTATATGTTGACCTAGCGAAACGGCCGCGAGTGCATCATGAAGGGCCCAATATACTCCCATGTATATATAGCGTTGACGCGCGCACACGCTGGGCACAGCGACGCTACGTAATCAAAACGCGAGCACTCCAGTGTCTGACGCCAGGCGCGACCAGCGTCCGCCAGCGCGGCCCGACAGCAACTGGCGCGAAATGCGACGTGCTGCATTTCGTGCCAATGCGATACCCAGACAACACTGCGTCTCCCTCTTTTCGTGAAGGAGGGACGCCGTACGCGCTGAAATGCGCATGCGTCAAAGCAACGCAGGGCGGCGCGCGCGTGCGAGTATATGGCAGGATTGGCGCCTGGCGTGGCAACGCCGGCGTGACGCAACGAAATGAACGCCGGCGAGCACGCGCACCGCGTCACGTCGAAATGTATTGGCTCCTTGACTATGGCATGTAGTCATGTTCTCACATGACACGCTTCTCATGATTATCATGTTTGCACCAGTCACATAAGGTCGTCATCCACTGACTTAACGTAATACGAAATTTGGCCTATATGAAATTAGCGAAACGACCGCGAGTGCGTCATGACTGTGGTATGTAGTCATGTTGTTACATCACACGCATGTCGTAATTATTATGTTTAGATGCGTCATTTACCTTTGTTGTCCGTTCGCGTCGAGTTTGGTACGCGTGAAGCTAGCAAAACGGCCGCGAGAGCATCACGAGCGTAGCATGTATACTCATGTACATAACAAGCATCTCATGTTCATCAAGTTTGTACTAGTATTATACCTTCTTCATCTATTAACGTCCCGTGATACCAAATATAGTATAAGTAAAGCTAGCGTAACTGCCGCTAGCGCATCATAAGCGGGGTATGTAATTATATTGTTACATCACACGCATTTCATAATTATCATGTTTGCACCAGTCACATACCTTCGTCATTCATTCACGTACCGTAGTACCAAATTTGGTATGTGGGACGCAAGTGAAACGGCCGTGAGCGCATCATGAGTGTGGCATGTAGTCATAATGCTACATGAGTGTGGCATGTAGTCATAATGATACATGACACGCATGTCATGATTTTCATGTTAGTTTGTCGCTTATATTCGCCATGCAATCATGTCATCCCATACTAGTTTCGCAACATGCCATGTGAACCGTACCACCGCAAGAGCTGCAGGACCATGAATTGTAAATCGTGACGTTCATGATTTTCACGTTATAACTAGTCGAATATGTTCTTCGTGCAGTCATGTCCTGCCATACGAAGTTTGGTATCGATACCATTATCTAAGCGGCCAGGAGAGCTAAAAGTCGTAGGCGGCTAGATAGATAAATACGCTCAAAATCGCCGAAGTTCGCAAAGAAATGCTTCGCATTTAAACCTCGACCCTCTATTGTTAAGGGTGACGCGCGTAAGTTTTATTTCCCACTACCTGTTTAAGCAGCAGGTGCTTCGTCTGGACCCTCTTTCGCATTTATCTGTCTCTTTGTCTTCTCTGCACGAATCGCGGACCTTAGCAGGACGTGCCCATTTTTCAATTACGACAGTGCCAAAGCGATGAGAAAGCTTAAGCAGACAAACAACAACCTAATAAATGAAAGACACGCAATAAATGCGACACGTTAAATAACCTTGTGTCCTGGGTCAGAAATGCACTCCGATAGCTGTATGTCGTAGTGAAGTAAAAGCTTGCATTCTACTGCGCGATATTGCTCAGAAAACAGAGTTGGTCAACGGCACGATGGAATTTAGGCTACGTAAAAACCGACATTTTACACGAGTATCTTGAAGGCCTTTAGACAGCCCGGATCAACGCGCTTAATGGATGGTATTCATGGATTCATCAGCCC
Organism: Rhipicephalus microplus; assembly: GCF_043290135.1. Lineage (NCBI taxonomy): Eukaryota > Metazoa > Arthropoda > Arachnida > Ixodida > Ixodidae > Rhipicephalus > Rhipicephalus microplus. The sequence continues at coordinate 168,199,953 of NC_134705.1, read as the reverse complement.
AAACTTGTCTACTCGTGTGGCCAACGTTGACCCGCGTTTCGTCGGTGTATAGATAATCGGCCTGCATTGGCGCAGCAACTCCGCAGTCTGACGTAAGTTGCGGCTGTGGGACTGTGCAATGTGTATCGCTTCTACGAGGAGTGCATTCTGAGACCGCTTTGTATATCAGAAGCCAAGCTTCTTTATTATTCGGTGCATATTTGTAGTCTATACGCATGGCAGCTCGCTGTCTTCTTCGAAGTGACGCGTAAGCTTGGTGCCAGTGGGGATCTCGTTTCTGTGAAAGAAACTGCGCACAGTTTTTCGCAGCAGTTCCAGGTCAAAGCTGTCCAGCTTTATGTTTGTTTAGAAAAAGTTTATTTACAGCATGTACAGAACACAAAGGCTTCATACCATTCCAGTAACAGGGCACATACACTTCGGCACATCTATATTTCACGACTAACATCACTACATTACAGTGAAGACATTTGCTCTAATATACATGATTATGTTGGCATACATGTACACAAAAATTCAATGTGATATCACGATACAAGGGCATAACGATACAATAGATCCAAATGAAACACAATTTGTAACAAATGCAATCACGCTGGCACAGAGCTGGCGCCACTATGCTTCGGTACACTAGAACAACTCAACGGGCGCTGCTTAGCACCAAGTCGGTTCAAAAATGAGTTGTATCCTTTCGTGTTCCACCTTGACGAAAGGGCACGACCAATGCCGCAGAAACTCTTCCTCCCCGAGGAAAAAAAGCTCTTCGGAGAGGAACGCGAGGATCTCTCGTCTTATTCTCCCCATTATCGGCCACAAGGCACGCCGGCGGCAATTGGCAGCTACGGCCTCACATCGGTTTCTCTAAAGGCTGAGCAGCCCCGTAACTATTAAGAGAGCGGAGAAGCGGCTACGCGGAAATCGGCCGTTGGACACGAAAGTTCGCACACCCTGTCCCCGAAAACCAGCATTAACCGCACGCCAAAAAAGGCGGGAAACCACACAATCAAACGTCGCATGTCGATTGGTCTCTACCATGACGCAGTTGGGGCAAGTGGAAGGGCGAACTACCTGCTATCGCTGCAACCGATTTCGCGTGGGGAGCAAGCCCCAGCCCAACCTCCAGACAAAGTCTCTGAGATGCCCTGGCAACACTGCGGCAGTTATTGGTTTCCAAGCACGGTTCAATACAGATTGACGATGCTGGGGCACCAAGGGCCGTAGAAGGGCGGCCATTGTGTCCACCACTTTAGAATCGGCCACCTCTGTCTCTGGGCACGTAGCTTCCAAACGTCAAAATGCCAGGAGGGCTCGATACAAAGATGGTAATTCAGTTGATTGGGGACCTTTGTTTATTTGGCTATCCGGCAAGAAGACACGTAGTGATGACCCCAGATGGTAGCGAGCCAGTGTCGGAGCGGGCATGTCATCATTGCTTAGTATTCGCGATAGAGTGCGGAGGCACAATGTAGAAGCCGCGACGGAAACGTCAGGGAATGCAAAACCGCCTTGATCTCGCGGTTGAGCTAACGCTGGACGCGATAACAATTCTGTGCCACCAGACCAAAACAATGAACTGATACAGCTTTGCACTTTCCTGCAGACGTAGAGCGGTGGTTTAACAGAATGGCAAAGGTACCAAAATTTTCCTAGGTACACCGTTTGAGTTAAGTATCGGCGTTCCAAGAGGGGGAATTCGAAGTGCCTGGCTGCTTTGATATCATTTAGAAGAGTTTGTACAACGGATGACCAGATGCTATCCTGTATACCAAATACAGTGAAAGTAACTCCGAGTATTGAAATCTCAGGAGACCACTGTAAAGGTGACGTGATGTTGATACGACCGCTGGGGTTGCCAATGAAAAAATACTGGCTTTTAGAAAAGTTTAACTTTGCACCGGAGATAATACCGAAATCATGGAATGTATCAAGAGCATGCTGCAGCGACTGTTCATTATGTACATATAGAGTGATATCATCTGCATATGCAGCGACCTTTACTTGAGTGTTACCGGGTAGAGGTAAGCCACGAATCTACGGGTGATGTTCAACGGCCCTTAAGAAGGGCTCTAATGCAGGGATAAATAACACTGGGGAGAGGGGACACCCTTGACGGACCCCATGCGTGACTCTAAATGCGTGACTCTCACGGGAATCTAAGTAAAGGGTACTTTCTAAATTAGTGTACATCGCGTTGATAAGGTCAATGAACTTATCCGGGAATCCGTATGCATGTAAAACATTTAGTATGTGGCCATGTTCTATGAAATCAAAAGCTTTCTCTTGATCTAATGAAACCAACAGTCCTTGCGCACATCGGCTAATGGTGTATTGAATGATGTCCCGCTGTCACACCTGTCCCGTTAATTAGGGAGGCGATCGCCGGGCTAATTCCAAGAGCCGAAGTCTCGGCCCCCCGAACCGCACCACGAAAGCGTGGACAATTTAGAAGTGGTCCTTTTTGGTGCGCCAGCGGACGCCGGCTGTGGCCCAAAGAACAAGTCAGAGCCGAGAGTTGATAATCAAAACAAATATTATATTCTCAAAAATGGCAGATCGAAAACTATACACGAGAATGCACACTCCACAATAGTTACATACAATACGTCACCAATCAATCAACACACTACACAGTGCAATTAGCCACACTCGAACAACGGACACAGACAACAATATGCACTACAATGCAGTCGCATGCATTGAACAACCAAGACACTCAAAGACTAAAGAGATAGAAAACCTATTCAGTCCAAAGTTCTTGGAACCAAAGTCTAGATGATACTCTTCCGAGAATCACTCACTCAAAGTCCAGCGTTGTTGTCGTTCCGCAGCCCTCGATGTTTCTCTTCCAGGAAACCTCCCGTCTTCAATTGGCCACTCTTCAAACTTCAACTTCTTCACCGGAAATCCGTCGGCTTCACACACGCAGCTGTTGCCCGCGTCTTCGCTCGATAGCGGTAAACCCACGCTCTTGCCTGTAGCTCGAGCCGTCCCTACGGACCAAAAAAACTTCGCCGACTACACGGCGGAATCTCTACGCACTCTGGCGCTCACTTCCGTCTCCTCCTGTTCTGTCACTACGGGCAGAACCTTCGCCGACTACACGGCGGAATTCCTACGCGCTCCGGCGCTAACTTTCCGTCTTCTCCTGCTTTCTCGTCTCGGCCGCTCGATTAAATACCTTCCGCGCCACCTTCCAGAAATTTCTCGTCATTTCGTCGGCGCGATACGCAGCGAAGGCTGGGGAGAGGCACGAGACGGTTCGACTGCCCTCTCCGGAGGATGATTCACTCGGTCTGACCCCGCCTCCTTCGTTCTAGAAAACTCGCGGCCTTGCTGGGCCGCCGATGTGGGGTGAGGAGGATCATCTGCGAAGCCGTGCTTCTGCGGGGAGAGCGCGCGCCCGGGAGCCTTGGATGTTTGCTTTCTTTTTCTTTTTACCTCGCGGCGTTTCTGCCGCCCGTTGTCGCAAGGATTTGGCGGCGCGCTTTTTTTTAGCGCTCGTTCTGTGACACTGCCCCCCACTTTAAGAATATTATCTCATAATATTCAAAACCCCACAAACGAGCGCGAAAAGTCACCACACACTCTCACAGACTGTAACACCATCAGTCACTCATGACACTTCACATTCACAATAGATCACTTAATACAGTTGTGCATTGTAATTCAATTAAACAACACGTGAAAACACCACCACAAGCACATGAGTACAACACTGCACCACACATTCCCAATAATACAAATGTACAAAGTTCTCTCACTACAACAATGGTACAATACTATACATCACATCACAGCACAACACTTCGACACTTGTGACACAGGATAACACAACGTTAACACAACATATGGCACTCAACACTGCCAAACACATTCTGATTCGACCTCAGCACTTATCCTGAATTCTTCGAGCAGCGCTTGCGCCCCTTTTTGCGGTGCTCGCTCGATCTCTTCTGGTGCTTCCACGTTCTTTTTCGGCGAGCCCTTTCCAACGACGATATCTGAGGCGTCGTCTCAGCCATCGTTGTCTCTTCCGACACCGTTAATGCGTCATTACATTCGACGGGTCCTGTCTGTTTATTTACCCGCTTGATAATGCCTCTACATTTTGCCCGGCTGGCCAACTCCGTCTCCTTTACACTGTCGGTCGGTTGAGGTCGTGCCGACGTAAGTCCGGTTGGTCGGCCCGTGAACTTATTCGACACGATCGTCTTCTCCTTCGCTGTCTCTTGCGCCGCGGCTTCGCCTTGGGCTCTTGTGAGATCCGTCACGGGCTGCTCCTCAACTGTATCTCGCAGTCGCTGTGTTGGCGAGGGCTCTATCTTCGGGTCTTCTCCCAAACATTCTGGATCACTTGGCCCTCGCGCCCCGTCGATGTTTCCGATGACAAGGTCATACAGGGGGGTCGTCATGCATAACGCAGTAACCTTCCCGCTGAAGTACGGGGTTTCAACCTCAATTTCTGCTTCGGGAAGCATCCGGACCGTACGGTCAATTAGGCAAACCGGTTTCGTTCTGCCTGTCAACTCTCTTTCCCGTACCAAATTTCTCCTCACGATAACCGTGGAGCTACCGGTGTCTCTTAGAACCGTAATCTTCTTGCCTGCAATCTTTCCAGGAAGCGTTGGCATTCCCTTCGTAACACCGGTTGGCTGTTTTGACATTACAGCCCCCACAATAGGAATTTTCTCCCCATTCTTCAACTCTACGAATCCATCAGTGACGGCATTATTATCAGATTTCGGTGCTGCTTGCACACAGGATACCTGGTGAGTTTGACTCACTCCGTTCCGACATGCATCTGCTTTGTGCCCAGTCTGACAATACTTGAAACATTTTACAACCGTAGGGCTCGTAAAGATCGTTCGACAGTTTTTCGCGCGATGACCCACTCGGTTGCACAGAAAACATCGCGGGATGCTCTCTGGTGCACGCTTCTTTTCTTCGGGAGCCAATTTCTTCGAATCGTCGGGACACTCCTTCTTGACTTTGGCCAAATTAGTGCCACCTTGCGCTTCCAAGAATTGATCAGCCAATTCAAGCATTCCTTCAAGTGACTCAGCCTTCCTCTCTTTCAAATACAGCGACAGGCTTGGGTGGCAACTAGTAAGAAATTGTTCTCTAATTAGGAGCTCTCTAAGCTCATCGTACTCCTGTGCTGTCCCTGAAAGTTCAATCCATCTGTCGAAATAATGACAAAGTCGGGCGGCATACTGCGTAGCCGTCTCCCCATCAGCTGGCTTTCCTGTCCTAAATCTGTCCCGGAATCCTTCCACGGTAAATCTAAATCGCTTCAGCAAAGCAGCTTTCACCTTTGCATAGTTGGCTGCATCGGTCGGCGTCAGCCTACCGTACACACTGAGCGCTTCACCACTCAAGCAAGTACTCAAAGCAGTTGCCCATTGATGTTCCGGCCAATTCTGGCTCTTCGCAATCGTCTCAAATCGGTGAAGGTACGCGTCAAGGTCGTCCTTCCTTTCATCAAACGCTACGAGCAGCTTGCTTGGGTTCAAGCGGAAGCCGTGATCTTCCCGTTCGCTGCTTTCAACTCTAGCTTGGACGGGAGTTTCGCTTCGCTGTTGCAAACGGAGCCGCTCGAGTTCCATCTCGTGCTGCCGCTGCCGCTCCCTTTCAGCCATCTCCGCTTCTCTCTCTTCTCTCGCCTTTTCGGCTGCCAACTTTTCTCTCTCCAGCTCCAACTTCAATTGCTGCTCTCTTTCTTCCTTCAGCTGTCGCTCTTTTGCCTCTCTTTCTCCTTTCAGCTGTCGCTCCTTTGCTTCTCTTTCTTCATTCAGCTGTCGCTCCTTTGCTTCTCTTTCTTCTTTCAGCTGTCGCTCCTTTGCTTCTCTTTCTTCTCTCGCCCTTTCAGCGGCCAGCCTTGCTCTCTCCAACTCAGCTGCCTTTTCTTCCTTGGCCCTCTCTGCCGCCAACCTCTCTCTCTCCACCTCAGCTTCTTTTTCCGCTTTGGCTCTTTCGACCGCCAACCTCTCTTTTTCCAGCTCGGCTGCTTTTTCTTCTTTGGCTCTCTCTTTTTCTTCTTTTTCCTTCTGGGTGACCCACTTCCGTAGTTCGGCGCCAGAAAGACCCATCTTTTCACCAAGAGCAACTAACTTTTCGAGATCCATTGTGTCTCGCAACTCGCAAATAAAACCTTGCCGCGTGCAAAAAGTATCTGCCTAAATCAGTCTATCGGAACACTCCACTGCACTCGTCAACGAGAACACTGAACAACACACAAAATCGTTCCGATAGCACTATCAACACTCGAGGCTCTTTCTCACTACTTTGGACACACTGTGCACCAAAAGGTCCTGTTTCGCGGACGCCAGATTAATTGTCTCACCTGTTCCGTTAATTAGGGAGGCAATCGCCGGGCTAATTCCAAGAGCCGAAGTCTCGGCCCCCCGAACCGCACCACGAAAGCGTGGACAATTTAGAAGTGGTCCTTTTTGGTGCGCCAGCGGACGCCGGCTGTGGCCCAAAGAACAAGTCAGAGCCGAGAGTTGATAATCAAAACAAATATTATATTCTCAAAAATGGCAGATCGAAAACAATACACGAGAATGCACACTCCACAATAGTTACATACAATACGTCACCAATCAATCAACACACTACACAGTGCAATTAGCCACACTCGAACAACGGACACAGACAACAATATGCACTACAATGCAGTCGCATGCATTGAACAACCAAGACACTCAAAGACTAAAGAGATAGAAAACCTATTCAGTCCAAAGTTCTTGGAACCAAAGTCTAGATGATACTCTTCCGAGAATCACTCACTCAAAGTCCAGCGTTGTTGTCGTTCCGCAGCCCTCGATGTTTCTCTTCCAGGAAACCTCCCGTCTTCAATTGGCCACTCTTCAAACTTCAACTTCTTCACCGGAAATCCGTCGGCTTCACACACGCAGCTGTTGCCCGCGTCTTCGCTCGATAGCGGTAAACCCACGCTCTTGCCTGTAGCTCGAGCCGTCCCTACGGACCAAAAAAACTTCGCCGACTACACGGCGGAATCTCTACGCACTCTGGCGCTCACTTCCGTCTCCTCCTGTTCTGTCACTACGGGCAGAACCTTCGCCGACTACACGGCGGAATTCCTACGCGCTCCGGCGCTAACTTTCCGTCTTCTCCTGCTTTCTCGTCTCGGCCGCTCGATTAAATACCTTCCGCGCCACCTTCCAGAAATTTCTCGTCATTTCGTCGGCGCGATACGCAGCGAAGGCTGGGGAGAGGCACGAGACGGTTCGACTGCCCTCTCCGGAGGATGATTCACTCGGTCTGACCCCGCCTCCTTCGTTCTAGAAAACTCGCGGCCTTGCTGGGCCGCCGATGTGGGGTGAGGAGGATCATCTGCGAAGCCGTGCTTCTGCGGGGAGAGCGCGCGCCCGGGAGCCTTGGATGTTTGCTTTCTTTTTCTTTTTACCTCGCGGCGTTTCTGCCGCCCGTTGTCGCAAGGATTTGGCGGCGCGCTTTTTTTTAGCGCTCGTTCTGTGACACTGCCCCCCACTTTAAGAATATTATCTCATAATATTCAAAACCCCACAAACGAGCGCGAAAAGTCACCACACACTCTCACAGACTGTAACACCATCAGTCACTCATGACACTTCACATTCACAATAGATCACTTAATACAGTTGTGCATTGTAATTCAATTAAACAACACGTGAAAACACCACCACAAGCACATGAGTACAACACTGCACCACACATTCCCAATAATACAAATGTACAAAGTTCTCTCACTACAACAATGGTACAATACTATACATCACATCACAGCACAACACTTCGACACTTGTGACACAGGATAACACAACGTTAACACAACATATGGCACTCAACACTGCCAAACACATTCTGATTCGACCTCAGCACTTATCCTGAATTCTTCGAGCAGCGCTTGCGCCCCTTTTTGCGGTGCTCGCTCGATCTCTTCTGGTGCTTCCACGTTCTTTTTCGGCGAGCCCTTTCCAACGACGATATCTGAGGCGTCGTCTCAGCCATCGTTGTCTCTTCCGACACCGTTAATGCGTCATTACATTCGACGGGTCCTGTCTGTTTATTTACCCGCTTGATAATGCCTCTACATTTTGCCCGGCTGGCCAACTCCGTCTCCTTTACACTGTCGGTCGGTTGAGGTCGTGCCGACGTAAGTCCGGTTGGTCGGCCCGTGAACTTATTCGACACGATCGTCTTCTCCTTCGCTGTCTCTTGCGCCGCGGCTTCGCCTTGGGCTCTTGTGAGATCCGTCACGGGCTGCTCCTCAACTGTATCTCGCAGTCGCTGTGTTGGCGAGGGCTCTATCTTCGGGTCTTCTCCCAAACATTCTGGATCACTTGGCCCTCGCGCCCCGTCGATGTTTCCGATGACAAGGTCATACAGGGGGGTCGTCATGCATAACGCAGTAACCTTCCCGCTGAAGTACGGGGTTTCAACCTCAATTTCTGCTTCGGGAAGCATCCGGACCGTACGGTCAATTAGGCAAACCGGTTTCGTTCTGCCTGTCAACTCTCTTTCCCGTACCAAATTTCTCCTCACGATAACCGTGGAGCTACCGGTGTCTCTTAGAACCGTAATCTTCTTGCCTGCAATCTTTCCAGGAAGCGTTGGCATTCCCTTCGTAACACCGGTTGGCTGTTTTGACATTACAGCCCCCACAATAGGAATTTTCTCCCCATTCTTCAACTCTACGAATCCATCAGTGACGGCATTATTATCAGATTTCGGTGCTGCTTGCACACAGGATACCTGGTGAGTTTGACTCACTCCGTTCCGACATGCATCTGCTTTGTGCCCAGTCTGACAATACTTGAAACATTTTACAACCGTAGGGCTCGTAAAGATCGTTCGACAGTTTTTCGCGCGATGACCCACTCGGTTGCACAGAAAACATCGCGGGATGCTCTCTGGTGCACGCTTCTTTTCTTCGGGAGCCAATTTCTTCGAATCGTCGGGACACTCCTTCTTGACTTTGGCCAAATTAGTGCCACCTTGCGCTTCCAAGAATTGATCAGCCAATTCAAGCATTCCTTCAAGTGACTCAGCCTTCCTCTCTTTCAAATACAGCGACAGGCTTGGGTGGCAACTAGTAAGAAATTGTTCTCTAATTAGGAGCTCTCTAAGCTCATCGTACTCCTGTGCTGTCCCTGAAAGTTCAATCCATCTGTCGAAATAATGACAAAGTCGGGCGGCATACTGCGTAGCCGTCTCCCCATCAGCTGGCTTTCCTGTCCTAAATCTGTCCCGGAATCCTTCCACGGTAAATCTAAATCGCTTCAGCAAAGCAGCTTTCACCTTTGCATAGTTGGCTGCATCGGTCGGCGTCAGCCTACCGTACACACTGAGCGCTTCACCACTCAAGCAAGTACTCAAAGCAGTTGCCCATTGATGTTCCGGCCAATTCTGGCTCTTCGCAATCGTCTCAAATCGGTGAAGGTACGCGTCAAGGTCGTCCTTCCTTTCATCAAACGCTACGAGCAGCTTGCTTGGGTTCAAGCGGAAGCCGTGATCTTCCCGTTCGCTGCTTTCAACTCTAGCTTGGACGGGAGTTTCGCTTCGCTGTTGCAAACGGAGCCGCTCGAGTTCCATCTCGTGCTGCCGCTGCCGCTCCCTTTCAGCCATCTCCGCTTCTCTCTCTTCTCTCGCCTTTTCGGCTGCCAACTTTTCTCTCTCCAGCTCCAACTTCAATTGCTGCTCTCTTTCTTCCTTCAGCTGTCGCTCTTTTGCCTCTCTTTCTCCTTTCAGCTGTCGCTCCTTTGCTTCTCTTTCTTCATTCAGCTGTCGCTCCTTTGCTTCTCTTTCTTCTTTCAGCTGTCGCTCCTTTGCTTCTCTTTCTTCTCTCGCCCTTTCAGCGGCCAGCCTTGCTCTCTCCAACTCAGCTGCCTTTTCTTCCTTGGCCCTCTCTGCCGCCAACCTCTCTCTCTCCACCTCAGCTTCTTTTTCCGCTTTGGCTCTTTCGACCGCCAACCTCTCTTTTTCCAGCTCGGCTGCTTTTTCTTCTTTGGCTCTCTCTTTTTCTTCTTTTTCCTTCTGGGTGACCCACTTCCGTAGTTCGGCGCCAGAAAGACCCATCTTTTCACCAAGAGCAACTAACTTTTCGAGATCCATTGTGTCTCGCAACTCGCAAATAAAACCTTGCCGCGTGCAAAAAGTATCTGCCTAAATCAGTCTATCGGAACACTCCACTGCACTCGTCAACGAGAACACTGAACAACACACAAAATCGTTCCGATAGCACTATCAACACTCGAGGCTCTTTCTCACTACTTTGGACACACTGTGCACCAAAAGGTCCTGTTTCGCGGACGCCAGATTAATTGTCTCACCTGTTCCGTTAATTAGGGAGGCAATCGCCGGGCTAATTCCAAGAGCCGAAGTCTCGGCCCCCCGAACCGCACCACGAAAGCGTGGACAATTTAGAAGTGGTCCTTTTTGGTGCGCCAGCGGACGCCGGCTGTGGCCCAAAGAACAAGTCAGAGCCGAGAGTTGATAATCAAAACAAATATTATATTCTCAAAAATGGCAGATCGAAAACAATACACGAGAATGCACACTCCACAATAGTTACATACAATACGTCACCAATCAATCAACACACTACACAGTGCAATTAGCCACACTCGAACAACGGACACAGACAACAATATGCACTACAATGCAGTCGCATGCATTGAACAACCAAGACACTCAAAGACTAAAGAGATAGAAAACCTATTCAGTCCAAAGTTCTTGGAACCAAAGTCTAGATGATACTCTTCCGAGAATCACTCACTCAAAGTCCAGCGTTGTTGTCGTTCCGCAGCCCTCGATGTTTCTCTTCCAGGAAACCTCCCGTCTTCAATTGGCCACTCTTCAAACTTCAACTTCTTCACCGGAAATCCGTCGGCTTCACACACGCAGCTGTTGCCCGCGTCTTCGCTCGATAGCGGTAAACCCACGCTCTTGCCTGTAGCTCGAGCCGTCCCTACGGACCAAAAAAACTTCGCCGACTACACGGCGGAATCTCTACGCACTCTGGCGCTCACTTCCGTCTCCTCCTGTTCTGTCACTACGGGCAGAACCTTCGCCGACTACACGGCGGAATTCCTACGCGCTCCGGCACTAACTTTCCGTCTGCTCCTGCTTTCTCGTCTCGGCCGCTCGATTAAATACCTTCCGCGCCACCTTCCAGAAATTTCTCGTCATTTCGTCGGCGCGATACGCAGCGAAGGCTGGGGAGAGGCACGAGACGGTTCGACTGCCCTCTCCGGAGGATGATTCACTCGGTCTGACCCCGCCTCCTTCGTTCTAGAAAACTCGCGGCCTTGCTGGGCCGCCGATGTGGGGTGAGGAGGATCGTCTGCGAAGCCGTGCTTCTGCGGGGAGAGCGCGCGCCCGGGAGCCTTGGATGTTTGCTTTCTTTTTCTTTTCACCTCGCGGCGTTTCTGCCGCCCGTTGTCGCAAGGATTTGGCGGCGCGCTTTTTTTTTAGCGCTCGTTCTGTGACACCCGCGTTAACCACGTATGGGTGTGTATTTCTCGGCCCGGAACAGAACAGACCTGGTGGGGAGCGATTAATGTTGCAAGAAATGGACTGATTCGGCGCACCAAAATGTTAGCCAAGAGCTTGTAATCTACATTGAGCAGGGTAATAGGGCGCCAATCTTCTGGTCCTGTGGACATTGGGTCTTTCTTGGGAACTAGTGTTATACGGCCTTTGTGGAAAGAAGTTGGAAGTGTAATATCTTGGAAACACTTGCGAATGACGCGTGACATAGTTGGACTGATAATAGGCCAGAACTGTACATAAAACTTTGCAGGGAGTCCGTCAGGCCCTGGGGCCGATCCCTTTTTAATTGCGTCTAATGCGCCTTTGATTTCGTCATCGGATGGCGGTGATAGGAGGACGTCATTTGACATGTTGGAATCATGAGGTAAATCTGTTAGCAGAGGATGCGAAGAAACGGATCCTGGGTAACAGACATTAGCACCAGATTTAGCCATTGACTCAAAGTGTTAAGTGAATTCCTGAAAGTCGCGCGTACCCGCAGCAGCTGGGGTGATAGAGTTCAGCGAGTGGGCAGGCGAGCCTGGCGGACAAAGCAGAGCTCTGCGTGCATACCTTAGCACCTCAGGGAGCGCACAGGGTGCACGTCTACAGCGCCAAGCTGCAGCCGAGAGTGAAGAAGCGCGCATAATACGCTGGTACCGTTCAACGAGCTCCTCTTGCCATGCCCGCATTACAGTGGAAGGACTGGGATCTCGATTGGCAATGCGTATCTTCTGAATTAACAATGACGCAACTTTCGACATACGGTTGCAAAGTCCTCTGCCCGACGCACTGCAATGATGCCGTCACTGTTCTTTGAGGCGATCCCAATCAGCTACATCGGCCCCAATGAGCGATGCGCGTAACGCTCGGGATAATTTCTCCGTAGCCTGAGAGTCCTGAAGGACGCGGCAATCGAGACGCCATGGTCTGTGAGCCGTTGGCGTCCCCGCTGGCAGGCGGAGAGAGAACATAACCGGCCGATGGTCGCTAATGTATACTGGTGTCGGTGGCAATGACATTACCCCGGTGTCGTGAACGTAGGTAATAAGACTGGGGGATGCATACACGCGATCAATTCGGCTGCTCGACGCTGCTCTACGCCAAGTATAGGCATAATTACTGCCATGCACACTTTGATGAATGTCACTCAATGCCAATTGCTGCACTATACGTTCGAGTTCTCTGGCATTCCAGTTTGACCGGCCGCGACCCAAACCTCGAACGTCTGCGTGTGAGTCTAAGACACAATTGAAATCCCCTAAAAGTACCACATGTTGGGAATTTAAAAGAAACGCATCAAGAGGTTGGAAGAACGCGTTTGAGTTCACGCGTGCCGCTGGGGCATACACGGCAACAAATCTTATTCTTAACTAGAAAAAGATGCAGTCGAACACCAGCACGCGTCCGAAGGCATCGAAGGAAATATGATGGTCACGTAAAAGACCTCGGTTAAAAATAACGACTCCGACGCCAATCGAATGCGTGCTGGCGTACGAAAAGAAACAATCAATATTGAACACGCGCTTGAAAGCGAGTACATCAGAAAGCTTGAAAAAATTCGTTTCTTGCACGAACAGCAAATCACAGTGCACTGAACGTGCAAAAGCCAATACCTCAGCCTGTTTTTGTGGATTTCGGAAACCTTGAACGTTAAAAGTAATAACTTTTAGAGTAAGCGCCATGGGAAAAATGAAAACATAGTATAGGATCACGAAAATGCAGGGGTACCTTTATCAGGTGCGGTAGCCAATGCGCCGCAAGTGGCTGAGTCATTTTTTTTCGGCCAGGCGATCCACCGGAGGCTCGGGGCTTCCGGGATCACGTCGAAGTCCGCAGGGGACTTCTGTCTCTGGTAGGGGGTTCTAAGTCACGAGTAGTTATCCGGTGGCGTTTGGTGTCCAGGTTTTTGAGCGAGGATGGTACAAAGACGTCTCCACTATCCTGGCTTATGTCACTGGGGCTGGTGTCTTCGTCAATTTGTAGGGGCGCATCACTCGCGGTGCTGTTGGAGTCCTCGTAGACGCAGGCGTCGTCGTCTTGAGATGTAGACTTCTCGATGACACCTGAACTTGTTGTCGACAGAGCAGCAACGCGAGGAGCCTCAGATGCAATATTCCCATCCGAGACGCCGTCCTCACGAGGCGCTTCGTCTGACGAGGGCTTGGCATGCGATTCCTCAGAAATGGCCACGGGACGCGGGGAACTTAAGTTTTCAGTACCTGGAGGGATTACCAGGCCCGGAATCGTCGGAAACGCAGTGGGCGTCTGGTGCAGCGTCGCGATTGGCACACCTTGGTCGTGGTCGGTTACTACGGCTCGCGTTGACGAATCGTCGCACTTGTTCTTAGATGGCGTTCCTGGTTGAAGTGGGGGGAAATCCTTGGATGCCGCCTCGGAATACGATGGCCTGATTGTGCAGGCCACGGTGGCATGCGGGTCCCCACAACGGCGACACGGCAGCGAGCAGCCTTTCCCGTCGTGGCCATAAACGCCGCACCTTCCACAAAACGGAGCTGTGCAGTTCATGTGGAAGTGCCCACTGTCTCCACATCGACGACACACTCGCTGGATGCCTTTATAGTCACAGGTTACTCGATGGCCCGCGACCTTGAGGTAGTTGGGCACCGGTGACGAAGCCTTCATTTCTATGCGGACGTATCCCGTCCCAGTGGTCACGGTTGGGCGCGATCCCATGAGTCCGCTGGTGATGTGCAGCACCTTCCCGTAGGGAGAGAGTGCTTGTGCGAGGACTTCGCTGGGTACGCGGCACGGCAGGAACAGGACGGTCACTTGGGTCACTTGGGGTCCCAGGGGTACGATGGCGACGCGCTCTCCTCGGATGATGAGGTGCGACGCGTCTACGATTTGGGCCAGTGCGGCCTCACTGCTGACGGTAACTTGGTAGTTCCGGCCTCCAAAGTGCTGAACGCAGTATACTTCTTCGATTCCTACTATTGAAGACGTCGCGTCAACGACGTCTTCGGGACTAGTCCCCTCGGGGACGACTACGTCGAAGGCTAGCGCCTTCTTGTGTGCGTTGTTGAACAATAAAAAAAATTCCAGCGTGTGCGTTAGCTAAAAGCCAAATGCTCTTGTCTCTCATTCCCCATTAGCAGCTATTGACCTGTAGATTGAGCACTATCTGACAAGTAAGGGTTGCTACGTTATTCTCGCTCGGTGTAACCTCCTTAGTGTTAGAAAGGTTTAGCGAACGTTGAGCCTCAGTGCCATGAATACAATGAACGAGTATATAACATGAACTCGAGGTGGTTAAAGGTGGGAAGTAGATATGAAGCGCAAGCCGTAAGAAAGTAAAAGCCGAATCCTCCTGTTTCTCATTTCCCATTAGCAGCCATTGGTGTATACATTGAGCACTATCTGAAAGGAAAAGGTTGTTACGTTATACTCGCTAGGCGTAACCTCCTTGGTTTTAGAAAGGTTTAACGAGCGTTGGGCCGCAGTGCCATGAATACAGTGAACTAGTATATACCATGAACTCGAGGTGGTTAAAGGTGGGAAGTGTACCCGAAGGGCAAGCCGTAAGAAAGTGAGCGTGTGCCACCTCTCGTTTAGTCCTTCGAATGTCCGCTGGATGGCGGTATTTCTATATGAGGAATATATGATGAAAAAATGCAAGATGGTGGTACTTGGAGTGTTGAATAGATGGACGAACGGACACACAGACAGATGCATGGATGGACCCAATAATGGATGCAGGGGCGGATGCATGGACGAACGCAGGGACGGACGCACGAACAGACGCACGCACAGACGGGCGGATGGACGCATGTACGGTGACACAGACGGACGGAAGCAAGAACGAATGGACGAACGAATGCTTCGCCCCACTCTCCATCATTCACTCCGTGGATATGCTGCCATTTTTTTAGAGGTGAAGCTCTTTGGGTCCAACCTTTAGAGGTTTGACCCAAATAGGATGAACCGAAAGACGGTGTCAAAAGAAAATGGGATAACTTCTTGAGCTGCAAAAGGGAAGAGTCCGATTTCATCAGTAAAAACATTAGAAGTGGGGCCAAATGGAAGGCGGAAGCAAACAGAAAAGATAGAAAGGCAGCTGCAAAGCTTTGGAACCACCTCAATTCTCTGAGTAATAAGCCAAGCATGAAATAAAGGTTTATAACTGCAGTTCAAGGGGTCAGACAAGAAGCTGATGAGGCAATGGAATATTTAAAAACAATCATGACAGAAAAATTTAAACACCAAGAAAGTGCTGCATGCAGCGCACCAGATGAAGATGAACCAATCAGCTCAGTGGCTCCACTGGGACAACGAGAGTAGGGAAGGACAGAGAAAAGAGTTCCTAATAGCACAGCAACAGGCCCTGACGGCATCCCAATCGTGCTGATAAAGAAACTAGGACCAAACTCTAAGCAAACATTAAGAGAGGCAGCAAGCAAAGCAATAATGTATGGTGAAGCTCCCAATGGCTGGAAACTAAGCAGAATGAAGATGATCTATAAGCGAAAGGGGGAGAAAGCCGATACGAACAACTACTGTCCTATAACAGTGACATCAGTAGTTTAGAAGCTGGGGATGCAGACAGTAAAGAAGATACTACAGAAATGAATAGAGAATGAGGGGGTGCTGGGAAAACTACAAATTGGGTTTCGTAAACAAGGAGGTTAGAGGACAATCTGTTTTCTTTGATGCAGTGCATTGAAACAGCGGGAAGAGAACACAGGCTCCTGTGGCTGGTATTTCTATATATTAGGGGAGCTTACGATAACGTGATTTAAGAAGACTTGTGGGGAATACTGGTCACATTAGATGTGCAAGATGGAATAACTAATCTTTTGAATGATATCTGTAAAAGTAACAAGGTAGTTGTCAAATGAGAAGAACGGGCATCCGAACCTATAAAAATACAACGCGGGTTTCGACAGGGATGTCACTTGTCAGCTTCGTTATTTATGCTGTATCTCCCGGAACTAGAAGCCCAACTAGAGGGGAGTCGACTCGGAGTCAGCCTCTCTTTTGCCAAGCAAGGAAAACACATTGAACAGTCATTACCAGCATTAATGTATGCAGATGATATAGTATTATTAGCTGACAACAAGGAAGATCTGCAGGAATCGATAGACATCTGTGTTAATGACAGAGATAGGGTAAATTTGAAGTTCAACAGGGAAAAATTGACAATCATAATTTCTAATGATTACGAAGGCAGTGAGCATAAGATACAGGAAGTCACAATAGTAGTAGTAGATAAATACAAATACTTGGGCGTATGGGTAAACAACGGGGCTCAGTATCTAAGGAAGCACGAAAGAAACGTACTGACTAGGGCACCAGGAATGCAACTGTAATGAAAAATAGTGCAATGAGGAACTACAATAGGTATGACGTTGTGGGAGGGATTAGGAAAGGTGTCATGGTCCTGGGCTTGGCGTTCTTCAATACGGTTTTGTGCATGAAATCAGAAGTTCAAGCAAGATTGGAAATTAAACAACATGGCATAGGTAGACTTTGTTTGGAAACACACAGGAATACCCCACATTAGGGGGTACAGGGTGACACGGGATGGGCATCTTTTGAGTGCAGGGAAGCTAGCAGCAAGATAGAATTTGAGGAGCGACTGAGAAAAATGGAAAGGAGCGTGGGCTAGGAAAGTTTTCAGTTACTTGTACATAAAGAATGTCAATACTGAATGGAGGAAACGAACTCAAAAATTGTCAAGCAAGTATTCAAACAACAGCAGAATACCAAACCAAAAGGAAACATTGGTTAAGGAGAAGGAGAAGGAAACAGAGAGGGACATGCGCAAAACTGGAATGCTTACGAAATCGTAGCTGGAGACGTGCCGAAATTTTAGGCAGGAAATTGCAAGGGAAAAGATCTATGATATTTCTCAGGATAGTTCTCTGCTCTTCGAGGCTAGAACGGGAGTATTGCGGACCAAGACGTACCGAGCAAAATACAAAGGCACAGACACGGTATGTAGTGCGTGTGGAGAGGAGGCGGAAACGACTGAACATTTGGTAATGTTTTGTAAAGGACTCCACCTTATAGTCGAAGATAATGGCGCCGAATTTCCCAAAGCATTGGGGTTTAGGGACAGTGACGGCAAAATATACATTAAACGGGTAGAAATAACCAGGAGGAGGCTAACTGATTGGTGGCTATAATCGAGGTGTGAGTGAAATTGAACCCTTAAACGCTTAGTGATACTGCCTAACTTTATCGCTTGGTAGCGTGAGCCACCAACCGATCTAAAGGGCACAGCCGGATCCATTCATTTATTCATCCTTCGAAAATAGCATAACAAGATGGCAATAGTGGTTTTTTCATAATATTCACGGAGTAAATGATGATGAGTGCGGCGAAGCGTTCATGCAGATCTGTTGTTATGAGCGTGGTCATGAAGCTCTAGTAGTTACTGTGTACTTTAGACTATTTGCCATGTGTTCTATTCACACCCATATGGTGATTGCGTAATAAATAATTTCCTTGTTTTGAAACGCGTGGCATTGTGTTAACGTTATCGTAGAAGAGAGGCGTTGTCAAGAATCACATCAACTTTCCACGGATGTCTGCACCTGATTAGCCAAATGTGTCGAATGAATGCTTTTTCTCGTAATTTTTTGTTGTCGTAGTGATCAATAAATCTAGTGCAATGACAGGAACCCTACGAGATTCCTCAGTTAGTATGGCGCAGTCGGCAGCCGTAGCATTGGCCATACGAGTTGATGAATACAAGCCCCAAGACGCTCTAGTTATCTTGGACTCGAAGGCAGCATGCCGTATATACCTTACCATAGTTCTATCAGAAATCATAGATAAATCATTAGTAACACACTTTGAACAATATCACGTGGTCATTTGGTGTCCAGTGCACGCAGGGCTAGAGGGTATGTGAGAGGGCGGCCGGTATAGCTCGTGAAATTAGTATCCGAGTCCCAAAGAACCTCCAGTTGGTCCGCGCGACATCCTGGAGACAGGAACGAAAGAAATGCAAACATTTAGCCCACCACTCCCTAAACCTTATATCGGGCGAGCTAGGAACTGGCGACGGTTACAAACACACACACACTCCAATCTACTGTTTCTGAACAAAATTCACTTAATGCAGTCCCCAGACGCATGTCCGTGGTTTTGGGAGCGGCCATAACTTACCACATAACGTGAAAATATAGACTCAGGCCACCCGAAATAGTTCGCTCTTATTAGGTAGGAACCCAATTTAGAGGCAGTGGAAGGTCTGGCTTGCGAGTAAGGAAAGAGAGAGCCAACTTTCTCTACTCTATCAGGCCCTGCGAGCCGCAAAATTCAGTGGGGCCCTGGAGTAAGGGACCCACCCACTTTCGCCCTAAAACACTCTAGTACAATAAAAACTCTACTACTACTACCTTTTTTGTTTAAAACGTAAAAAGAGACCTTCGACCGATACTCTATGATGAGTACCACCATGAATATTTAGCATCTTAAGAACTTTTCATTTCAGTGCTTGATGTTTGTGCAAGCATTCTTTGTGAAGAATGCTTGCTACTACTGTCGCAATCACGAAACCGTCTATACAGCCAAGGCAGCTACATGTAACTCTTTCGTAGTGGAGTAGAAGTTACCCGTAACAGTTTACATTTGATGCCCCGCTGCGGTGGTCTAGTGGCTAAGGTACTCGGCTGCTGACCCGCAGGTCGCGGGTTCAAATCCCGGCTGCGGCGGCTGCATTTCCGATGGAGGCGGAAATGTTGAGGCCCGTGTGCTCAGATTTGGCTGCACGTTAAAGAACCCCAGGTGGTCAAAATTTCCGGAGCCCTCCACTACGGCGTCTCTCATAATCATATGGTGGTTTTGGGACGTTAAACCCCACAAATCAATCAATCATCATCAACAGTTTACATTTTTTATAAACAGATATAGATCCTTTTCTCGAAGTTGTTTCTTTGCATGTTTGCACAAGCCACATACCTTCGTCAATCGTTGCCGTCACGTAATACCAAATTTGAAGCTAGCGAAACGGACGCGAGCGCATCATCAGTGTGGCGTGCAGTAATGTTGTTACATGACACGCATGTCGTGATTATCAAGTTTGGTTGAGTCATTTACCTATGCCGTCCATTCGCGTCACGTAATACCGAGTTTGGTATATGTGACGCTAGCGAAACGGCCCCGAACGCATCATAAGTGTGGTATGTAGTCATGCTGTTACATGACACGTACGCATGTCATGATTTTCATGTTAGGGTCTGTCGCTTGTGTTCGACATGGAATCATGGCATACCATACTAGTCTTGCAACATGACATGTGATCGAAACCACCGTAAGAGCTGCAGGACCATGAAATGTAAATCATGACAGTCGTTCCATACATGTCATGATTTTAATGTTTTAATTTGTCAAATATGCTCGCCATATAGTCATTTTATACCTCATGAAGTTTGGAATCGATACCATTATCCAAACAGCCAGGAGAACTAAAAGTCGTAGGCGAATAGGTAGATAGATAGATAGATAGATAGATAGATAGATAGATAGATAGATAGATAGATAGATAGATAGACAGATAGATAGATAGATAGATAGATACGCTCAAAGTCGCCGAAGTTCATTTAAAATTTACGGGAGGTGCATTGTTTGCCCGGCGCATGCTTTTATGTGGCTTATTTACGACAGAAGATGTCGCTCTTGCTGAACCGAGCACGACGCTTCGTCGTTCTGGATAGGAGTGTTGACGCTTGTACGTCTTTGCGCAGGCCGGCACATAATCGTAGTGGTGCATTTTTTCCAGTGATGAAGCTGACGTACCTTACGAACAAAAATGTACTTGAGAGCAAATACCAGAGAGGCAATGCCAACACTTTACATCAGCCGGTCGCTTACCTTCGCGCTAGTTCGTTGCCGTAGAGCCGCTCGCGTTGTATTGAAGCCGTCTGGACCGTGTGCAAGACAGCACCGAAACAAGTTGAGGCTCGTCGTTGAAAACTGCTGGACTCCAGAAATTCGAACCGTTGCACACATGAAGTGAGGACAGGGTTAAGAATAATCTACACTTCAGGCGAATGGCTGCGAGAAGGAACTCACCGGATGAAGTATATATCAACGACACGACACGCAGCAGACAATCTGCAGACGGAATCAGTGGTACGACGAAGCACCAAGACAGATAAAGCCTTATCTCACGTTACCATAGCAACCAGCACGGCGCTAAAAATACTGCATCGACAACAGGCACTCACT
This sequence comes from Rhipicephalus microplus, assembly GCF_043290135.1. NCBI lineage: Eukaryota > Metazoa > Arthropoda > Arachnida > Ixodida > Ixodidae > Rhipicephalus > Rhipicephalus microplus. The sequence continues at coordinate 168,179,217 of NC_134705.1, read as the reverse complement.
TGTCGGTCTCGGCAACAGCTCGGTTGCGCATGACGTAGGCGATTTCGCCTGTCCTCCAGTAATCTACTATCGCCGCGTGGCCCAATCGTTTCGGATTCGCAATGAAGCACCACTGGTTATCATAGCAGCTGTAGATAAAACCATTCCTGCTTTGAAAGTTTTATATGACTGGCAATAGATCTCTACTACATAACTTCGGACTGACGCGCGTACGGGGATGCTACTCTTCATCGTACCTTGAAAGCCAGCCAATATGTGCCGCCATGAAAAGAGCATCTTGCACCGTGGGCTGAAGGAAGTGTGATGCATTTAGTCGACACCACTTGTTAATAGCGTGACTACCAAGGTCGGCACCACCAAGTGAGTAGGTTCAGCTCTCAATTACGTCCTGAAACAGAATGAAAGGAAAAAGCATCTCGGAGCCAGCGCCAACATGAAACGGTGGAAAGAAAAAAATGCCGGTCTTTACGTTGAGGTGAACTTTAAGTAACCATGCCACAGTACCAAAAATGGTCCTCATTTCAGGAGAAGCTACAAGAGGCAAAATAAAGTGCAGCCTAACAAAATGGCAGGTAGCAAGGTCCCCTTAAATACGAGTGTTACTTTGCCGTGTTGTTGTGAAATGCTCGTTGTTCGCGTTTACTTATCATCTCATCTGTGAAGCATGGCATTCTTTTGATATAGCTGCCTTGCATTGAAGTCACTGACGCTGCCATGCTGGTGCCCCCCGTGGTACACGCAAAGTTTTTTGACGTTACATGTTGATGTTATCATTACTTCACTTGCAATTTTTGTTATTGCATCATAGATGCCAACAGAGTTGCGGTCGCTTCGTTATTTTAATGAAGCAGGTCAAGCGTGATTGGATTAGGCTGCCTCTATATCATCAAGGTTGCCTTTTTGTTTAACCAGAACGTTGTGAAGCTGCAGCCACGACGTTGCATGAAAGCTATATTAGGTTAACACTAATTAGCTTGAACTAAAAGTGCGAGAACGACCAAGACAGCAAAACTGCTCCGAAGATCCAAATGTTATGGTGAAACAGTGTCTCCTCACATGTGCTAGGTGTGATGGACGATAATAATTCGTAAGAACAGACTATTACGGTAGAGCGGTTATAGTCGAAGTCTGCCGTAGCTCGCAGAAAGAAATTGATCATCGTGATAAACCATCAGCACATGGTACAGATCTGGTTAGGAATAGAAGCTGCAACGAGCAGCCCCTAATCAGCGTTCGGCCACAGAGATATTAATATAAAAGAACGGGGAGGTGAGTAGCAAGAACGCCCTATTCCTGTTGCACTTACGTGTTATAAAAGCTTGCAGAAGAGCTCTTTGGTCGAGGTTTGCATATACAGGCACAGAGAGAAAGAAATGCAAAGCGATTGATTTAGAAAAAAATAAATAACTACATGAAGCATATTTATGCATAATATACAGCATGGCAAAGGCTGTGATAGAGTACGGTGAGAGGATAAAAGCCTAACCAATTGAAGATATAGGTGCCCACCAACGCTAGAAAAAAAAACACAGCATAACGGAGTGAATGATGATGAGTGGGGCGAAGCGTCCGTCAGCCTGTCCATGCTTCCGTCCGTCCATGCGTCCATCTGTGCGTACATCCACGCGTCCGTCCATCTGTCCGTTCGTCCGTGCTTCTATCGCCATCTCGCATCCCCTGTGGCACATACCCGCTCCACGCGTCCATTTATCCATCCGTCCGTCTTCTAGTCTGTCTGTCCGTCCGTCCATGCGTCCATTTAGTGAACTCTCCTAGTACCACCATCTTCCGCCTTGCATTCCCTGTGGCTCATACCAGCTCTAGAGTGGGTATGTGCCATCAGTGGCTACGTACGACAACAGAGCCTAAACAGACCCACGCCTTAAGGAGATTCGGGCTAATAATCTAGCAATACGTAACTGATCACGTAACATGTTTCCGCAAAAAGAAGAAACAAAGTGACGTGTGTGAAGTGTCGTGTAACAGAAAAAAACCCGGCGTTGGCCAAGCCCAGACATAGTTCGTTCTGTAAGCGAAAATTTAATACATCTTGCGAAATCTTAGCTATACTAGGCAAAAGCTAGCTCAATTTGTAGTGTCGCCATAGTTCCCAGGCTGGCCTATTGCCAACTTCACACATTTTTGTCATAGTTTCTTTAAACCATGTCATGCAGATGTCATTACAATTTCGCAACTTTTAATGCAACGTGGTTGTTAGAGCGAGATGAATTGATTTACATGTTGTGCTCTCTTCCCTTCATTTATCTTTCTTTTTGTCGAAGTCTGATTTCTTTCGAAGAGTGAAGATAGCTGTGAAGCTTCGTGCTGTCATTCTAATTGAGAGCAGTTCTCATATCCTCAGGCAGCACACGAACGCGAAAAAATACGAAAGGGAAAGTGCCACACTGTTTTTTTTTACGATGTGTTACACTCCAAGATTTTATGGTGTCTAGGATGAGAACGCTTTATTGCTAGTGTTTGGGACCATTCGAAATAGTTTACATCATACAGAAAATGTGCGCTGGTTTTAGTCAACTTTATCACCTCATGACGCGACTAACATCGTATGGGTGGTGCTCGAAATATTCTCTGAAACATCATGAAAGAGTTGCCTGTGCTCTTCATTTGGCACTTCGGACTCTGAAAAGGTACATCAGTTGACATCTCGAGATATAACAAGGGCTCACGTGTGGCTACAAAAGGCGAATTGAAGGGACGTTGTTGCACTACTCTGGACAGCTAATCCAGTCTTCCCGCGGCCTTACAGCTCACCCCTAACGAACAAAACAGGCTCGCTGTCCTTCCGGTAGGCCTATTTGGTGAATTCGTGCTGCGTACCAACGTACTACTCATGAAGACGTGCTGCATGCCTCGTGACCCATGTTGGGGCTACGGCGTCGTATCACCGCTAGTTTAAAGCCATTTCCTCCCAGATACATGGTGTTTTGCCTATTGTACTACTTAGCTATGCACCTGGTACTTACTTGTAGGTTATCACTGTTCCATATTTTTTGTATATGCTCGCTCATTTCATGTTTTTGTTATATATGCTCACCAGTGAAGCCATATGGGTTATTAACAGTTAAGGTGGAAAGTTAGGCTTTTTGGCATCGGGCATAGTACGACGCGAATAATAGCATAAAAGGAGAAGTGGAGGAAAAGAAGAAATATGAGACGACAAACACAATGCCTCGTCTTTTTGTCTCCGTATCCGCAGGTAATGATGCCTATTATGCAATACTGCTATGTCTTTAATTGATTTATATGTGGGTTTAACGTCCCAAAACTATTATATATGTTTATGAGAGACGCTGTAGTGGAGGGCTCCGGAAATTTCGACCATCTGGGGTTCTTTGTTATGCACACATACCTGAGCACACAGGCCTGCAGCATTTCTGCCTCCATCGAAAATGCAGCCGCCGCACCCGGTATTCAATTCCGCAACTTGCGGGTCAGCAGCCGAGTACTTTAGTTACTAGACCACCGCGGAGGGACTACTGCTATGTCTTTAATCAATAGTAGTAGCTTGTAGCTGTCTGGTTAATCCAAAGTTTCATAATTTCGGTATTTGAACTATACTCTGCCACCTTCGGCGGTTTTCGCAGCTCCCAACTTCCCATCCTGTTGCTCTCATCGGGCAATTTTCAAACCTTGAAGCTTTATTTCAGCACTTTATCATTCAGCATGCTGAGGGTCGGGTCAAAAAGCATCTCTGCGTACTTGTCTATATCGTGACCCTGCACGAAATGTACGGAATAGGCAAACGCACAGCTTGAAAAAAATATGCATGGAGTTTAAAGCAATATGGACATACTGCTAATTCAGCAAATCACGGTTCGAGAAAAAAACACAGGTGACCAATATCCTATTTGTCAATCCTTGAAATCAATATGTATAAAGAATAAAGTGTTTCCCAAAGCCAACGGGTAGTATCTTGTTGGGGAGTAGGTGACAGGGAATACGCTTTGTAGAATTTATTGTCATAACGTTACCAAGAACGCTTGAGGAAACTTTGGTGTTATATTTATTGTGGCAAAACGCGCTTTGATGTTACAGTCGATACCCTGTTTTCTATGGTGTTTTTTTTCTGAAAGGTGTTCAACACAGGCCGGCGCGAAAGCAAATACACTGAACGTGAGTACAGCTTGGCAAGAGTGATCTGAGAAAACTACCTAATTCATATACCTACATGATGCCGGTCAATCAGCGCCAAGCAAGTATGTTCGAAAAGTTGCTAACTACTGTTTACAATTTTTGTCAGGAGAACTACTGTCACCAAATATTGACCGTTTAACAGCGGCTGGAGGGCTACCGACGAGCTGGGCTATTGTCTAGCAACCCCCGCAGCTGGCAGCGCCACTGGCCCCGTCGTCTTGCATGACGTCAGAGGACGAGCCAGAGAACAGTACTGCAGCCTTAGAGGAGGAGTCGGCCTTGCATCGTATACCTAGCTAAGCTTTAGAGCAGATTTCACCTGTCAACTATTGCGTGACACCACGTGTCGTGCCAACTGACACCGTTCTCGCATCACCATAGTTCACTAGATCTTCGTCTGAACAGCAGTAAATCGTCATCACCTGTTCTGGCTTACAATCATATATCGTCTTTGGATGTGTGCTTCATCTTCAAATCTATGGCGTTTGTTCGCTCTGAGTTACGGCCAAATAAACTTTTTTTACAACGGAGTCGTAATAATATATACCTTACTAATAAATAAATTCATATGTGGATATATACATAAGCAGAAAGTGCCATCATTTCGCTTAGAAATTTTTTTGCGTTTATACCCACACGACCAAATGAAGATTAGATAAATTCAAAGCTGGAGCAACTTCACATTGATGGGGCTAAGCGAAAAAGCACAGCGGAGCTAGGTGCGTTCTTTGTACACCATTGGAGGCCACCCTATAGACATAGCTATATATATATATATATATATATATATATATATATATATATATATATATATATATATATATATATATATATATATATATATATATATATATATATATATATATATACGAGAATAGAAAGGGGTCTTTATTCCTGGAAAAGCCATTTTGTACATCATTACCTTGTTTTCTCGAGATCATCCACTCTCTTTCTTCTTGTTACCCTATTTGGTTTTGTTTTTACTTTATTTCTCCATATATTATTCTCATTGACCCATCTGTGGCAGCACAATCACATGGTTCGCATAATTGCTTGTATGAACTAAAAGTTATTGTAAACCACTTGGTTACAACACTCGCATTGAGACAGTGAGTATGCTGATTCATATCCTGATTTGCAAAATGAATAATTTTATTCCTTCATATCTTCTTCTCCTCCTCACTACTTTCTGTTTTCATTGTCTGCTCCTAATTTTTTTTCCTCTTGTATATGTCGCAGTGCAGAATTTTCGGTCAACACTCGCCTCTCCCTCTCCTCCTTCCCCACTATTTGCTTCAACCCGTCTCCTTTTACTAGACACTACTCTATACCACCCCACCGCAACACCCTCTTTACTGACCACGCTGTCTCAATCTCCTTCGCTCTGCTCTCTCCCTCTCCAGTCTGTGCTTTATCTTGCACCTGCTGTGCTAGAAGAAGGGCTAGAAGAAGAACCGACAATATCTAGAAGACTCTGTCTCTGCGCTGGCGATAAATCTGTGCTCACGTCGACAGGCAGTGGTGTTGAAGCGACCGGCGTCCCTGCCTGCTGTACTGCGAAGCACTCGCGGAATTCTACAATTTCTTCAAAGTATGCAACTGTGGTACCCTCTGTAAGGTGTTGATGCTCGTTGCTGAAGTTTGTCAACAGGACCTCTGCTTGCCCAGACACTACACTGACGAGACTTCTGGCAGTAGCGATTCCTCGAGAGAGTAAAAGCGTCGATATTTGTTCCGCGACACCTTCTCCAGTATGCTGCGTATTACACGTGACAGAGATGAGGCGGCATGACAACGGTGGCATGGTCACGTCGTCAATCACGCGCATGGCCTTGCGCTGCAGCGCTGCGCTATGGTCCGCTGAGAAGGTCACTACACCATCCGGTATATTCATAATGGCACCGTACTTCCGCTAGAAATCCATACCCAAGATGGCCTCTTTACAACACTCAGAAAGAATAACAAAGGTTGCCACGAATGCTGAATCCCCGATCTGATTCGTGCGGTGCACTTTCTGGTAGGCGTCAGCAGCTGGCCTCCGGCTCCTCTAATTTGCGGCCCCGTCCATTCCATTTTTACCTGCTGGAGTTTGTCGGCCAGATTCGCACTCATTATTGAAAAGTCGGCACCAGTGTCGATCAGTGCGGTCACGTCGTGACCGTCAATTGAAAGTGTAATGTCGGCGGTGACAATCTCGGTTTTCGTCGGTTAATTCGAAATGTGCGGCGCTTCGTGCGGCGGTTATGGGGGATTTTCAAATCTTCGGCAATTCGCAACCTTCCCCCCTAAGGTCGCTGCTTTTAGTTTCCCCGGCGTGGACTGGGAGATCTTCCTCTCGCCATGTCCGTGGTGGTACCTCTATTAGATTGGGGAAAATCACTTGGGGAGGGCGAGCGTGACTGGAACCCAGGAGAAACGTCTCACGGGATCATCGTGCTCGTATCAAAGTTGCGTCTTCCGTCGAAATAGCGCCGAGGGGTAGTTGACGGAAATTCTTGATACCCGGCAACGCGATGAGGACAATACCGCACGATGTGGCCTGCTTCCCCACAATGGAAGCACAGGGGCCTGTAGTCAGGGGTACGCCATATGTCGGTTTTGCGGAGTGGGTTCGCATCGGCGTCGACGTTTCCCTGTAGTACCAAGGCACTGTCGGCGGCTGTTGCTGGTGGTACTGCTGAGGTGGCGGCACGTTAGATCTAGGTTGTCGACGGAGAATATCCGCATATGTTGGCCTAACTATTTCAGTGTTCGGCTCGGGAAGTGAAAGCGCTTGCTTTATTTCTTGGCGAACAACTTCTGTGACCGACGCAATCGCGCAGTCATTCGGTGCGGCGGCGAGCTTCTTCACCTCTTCTTGCACAATTTCGCCCATCAGGTCACTCAAAAAACGCTCGTCAGGTGTAACAGTGGTCAAGGCGGTTGCGCTGATTTGTCCGCTTTTGTTTGGGCGGTCGTACTGGCGGTACCGTAGCTGTAGTGCGGGTTCGATGTCGGTCGCCTCCTTCGAAAATTCGTCGACGCTTGAAGGTGGGTTCCGTACGAGACCACTAAACAGCTGCTCGTTAACACCACGCATGAGGTGGCTGATCTTTCTGTTCTCGGACATATCGGGATCGGCTCGATGAAAGAGACGAGCCATGTCCTCAACAAACATAGCAACAGACTTGTTGGGCTTTTGAATCCGTGATTCGAGGAGTCGTTGTGCATGCTACCGCCTTTCGGTGTTTGTGAAGGTGTCCAGGAACTTCCGCCAGAACTCGTCCCACGTTGAGCACCCGCGATTCGTGAACTTGTGCGAGCCCCATCTTGAAGAGGGAAATACACGTACCCCAACTTCTCTGCGGCGTTCCGTCCGTTAACGTTGGCTGTGCGCTTGAACTCCTCAAGCCAGTCATCTGCGTCCTCATATGTGTTGCCATGGAAGTCCACAGGAGTTTTAGGGGTAAAAACAGTCACCTGTTTCGTGCTTGGGCTCGTCATGGTGGGGCAACTGCTTCCCGCCGCGGTCATGTTTTCCGTCCAAGGACCGAACTCTGGGCGCAGGCCGAACAGGCGGCGGCTGGCGCGGTGAACGGTTGTTTCGACGAGCGGAAGTCTTTGTGGACTAGATCCCGGGCTGTTGGAAGGTGTTCTGGACATGTACCCAGCTCCTCCACCAGTGTCATGACGCAGACACAGCAGGAGTCCGATATAGAAGAGCTCACTTTAATTAAAAATGAAAGGCGCTCGTAAAAAGGACCGGGCAAGAGCTTCGTCTTCCTCTCTGGCTGTGCGAGCTCTCCTCTGAAGGTTGAATGCGTCAATATGAGCGCGCCTTGATTACGGAGCGGTCATCTACCAGTTTCTAACACTAAGCGCTTGGGAGATGCTTGACCCTGTTCACCATTAGAGAATTCTTCTTTGTGAGGGTACCTTTAGCACTAGCGCTGTGGAAAGATTGTAGGTTGAATTCAATGAGTAGTCGCTACACCTGCAAAGATCTAGATCTCGCTTCTATATCGCCTCTACGTTAACGTAGACAAGTAACACCCTTCCCACACCACGATTATTAATCTGTTCAGTACTGTGGTGTTTGAAAACCTTTCTTCGTTTCAACAGTCCTACTCGGTTTGTGTGAGGGGTCTAGCTGAGGTGATGGGTGTGCCAGTTGAGTGCCGTTTAATGGCTCCCGGGGTGTACCTGTCACCGTGTCAGTGGCAGTTAATAGGTTGTGAAATGTCTTTCTTAGAAGTTGTGAAGCATGAGTCCATTCAACATATCTAAACACATTTCCTAGAACTGCATCACAAACATACATGTCCAGAGTTTCTTACAGATGCGCCAAAGTCTAACACTTCTCGGTCCTACACAGCAGTCACTCCATCCTTTTCGAATGCCAGTGCTTTGCATCCCCATATAAGCATCTTCAAAGTGGAAACCTATGCATTACTTACGATCGTTAAACCCATTGAACAATAAAGCTACAAAAGGCTATATTGTACACTGATTTCCTAAACGTAGTATGTGCTCTGAAAACTCTTAATTGACACAGAAAGCCCATTCTTGTCTACTCTGCTAACTCTTATGCACAATCTAGGCTCACGAACAGCATGTTGTAGTTTGCTGGGTGCTAGGGCATCATGAGATCCAAGGCAATGTGATGGCGGACCAGGTAGCAGCAACCGCCCTAGAAAGCACTGTCAATACATGCATCTCGTCCCTGTGCTTGCCCTACTACAAATCATTAAACGAATGCTCGGAGCTTATGGCATGTCCCCTGATATAGCCACACCCGAAAGAATTAGGGAACCCTAAAGCATCACCTTTAGGATTTGAACGCGATAGTGACACCTTGTTCCTAGTGCGCATTTCAGACACTTAGTGCATGAAACCTTTTGCATTTGCTATGCACCCACTATACGTGGCGTTAAAGGAATAGGCGCCGTAGCGTGTGTGCCTTTTGTAGTGGGGTACCGGCTTTGTAGCGGGGTCTCGGCTGACGTCCGTTGGCAATGGATGCATGTGCCACTCATTATTACCGCAACATTTCATGTTGCATTGTGAAGCATGTATACAGGACGCGTGTGTTTGTGAAGCTACTTTCACTGCATTTCCAAAAAAAAGGAAGTTATTTTCACTGTTTTTTTAGGCACAGCCGTAGCCGTGTGCTCTTTAATTGTCCTTTGTATTACGTCCCGAAAGTATACTCCTTCACAACAGTGCATGCCAATGAAGAAAGAGTTTTCTTTCGACCCTCATGCAATCGGGTATTCGGCAACAGATAATGATGGATTACCTTTTAATTTTATTAAGATGACTGCCTTGCACAGTAGGTGGCGCTCTGAGATGGCTGGATATTATTGCGCCTTGGCAACAGACCAGCAAGAGAGTATTTTAAAGAAAGTATTTCAAGGTTTTCCGAGGTAGTAAGAACAAATGAGTGTGTTCTCTTATGGTTAGAGAGAGTAGAAGCCGTACTGACCATGAAGAATTTTAAGACGTGATGTGCTTTAGCACTGCTTGAAAGCCGTACTAACTTATTGGTCATGATTGTTGTGTTTTGCGAAGTATTTATATTAGCACCCCGTGTGTGATGTTTAACCGGAAATAAAGAAAAATTGGCAGCATATATCTATGGGGTGAATGATGGAGATTGGGGCGAAGCATCCGTCCGCCCATTCGTTCTTGCTTCCATCCGTCCATGCGTCCGTCTGTGTGACCGTCCGTGCGTCCATCCGCCCGTCTGTGCATGCGTCTGTTCATGCGTCCACACGTCCATCCGTGCATCCGTCTCTGCGTTCGTCTTCATCCGTGCATCCATCCCTTGCGCTTCGTGTCTACCTCCCACCTTTAACCACCTCGAGTTCACGGTATATAATAGTTCACTGTATTCATGGAACTGTGGCCCAACGCTCGCTAAACCTTTCTAAAACCAAGGAGGTTACGCCCAGCGAGTGTAACGTAGCAACCGTTTCTTGTCAGAGAGTGCTCAATGTACATGCCAATGGCTGCTAATGGGGAATGAGAGACATGAGAATTCGGCTTTTAGGTAACGCGCACGCTGCGAATTTTTTATTGTTCAACAACGCACAGGAAAAATCTCCCATCGGCACCACCTTGCAGATCAAAACGTAAGACGTGTTACGTACTACGACGAGGGATGAAGAGGTGCCGCTTTAAGGAGCTTCGCCCCTAAAAGAACAGGCGTAACCGTCTGGTAGAACATCCACTTGCCACGCAAATGACTATGGTTTGATATCCACTCGAACCCAAACAGCCCTCGTTACCTCCCCACTCTGCTCTAAGGCTCGTGATCATTTTTATTTGCATCGTACTCGCTTTTTTGGTCACGCATAAAATCATCATTTTTCATTCACAACCAACGACACCGACATAAACGCTGACACCGTAATTTCAGTGAAATGAGATCTTTAATGTTGTCGCGTTGATAAACTGCACGTCATAAAGCCGTACCGTGGTAATTAGCCTGTAGTATTGAAGTCACGCCGCACACAAGTAACACTAACAAGGCTGCGAATGGGACACATACATACCACACGTGTGTGCTTTCTGTCCGGTAATGATCCAACCAGGTGTGAAAGATGTGGAGAACCACTTTGCGTGCTTCACATTCTGATCCGGTGCATTGAATTGTACGATGTTAGAAAGAAACCCTTTACATCACCCTGCCGACAGCAATTTCCACTATATCCACTAAATCAGTCACTTTCTGCTTTTTTAAACGTTATCATGTGATATACCGAAGGGATCCGTAGCACGACCTCTGAGCAGAGATTACGGCTGTGAGGGCTGCGATGAAAAAAGCAGCTACCTCGTGGCCTTTGGATTCAAGGGCGTTGAAGAGGCATTCGTGCTGTTGTCATGTTTTCATGGTTTTGTAACCACGACCACAAGTTATTGAGCTTCGATGAACAGTAGTCATGTGACTTGCATATTTTGAATACTTAAACGTGTTATCCACCTTTAGGGAGAACAAGTTTAGACCTAATTACACAGCCGCTTAACACCACCACTATTGTTTACTTCACATCCCCTAAATGTCGTTTCATAACTTATCATAGCTATTGTTACATCTTTTATGGCACTATTTCGACAAGCTGGCCCTTGCGTCACTAAAATATATATATTATCATCATCAATTTCATCAGTGGCATCATTACGGTATAAAATAAATAAGCACTTCTTTAAAGGAGCGCACGTGGCATTCACTTTCACGAGCTTTGCCACAGCTCAGGTGCACCGTTTACTTTTGCAGCATCTGTAGCATATTGCTTTGAAACTGGTAAATTGAATCAAATGAGATTCAATCAAAGTTTATTTACATCATGAAGATGCGGCCACTATTGGGTGAAAAGTGAAATAGTTTGGTTAGAAAAAGTCCAAGCGTCCTTATAAAAGGTAGGGTTCTTGTATTTGCTCCCTACGGAAGCAGAGTTGTGCATAGGTTCACCATCTTGTCTGACTTGCAGCCATTGTTACGCTGCGACGCCATGCTCTGTTTTTGTAAGTGTCTTGCTTAAACCTGCCGCCTATCGATGAAGCATGTCGCCGATCGCCAGCCGAAGTGGCTGGCGTGTCAACGACCAGTGAAGAAAGAAGAAACACCTGCTTTCGAGCCTGCCATGGGGGCACAAAAACATATTTTTAGTCTGTGCGGTGATGCAAAGCTAAAATGCATAGCATAGTTTCGAATAACATGTACCGTCGCTGCTGTCTTGTCATGTGGCGCCAGCTACGGAAGATGAGCAACAATTGACAAAGAGACGAAATAGGTGTCTTCCGAGATTTGTGGAGTGCCTCGCTAAGAATGAAACATCGATTATTTCTGTTTTTCTCGAAAATGGTACTGGGTTTACGCAAATAGCTTGCGCCCAAAGCTTACGGACATTGATCTAAAGCAAAATGAAGCACCAGTTTACAGCTAACGAGATACAGAGCGCATGACGATCACTTGATAGATTTCAGGTGTACGGTACCACTTGCGGCGGCGTAGCCATGGTTTTCGTGTACGGCCTGTATATCAGCGTCTTCGCAGTGCACGGTTGCTAGCGGCGTTGAAAAACAGATGCGCGACTCCACTACCTGATGGTAGCATATACAGTAAGTCTAATACGAGCCGCACAATAAAGACACGCAAGTATGTGCAAAATACTGTTAGAAAATAAATGCAGCGTGTTGAAACGCACTGTTTTCTCCAAATAGCTTCCTATTCTGACTGACATAGCCAAACAGAAAAAGACGACTGCTGAACATCGATTCATTTGATAACACACAGTATTAACTTCTATTACACTGCTCTATAAACATACATTGATATATGTAAGAGTGCGTTAATTCTCGTAAAGACTAGTTCTTCGGGTTTTTCTCTGATAAGGTAATGTTTGCATTGTGTTAATGACTGGCTTTTCGACGATAATGAAGTGTGGCATGAGAAGTTCCCTGAATGAGTTCAGGAAAAATTATCAGTGCATTGCGACATCTGAAGAAAAGACGACGGCGAGTGTGTGGGAGTGCGTTGGTGTGAAAACAGCCGTATTTGCTTTTTTTTGCGCGAGCACCATATGGACAAGAAAATAGTGGTAACATACATTCATCGACAGAGGAAGATGCAAATGACAGTAGCAGCTGAAGCACTGAGGTGAAAATGGTTTAGGTACTGTTGACTATGAGTTGGCCCTACGTCATGCGTTCCTTGTCTGTATTTCCTTGGCGATGTTTACAATGAGTGAGTTATACCTATGGCCTCGCCCCGCACTAGGTGAGTGAGCTTTATAAAGTGGTGTTTCTGCAACCCACATGTTTCTGTGGCAGCGTCATACAGACAGTTTTCGTTTTCATATTTGTAAATACAGTTTCCTTATAACTTATGATATTTATATTGTGCGATTCTCAAAAATTACCCGGCGTTCGTATGACCTTTCATGGAGGTCACCTCTCATTTCAGCCTGTAAATTTTGCCGACCTGGATATGAAGGCATGATTGTCATTAGTACCTGCAGCAACTGAAGTGTTGTGGTGCTAAGCATGTATACTAAACTCAGGTTCTCGGCAGAAAGGAAGAAAACTGTAAAGAGCGAGCATTGCGAAATGCGATAGCGAACTTAACAAATAAACAAAGCAAATAAATGAAAGCTGTGCTTGAGACACACACGTGCGAGAGCTCGCTTGCAATATGTCGTGAGAAGTCAAATGCTTCTTATACTTTTTCCTAATATAAAGATTACAATTTTTTTTTACACTTTGCTTGCTATTCCCATGTCGGTGCCCCTCGCACTGTTTGACTGCTGATAGGCTTACTGGACTTTCACTGCTAACGTTTCGCGATTACAAGGAATTCGTCACGTAGCAACCTTCAAGAATAGAAGTTGAAAACAAACAAAAAATAACTATGTCTTCGAAAAAGACCTTTGTTCATACCAAATGTTCAAGCTGTAACCAGTAACTATGAAAAAATGAATAATTCCCACCGCTGTAGTCTAGTGATTAAGGTACTTGGCTGCTGACCCGCAGGTCGGGGGATCGAATCCCGGCTGCAGCAGCTGCATCTCCGATGGAGGCGGAAATGTTGTAGGACCATGTACTCAGATTTGGGTGCACGTTAAAGAACCCCAAGTGGTCAAAATTTACGGAGCCCTCCACTACGGCGTCTCTCATAATCGTTTGGTGGTTTTGAAACGTTAAACCCCACGCATCAAATAAATCAAAAATTAATAATAATCACGGAATATGTGGTGTGTACTAACAAACGGTAGCGCTGGTATCGCTCACATTGGATGAAAGAAGAGTATGTGCGATCCTATTGATCACGTGTAGGCTGGACTTTCATTTTTATGTGTGTACGTCTGTTCCAGCACTCATAACAATTAACGTTTTAACAATGTGAACAAACGTATTGTAATTATTTTATTCTACAGCAGAACTGCTTTGTTAGAGTAGCTCAAACGATGGCCCTTTCATTCCTGGTTTGGCATTTGGCATTTCCCTCGAGTTTTCCGCCGATTCCGGACCACTTTGCTCATTTTTTTTATCCTATTGGTTTTATTACAGCCAAAGTCCGCTCCGGATTCCATAAGCTGTTTCTCCGTGTTCTTCTTTGTGTGTGACAGCCGCCGGAATTAAGTGCCGAGAGCTGCCTCCTTCCAAGCTATTTGTCTCGGACAGTAGACTCAATTCTCCTAATTCGGGGTTTAGACCTTGTGAACCCCCAGGAAATGCTCCTGTTTGTTGTGCATGGGTTGGTAAGGTTATCACCGGATCACCTACTCCTGGTACTGCCACTGTTGCACCACTCATTGCTTCTCCGTTCTCATGTTGTGACTTTCCTGACTGCTCTGTTTCCCCTGCTGCAGTAGGTGCAGGTGCTGGTGGTAACAATACTGGTGTACTTGGCAGCTGTGCAAGAGGGCCAAGAACATTTTTTGGTTTCCCCTGGGTGGCCACTTCTGGAGATGGCGTTAGTACAGAGGCCCCAGCGCTGGATGATTGTACTGCCGGTGAAGTCCCAGTTGCAGCTCCTCCGGGTGCAACTATAGCCGGGGTCTGCCCTTGTTTTATCGTGTTCTCCTCTTCTTTTGTTGCACCACTCATTGCTTCTCCGTTCTCATGTCGTGACTTTCCTGACTGCTCTGTTTCCCCTGCTGCAGTAGGTGCAGGTGCTGGTGGTAACAATACTGGTGTACTTGGCAGCTGTGCAGGAGGGCCAAGAGCATTTTTTGGTTTCCCCTGGGTGGCCACTTCTGGAGATGGCGTTAGTACAGAGGCCCCAGCGCTGGATGATTGTACTGCCGGTGAAGTCCAAGTTGCAGCTCCTCCGGGTGCAACTATAGCCGGGGTCTGCCCTTGTTTTATCGTGTTCTCCTCTTCTTTAATTCTTTGGTACTCTCTCCTGCAGGCGGACCTAGAGTTCTCCGCTGAAACATGCACACAAACAGTGGTGTTAGGCGTCAAAGACAGCGTTTAGGTTAACCACGAAGCATGCATTGTTAAAAGATAGAAACATTAAGTTATAAGAAAACAATCGTAATCAACTTGAAACTTCTAGTGAAGTAGATGTGTTCAAACGTGTTGCTTGTTGGGCAAGTTGGTATATAGTGAAACACAAAAAAAGCCACTAACACTTCGAAAAACGAAAAACTGACAAATTGAAGGAGAGTCACCTCTGTGTTCTCTGTCCACTTCTGCCTTCAAGTTCATCCTTTTACAAAGTGTTAACGGCCTTTTTCGTGTTCAAAGATGCACATGTACATGAATTGTATTTCCGAAGTATTTACTAAAGCAACATTGTTCCAAGAATCACTATGACTTAGAAAGTTTCTCTTCATATCAAAACTGGAGCCCTGCTCTTTCTCCCATTTGTTTCTTGTTTTCTTATTTTTCTGCGAGGATGCTGGAATATTCTACAAAAACGAAATTTCTGAAACAGAACAGTGCACACAACGTCTGGAGAGGGGAAGATGGTTTAGGCGTTAAAATTTAGGCTTTCCCACGACCACGTATTTCCTGAATAGGCTCTATTCGCTGTGCTGCCTCTTCCGTGCAGACAAATCCTTTTATGCAGTTGCGCTACCTCGCATGTGAAAAAAAAAAAGTGATAGGTTGGTTATATATTACAATCATTCAGGTTAACATATATTTATATTTAGTGTAAACTATTATTTTAGTGGTTCATTTATTTTCTGTTCCCTTCTGAGTCCTCCAACACATTTTGCCATGGCGTACACAATTTCGTACGCAAACTTCAGAGGTGTGTCATATACAGTGCGTGTATTTTTAAATGACCCGAAAATAACTGTGCCCGTTTCTTCAGCTTTCCCGAATAGACAATCAACGGTCATTTATTTCATTGTGTTTGTTATTGTTGCAGACGATCACTTTGCTGAAGACACTAATATGCTTGGCGATCGTTGGACGTTTGGCGTTCCGAGACCAACGTGAAGTTTTTTCTTCGCTCGAAACAAAGAAAACCAAAAAAACAAGATGTGCGTGCATTTTGAGCCTACTAGTGGAATCTCTTTATGCAAGCGCTGAAGATGACTGATGGCAAAGTAAATTATTTAGTGACACTCTCAGTATCATTATAACGAAACCTCCCAACGAAACAACACTTTCCTTCGTTCTGTTACGTGGAATGTAATACTGAGTTCCTTAGAATTTTGCCAAGCGCATATAACGTGTTCCTGACAGCGCATCATATTTTTTGACAGAAGGGGCTAAACACGGCTCCCGTGTTATGGCATTTTTGCAACCTGCTAGTCGGGCGAATATCGCCATTTAGTCGCTGAGCTTCGCATATGTTACGTCTTTTGCAATAACAAGAATTGGACTTTTTTGCGTAAAGAAGAAAATGTTTCCAAAATTAGAAAATCCGCATTGCTCGCAATGTGCCCTTTTTTGTGGGGTAGTGGTATATGAGTGTGTTCTCCAAGAACAGCGTTTCGATGCAATGAACTGATATAACAATGCAGATCTCATTTAATTTAGTTCAACGACATAATAACTAGGACACCTTCATAGATTAAGTTCCTTGTCGAATAGCCAGCAGATTTTTTTGGAGAGGAAAGGTGAGTAATTCAAAAACAAGATAAAAGAACATCCATTCCCGTACATGTCATTATGAACTAGCATCATATCATTTGAACTAAATCAATAATGTTTTCAAAGCAAAATTTAGGTAATGCATGAATTCACTGACAGCTGAAGTAACGGGTGGAAACGCTGTAGAGAAGAAGCTGTTTGGCAACCCCTCACTGATGTGAAAAATTATGCCCGATGCGGTAATAATTTAGTTTATGACTCAATACAGCCACCTTGCTAGCTGAGAGTGTAGTGCGTGCGTTGATAGGATTGATGCCGAACGCCTGATTCCCTGCTTCGCTGGCCGTATTAAGAGACGGGGGCAAAATCCGAGAACACCTTCACTTTATCGGATCTTATCGGTTAGGTACTCGTTAAGGAACCCCAGTGGGTTAGAATTCATTGGAAGTTTCCTAGTGCGGTGAAAGTCATATCATCATAATACTTTTGGCAATCGGCACCCCACAAATGGTTACTAAATATAAATAGTTATCAGAAAAGTTATATGATACGCACCACTACATCTGTTCATGCATTTCTCGCACCACATGAACCTGTTGATGGTACTTGTGCACATCCCTCTTGGCAATCTGTGGCAGGCATTATCCTTTTTGCTGAAGTACCAGGCTTGGAAAGTCGAGTTGCAGGGCTTAGGATCTGGATATACGCTGCACAGAATTTTTTGTCTACCAGGTGCTGCGAGAAGGGCGGTTGAAAAAAAAAAAACTCTTCATTAGCTCACACCGCGTAAATTGAAGGATGTTTCACAGGTCCAGTACCACCAACATAACAACCGTATTATTTTTAGTAGTTTTTAGGTAGGCCTAAGTGCTCTGTTTCTCCTTGAAGTGATATTTATTTATTGCTTAATTGTGAGGCTGTATATAATAAAATATTGAAATATTCAGCCGTCCAGTACTCACGCGGCCATGACTAAGTTCACTCATTGTTGATTGGATGTGAAAACTTCCCTTTATAATAAAATAAAGAAAAAATCCAATCTAGCGAAGTTTTGTGTTCGTGCCCTTTGTGAAGTACTTATTTGTGGACTTCTGCAAAGATATTTTCTACAGTACTGGTGCTCAGACTAACTAATTCAAAAGTAGACAATTTTAAAATAGTTAGTGATGTGAAGTGAAAATCAAGGCAGCTTCGTGCTGCTGGTGCGAAGCTTGAATAAAATGAGGAGCTTGGCAACCAAATTTCTCTGGTCTTGCATTTCCAATTTTTAGATCCTTTTTATGTTTTTTTAATTTTTATATTTCAATTCCTGCTTTTCTCTTTTATTGTTCTCTCCTTGAATTCATAGTTTAATTCCTCTTCATTTATATTTTAGGTAGTTTAGTCTGTGTCTCCTCTAATGACGACAGCATATGACAGCCCGAAGGCACAAAGTGTTCCGTACTGATTATCATTATCAGGTGGCTTGCAGTACAAGAAGAATAAAGTTTCTCAGCTTAATGTGCTAGAAATGGCGGCACATCCAGTGCTCCTGATAGGCGCCGCACCTAATATAAACTTGGTAAAAGAAAACTTGTTTAGGTGATGAAACTGATTGATAAAGTAAGTACTGTAGAAATACATTTTTTATTATAAATTTTGATCTACTCAATCCAGCTGCCCTCTGTTTTACTTTGGTTTTCAGATATCGTTTAGTTTTATCTCCATATGTCTAGAGCTACGATTGAAATGTAGTCGTATCATTTTCACGTTCAGTTCTACAAAGAGTTTTGCGTTTCGACAACAAATAATTTATGCTGCACTGGACCACGATTTAAGAATAGGAGCACACACAGGAAAATAGACCATGTTTAATATAGAAACAAACTCTTTTTTTTTGTTCTCACAATGTGCCTTAGTGCCTGCCAGAAACCCTTCTGGTATTGAAGTCTAAACTTCGAGGAGTTCTAACATTTATTCTTTAAATGCTAAAGAATGCCTCCTTTGTTGTAAAAAGTGCTAATTTAGAATGCCATGTTACGACGGACAAATAAAAATTTGCAGGATTGCTTACGTGCTCCAATGAAGCGAATCGGATGCAACAGCTTCTGGCACTGTCGAAATATTTTTTGTGATAGTAACAAAGATTATGATGATTGTTGTTATCATCCTTGGTCATTGTAACAATAGTAACAGTATTAAAATGGTAAGAGTCATTATAACAAGATCTTATTCAGTTTCGGTGAGCCTGTGGCCTTGGTTTTCGAGTCGTCTCATAAGAACAATCAGGGGAACACAGTCGCAACCACCACAATGATGGAGTTCATGATGAATACTTAGATGCCCTTCCCGTTGAACACGAAGACTACTACACCGATGGTACCTTTTACCTTCTGATGAGACACTTTGCCCTTATAAAAATATAGCCACGTGACGTGTACATAATACTTCTAGCAATACCCTTCTTAGCAACGCATTAGAAATAAATATCCACAAGTATGTAGTGACTGTAGGTAGAAGGCACCTTTGACCATCTGCGGGCGCTGCCGAAACATGAGAGCACTTGAAAACGACAGGACTAGGTACTCTAGAACGACGTCTGATGGCGTGTGTTGCAAGGACTCGACTTCACAATTGACCTTGGGTACAATTATATCTCGAAGAATTGGAGAAGATAAAAAATGCAAAAAATAGAAGGAAAACACCTTCATTGTCTTGGTAGGTGCTATGTTTCGTCGCTTTCGTTCTGTTGTTCCCCTGCAGAATATGTGGTGGAGAACGGAGACACCTAGCTACATATTATTGGCTCACTCGATCAACAATGTTAACCTGCGAAATTCGTGCACCTTGATTTGAATATGAGAATCACTGCAAGCTAGGAGCAATATCATTGATCAAAAACTATGTCAAGCAAACAATCGAGAAAGATTGCTGTTTTGCCTCTCTCGGAGGAAGTATTTTTTTTTGAACATGGCCATGAAGTGACGTACTGCCGATGCTGGTGTTTATATCAATTCCTAATAATTGTGAAAATTTCGCACAAATAAGACACTTCTCCAGCCGACCTTGCGAATTTTCAACAGGAGGGGGACAATGAATAAAAAATATTTATTAAAATACGTAGAAATGATAGCGTTATTTTTTATGGAGCAATACCTGGCTTGTTGTAGATATATGAAACACTGACTATGCGATGAACGGAATCCAAAAAAAAAGAGTAGGTCACCCTTTGCAGATGGTTATCTAGTCTGGCAAACAGGCTATGTCTTTTTGTCTACTTCTCACAAAAATCATACCGCGAAGTTTATGTGTGCTGCTATGACGCATTTCTACATACCTGTGACTCTATATTGAGAGCATTAAACTGATAAAGAAAGTTCTGTCAACTGAAGAAAAGACATGAAAAATAAATTTCACATACTCACCCGCACATCTGTAGTAGCACCTTTTTTCGGTCCAGAATCGGTTGCGATTGCCGCCACAGCCTCCATAATTGAACAACTTGCATTCATGATATTTTTCTTGAAAATACCAATACGTCACATTTGCCCTGCATGGTCCGCGATCCGGGGGTTCGGTACTAAATGCGGGCCGTTTGAATGACCCTTCTCCTTTTTCAGGCTGGGCTGTAAAATTTGACTGATTACCTTGAGCACACATTGTAGTTCGATATTCTTAGCGGGAGTTTAAACTCTAAATCCCGGAAAGAGAATATATGAAGGTTTAAAAAATTACGGAACAGTCATGCATAATCAAAATTGTTTAAACAAGAATTAATTAACGTACCAAATACGTTTGTTAAGGTGAAAGAGAGGACAAAAAACCATCTTAGAATCATCATTAAAAGACTGCTGCCTGGCAGTACCGCGTAAAGAACGCAAGATCTTGCCGAGTGCTGAATAGCACAGCGTTGAGCAAGGAATAGCAAGGTGTTGGGTGTCGGCTCGCATTGTTCCCGGCGAGGACATAGAAGCCCTGCATATTATATTACTGGGCGGATAATTGAGCCATACAAAGCGTCATAGCTAGGATGCTCGTGACCCGCGCCGCGTTCAAAAAGAAAAGTATTTGTAAAAAATTACCAGAACAAAAATAAGCATATGCAGAACTATGCGAAACTATGAGCTCTTCTAGGTCTAACATAAAATTACAGCACTATGCAATTACATACGCATCAAATAGCATTATATAAGTTGCAAAGCATGATGATTCTTTGCGCAAAAAATATTTGTCCTTGCGCGTGAAGTCAGCCGCCAACAGCCAGTATGTAGCGAGTACATAAAATTTATGAAAATACAGATAGTAAGTGAAATGAATATACATTTACACAATGCAAAACTTGTGTTTTTTAATATTTCTCTTGCCGTTAAAAGTTATTTAGGCAAACTGCAGATTCAGGGGTAGTGATGAAAATACCATACACGACTTTCGTTAGCTTATTCCTCTAGGGCTGAGCATTGCTTGATTGCAGCTTGGTGAATTACAAGAATACTGAGGTCATATTTATACAATGCTACAAAATTGAGAAAAAGCACGTAAAAACGACTAACATTAACGCGACATGACCCTTGTATCATACGAGTATTTATGTCTTGTATTTATTCTCTTTGGCACAAGTGCGCGTTCAATGCGGAGTCGTTGGCTAGACTAGTTGTGCTTTTGTCTGCTTTAACATCATCATGAAGGCGCTCAAAAAAAACAAGATAAAAAGCCTTGCATTACTATAACCATCAAGGAGCTAGAAGAACACGATAAAGACTTCTATTTTGCACTTAATGGACCTTTTTATGGAGAGAAGGATTTCTTCCTTTCTGGGATGTTGTACAAGAGCACAAAAGCTGACGTCACAGCCACGGCAGTGCATTTTTGAGGAGGTTGTGGGCGTTCATCATCGCGGTCGCGTACTCCACAGACCTTCTGTGAGGAAAGCGTCTGCCTCCGTAGAAGAGCAGGAAGTGATAGCCTTGACGATGACGGAGCATTCGCGTCCAGCGATATTTACAGACTGCAGGGCTGCCGCCAGGGCCTTTGCCGAGGGGGTAATCTCTAGGAAGGCTGCCGCTATTTTAAATTCCAGAAGTGTAGTAGGCTACCACACAACCACCTGGTTTACGGCCCACATGGGCTCAGAGGGGCATCTGACTCTTCCCAACGCCAACGAACTTGCCCATAACCGTGCGTGAGAAATCACGTGCCGCGGCGGTCTAGGCAGGTACGGAGGTGATTTCACAGATTGCGTTAAAAATCCACTTGGTAGCTTTACCGAAGTGATGTCTCATTATTAGTTGTCTAGGCGGAGGTACAAGTTTCCGCATTTTAAGCTCACTCGGCCGAATGCATGGGTTCTGCGGGTGCTACAGGCAGGTTAGTTCCCATCTCGTAGCACATTTAGCCACTTTGCTGATGGCATCACTCCAGGATGCCCTAATTGTGAGGCACATAACTGCGCACTCACTCACATGCTCTTACAGTGCCCGGCGTTACATGGCGCAAAGTTTAGCACCGAAGAAGGATTGGAGAGGGCTCTGAGCTCTCAGTCCAATACTCGGCAGTCCAGAAGGCCTGCAAACGAGCGGAGCACCACGGTCCTGCAGTTCGGGCATGGACGCGGCCAGAAACTGTGGTGGACCCCTCTTAGAATGATGTCTTACCAGTTCTTCAGGACCATATAAGTTCATTTAACTTCACTTTCTTATGAGGTCACGCGCAGTATTATTTATTTATTTTGTTAAAACATACTGCAGTCCGAAGACCAAGCAGGTGGGCAGGGATTAATTACATAGAAAGCATCAGTCCGCATGGTAAATTGGTACACAATTCTGAAAACAGTCCATCAAGTGTGAAAAAAAGTAGTACACAAAGAAACATAGCGGCACAGTGAATGTTTAAAATATTGCAGAAAGTACACGCTTTTCAAAATCCGACACATCACGCGCCGAAAACACATCAACAGGCAATCTATTCCACTGCTCGATTGTGCGGGGAAAAAAGGAGTGCCTAAAAAGATTAGTGCGTGCAAAAATTGGAGTTAGATTGTGCTCATGGGTGCTTCGAGTTGAACGAGATAAGCGGGGCTGAATATAAAGTCCTGGATTAATATTGAATTGTTGGGAATTAAGCAAAAACAGAAATCTTAGACGCGCAACCTGCCTCCTGTGTTCCAGGGTCATTATATTGTTATTTTCCATGAGAAGCGATGGAGAAGCTCGGCTATGATAGCTGTTAAAGATGAACCGGACTGCCTTTATTTGCACCATTTCTAATTTGTGAACGTCTTTTTTAAGGAATGGGTCCCATGCTGCGCTTGCGTACTCGAGTTGCGGCCTAACAACGGAATTATAAGCTAGCAATTTAACACGTGGAGGAGCGGCTTTTAGTTTGTGCCTGAGGAACCCGAGTTTTCTGGAGGCCGATGCGCAAATTTTGTTAATGTGACTGGACCAAGTTAGTCGGCTTGTTATAGTAACTCCCAGATATTTATATTCGTTCACTTGTTTCAGCGTGTGGTTATTGAGCCTGTAGGAGGACGTGACTGCATTTTTTTTGTTAGTTACCTGGACCAATACAGATTTGTCACAGTTCAGTTCCATGGATGATTTTTCACACCATTCAGAGACAGCATCAAGGTTACATTGCAGGTTACTTTGGTCACTTGAGGATAAAACTTGTTTAAAGAGTACACAGTCGTCCGCAAACAACTTTAAACCAATCGACGATGCGTCGATAACGTCAGAAATATCATTGATATAAATTAAAAAGAGTACGGGTCCCAGCACGCTGCCCTGAGGAACACCGGAAGTTACAGGGAGAGTATCGAAAAAACAGCTACTGATTTTAACAAACTGCTTGCGTTTAGACAGATAGCACTGGATCCATTTTATGAGTGTTATTGGTAAGCCAATTTTTTGAAGCTTTTGGATTAGTTTACTGTGAGGAACGCGGTCGAATGCTTTGCTGAAATCTAAAAAAATGACGTCGATTTGTTCAGCCTTATTGAGTGAAGACGCAAGTTCATGAATAGTGGTTACTAACTGGGTAAGCGTAGATAAGCGTCTTCTGAACCCGTGCTGGCAAGGCGTTAGAATATTGTTGGCTTCTAAAAACGAGACAATAAAATCTGATACTACATGTTCGAAGAGTTTACAGATGCTAGAAGTCGGGGAGATAGGGCGGTAATTGTTTGCAAAGAGGTGGTCCCCTTTTTTGAAGATTGGTACGACACAGGCCATGCGCCAGTCGTCAGGAATTTCGGTACAGTCAAATGATAACCTAAAAAGGTGAGTAGGAATATGCCCTATCGGCTCAGCGTATCGGTGCAAGAAGGCATTGGGTATGTTGTCGGGGCCAACGGAAGATCTAATTTTTAGGTTGAGTAACATGTTAATAACACCCTCAACGATTATAAATTCTGAGGACAGATTTGGGAGAAGCATGTTGTACGGTGTACTATCTTGGATTGGAGAGAAAACGGAGTGAAAATATTGGTAAAAATGGTTAGCGATAGCGACCGAGTCACCGGTAACAGAACCGCTAATTGATATCTGTTGGACGTCTTTAGGACGATCACCTAAGTAACGCCAGAACTTTTCTGGACAGCTTTTTATAAAACTTGGAAGGGTTTGCGAGAAATATTTAGCCTTTGCATCAGAAAGCTTGGAGGCAAGAAGAGTTTTCAATGCGGTTAACCTGCTGGGAGGGGAGTTGCGCTGTTTGGCACGCTTAAGCCTGCGATGAAGGTGAATGATTTCTCTTGATATCCATGGGTTGTTTTGGTTAATACGGACACTCCTGGTAGGAGTCTACCTGTCAATGCAAAAGTGAATGGTAGACTTCAGGGTATTCCACAATGTTTCAACGGTACTGGGCAGGCTGTCACAAAGATTCCAAAGTGTGTCTGAGATTGATTGATCATCGGCATTAGAATAATTTTTCACTACCCTATTGACTTGTTTTCGGTGTTTCTTAACGCCCCCTAAACGAAAAGACAACAAGACACTCATGTGGTCAGAGATACCACTATTGATAGAGACACTATATTCAGGTGTGCTTGAATTAACAAAAACAAGGTCTAATATTGAGCGGGAATTTCCGGCAACTCTTGTGTACTCGAGAACTGTCTGAACTAAGTCACACATGAGCATAACATCAAGAAGAGGGTTAGTAACAGCATCAAACACTGATTTCGTGTTAAGCCAATCAATTTGGGGAAGATTAAAGTCGCCAGATAGAATGAGCCGGTTGTCTTTATACATACATAATTCATCGTGAAGTACTTGCAAGTAGCTGGACGGAGCATTTGGAGACCTATACACCGCACATATCGTGAAATTATGACCCCAACAGTGTACATTCAAGAATAGGCTCTCGTGGTCTGGTATCTCCGGTAAGATAACATGCGGAATGGAACTTTTTAAGACAATAGCTACAGCGCCCCGACGAGAAGGGCGGTCGCGGCGTATGATTTGATAGGACGCAGGAACTACAATAGAATCGGGGATGTCATTATGCAACCATGTTTCTGTTATAAGTGTTATGTGTGGGTTATGTTCTAAAAGCAAATATTCAAGTTTATCAGTTTTGTTGACAAGGCTTTGAGCGTTTAGGTTTAATATTCTTAGTTCTTTGTCGGCGCTCCTTAATTCCCGTCAATCTGCCGTGGTGCCGTTTGACGCATTTTGTGCCGCTGCTGCAGTTTCTGGTGAACGCTGGCTTTTCTGTGCTGATGAGGCAGGCTGTGAGTGCTGCAGAACTCTATGATTCCTTTCGTTGTCCCAGATGTACACTTCTTCATCGATTTTAAGCTTATCGTGAACTAGCAGGACGCGTTTTTTACTATTACGCTCGGGTTTCGCGCTTTCCCAGAGAAGCTTGCATTTGTGCAAAGTGCTTTGGCTGTAATCATTCTGTACAAAAATATTCGTTCCCTTCAGTTTATGCGCATTTTTCAACACAGCCTGCTTTTCTACAAAATCCTGAAAGTAGGCAATAACTGGTCTCCGATTTTCTTTTCGCCCAAGGCGGTGGATGCGAGCAATTGATTTGCACTCAACGCCGAGTTTTTTTCATAAAAACATTGCTTATAACCTTTGTTTTCAGTGACTCTTCCTCTTCACAAGCTGATTCCGCGATGCCATGTACAACAAGGTTGGACCGTCGGCTGCGGTCCTCCAAGTCTACTAGCTTGCTGTTCTGCCACGCCATCATAGTCTGTAGAGAAGCAGCCGAAGTTTTGAGAGATGTAACGGCAGGTGCCTTCAAGTTAAGTTCCTGTAAGATATTGTTTATAGACTGAATTCGTGAGCCGTAATCCCGCAATACTCGTTCAGTGTCGTTGAGACGCGTTTTCATTTCCGAGAGTTCATCCCGTATCGTAGCCTGACCACACAAGAGTTTTTCACACATTTCCTCAACAGTTGGACCAGGATTTTCCTCGATGTCACCGCAAAGCAACAATTTGAATGCAGCATAACAATCATAACATATACAAGCAAGTGTGCGTGGGCAGGGCACAACCAAAAGGAAAATTTCACTTTTCGTTCTTATGTTACAGTTGGAATAACTAACCTGTGCAGTGAAGAATTTCGTGGTAAGCGACATGGTCCCAGCCGTTTCGCCGTGCCCACTGCCGAAGAAGCACTGGAGCGAGTCCTTTATAGGGTTGACGATTGGTGACGTCACTAACATGCGCAGACCATGTAGAGGGGTGGTGGTGAACTTGTCGGGGAGCGATAGCGGTGCAGACGGACACGTGTCGAAGAAGGCGTTGATAGCTGCTGGTCCTCGGCACGCATCGCTTACGGTTGATGATCCGGCGATCACTGTCAGGAGGACCTGTGCAGTGAAGAAGAATTTCGTGGTAAGCGACATGGTCCCAGCTGTTTCGCCGTGCCCACTGCCGAAGAAGCACTGGAGCGAGTCCTTTATAGGGTTGACGATTGGTGACGTCACTAACATGCGCAGACCATGCAGAGGGGTGGTGGTGAACTTGTCGGGGAACGATAGCGGTGCAGACGGACACGTGTCGAAGGAGGCGTTGATAGCTGCTGGTCCTCGGCACGCATCGCTTACGGTTGATGATCCGGCGATCACTGTCAGGAGGACCTGTGCAGTGAAGAAGAATTTCGTGGTAAGTGACATGGTCCAAGCACTTTCGCCATGCCCACTCAACAACATTCTAGAGAAGACTATGGCGGCGCCTAGGGAGCCTTGGGTGAAAAAGGTGTATATGTTGCGGATGACTATGCCATCAGAGGGTATGCCTGTGTTACGCCACTGTATAATGAGATAGTGTGGCAGCAGGCGGCAGCACACGACAACCGTGCCCCGTGGAGTGATTCGCACTTAAAAATTGGCACTAAGAAAGTGTGTGTCTTCGGAGCAAGCTGCAATAAGGTATATAGACGGTGATTGTGAGGACTATAGTTATTCAATTTGCACACTCTAAGAGAACAGCTTAAACAGCTATTCTCTCATCTTCTCTTAGTTTACACCGCATGTCGTGTAGTATAACACGATACGCCATTGTAACCTTGAATGCGATGTGCAGTGTGTACAACTAGACGTGGGATAATTTTGTGGATACTAGTGAAATAAATAAAATGTGTGGCCGTAATGTTAGCCAAACAACTAGCAGTGGCGCAAAGGTCTTCCGGGCAAAATTCTGCGCACCATGGACGATGATTACGCAAATTGGTACAAGCATAAAATAGCTGAGAGCCTTCAATAATATGTAGCACTTGATTTCTACCAGTGACTGTATGGTAAGGCGTTGGTTCTGGAATGATGAAAACTTGTTTAGGAATGTGTCTCAGCTCAACTACCCACCTTGTATTTCTAAAAAAATGAAAATCAAATTTTAAGATTCAATACAATCAATTACTTGAAATTAATTACGTTTGCTTGACTTGGTACTTTCGTTCCCTTTATTTTTTTACAAGGTAATGAGGTGGTGGTGTGAAAAATCAAGAAAACGACACAAGTTTTGTTATTAATTAACGCAACTGCATTTACTCTCGTTATT
Source organism: Rhipicephalus microplus (assembly GCF_043290135.1). Lineage (NCBI taxonomy): Eukaryota > Metazoa > Arthropoda > Arachnida > Ixodida > Ixodidae > Rhipicephalus > Rhipicephalus microplus. The sequence continues at coordinate 168,151,526 of NC_134705.1, read as the reverse complement.
TTTCTTGTAGTGTAACCAAAAGAAGAAATGCTGCGATACAGAATCGCATATACAGCATGTGACACAAAGTGTTTGCTTCATGGGTTGCTGGTGACACATAAAAATATATTCGTTAACAATATCTGATTGTGGAGTTTGTGAATATTCATTATACATGCAGCTAGAAAATATATTCATACACTGGCGCACATTGCGACGTGGTGGTATTTTTTATGATTAGCAATATTATGGCCATCTTCAAAAGTTTCGCGCAAGCACACAGGAACATAGAAGAGAACACAAGCGGGCGCAATCTAAAGACTGGTTTATTTTTCGGGAAACATTCACTTTATACCTCTTTGATCTGCGCTCTATGGTCACCGAGGAACAAATGCACTGCGCACATATAACAAGTAAGATACCAAGCTCATTGAATAACAGACATGAACGAAATTTCTTTCACTAGCAAGGCTACCGAAGGGTGCTAACACACTCATCTTTCCGCTTGTCTATGAGATAGGCCTTCATCATTTCTCTGTCTCTTTAACTGATCACGTTCAGTTCAGTATTATCAGTGAAAATAAAAATCATTTCGCTCTCTTAGATTCATTATTAGTTGTGACAAATAATTTTGGATGAAGGTGAGGCTGCTTAAGGTTCATGTGCCAAGATTTAAGCACCCGTTAATGAACCTCTGGTCATAGAAATTTCCAGAGACCTCCATTATGGCATCTCATCACCATCTTGTGGTTTCGATGTGGGAAACGTCAACAAAAATATTGATATGAACTTGCCACATTTACACCTCTCTTTAAAAAAGCACATTAACAAGCTTTCCGAGATCACAGTAATCTGTTTTGAGAGTCGGGAGAGACGCGACTACCAAAATATACCTAACGTCAACCTGACAGAGATTGATATGTATGTGAATTCGACATGATTCATGGTGTCACTCATCGGCGTATTTAAGGGGGCCGACAAACTCTGCGCCTGAGCCCCTCTCAAACAAAGGGCAACCGAAAGTAATTCATCAATGAAACGTACGTTACACGCTTTGACCGCAAATACCACCCACACAAAGTAAAAAAACTAGGCCAAGAATCAGTATTGTTACAAACATACGTGGTCGCGCTGGAGCAAACGACAGGGTTAGAACAAGAAGTAATATTTTAATACCTCCTTGGGTCGGAATATAGAACATATGCACGATGCGCGCGTCTCCCTTCTTGCAGGAGTGGGCACGCTGGGTACAGTGACACTTTGCTAGAAAAACAAGGCGCGACCGACGGAACCAGCGCTCACTGGCACGCCCAATGTCAACGTTGCTTTGGGGGATGGGTTCTTGCAGCTTCCGGTCAAATCTGCCACTTTTTGTGGTGTAGATAATGTTTCTCAGTCGTGTACATCTCGCGACGAAGCAGCTGCGGATCTGTCGAGGGAACGTACAGGGAGAACTTTCACTGTGCCAATGAAACAAATGTGCTCCGCATGAAGTGCTCCTGGAAGTTAACCGAATCTGTCAGTGAATGACACCATCAGAGCCAAATGTACCAGGTACGCGCTTTTTCTTCGAGCATATACCACCGGAATAAAGCAGGCCCGCACTAATTTTGAGAGTTTCACATACTACCTTATTCTATTACGTATATATAGGCGTGCGCAGGGTTCTCAGGGGGCGGGAACATTTGCTCGAGTGCCTCCCCGCTATAGGCCAATCTCAGAGGCAGAATTTGCAACCCCCTCCACCTTTTAGGTGAATAGGAAAAGGGGCTATCCCACCTCCATGCGCAAATATATATGCTCTCCTTGCTTATGAATATACGATATATCGTCGAAGGCAGCAGTCGGCTTCATCGAGGTGAAACTTTTCGTTTGGCCGCACTTGTGGCCATGAAACGGAACCTCAAATTATAGCAAGCAAGACAGGCTATATTAGCTAAGATCTGCTCACGGAACATCGGTCGTCAAAACACTGATCCATGGCAAGATGCGTCAGCATTTATACATTCACCGTCGAACATTGCAGTATAGTCGCTGGTGGCTGCGATAGTTCGAGAAATAGTAGACCTGAATCCGTCGATCGGTCTTCGCATTGCATTCTTGCGGTTACATAAGGAAATTGCAGTATAGAGTTGTATGCAGTTGTAGACGTTTTCATCTCTTCCGTAATAGAACACTGCTAACATCAATGCCCATGCTTTTGTGCTCGGCTTCTTGTTGTTTTCATTAGGTAGGAAAAACAGCGCCTAAAACGTACGAGGAAATGAAGACATGACGCAGACGCTGAACTCGAAACTAAAAAATTATTGCAAGGTACAAACGCACACATATAAAGCAGCCGTCTGCGTTACGTAAACACTGTATAGTGTCTGCGCAGCATAGCAATCAAGATATACAGAAATAATTACTCATGACAAGGGAAAACTTGCATAATCACACCTGAGAAAAAACAAAAAAATGTGTTTAAAAATTGCTTACAAATCACTTTTTTTGCTGAAAAACTGGTTTTAGTCACAAAAAATTCAAATTTGGAGACATTTCCCGGATTACTATTTATGATAACCTTTTTTGCGATTTGCAGCTTTTTTTTTAAAATAGCCTACTATATAATTCCGAAACGTGAAGCATTCATGAAGCATGTGTAAACGCAAGAGAGAGGGAAGAAGAAAAAAAAACAGACAAAAGACACAGACCCAGATCTTGTTTGTTTTCTTCGTCGCCCTAGTCTATTGCGCTTACAGACTTCATAGATGCGAACCAACTATAGCCCACCGGCTTGTTCTAGTAGCGCCTTGGCTCCAAATGGATCACGCAAAAAACGTTTGGTGCGAGTAAAATTTCGGTTGTCAAAACACACACACGCATAAACAGACCGTTTGCTCCTAGAAAGTTCTCCCGCTCTCTCTGCTGTCTTGCACAACTGACCTGTAAGTTTCTTTAGTTAAGCACCTTGCAAGGTTAGTTCCGAAATTTGGCCGTCCTGGTTTGGTTTCTCCTGTTTCGACTTCTCGACAAAATTCTTCTTTCCACCATTCTGCATACCTTCTGTGAGTTCCTGTCTGTATAAGAGGAATAGATTGAAGAATGTTTGTTATCAACAAATAAGAAGTGACAGTTTCACAGCAAAGGTGAAGGAATGAATGCGATGTCACCAAATTGTTGTTATATGAAATAAGGTTGGCTCTCAATCCTTTCAGATCCGATCTCACGCAACTCTAGAAAATGCTAGTGCAAGAGGACATGATCGATGCGGGTACTCTTCTTGAAGTCTCTTCGCGTTGTGAGCGCAGCCCCTAGATGGGTGTGCGAGTTTCCCACTTATGACTGCCGAAATTGCGGGATAAGGTGCGCGCCAGTGATGGTGACCACGCCCGTAAAATTAACGTTCACATTAGCTCCTCGAGAAACATCCTCTCCCCCATCTTGCATTGTTTAAATACGATAGTCTTTCTTGGGTACCTTCGACGCAAAAATTTAGGCCTGTCTGTCTGTCTGTCTGTCTGTCTGTCTGTCTGTCTGTCTGTCTGTCTGTCTGTCTGTCTGTCTGTCTGTCTGTCTGTCTGTCTGTCTGTACATTTGTCTGTTTGTCCACTTTTACCGGCATCGGATACTTGAAACGGTCGACCCCATCCGCAGCCACCACCAATGTTGCACCATAACAACACGCATATATTTTGGATATGCATGTCTTACTAGAAAACGCATACATAATAAATTTAAAGGGCCGTAGCGCTTATCACGCTGCGTTTACCATGCAACGCTTGCACGAAACGGGGAGTATTTCCAACGCTTTGCTAAGACGAGATGGTGGTGGCAACTACCCGTCGTCTCGCGTTCTACAGCTTATCACCTCTGAGACGGGCGCGCACGGCCACGTGCTTTGTTTTCCAATAGAAACTGCCAGATGGCGCTCATGTCTCACGTGTGACGTGACTTCATGCGCTCGTTCACCCCCGCTGCACGCTCGAGGCACCCTAACGCAGCGCCTCGGGAATACCAGTCACCGATTTCCTTGCGCAGAACATCAAATAAATGTTTTGTTCACTATCTCCACACGCAAGGCTATCGTCTTTCGACGACATTTGCAGATTACATGCAGATACGGGGCCAATTTTTTTTTTTATTGTAGTTCAACATGAGCGAGTCGTTTCTTCACCATTTCAGCATTCCACGGCTGGTTTAACAAGCGGAGGGTTTTATTGCATCACCCGCCAAGCCTCGGGGACTTGCGAGCCCGTTTTATCTCTATTTCCGCGGCTCTTGTCAGTCCCTCTCACGTGTCAATACCTGCGGGCAGAACTCACGATGCACGGGGGTATCTGGCAATTGGGAGTTTATATGAGACATGACGGCGATATGGACGACGAAAACCCGTTAAGACGGTTCATATCGTTTCTAACAAAATAACAGGGGAATATTTCGTGTAGGCATATGTATGGCAGTGTTCATTTCCTGTACGAGATGGAATATGTAATTTTTGTGCAAGCGCATCGATAGTATAGGCAACAATTATTGTTGTACTTCTGAGTTCAGGGTATCACGGTGTATTTACGAGAAGTACTGTAGCGGAGGGATTTGCAGATCTCACCTGGGGTCCTTCAACGTGTGCCTAAATTCTTGAACTTGGGACCCTAAAACGTTTTGCTTGTTTAGAAAAAGCACTTGACGATTTAGAGTTCTAGATACTCTACTAAGGAAGTTTTGCTTCCACTCTAAAACTGCCGCCGTGGCCGGGACTGGATTCGAAGCTTTCGGGTCAGCGATTGAGCACCTTAATCATCAGACCCCCACGGTAGGCATACATGGTATGAGGGGATGATTCTGATCAAGAGATAGTGGATATGTGCCACAAAAAATTACAACAGCAAGTTCAAGTTGCAAACTTGGAATGCCAGTTCTGAATTTTATTGTACACAACAAAGACGTAATCTTAAAATAGAAAAATTACCACGCATCGGCTTGCTTCAGTGGAAATGTTGTCCAAAAATTATAGTCTTCTGTTGGCCGCACATGAGTCGCAGTCTCATCTGCGGTCACCCGAGATGTCTCAGATAGCGACTCCTTTACGTTGACTCGGCCGCATGTGGCTGGCATTGATAAAATAGAGGAAACGGTGCCTCATATATGTGACGTCATCTTGCAGTTCTGTCGGGAAACGTCAGCTTGTGCAGAGGCCAAGTCGGCAGAGCGCTTTTTTTTTTTTTTGCATAGGGTCGCATTTTTAGCATGGCGTAGGATACAACCGATTTGTCGTACATAGTGTCACATTGTCAGCGCAACGTAAAAAGCACCAAGTTCTTTAGAATTACGTATTTATGTACTTTTAAGTAAAGGAACACACTCCCCCAATACTTACGCAATGATGTTTCGTCTCAGATATTCGCGTTATTTAATTTTTGATCGACAACGTTCACAAGTATGAAAGCAGCCATCAGTTCAAGCCACCAGCTCAGCCACCAGTAGAAGTTTAACAGTTTGGGGGTGGTTCAGCAAGCACTTACAAATTGGCCGGTTGGGTAAATCGTGTGACAAACAAACATACATACTAACAGACACTAAAATGTCTGCGTTCAAGTATCCCAAAGAGAAATACTCTATAAAAAAAATTCATTCGCATGACACAATCCCTTTTCAGCGGCGTGCATCCGCAAAACAATCACATCACACACGTGCGTAAAATAAGGTGCATTCCCGGGTTTTAACTCGTCAATTTTAAATCTCATTCGTAATTGTAAAATGATGTCTGTAGAGCGCTAATTTTTTTTTTCCTAATGCATGCACCTGGTAAGTATTGTTTCTTGTGTGCTCACCCCGCCGCGGTGGTCTAGTGGCTAAGGTACTCGGCTGCTGACCCGCAGGGCGCGGGTTCGAATCCCGGCTGCGGCGGCTGCATTTCCGATGGAGGCGGAAATGTTGTAGGCCCGTGTGCTCAGATTTGGGTGCACGTTAAAGAACCCCAGGTGGTCTAAATTTCCGGAACCCTCCACTACGGCGTCTCTCATAATCATATAGTGGTTTTGGGACGTTAAACCCCACATATCAATCAATCAATCAATTCTTGTGTGCTGAATTCTCGCTCACTGATTTTGCAAAATCAGCTTGCTTTTGGGCTAGTTGTTCATCTACAGTCTGTTTCACATTTGCACCGCCGCGGTGGTCTAGTGGCTAAGGTACATGACTGCTGACGCGCAGGTAACGGGATCGAATCTCGGCTGCGGTGGCTGCAATTCCGATGGAGGCGGAAATGTTGTAGGCCCGTGTGCTCTGATTTGTGTGCACGTTAAAGATCCCCAGGAGGTCGTAATTTCCGGAGCCCTCCTCTACGGTGTCTCTCATAATCATATAGTGGTTTTGGGACGTCAAATTCACATATAAATCTTGTTTACCACTTGGAAAAATCTGGGAGTGCATGGCACGTGATGTGCCATGCACTCCCGCCACTGCACCACGCCAGCGCTGCAGTGGCGTGGTGCAGTACCAGATGACGCGGTTCAACACTAAACTCCTCAAGTGTCTTCACATGCGCAAGCTGCTGCACGCGCGTGACTGCAGCGCTAGATGTATTACGATGCCAGTCTCTCCGGGATTTCCCCTAAGTATGATACAGACTGCACACGTGTGTGTCTATGCCCACGAAAACAGGAAGGAAATCTCAGAAATTTAGGATACTGTAGTGAATCATGTAACTAACTAAGATCCTAAATAAGATCTAGCTGAAGAATCAGCAGCGTCTTTAGACTGCTTGACGACACCATTAACAAGACAATATATTTCAAACTCCAGCTTATTAAGAAACACTTACGCATGCGTAATATAAAATCGAACTGTACTGGTGTTGAATCATTACCTAATGGTGATAGTGGTCCAAGTCTGCATAGTCTAATATTATACTGTGTCGAATGGGATGACAAGGTGTATATACAATTAAATATGTGACAGTTACCGGTACATCTGTCCATGCATTGAACACACGATTCGAATGCATTGTTTCCTCTTCTTCCGCAATGACCACGTCGATAAGGAAGGCAAATTCTTCTATGTGGATGAAAATACCACTGTTGAGCATGGCTGCTACAAGGCCTCAACTGTGGCTGAGCCCCACAAAAACGTTGTGGTGCGCTTCCAGCTACAAACAATGAGAACAAAGAGCCAATGTTAGTCGTCATAACTTTCTAGATGTCGTAGAAAGTTTATCAAAGAAAACCTGCTGCTCTCATAAAAATTGCAGTGCAGCGATAATGACTTGATCCGCTTCGCTATAAACAGCCACCAAATAATCAGTTAATTAAAAAACCTTAATTGAAGGACCTGATTGAAGCTCTACTGTGAAATCTTTTAATTGCTAAGGTCTATAACAAAGTGGCAAATCACATTTTATTGAAATATCGAAAGAACATTGATGCCCAAAGGAATCATTTTCTTCAGAGTACGATCAGTGCTTACACAATATCATGTGGTTTTATATTACTGTCACACTGGAGGTGGTAAAAAAGCCCTGCAACAGTTTTTGAGCAGGGTCAAAAAACGCTGCCGATCGATAGGAGAGGCTCCCGAAAATGCGCGAGCCAGTTTTTATAGCGCAAAATGTGGCCTGGTATCAACGATAAATTCTTATGGTCAGCTGAGAATTCGTTTGTGTTCTCTAGATGAATGGCGGAAAACGCTAAAAAATCTCTTGTGTAAAGCCATCTATTAGCCATTAGCTGATTTCAACGTGGTGCACTCGATCGTTACAGAGATGGAAGTGGGATGGATGCTATGACTTGCCCACGCGTGCGTGCGCGATCACCCTGACAAAGCCACACATTCGAAGAAAAAGGTGCTCAAGGTGACGAGGCGTGCATGACGTATTTTATTTGCCCCTGCCATCCCTCTATGCTTAGCTTCCAAGGCTTTCGTCGAAACGAGAGGAGAAAAAAACGCAATTGTAGCATGCGACAAATCTTTGTAACTCCGCTCGCACTGGACGGATTCTTAAAATTTTTGCGGGGTTGAATTCGGGAGGTAATGAGCTCTTTCAGGGAATTCCTTCCAAGGTTACTTGAAATAGTATTCTAGGCCCCCTTTATTGTCATTAGGTTCAAATGTCATTCGGAGCATGAACGCTATTCGATCTGAGGTGGTACTTCATAGGGAAAAGTAATGTAATCGTCAACCAATGTTGATGATTCAGAAAAAATGGCTGGAAAGGTTGACCAAGGTACATGTGTCGTGACGGAAAAGGGTAGTTATTCATTTTATAATGACATGCGGGAAATTGCTTCGCTAAATGAACGCGCAAAGAAATTGAATATCACAGATTATATAGCTTCCATAAGACAAGACAATCCGCTTAGCCAGTAGCCACAGCTGATAGAATGAACAAAAACACCACGACATGCGCGGTATGACGAGAAAAAAGAAAACGGGTAAAGGAACGTGTCACGTCTATTTAGGTAGCGAAGTAACAGATTCACACATAATATAGTGATCGGCATGACAGCACACCTAAAGAAGCCGCCTGCATTTTCTCTCGGGAGGGGGGGGGTGTACTTAAGTGGATGCGTCGCGAAGTTTTGGGGGTATGGCAAGAATTTTGCGTGATTGATTATGGTTTGGGAATGCGTAATTGTTATTTGGTCTTTCTTATATTTGTTTATTAAATGAAGGAAAAGCGTTTGTCACAAAACGAGCGCTCAAAAAGGGCGCGCCGCCAAATTCTCCGACGAAAGTCCGGAGTGACGCCGCTAGGTCAGCGATAAAAAAAGAAAACAAGCATCCAAAGACTCCCCGGGCACGCGTCCCTCTCTTCTTGGAAGTGTAGGTTCGCCGACGAACCTCCTCGCGTCAGCGTTCGAGCAAGCCCTAGAACGTTCTCGATGGAAAGGGGCGTGGTGATGCAGGGTTGCGTCATCCGTCGCGGCCGGCCCTCTTACTGTCTCGCCCTTTCCCCAGCCTTCGCTGCGTATCACGCCGACGAAATGATGAGAACTTTCTGGAATCTCCCGCGGAAGGTATTAAATCGAGCAGCCGAGATGGGAGATCAGGAGAAGAAGGAAGTTAGCGCCAGAGTGCGTAGGGTATCCCACCGCGTCTGTCGGTGAAGGTTTTGTCCTTAGTGACAAAGCAGGAGAAGAAGAAAGTATGCGCAAGAGTGCGTAGGGTGTTCCGCCTTGTGGGCGAAGCCTTTTGTCTTCCGTGACAAAGGAGGAGAGAAAGAGGATTTCCACCCGTGGGGTGAAGACTCGAGCTACAGGCAAGAGTGTGTGTCTACCGCTATCGAGCGAAGACGCGTGGCAACAGCTGTGTGTGTGAAGCCGACGTGTTTCCGGCGAAGAAGTTTAGAGCGTGGTGAGCGGCCAATTGAAGACGCGAGGTTTCCTGGAAGAGAAACTTCGGGGGCAGCGGAGCGACAACAACGCTGAACTTTGAGTGAGTGATCCTCAAAAGAGTATCATCCAGACTTTTGTTCCAAGAACTTTGGACTGAATAAGTTTTCTAACTCTTTAGTCTTTAAGGGTCTTGGTTGTTCGATGCATGCGACTGCATTGTAGTGCGTATTGTTGTCTGTGTCTGTTGTTTCAAGTGTGGCTGATTGTACTGTGTAGTACGTTGGTTGATTGGTGACATATTGTATTCAACAATTGTGGAATGTGCATACTTGTGTATCGTTTTGATCTGCAATAATTGATAATATAGTTTTATTTTGTTTATCATCTCTCGGCTCTGACTTGTTCTTTGGGCCACAACCGGCGTCCGCTGGCGCGCCAAATAGAACCACTTTTAAATTGTCCACGCTTTCGTGATGCGGTTCGGAGGGCCGATACTTCGGCCCTTGTAATTAGCCCGGCGATCGCCTCCCTAATTAACGGAACCCGTGACAGCGTTGCTTTCCACGAGTGGTGGGACGCTGATGTTGGGGTTCACCCCTCTATTGGTTGAAGATACTGTTTCTTATATTGCATATACTCGAGTCGAGGAAAGCGTCAAGTTAAGTAAAACCCAAGTAAAGACGCTCTTGACTGAATTCCAAACGCGCCGTCCAGTGTGGCGACTGAACAGTTGTGCAGCACGAGCAGTCGTTTTTTTTTGTTGCGATAGCGATGATATGAACATTCTCGGCTGGATTTCACCGCTGGATACGGCGTCGCCGTCATTCACCGTAGAGAGCGATATATATATGAAGATGCAAGGAAAGGCAGGGAGGTTAACCAGACACACATCCGGTTTGCTACGCTGCACTAGGGAATGGATGAAGGGTAGAAAGTAAGTTGCAGAGAGGTAAGAAAGGTACATACAATCACGAGCTTACTCGGGAGAGCCCACACAGTGTACGGACGGTCGATCAGGTTTGTGGTGTTCAAGTAATGTAGGAGTGTTTTAGTCGCTTTCTGCGTAGTTGAGGCAGACGCCCAAGGTCCCAGAATCTTCTGCACAGAGAATGGAATAGAGTCCAGTTGGTTCAAAACCATCTCGAGCTGGCATCGCTGTGTGTCGTAGCAAGCGCAGCGACACAGGACGTGTTCGATGGTCTCTTCAGTTCCACAGGAGTCACATGTAGTGGTGTCTGCCATACCGATGCGAAAGGAGTACATACACCTTTGTGAATGCAACACCCAACCAAAGGCGGCATAACAGTTTCGCATCGGAGCGGCAAAGTTGTGATGGCAGCTGTATCTTGAGCGAAAGATTCAGTTCATATAGGTGACACCTTTGGAAGCAAGTAGACAACCAGAGCGTGCGTGTAAGATCTGAAGCCACCATGTAAAGTTGTCTTGCTGCATCAGTCCTTGATAGAGGAATCGGGACCACATGGGTTCCTTCATGGGCTGAGCGGGCTGCATCATCGTCTAATTGATTTCCAGTAATACCAATATGTCCAGGCAGCCACTGATATATAATATCATGCCTTCGTGCTAGAGCTTGATGGTGACAATGCCTTATTTCAAGTACCAAATGTTCATGATTTCTCTTACGCATGGCAAACTGCTAACTCTGAAAAGGTGCCTTCAAATCACAGAATATGACCCATTTTCCGCGACGCTCTTGAACGAGATATTGTAAAGTGGCTCTTATAGCAGCAAGCTGTGATGCCGTGGACGTAGTCGTATGTGACAACTTGAATTTGATTGGCATTGCTGCAGCTGGAATTACCGTCAATTTATACGTATCTATACATACAAAAACGCAAAAAAAGATAAATAATCCAGCAAAAGACTTTGGCGTGCTGAAGCGCACGTCCGACCTCTGAATTGCAAGTGCGAGGCACTAGCCACGAAGGAGGACCTCCTTCAAGGTTTGAAAGGCAAGCTATTTATACCTACAACTACCGCTGGCGATGGCCATGTAGGGGGAACTATCGTGTTTTCGGCATTAACAGCGAGATGGCGCAATAAGCTCATGTCAACCATGTCAACCAATAGGCTCATGTCAACGCGGTGGCGCACGTTCTCATTTCTCACACGTGCTCTGCCCTGTATAGAGGAAGGAGTGGACGCTTAGGCGTCCGCATGCTTATCTCGCGGCGGCGACAATCGTGCAGCTTGGGCTTTCACCGGGATGATTCTGTTCAGTTACCTGGCACTTAAATGCTACTGCACTCGTTGCGCAGTCTTCCTTTACGAAAAGGGCGTGTTTGCCACACAGCGAAGTAACAGCTGAGACGCTTATTCGCATTCATCTGTACCTGTAAGAACGTTTCGTGCGTAGTTTGTGCGTGAGAAACGTGGAGCACGTTTCGATCTGCTTGCCATTCTTCGCGTGACCTTCCAATTTGTTGCTATCGCGTTGATTGCTTCACCTCTGCGGCAAAGCAGGGACTTTCTTACTAGCAGACGGTCGCTGCGTCTGCGTTGCACGTGACAAAAGACACAAGATACGAGCATGTGCAATGAGGTTGTGGACAGCGCTGCCGACGTCAGATCCATGACATCATGCGACCAAGAAACAAAAAATTGGCAGATCGCACGTAGAGTTAGAATCGATGATATGCGAAGCACGAATGAGGGACTGTGCTAGGTAACTTTAAGATCAACACATGGTTAAGAGGCGGAGGTAAATTTCGCCGTACATGACTACCACGTCATTATTATCATATTTGGACGTTTAATTTACCTTCGTCCTCTATTAACGTCACTTGGTACCAACTTTGGCACATATAGAGCGAGAAAAACGGACGTGAGCGGGATATGAGCGTAGCATGTAGTCATGTTTTACATGAAATCAATAGCATTATTATCATATCTGGACGTGTCATTTACATTTATCGTTCATTAACGTCACGTAATACCAAATTTAGTATATGTGGAACTAGCGAAACGGCCGCGAGAACGCTATGAGCATAGCATGGAGTCATTTTCTACATGAAAAGCATATTATGATTATCAGATTTGGCCGTGTCATTTACCTTCGTTGTCTATTTACTTTCCATGATACCAAATTTGGTACATGTGGAGCTAGCGCAAAGGCGACCAGCGCGTCATGAAGGACCCAATATACTCCGACGCATCGTTGATGCACGGGCCGGTTGGGCGCAGTGACGCCACGCTATCAAAACGCGAGCACTGTATAGTGTGATGACGAAGCAACCGGCACGACAAGCGTCCGCCGGGCTGGCCCGGTGGTGGCCGGCGCAAAAGGCATCATGCTGCATTTTGCGCCGACGACGTTACTTAGACAGCACCACGTCTGTCTCTTTCCGTGACGGAGGGACGCCGTGTGCGCTCAAACGTGCATGCGTCAAAGCAACGCAGTGCGCCGCGCGCCTGCGAGTATATGGCATGCAGATCCACAATGAAGGTCCGTGGCCAGCTCCACTAATCTCTATCAGGGATATATCGATGTCTGGCGGTGCATCGCCGGCATGACGCGATAAAACAAACGCCGGCACGCACGCGCACCGGCTCATGTTGACGTGTATTCACGCCTTGAGTGTGGCATGTATATGCTCGTATATGAGACGCATCTTATGATTATCATGTTTGCACCAGTCTTTGTCATCCATTCACGTGACGTAATGCTAAATTTTGGCATATGTGAAGGTAGCGAAACGGCCACTAGCGCATCACGAATGTGGGACGTACTCATGTTGTCACATGAATGACACGCATGTAATGATCATCATGATTGGACGTGTCACTTACCTATGTCATCCGTTCACGTCACGTAATACCGAATTTGGTTAATTCGAAGCTAGCGAAATGCCCGCAAGTGCATCATGAGCGTAGCATGTAGTCATGTTTTTACATAACACGCATCTCATGATTATCGTGTTTGCACCAGTCACATACCTTCGTCATCCATTCACATCTCGTAATATCGAATTTGGTTCATGAGAAGATAGCGAAGAGGCCGCGAGCGCATCATGAGCATGGCATGTAGACATTTTGTTTCATGACACGCATCTCATGATTATCATGTTTGCACCAGTAACATTTCTTCGTCATTCATTCACGTCCCGTAATACCAAATTAGGTGTACGCAAAGATAGCGAAACGATAGTGAGCACATCAAGAGCGTGGCATGTAGTGATGTTGTTACTTGACACACATGTCATGATCTTGATGTTACGGTCTGCTGCTTGTGTTCACCATGCAGTCATCTCATACCATACCAGTTTTGCAACATATCATGTGGATGAAACGACCACAAGAGCAGCAAGACCATGGCATGTAAATCATTACATTTATGACATACATATCATGATTTTTATGATATTGCTACGTAGCTGACGTATCAATGGTCAGAAGACGACAACGAGGAAGTGGTCTGTCGGTTGTGCGTGCTGCTTCGATCTTAGTCGACGCCATACGCATCATTTTGAATATAGATTTTAAGTGGACACACCTCGTGTCAATTTTACGTAACATCTTTGTGGTGGACGTGCTGGGTACTTCCCCGTCTTCTTCACGAAGCTCCGCAACGGCTGCATCATCATAGGTCCAACCACTGCACAGGTTTAACAACCATCGTCTTTGCCACCTGCCCCTACCGTGACTTCTACATACGTCGTTCTACCTCCTGCTCGTGATCCCGGTGTATTTTCTGGTCAGGATGGCGTTGACGTCGACAAATGAATCAACCGGTACTAACGGGTCAGCGCAAGCTATAGGTGGGACCCGACTCTTATGCTTGTCAATGTGCTTTTTTACCTCGATGGCCCACCGCGAGTGTGGTTCGAGACGCACGAAGCGGGGATTACGAGCTGGGACTCTTTTAAAGAAAAGATCCGCGACCTTTTTGGCGACACCATTGGGCGGCAGAACGCAGCGCGGAATCAACTGGCGGTTCGTGCACACACGTCGACGGAGTCGTATGTCGCGTACATTCACGACGTCATCGCCCTATGCCGCCAGATTGACGAGCACATGAGTGAGTCGGAGAAAGTGGCCTATGTGCTGAAAGGCATAGCAGACGACGCATTTAATCTAGTTTACAACAACGTTGACACCGTCGACGCCATCATTAAAGAGTGCCGGCGGTTCGAAGAAGCCAAGAGCCGCCGTATTACTCAGCGATTCACCCGGCTGCCCAACACCGCGGCGACCTCATCGTGTGAAGCCGCCCGCCAGTCCACCACGTATGAGAACGTCACACGCATTGTTCGTCGGGAAATTGAAGTCGCCTGTCCGGCTCCTCTTCAGCCACCCGTTTTCACAACGCTCGCCTCTGACCAACAACAACCATCAGTGGCGTTAATACAAGCTGTGGTGAGGCAGGAGTTTGCGAACCTCGGACTTCCATCAGCATGTCCCCTGACTCGCCCTGAAGTCCCGTCCTACTCCCGAGGACACGCTCGCCGTTCACCTCCAAAAATGCCCTTCCGTAACCCTTCGGAATGACGAACACCCGATGACCGGCCTATTTGTTTTTCCTGCCACCAGCCTGGGCACGTTTCTCGCTATTGCCACCGCCGTTAGTCAAACTAACCACGTCAGACTTTCTTTACCTCGGTGCTTATGCATCCGACGACCCCTCGACGTTCAATCGCTACACCCTCCAATTTCTATTCGTCGTCATCTTACGAGCCTTCCACTGACGCCCCTTTGCCCGGTCGCCGCTACCCTGACGCCCCTTCGTCCGGTCGCCGCAGCTCTCGCTCCCCGTCGCCGCTACGTCACCAATCCCGCTCTCCGCCACCTAGGCACTTTTCCTCGCCGAGCTTCTCTGGACGACCGCAGCAGGAAAACTAGATATTGCAGCTTGTAGAGGTGAAGCTGCAATATCATTGAAAGCCGGAAATCCTCTACTGACGCTTCCCACGCGCCATAGACTGCTTTAAGTACAAGTCGACCATGTTCCTGTGACCGCCCTCATTGACACAGGTGCGCACCTGTCTATTATGAGCGCTTCTCTACGCTGCCGCTTACAAAAGATTATGACGCCATCTACGACGCAGGCAATGCGTGTTGCCGATGGCGGTACTGTACCAGTAATCGGAATGTGCACTGCTCGTGTCAGCATTGCCGGTCGTCACGCCGTGGTCCTTTTTACCGTGCTAGCCTGCTGCCCTCATGACCTCATACTTGGCCTTGATTTCCCTTCGGCACACTCGGCCTTAATTGATTGTTCGTCTGGTACCCTCAGCCTTGATCTACCAATCTTTCCCAACTACTCTGCAAAGCGCACCAGCCGCTTGAGCCCAACCACTTTCGTTCGCCTGCCACCTCGAGCCGTCACGTACGTGTCTTTGTCATCGACCCCTCCCGTTCCTGACGGTGATTATATCGTTACGCCAACTACTGACGCTCGGCTGACGCGCAGTGTTACTGTGCCCTATACCATCGCGACCATAGCGGATAACTGTGTGTTACTTCCGCTCCTCAACTTTGGTTTCACCACTCAAGTTTTGCCCTGCCAGTTGTCTCTAGCCCAGCTAACTGCCATAACAGAGGACGATGTCAGTGTTGTCGCTGTATCTGCTCTTCATCGAAGCGCAGTCTCACGGTCACCCAGCTCAGACGACGGTATGTTTCGAAACATGTTTGGATCGGAGCTGTCGCCTCACCAGGCCGACGTTCTCTGCCAAGTTTTGGCCTCATACAGTGACATTTTCGACACCGACGATCGTCCCTTGGGCCAGACTAAAATTGTCACTCACCGAATCAACACTGGTGACTTTGCACCCATTCACCGTCGGCCGTACCACGTGTCAGCGTCTGAGCGAGAAGTGATTCAGAAAGAAGTGGCCAAAATGCTTACGAAAAACCTAAGCGAACCATCAACGAGCCCTTGGGCATCTCCCGTGGTATTAGTTAAAAAGAAAGACGGCTCATGGCGTTTCTGCGTTGATTATCGCCACCTCAACAAAATTACCAAAAAAGACGTGTGCCCTCTACCACGCATTGACGATGCCCTTGATTGCCTCCGTGGCGCCACCTTCTTTTCATCTCTCGACCTCCGATCTGGCTACTGACAAATTGCTGTAGATGACATGGACGGAAAAAAGACCGCCTTCGTTACCCCTGACCGTCTTTACCAATTCAAGGTCATGCCATTTGGGCTCTGCAACGCTCCAGCGACATTCGAGAGAATGATGGACACGCTCCTACAAAGATTTAAATGGTCGACATGTTTGTGTTACCTGGACGACGTGATCATTTTCTCACCTACCTTTGCAACCCACCTTGAACGCCTTTCGACCATTCTATCAATATTTCGACGGGCCGGCTTGCAGCTCAATTCCTCTAAGTGCCACTTCGGTCTTCGTCAGATTACCGTATTGGGTCACCTTGTTGACGCTGCCGGCGTACGGCCAGACCCGGCGAAAGTACGCGCTGTAACAAACTTCCCAGTCCCACGCTCTGTCCATGATATTCGCAGCTTTATGGGCCTCTGCTCCTACTTTCGCCGGTTCGTGAAAAACTTTGCGGCACTCGCACGGCCACTCACCGACCTTCTCAAACAAGACGTCCCATTTTCTTGGGGCCCTCCTCAAGCTGACGCCTTCTCTCATCACCGCTCTAACGACACCTCCTATTTTTGCACATTTCGACCCCGATGCTCCCACAGAAGTGCGAACAGACACGAGTGGTCACGGAGTTGGTGCAGTTTTGGCGTGAATTCAGCGGGGCAACGACCGTGTAAACGCGTACGCGAGCCGTCTGCTTCTCAAGTCGGAACGCAATTATTCTATAACAGAACGGGAATGTCTCGCTCTTGTTTGGGCGGTTTCGAAATTCCGTCCTTACTTGTATAGCCGCCCTTTCCGTGTTATCACAGATCATCACGCGCTGTGTTGGCTTTCTTCTCTGAAGGACCCCACTGGACGACTTGGTCGTTGGGCATCGCCCCTACAGGAGTATTCCTACGCGCTTGCTTATAAGTCTGGACGTCTCCATCTGGACGCTGATTGCTTATACCGCTACCCTGTTGATCAGTCCGACGAACCAGACGTCGAGCATAGCCTCAGCGTCATGTCAATGTCCCAGTTTCTTCAGATTGGTGATGAACAACGTCGTGATGCTTCTTTGTGACAACCTATTGACCATCTCGAATCTGCTCCGAACGACACGTCAATTCGCATGTACGTCCTCCTGAATGGCGCGCTGTACCATCGTAGCCTCCAGCCAGATGGCCCTGAGCTCCTTCTTGTCGTGCCGAAAAATTTGCGTTCAGCCGTGCTGCACGAGCTTCACGATGAACCAACTGCTGGTCATCTGGGTGTATCTCGGACGTACGACCGCGTGCGTCGCCGCTTTTTTGGCGTGGTCTCGCCCGGTCCGTTCGCCGTTACGTGTCCTCCTGCGATAAATGCCAACGTGGAAGCGACCTACTGCGCCCCCGGCTGGACTTCTTCAACCGACCTCCATCCCAACCGAACCTTTCTTCCGTGTTGGTATAGATCTTCTCGGTCCTTTTGCCGAGTCAAAATCGGGCAACAAGTGGGTCGCTGTTGCTATAGACTACGCGACTAGGTATGCCATCACTCCAGCGCTCCCCACCAGCACCGCTACTGACGTTGCGGACTTTTTGCTCCACGACGTCATCCTACAGCATGGCGCTCCTCGCCCATTACTCACAGATCGTGGCCGCGCATTTTTGTCCCGTGTGATCGACAATCTTCTGTGCTCTCCCTCAACGCACCACAAGCTGACCACTTCCTACCATCCCCAAACAAATGGCCTTACCGAACGGCTAAATCGGACCCTAACGGACATGCTCGCGATGTATGTGTCCTCCGACCACCAAGACTGGGACCTGGCGCTACCTTACGTGACCTTCGCGTACAATTCCTCGCGCCACGACACCACTGGTTATTCACCCTTTTATTTGCTTTATGGCCGTGATCCGACGTTACCACTCGATACCTTACTTCCAACCACTACAACGCCGTCAACCGAATATGCACGCGACGCTATTGCTCGTGCCGACCACGCATGTCAAATCGCCTGCTCTAGACTTTCGGCTTCGCAAGCCACCCAGAAAGCCATCTACGACAGCCTGCTAGCTGACGTTCACTTCTCACCCGGTTCTCTGGTTCTCCTGTGGGGCCCAGTTCATCAAGTTGGCTTATCAGAGAAGTTATTGTGTTGCTACATGGGTCCTTACCGTATCATCCGCCAGGTAACCGACGTCACCTATGAGATCATTCCTGCATCTGAGACCACAAGGCTGCCTGCAACCACACCCAGTGATGTTGTGCACGTCAGCAGGCTAAAACCTTACCACTTGCCTACTGAAGGCCGTAGTTAATGTGCACCGAGACGGTGCTTTTAGCGCCGGGGGGGGTAATGCTACGTAGCTGACGTATCAGCTGTCAGAAGACGACAACGAGGAAGTGGTCTGTCGGTTGTGCGTGCTGCTTCGATCTTTGTCGACGCCATACGCATCATTTTGATTATAGATTTTAAATAAACACATTTTGTGTCATTTTTACGTAACAATATGACTGGACAGTTATGTTTGTGATACAGCCAAGTTATATCATACCAAGTTTGGTATCGATCCAAACGACCAGGAGAGCTAAAAGTTGTAGGCGGATAGCTAGCTAGCTAGCTAGCTAGCTAGCTAGATAGATAGATAGATAGATAGATAGATAGATAGATAGGTAGATAGATAGGTAGATAGATAGATAAATAGATAGATAGATAGAGAGATAGATAGATAGAAAGATAGATAGATAGAAAGATAGATAGATATATAGATAGATAGATAGATAGATAGATAGATAGATAGATAGATAGATAGATAGATAGATAGATAGATAGATAGATAGATAGATAGATACGCTCAAAGTCACTGAAGTTCGCTAAGAAATGCATCGCATCTAAAAAATAACTAAGAACTTGGGATGAGAAGATGTCCACAGAAACATTTGGTTGTATGTACACTGGGGAAAATGGGGCTTAGAGGAGATAGAAATGTTGGGGAGTATTGCAGTTAAAACAGCAAAATGTAACTGTGTGTGTGCGCGCGGATAGCAAATCACAATCAGTGTCGCTCAGGCAAGTTTGTCGGTTAGTATAGAATGTTAAAATCAAGAAATGTATATCTGATATGAATACAGAATGCGTACTTACGGAGGCACACCTGCTGGCAATTTATTTCCGAGGAAAACTTGTTCTTATTTCCACCACAGCCGCCATAGAGGAATATTTTGCAGTATCTTTTCGTATAGTCGAAGTACCAAGCCACGACGTATTTCCGACAGGCTCCAGTGGCACGTGGTTCCATGCAATAACTTGGATTTTTTGTTTCAAACGCTGAAGTTTTAGATAGTGTAGTGTTAGGTTTTTACTTTAGATTTTGAATTCATTGATGCATAAAGACAAGTCGTATGATTAATTCTTAGTGCCAAGATTACACAGGTGAACAACGTATGGTTGTCCTAAATATTGAACCACAACATTCGCATAAAGATAGCAATCTTATTTGTAGCAAATAATATCAAGCAGTCATATTTATCCTACACCTATAAATAGGACTCCTAACTAGACCTGATTGCAGCTACGAATAGCACTTAAGCCTCGGTCGTTCGTTTCTAATACCTTTCTCATTTTCGCAAATTGAGGTGGAGACGTCTCTTTCGGATATACAAAATAATGTGTTGTCAATGTATTTTCATTAGATAACAGAGAAAACAAGTGAAAAATATCAGAGTGAACACTCGTGTTTGAAAGTAATGCGTTATATTTTTGTATACTAGTGATTGCACAGGCAAACTGGTAAAAAAATTTTATGCTAAAAACAATCAGTGCTGCAAGTGGGTAGGCCTAAATATGATTTGAACTAAACGCTAATATGTACAAAAATGATAGCGATAAAGCACAATACTTGTATTCGTATAGAAAAGGCAAAAATATAGAAAGATCACAAAGTGGGTAACCTGTTATCGAGATGTGGGCTTCAGTCGAAAGCGGCACTCACCGTCAATCTGCTCGAATGAAAAAAAAACGTAACTTTTCGGACCCCAGCTTATTTCCTCACATGTTCCATCCTTTCAAAAAAGCGTCCCATTTGAGAGATAGGAGTACGGCTAAATGACGGGATAGTTTTTCTTTGGACACTAAAAAGGTTCATAAAAGAAGTAAAATTGAGAAGCCGGAAAGTCTGATGTTAAATTCTTTCATTCTACTTGCCGGTGTTTTCGTGACATTTAACGCTCATTTCACCTATCGATAAGTACCGATCGCGTGACCACTTGCGTGATTAATTCAAAGTTTCGTGGCTAGTGTCCCATGACACTAAAACCTAGCGGCGAGTTACTCAGCCAAAGCGGCCGAGTCGAGGCCAAACCTACTGTCGGCGATCAGTTGAGACCAGTCTGTTTGCGAATAACTTCGTCGCGCGAGCGTAGTTAGTTGCTAGTGTGAGCATGTGTTTAGCTTTTAGGCTTATAAGGCTCAAGAACTAAAAACTGTCCCAGCAGTTGCTCTATTCACACTTGTCAAAGGCAATGCGCAGTTTCGAATAAAGGTTTTCTTACCATTCAGATATCGCGCTTTGCAAAAAAATATACAACGTACCTTGCAGACGTGCCACACAAGTGACGAGCCAGAATAAATTTGTAGTCTTCATGATTCGATATTTGCCCTGAATCCCCAAAAGTCAGAAACGTTTACTTTTTGGACAAGCTGTAACTGCATACGTTTGTGGCTACATTTTCAAACAACTTTGCTAACAAGAAACCGTGCATCATTAGTGGCACTTCTGCCGTATATCCGTGAAAAATAGCTTTATTTGCCCTAAGCTACGCATGCGTAATGAGACGTAAACTGTACTTTATCCGCAACTGCTTTCTAAGTGGACAATGAATGCATGGGGCTGTCACTCCATGGTCAACCATGTCAGAGGTCTTGCTCATGCTTAAGTTCTTTGGAAACATCGCATGTTCTTTCACAATGATTGTTTAAGGCTGGTAAAATATTTTGAGACACAAAGAACATTTTAAAATAGAGTTTCTGCAGCTGCGCACTGAAGGACAGTGCCTGAACAATACAAGAAAGGAATATACGGGATAATTTTTACAGCTGAGTCTTGTTCGTGCACAAATAGCTGGTTTTTATATAACTGAATTCTATGCAGTCATCAATGTAAATATTGTGGTCATAGCTATTTTTATTACAGGAGCTGGTATAAAACTGCAAAAAATAACTAAGGCCGGTACCAAGATTGCCAAAAAATAACGCGAGAGAAAAACATTAGTGATGTCCCATGTGAAAAATTATTACCATTATCACCCCGTAACATGGAAGAATCAAGGTTAGGAATGTCCGTACCATCGAGTCAAAGTTCACTTTCGAAGACCAAGAAAGGCAAAGTCCGAATAAGCGTAACCTTAAAAATGCGGTCTTTTCTCCATGGGTGTTTAAACAACTTAATGGATTACCAATAAAGTTACGGATTACCAACGCACCAAACTTCATAGTCTTTTTGTATTCAGCGCTTGCGAATTGCACGCTAATAGACATGTTATGTAAAATGCATGACGTTCAAGCAGCGGTATCCATTCATTCAATGTCTCATAGTTTTGATCCTAAATCTGAAACCTATAAAATGATACAATATACACTAAAAGATGTACCAAAACTCTTTCCGCAAAGCAGAAGTGTATGCGTGGTTAATAAGTTATTGTCAGTTTTACTGAAGACCTTTTAACGAGCCATCTTCACTGAATCTTGAACAATTCCTTATATCATCATGCTGAAGCTTGTTTTGCAGATATTATTTGAGTAATATCACCGCTATGAACGCAATATTTACCTCTCTGCAGACGTGTTTCTGAGCCTGAAAGCGAATGAATAAAATCAATAATAAAACTGATGCCACCAGGCTGGGAAAGAAAGGAATTCATTGAAGGCGTGTACCATCTCAGAAAATGGCCCATGAAGGACTGCGAAAATATATGTGTATTTGCTTGCGATCTTCGGCAGTTTACCACTAATGCTAGCACCGCGTCATCATGGGATGCCACTAATCGTGAAGCCATCCGCAGGTCTCGTTACATTTCTCACTTCTTGTAAGCATTGTAAAAAAGGTTTGGTAGTAATCGATTACCTGTCAATAAGAAACGTGTCTGCCTATTACAATGACACTGAAAAACACGTGTGAGATTCCTTCGTTACATCGCCATTCACACCACCCATGCCAACCAAAAAAGCAGCCGCAAAAAGTTTTAGAATTTCGGATTAGATCAACAGAAAGCTGGGACCAACTGCTCAAAATTTAATTTATCACTGGGTCAGTCTTTCATGGCTCTGGCGAAAAAAGGGGGCGCTGGGTTTGGAAGACGCCGCCGAAGTGTTGTTAGAAGGTGTTGTCAAAGTTTTTGCTGATTGCCCTTTTTTTGCTGGTTGCCCATGGCAGGCAGTATTTGGATCACCATCTGAAGTAGAAAGCAAACCAATATGAGGTTTTCAAAAATGAGAGTTGGTGTGTTTCATATCAGAAAAAAAAAACATTGCAAGTGATATTTTTGTATCCTTTAAGAGCATGTCTTGAACAGAAGCACTACATGTGCATTGGTGTTTTGCAACTACAATATTCGCGTAAAATGTCAAGCGTTACACATAGCTAATATACAGTGTAAATCAACCCCCGTTGTATCCGGGTGCTGTAAGTCATCTTGATATATCTCGCTTGCTCACTAAAAGTGGCTACTGCTTCATGAACGCGCTGGTTTCCGCGGAAAATGGAAAATGATCGCAATCTATGAAGATGAGCATAAAAAGGGCAGAAAATTGGCGTGCTCTTGCATGCAGCTGTAAGCTTCAATGAAGTTATCGAGAGATATACGCGCATCAAATTGAAGCTCCGAATATATAAAAAAATGGGCAGATCGCACGTACACTGGAAATCGATGATATGCGAAGCAAGATTGAGAAATGTTGATATGTCACTGACAGCTAGAGATGGGTATTATATAAAATGTGGTCATGTATATATTGACATTAGGTTAGTAAGGTGTGCGTGTAAAAAGTTTATGTGTGTGAACTGCGTGAAGAAAACTGTGTATTGGCATGATATTTAAACTGGTTTCAGTGTGCTATTATGTTTTTTGTATTGTTAATTTTTGGGTACCGTTCTGTATTATTTTATTTTTTGCTGCAGAACTTTGTGATATGGAGTAGCCGAGGCAATAGGCACCTCAACCTCTCCACAGCAAAACAGTTAAAACAGAACAGAACAGAACAGATATGTCACTATAAAATCGGCAAACTTTACAAGGTGCAAGTAAATGATGCCGTTCATGATTTCTGTGTCATGATTATAATGTTTGGAAGTGTCGTTTACCTTCGTCATCTATTCACGTCATGTGATGCCAAATTTAGCATATGTGGAGCTAGCGAAACGGGCGCGAGCACGCTATGAGCGTAGTATGTTGTCATGTTCTTACGTGACACGCATGTCAGGATTATCATGTTTGCACCAGTCATATATTTCGTTATCCATTGACGTCACGTAACGCCAAATTTGGTATATGTAGAGCTAAAGCAAAACGGCCGCGAGCGCATCATGGAGGGCCCAATTAATTCCAATGTAGCGTTGACGCGCGCACACGCTGGGCACAGCGACGCTGCGTTAGCAAAACGCGAGCACTCTACAGTCTGACGCAAGGCGCGACTGGCGTGACCAGCGTCCGTCGGCGCGGCCCGACGGCAACCGGCGCGAAATGCGACATCCTGCATTTCGTACCGATGCCATAGAGTAACATTACACTACGCCATTGCGTTACCCTGACAACACTGCGTCTCCCTCTTTTCCTCATGGAGGGACGCCGGATACGCTGAAACGCGCATGCGTCAAAGCAACGCAGCGTGGCGCGCACCTCGTAGTATATGGCAGGACCGGTGCCTGGCACTGCAACGCCGGCGTGAGCGCTCGTGTTGTGTGGTTCCTCGCTTCGTCCTTTGTGTTTTCTCTGCGCTCCTAGTTCGCTGAACGAAGAAAATGAATTACCAACTGGCCCACATTTTGATCCTTTTGCGACGAAATGAATGTCGGCAAGCACGCGCACCGCATCACGTCAAAATGTATTGGTGCCTTGACTGTATCATGTCTGCACCAGTCACATGTCTTCGTCGCCCATTCACGTACTGTAATACCAAATGTGGTGACACTAGCGAAACGGCCACGAGGGCATCATGAGCGTGGCATGTAGTTATGTTGGTACGTGAGACGCACGTCACTATTTTAATGTTTTTCATGAGAAATGCTTCGCATTTAAAAAAAGCAATCTAAGCTGCCACTTTAGGAATTTGAATTTTTCACTAGCTTCTTTACATTCAGTATTCCAGTATCGAAGTAAGCCCCACGTTGAAAGTACACACTCAGAGTTCACAGCATTGGGTAAACGCATGCCTTTTAAATGTGAAGCATTTCTTTGCGTGAAGCAAGCACTTTTGGCGCCCGTATCTATCTATCTATCTATCTATCTATCTATCTATCTATCTATCTATCTATCTATCTATCTATCTATCTATCTATCTATCTATCTATCTATCTATCTATCTATCTATCTATCTATCTATCTATCTATCTATCTATCTATCTATCTATCTATCTATCTATCTATCTATCTATCTATCTGTCTGTCTGTCTGTCTGTCTGTCTGTCTGTCTGTCTGTCTGTCTGTCTGTCTGTCTGTCTGTCTGTCTGTCTGTCTGTCTGTCTCTACGTCTGGGTGCTTTCGTGATCGCCCCCTCAAACGGAGGTGCGTCAAGAATTAGTATGGGAGGGTAAGATGCTTTGACGAATACGACGTCGTATTCGTCAAACCATCTTATCGGCGTACGCGACGAGATTTAGAATTTATTTATGTCATAACCACCACGTTCGTGGTGGTTATGTCCACCGGTGGTTATGACATTATGGCATAAATTAATTCCAAATCTCGTCGCGTATGCCGTGAAACACTATTAAAAAACTGTGGCACACACCAGGGGTCGGGTCTGTGCCACTGGTATGCGGGTATTTGCCACAGGTTTTAGACACTTTATATCTACTCAAGAACGACGAGGACACACATGGTAACTTTGATCTTGAGTTCATTTAACCACGTGACAAGTGCACGAAAAACACATTGTACACGTGGTTTGGTTGACGCCTAAACTTCATCACTTGAGCGTTGAGAAAAAGCTGCCTTAGGCAACGTTGGCCAGACGAATGCAAACAATAAATGTGTGTGTCCCAGCAGGAATAGAACCCTAGAACTCTGGGTGGCAATCAAGTATTCTGCCACAGAGATACGCCAGGCTTTAGATATAATTGTCAAATAGACCCTAGTGTTTGTGTAACGTCGATTGCGGCTGCAGTACTCACTATCCGATGTTTTAAACATTACATATGTGCTCCTATGATAGAGCCGTCATTTTAGGCTAACGTAAATTCTAGGTAGGCGCCATTCGCTGAAGTGGACTTGTGTAGCAGTGTTGATGGCTACCACACAAACGCGTACCAGCGCGAACAGTGCTTCATATGAGTTTACCGCTTCGGGTGTTGGTATTATTCATGTTGTTCTTGGCATTGTTACGCAACTATCAATAACTGCTATTACAAAATATACGCGGCTGTTTAAAGCATGTTTATGCATAGATTTGTACATGTATTTAGCACCACTTCGTAACGTATCCCTCAATAAAAAATTAAACACATTCACCTTCAATCCACAAGCTTCCCATAACATCAATTTCCAATGTATACGTGGGATCTGCCAAAAATTTTCATTGCGCCTTAGCTCACTGTGTATAAATCACGCGTATTAATAAAAAAACTTGGAGAATCTACGGGCAGAGGGTTCAGAACCTGACTTCCTTTCTCACACCTTTCTGTACTGTTCTGTACACGTTCTTGCCACGTCTTCAATCTCACCTCATCTGTTGCATTATTTCCACTTTTACTTCTCTACCGCCACATTGATCTTTTCATTGATTGATATGTGGGAATTAACGTACAAAAACCACCACAATACTACAAGAGACGTCCTAGTACAGCGCTCCACAAACTTAACGTGCACCCAAATCTGAGCACACGGGCGTACAGCATTTTCGCCTCCATCTAAAATGCAGCAGCCAAAGCTGGGATTTGATCCCGCGACATGCGGGTCAGCAGCTGACTACCACTAATATACCACCGCAGGGAAGGCCACATAGTTCATTTTATCATTTTTATCATCTCATGTTGTTTTTGTCCTTTACCTTCTTTTCTTCAATTCACGGTCACTCTCTTGTCAATTCAAATTACTCCACGAGTGTAACGGTGCAGGAGTCCTCACTCGAAAGACAGTACTTGTGCGCCCTACTACCTATTTTTTTCTGACCTTTGACTAAACTTAACTATTCTTCACGTGGATATGCTTGTTCTTTCTGTTCTCATGTGTTTTTTTTTCTTTTTGCTATTGGTATGCTTTTCTCGATCTCTTTACATCGTGTTTTTTTATTTTCATATTTACTTTCCTCCCTTTCTTTCCGTGTTCATTCTGCCAAGCTTTGTTTTGTTGCTCTTTCGTCTTTTTTCTACTGTTTCTCGTTTTCTCTTTCTCTTTATTTATTGCTCTCTCACTTTACTCGTTTTCTCACCCATCAAGGTCATTTCATTCTACACAAGACAAATCGGCGCTTGTGCTCCGGCATTGAAGTGAATATGAAGAAGAGAATGAAGTTGTAGAAAAGTACGAAGGTATAGTGCATTCCGCCTCACGATATTTATCATATTCAAGTGACGCCGTGCGACATATTGGAAATCTCGACAGCTACGCTCTAAAAGATGAGTGTTTTATTCATTATGTATTTAACACAATTACCGATGGTGCATACTTACCACTACATCTGTTCATGCATTGGAAACAGGTCTCGAAACTGTTCGGTACTAATCCGCAGTATCCATCTCGGAATTTGCGGCAAGTATTGGTATACTTATCAAAGTACCATCGCCCTTTACGGCCATAGCATTTTTCTCCGTACTTTCTTCGGCTACAAACGCTTTTCCTCATTTTGTTTCTCGCTAGGGAATGAAAAAAAAGAACATATCAAATTTATATACATATACCTTGTTTTTCCTCACAATATTTTTTGTCGGTTAAGAGCGTCATGCACTTGTGCCCGAAGTTCCTTCGCAAGGTTGCTTTATCCCTATATACTGGCGTACTTCGAGTCACACCAAACGTAAAGGTGCGCTCTCATGTGCTGAGTCGTAGATATAATACTTCGTTGTATAGAGATTTGTTCGTCATAGGTCGTGTGCTGCCAATACACGCTCGTGGCGAGATGGCATGTGCTACGTATCTTCAGCTATTAAATAAAAAAAACGTGTACTGCCAGATATTTGTTACGAAGGCTCAATTATTTCAATTGAAGAGCTAATTTCTCTGTGAAGTTTTTTTGTGGTCTCTAGTGTGCTTACATCGTCTATTCAAATGCAGCAAATCACCCGTTTGTTACTTCCAAGTAAACAGAGAGCAAGCCTTTACCGCAATCATTAGACCACGCTGCACGCTCAACCACGCTGTGTGATTCTCAAGCAACCGCTTCGGTCAGTGAGAGACGCATAAGCATAACACTTTCTTACCGTACTCGTTAGCTCAATTGTTATTCAAACAGTCACATAGACACATTTGGGGCATATTAATGTCATCATATTGTGAATATTTGCAACAGATACGTACTACAGCTTTTGTTTCTTTTTGCTGCAGTATGGCACTGCCGACGTACTAAAGAAGACAGTAATTGAACATTTTGATAACAAACGGCACCACTGGTAGTATTGTATATTTTTTAGGTTTTTAGAGGAACTGAACAGCACAGATGAGTACCAAGAGAGAGAGAGAGAGAGATAAATAGGGAGAAAATGCAGAGAGGTTAACCAAGCTTGGCTCGGTTGGCTACCCTACACTAGGGGTGGGGGAAAAGGAGAATAATAGAACGGAAAGAGATAGAAAAGAAGAGGAGTAAGAAAGGGAAGGATGAATAGTCAGCTCGAGACTACACAGCACGGTGTCACACTGTTCTTACACTAGTGGTCGTGGAGTCTGGTGGTCCTTAAAAAGCACAAGAGGGCTTTCGTGGCTTTGTGCTTATGAAAAGCCGTTGGTCAAGGTACCAGGATCTTCTCTTTTGTAAGCGGCCGTGAATCCAGCCGACAGAGCTTGGCTTCCATAATACGTTGTTCAGACTGGTATGCTGGGCAATGGCATAAATTGTGCTCAAGCGTTTTCTCACAGGCGCAGATGTTGCATGCCGAAGTGCTCGCCATTCCAAGGAGACGAGAGTACGCATTCGTAAACGCCACGCCCAACCTCATGCGACACAGTAAAGTTTCAGCGCATCGTAGAAGCCCGGATGGCAAACGAAGTTGAAAGTTTGTGTCGATCGAAAACAGGTGCGTGTTGGAGAAACCCGGCGTATTTCATTGTAGGGAAGTTGTACGGCGAGCAAGTGATTGTAGTAGCATTGCAGCGTCCGTTCTCAAAAGTGGTATGGGCGTGCGCTGGTCTTGGTCATGAGCCTATCAAGCAGCTTCATCCGCGCGGTCATTGCCGACGATTCCGCAATGACTCGGCAACCACTTAAAATACAATATTGTGAGCTTTCTTGAGCGCTTCGTGGTAGTCGTGCCTTATCTGATATACTGATTGTTCGTGTAACCCTTGCTGCATAACAAACCGTAGTGTCTGTAAGGCTGACCTCGAGTCGCAAAAATGGCCCAATGGTTAGGTTGCCGCCGAAGGATGTATTTTACTGCCCCCTGAAGCGCTGAGAGCTCTGCTGCTGTCGAGGTCGTGGTTTGAGAAAACTTGTATTGAAACAACACATTTTCAGATGGAACAACCGCTGCTGTAGAGCTGTTGGAATTAGTGGAGCCATTGGTGTAAATATGTATGCGGTCGAAGTACCTTTTGTGCAACACACGAAAAGTCCATTGCTTCAGGGCTAGCGGTGACAAGCGTGCCTACTTAACTATTCCAGGAACTGATACGCACACGTCAGGTTAACGGAGACTCCATAACTCAGCTGCAGGATGCATCGCTAGTTTGAAGCCTGACGGTAATATGTCCTGATGTTCAGTCAAAATACCGCATAACGAAGAATGGGGCCTCCGCGCTGTCAAACACGCTAAATGATGCGACGGTAGTTGTGATAAATGCCGAATGTGCGCTCTCAGCGTCTCGACAATGATATGCGTTGTGACTGGCTGTTCTTGTGTGATAACAATAGTTGCCATTGTCGATGAGCATCTTGGAAGGCTAAGACATGTCTGAAGTGCTTGGGCTTGTACGCTTTGCAGTGCACGGATGTTAGTCTTGCACGTGTTGGACAGGGCAGGAACGCTGTACCGGAGAATTCCGAGAAAGAGGGCTGTATAAAGCTACAACATGGAGTGCACGAACGGACCCCATAATTTTCCGGCGACGAACTTGAGTACATTCTCAATGCCAATGAGCTTTCTCTTCAGGTATGTGACATGCAGGCTCCACGTTAGGTCACGATCTACGATGACACCTAAGAATCTATGACTGCACTTATATGTGGTTTATCTGCCAACAATGCACAATGGGTAGAAAAACATCGGTTTGCGTGTAAATGCTACCACTGTGCTTTTTCCTGTGGCGACAGTCAAACCTTGTTGGCGAAGATATGCCGATGTCGTTGGTGCCACTCTCTGTATCCTTGCACACACTTGAGGTCGTGTCACGCCGGACGCCCAAATGCAGATATCATCAGCGTAGAGAGATATATAGGCCGTCGGTGGCAGAATTTCGGTGCGCCCCACGAGAACCAGGTTGAAAAGAGTTGGATTTAAAACACCGCCTTGTGGCACTTCACGACTTGTGAAATGCTTATTCGTAGGCCCATCTTCAGTTAGAACGAACATGAATCTCTTTGTGAGGTAGCTTCTTACCCATCGAAATACATGACCTCCAAGTTCAGCTGCTTCAAGAGCATTGAAAACAGCCTCATGGGTCACGTTGTCATAGGCACCATTCACGTCTAAGAACAGAGCTACCGAGAGCCATTTCTTAGCTTTCTGATGCTGAACAGAGGTCACCAAGTCAATAACGCTATCAATCGAGGACCGACCTCGTCGAAAGCCAGCCATAGCATCAGGATAAATGTTATAATGTTCCAAGTTCCATTCCATGCCTCTAAGAAGCATCCTCTCCATGACCTTGCCGACGCAGCTTGCTAGTGTTATAGGCCGGTAAGAAGCCAAATCTAATGAAGACTTTCCGGGCTTCAACAAAGGCACCAGGTGACTGCACGTCCACTCATCAGGCACCAATCCAACATGCCAAGACCTATTGAAAAGGTTTAGGAGACAGCGCAGTGCCTTCGGGCCTATGTGACCTAGGGCAGTATAGTACCAAAGTGTACGTTAAATCTATGATTTCTTTTTTGTGTAACCAGCTAGGGAAGCTAGTTAATTGAAACGTTTTTTGTATATCTATAAACTCTACGTGGGATGATCTGTCGTCGGTCACTTTAGTGCACTAAATGAAAGTGCAAAGTACTTGCTGCAACTGCAGGACTAATAGCGTATTGAGAGCTAAAAATTATTAGAGTAAGCTTCCTTGAATTAGCAATTTTCTAACTGGTCTTGTATAAAATCGGCCACCCGATTTCACATATCTTATGAGAAACTGTGTTGCAGAGTATGAATTATGACACAATACACAGGAAATGTAATGTAACTTCATCTTCACTTATACTCACGTGAATTTTTGCGCATAGCAAAATAAATTAGGTTGTTGCACAAATACCTTTTTTTGTATCCAGAGCACTTTCGCAAACACGTGTACCTCAAAACGTCACAAAGAAATAGGTGATAATGATCAACATGCTAAAAATTACCTTACTTTATAGTTCCAATTACTTTCGTACTGTTTTAAATGGGATATATTGCATTCGTTTATAAATATAGGCAAGTTTCATATAAATAAAGTATTTAATAAATATAGATATGCCTCATATTATTATCGACTTTTGAAAATAATCTTATACTTACGTAGGCAGTACCACTGACACCACATTTCTTTGGAGAATCTGTTGTCGTTTCCGCCACACCCCGAATAAAAAAACATTTTGCAGTTTCGTATTTTCGGATCATAGTACCATTTCCTAACAAGACCTTTGCAGCTGCCGTATGACGGACGCAGGAGGCAATACTTATATGAGCATTCTGCAATGTCTTAGAAAAAAAAACAAGAAAAACAATTACACATCTTCTGTAAGGAAACACATCTTATAAAACAGCGTAAATTGTTAAGGGGACAGGCAGCTCGGAAATTCACTATATGTTTTTTTTGGTGTCATTTTTTTTATTTTTAACCCTTCAAGTGGACTGCATAGTAGTTTTACATAATGCGGCAGATGTGCACACAAGATATCGGCGAAATCAACTTGATTAGCAGAAATGTAAATATTAGTCCTATTTTCCATATTAACAGAAAATAGATGATAAACGTAGGGTTATGAGACTTGCTAGAAAAAGTTGCCGGTGGGCAACATTGTTTTTTCGATGACAAATGGGCAATATAAAGGGCCACACTTTGTCATTCAGCGTCCGCTTTCCCGAAGAATCCGTAACGACGCCCTCACAGGAGCTAGCAATAAAGGCAGGGTAGAGCTGTGCCTTAGGACATAGAGTCTCCCATTAATACCCTAGATTGAACTCGAGCGTTAGTGGTTATAGGAGCTGCAACGCATGGCGCTCAGCGAACATAAGAATGATGGGTAATGCAAGGATCGATTTGTGCTATGTTCGTATTTTTGGCTCCGTTTGGCTTCGCATGGTTTCCAGCTGCTGTGTCACGAGACGACAGTCAACAAATGTTCAGCAGGTCCACTTCCCAGTCGTGACCTGATTAGGCTCACTGATTCAAATAGAGTCACGGATTTCGCAATGGCTCTTTTTTTTTTCAAATTTGAAACAAAGCTAAAACACTGTAATAAACAAAGCCACAAGTGTGAACAGCCCGCAAGACCTAAGACTAAAAAAATTCATGCACTACTCATTATTCTCATGCTGGCTGAACGATCGCAGCGCCAGAGGCCCCTCTAGTTAGTCTTATGGGCACTCTAAGCCTTAAGGTTGTGGTCCCTGTGAAAGGGAGGTTGTCCAGCTGGCCTAGCGCCGTTGTGAGGGCTGCCGTTTCGGTTTCGAAGCGCCACTGTTTGGCTGCACCTGCATACTTCTCATAGCAGGATGCAAGCCGTTCTAATAATAAGTGACTCTACATACGCACAATGATCATAGCAGAAAATAGCATGTAGCTAGAGTTGAAGTTTCGGCAAGAAGAGTTGGATTTATTGGTGTATAACTGAGACTGTAACATTGACAGCTGCTCCGAGTTGCTAATCTGGCGAAGGCGAGTGCGCTTGTCCAAACATTGAGATTAGCGATATTTTCTCTACATTGATTACTCTTCCCTTTTAGCTTCTACGTTCCTTCAAAATTCGGCCTCATTTCAAGTATTGAGTGCATATATTGGCATACGAAGTTATCTGGTAAATTGTAAATTTTCAGACGACACCCGTTTCAAGACCCGCTATACTACTTAGCGACATTAATTTGTGTTACCGTTGGTCTTCAGCTATATGAAGCATGGGCATACCTCAGTGTAAACAAGTACCTGAAAACCTTGACCTTTATCATCTGGAACCATCCACTATTCAATTATTGACTTATTACGGGACTCTAAGGGCAAATTTGCACATTGACCAAGTTTACTGAGCGTTCCCAATGGCAGTTACGGAAACAATTTTATTCTGCAATGTATATACTACATAGTACATAAAATATTTGGCAGGTTTACTGAAATTGAAATTTTAGTAGTAGATAAATCACGTAGGACACTGATTAGCTGCCTGAAATAGCTTAACTCTTAAATGAAAATGGATAACTCAGTCAAAGGTAGGACACGGTTGTAAAGTAAAACGAATCTATGCACTTCATTAGGCAAAATCTCAAGTGCTATCAGGGCTGCTATAGGCTTTGAAAAGCAAAGGGGTGGACACGAGACTCCAGCGAAACCACTATATTACTCACCCGATGGTCACTCCTCACCACTCCCTTTCTCAAGTACTCTTTTCTCTTTGCTGAGTCACAGGCAAGAGCACGCTATTTGACGAAGGCCGTCGCTTTCGCCTTCTCAAGAATTTTTCCCAGATTCCTTGAGTCGCGTCTTAAAAATTTCGAAACAGACAAGCGGTACTCGCAAGGATTCAGATTCAATGCGTTTGAACACATACAAAACTAAAATAAAATGTGTCCTGCCTGGGAGGTAATTTTTTAAAAGCAACTGGGTGACAGCACTGATATCCGGAATGTTAGGACTTCCTCAAAAAAAAAAGTCCTATCACTCCGGATTTCAGTGCTGACTGATGCTTACTCATGGTGGTTACTGACATAGCTGCAAACAAAGCAAAACAAACAAACCAACCAAACAAAAAAAAAACCTGTGCAGCCAGTATCCTGAGCAGGGCAGCGCAAATAGACATTGGGCTTGACAGCAGGGAG
The DNA here is from genome assembly GCF_043290135.1 of Rhipicephalus microplus. NCBI lineage: Eukaryota > Metazoa > Arthropoda > Arachnida > Ixodida > Ixodidae > Rhipicephalus > Rhipicephalus microplus. Next base: position 168,117,614 of record NC_134705.1, on the reverse strand, counting down.
ATGACATGGTCAGCAAAAGCGTGTTGTAAGAAGGCTCGTTTCTGACGCTAATTTTACGGCTGAACCTTTGCTCACGTTAAACTAAGCAGCTAGTTTCCAGAATTCATGCAAGGCAACTGCTTAGCTGCATTTAGTCTAGTCTGAGACGACATCAGTTTTTTGGGGACTCACTGCGAAGTTGGTGTTGTTCGCACCAGTACTGCACTTGGTACTGCAAATTTTCAGCGTATAAGGCCGCTCATATATAAGCATACCATCTCCGGTTACTTGAATAGTAATAAAATAAAGGTAGTATTTTGTGTGCTTATAAGTATTCCGAACTGGATCACTTGTTCTTCTAACAAAAACGTTTCCACCCCAACAACAAAATAATGTAAACTAATTATTATTTTACTCCATACGCTACAGACACCCATGAGAAATTTAGCATGAATCTCTGCGTACCGTTTGCGTAGATGCTGCAAGTGAGCAGGAAAACTAGTTTCTTGAATGCCGCCACTGTGCTGAAACTTGCGTAAGTGCAGTTTTGCGGGAGTTATTTTTGCTTGAGCTCGTGTGCAGCCTCGTGACTGTGAAGTTGCGCCAGTTCTTCTTTTTTCAACGGTTGTTTGGAGAAGTTCAAGTAAAACTCCTCTATTTGACAGTGACGGGAAGTGACTGCACGAGTAATATTTAAAATCCACGATAATGCATAGGTTGCTTCGTATGTTACTTTCTTTTCTTTTCTCAAGGTCTGTTATTGTGCTCCCCGTCTCAAACTGCATGGACATATATACCATGTGGAACAAAAACAAGGACCTTTCAAGTCTATTATACAATGTATGAATGTGTAGAGCTAATCCATCTCGAAATTCCAGGGAGCTCCTTTACTTTTCTTTCGGTTACACTGGTGATCCTTATGCTTCACCTTTTACTTAATTATTAAATCTTCACCTGATTATCCTGGGAGCATCAGACGACATTACTGACGAGGTCGTCAGAATTCCAATAGCCAGTTCAAGTGGCTTTAATAGAAATTATTTAAAAACCACGAGGTGCAGCTCATTACTTTCACAAGCGACGGACGCAGCGTGCTAGACCGGTTCGTTTTATCAGCGAATATAAACAAGTGAACATGAAGAATTATAATTTGGTGACTGAGACATATTTTTGTGGAAACAAAAATGTGTGATATATTACATAAAGTCACGAGACCGCACACCTGTTCCACAAACCTTGGCCTGTTTTCGCATGAGTCCACAAATTATAGCTCACGAGTATAGGAGTTGCATCGAATAAAACAGGACTCTCATTAGCATATTTAACATTGTGTTGTAGATATACAATTTGACTATGCATCACACCAAGTGATTAGGATACCAAAATTACTAATAAAAAGTGCGAAAATAAATAGGAGAGGCAAATGTCAAGAGTGGTTTCCTCAGTACAGAGTACATTGCGTGCTCGGCTCGATCCGGAAGACCGTGTGAAAAGCGCAGCGTGGCAGTGGTGTAAAGGCTGAACTATTTTAAATCCCTGGGTGATATACTGGGCATACTGCCTCACGGATGCGTATTAATAAATAATTTGCTCATTCACAACATAGTTGTACGGTGGACGCGTAGCAGGCCATTCACAACTGTACTTGCAGTATAGGCGTGCACTCTGTGAGACTTCAAAAAGACCAGTGTTACGCGTACATGCGTTCACAGCAGCATGGTTTCGTTGTCCTCAGAGGGGCGAAGGCAGGCTTGGTAGCTAACGAGAAAACAAAGAATATAGCGCCCGCCTAGAATATCGCTTTGTACTCTTGAGGCGAAGCTGAAGTGTGCTTCCTGCTTTGACAATACTAAAATTGCACGAAATGGATGTATTCACTGATAAAAGTGTATTTGATGATTGATTTGATTGATTGATATATAATTTTTAACGTCCCAAATCCACCATATGATTATGAGAAACACCGTAGTGGAGGGCTTCGGAAATCAGGACCACTTGGGGCTCTTTAACGTGCTCCCAAATCTGAGCACACAGGCATACAGCATTTACGCCTGTATCAAAAATGCAGCCGCCGCCTCCGGGATTCAATCCCGCGACCCGCGGCTAGCCGCCGAGTTCCTTGATCGCTATACACTGTGGCGGAGTTATCTTTCAACTCTCTAATTTTTACTGATATTGTTGCCGTATAACGCACTACTACTTGCACAGGAATGAAGAAAAACGATACTAGAATGACTTTAAGTCCCTAATCCCACGATATAGTTTTGACAAATTATGTTTATTTCTATGCGCCTACTGCGGGAGACGCATAGGAATAAACATAAGTTAGTGTACCAAAAAGCTTTATAATGTCGTATGTGCTTGAACGAAAGGACCGTTTTTCATCTCACAGTGCGATTATGACCACATTGATCAATTTTACTTGTATGCTTCTTTTGTCGTATACTTTCTTTTGACAGCAACAAAGCTTTCTGCACACAGCGACAAAAAGAGATTCCAGTGATTGCTTGCATCCTAAGTAGGGATACATAAAAGATATGGTAACACTTCTTTGTTTGCATTGAATATTTGTGTGTGTCACGCAACCGTGAATTTTCGGCACTGTATGGCCTAGTATATAGCTGTTTTGTTCAAAATGTTTATGCATGGCATCTTTTTAACGCAGATAAGAAATACGGGAAAATGTGAAAAAGGTATACTTATAGTATAGCTCTATTTGCTCCATGCCTGCGCACATCAAGCAGAGAATAACTATCTGAAGTTATAATGTAGAGTTCGTAAAGGCATATATGAAGAGTTGATTTTAAACAGGTGAAGTATCCAAATGCATTGCGCCTTCTTCGCTGCTTACGTTGTGTGCCAGTAAACTCCACAGGTGCGAACAAATGGAACTAACAACACGTCCTGCGAGGGAAGAACATGACTGATGTTTAATTTGTCGTGACCTCTTAAAAAATCAGCCACACATTTCTCTAACAGGACACACGGCTTGTTTGGCTGATGTGTATTTACATTAGGCATCACGTACATCACATAATTTCTACACCAACATTGGAATGACGGATCACGATAGGTTCACACTGCTAGAAGATGTATTTGGCGGCCCAAGTTCTACCTTTTGCATCTATACATTTTGCTGCAAATGAAGCACCGATGAGGACATTTCCTCATAACCAGGTGCCTGAGATACTGCGGTCCACCAACAAAGCACATTGTTACGCGGATGAACAACCGCTTATAACGGTGAAACATTTCGACGTGTGCTCACCTTTTCCCATTTATCAGTTCCAGTTTTGTGCAGCAGTTCTATTCTGTTTTGTATTATAATAAGGAAAGCTAAGGGCAAGCTTAAATTCGATGAATGTGCCATTCTCAACTGACACAAGAATGAAGTGCGTCTAATGATTAACGCGTTGCATATCGATAATAGTAGTAGTGCATGCACAAGCCGGCTACCGACTTACCTACGTGAAGAACGAATCAAGTGCGTCAATAGTTATCTTTCGCGTAGACCCCAAGGCGTGGTGGATTGATAGGTTCTTCTATCGCACGGGCAACCACAGATAAGATTTCATGCCTTCCTTCTTTTCCACTGTTGTGTGTCTATGCAGTTGTAATCGGCTATACGTGGTAACTGGAATTCCCTGTTTGTGTTTACACACCCTAGCTTTTAAACATGATCTATTGATGTTCAGAATGTCTACACAAAAAATCTCACCTTTCCTGTCGCAGTGCCTTGGCGGCTGCTGGTATGCAAAAGCCCTTCCAGAACGTACAGTTCATTTGATGACCGGGTGACAGTATTTTTTACGCTACTGTCACATTGCCTTGAGATTATAAACCTTTGTTGCACTCATGGACAACTAAAAGCACTGAGAAGGTTACTTGCCTTCAAAGGTTTCTTGGCACGCTAATATTTATTTCAATCTTTTAAAAACAATCTTGCTATCTGGAACCCTTGACAAAAAGCGCGTCTTCAACGCGCAGGGCTGACCTTACGCCAGATGGCTCAGCAGCTCTCCACACCGGTGCGTTCCCATTCTCTGGTGCCGGCTGTGTGACAAGTGTTGGTTGTGCTTCCGTGTTCACTGACGTCGGTTGTGCCACCATTGTTGGCGACATTGGCTGTGCCATCGTTGTCCTCGGTGGTGCTGGTGGGAACTGTGTGGTTGCCCCAGTGGGGACTTGTGGTGGAGGAACTATGAGCTTGCCCGCGATGAACTTTTTGAAGAACTCATACTCAAGGTACCGGCACATCAGATAGGGATTGTAATCTGCGATAGAAAGCAGGTTGGTTTAATATAAACATATATATGACGTAGTTTATACTAAAAGGAGATAATTAAAACAGGACGTTTAGCAAACACGGGATACGTATTGCAGGATACTAGGTTCTTCGAGAATTCAGAGATTGAAACAAACACCTGCCTTACAACAACGCAGTAAATACTTCTGGATGAAATGCGAAGAGTGAGTCACATTTCAATGATTGTGAACAGTAGGCTTTAATCACATACAAAACTGGACTGGTTTGTTGATAGTCATAGGAAAAAGAGCGCAGGAAGACGGTTGTACGACACGCAAGCGATGCACGACAGGTGCCAAGCTGTCGGTTTATTTGCGCAGAAATGAATGTATGACAATAGTCTGACTACGCGCATATCCTCCTATAACATACATTTTTCACATTTTTTGTCGAGGCCGATTTCATTATCACAGAGCTTCATAAATGAGGTAGAAAGGCAAAAATATTGCTGATTTTTAATGAGGAGATCTACATGATATCAAGTGATCTTTGATCCACGTACCTGAAGCCGACACGCGTGGTACTTAGCAAAGGTTTACAATTATAATGTTGGTAAAGAAATTAGAAATATGAAGTGGACGGGCTCTTTATTACTCCATGCAGGCATAGGCTCTTGTCAAGGCAGGCAGCAGTTTGGCCATTATATCTTTTGCGTCTAGTTAAGTAGAAATGGTATACATCACATACACATGGTACAAAACGAGTGCAGTGATTCATGGAGCGCACATTCTATTGCAACTACCATGTCTTCTTTGTACGCGTTGCGGCACAAGCTGTTGCATGAGCAGACAGAACAATATTCAGGTCAAAGCATTTTACGAACTAATTCAGCTGATCTGAAATCCCGTTATCGCTTGCGTATATCGTCAACTATGATGTCTCTGGCGTGCATTTAGCTTTTCCAATGCTTATCATAGTGTCATTTGGTATTTTTTTAAATTTTGTTCTTATGTCAAGCTGCAAAATATGTGCTGGTCTTTTTGGCGGAATTTCAAATAACCACTCGTGATATCCTGTTTCCGGCCTTTTTGATGGAAGCGTTGCTGACAATTACCTATAGACACAGGCTAAGTCTTTCCACCATGAAATCGCGGTCTGCTTTCGGTAACTAGCAGCTCACCTAAATAAACCTGCTTTCCTAGTTCCAACTGGATCACCCACTAAGCTCAGCTACTCAAACGACGAAAACTATCTGCTTCCCGGCCTGTACCCTAGTTTACAATTAGGCTAACAATGTCGCACTATTCGCATACGTTCATGGGCTTTCACATAGAGGCAAGATGTCACAAGGTTTTGCCGTGAATGGTGCCTTATGAGCTCGTAGAAAAGACAGAAAAGCTTATTGGCACTGCAATGGCCGGAATGTAAACATTGGATTCTCAGAACAATGCTTGCTTCGTCAATCTTTGCATTAGTTTCACGCTATGTCTACGTCGTGTATATTTTATGACATCCCGCTAACATGTGGCAAAATATTTTGAAGATATCAATGTCTTTCATAATGAGAGGCTATTCCACCACAACAACGCCTTAAAGAATACACCTTCTTCACAATAAAATCTCATTTTCACTCATGTGCATTTTGTTTCGTAGCGTGTATGTCAACTGCAAAAACGTGGAGTGAAATGACGTAAAATCCCTGTAGTTGTCATGAAATACAATATTTGCCTTTCCGCCTTGTCCATCAGTCAACGTGAAAGTTCCGCGAGATCATATCTAAAAGAGTGAGCTGCCAGCCTGACTTCGTATAACAATACAATATGTTGCCGTCCCATTCATTGCTTCACCTTTGCGATAAAACTGTCACTTTTTGGATGGAAAGAGATCGCACACGAGATTTTTTTATAAATTCCCATCAAAGATTTTGTGGAGGAGTGTAATTCTCGCTCCCTATAACTCGCCACTATAACTCTAATAAGTCATTATTACAAATGCTAGTTCATCGAAGTTTGCGTTAGTAGACATAAATATATACTTCAGCCGATTTAATGATGATAGCAAGGCAGACGCTTGGCAGGCAGGGCCTTAGGTCGCTAAGATATGTACAGCTAAGGCAGATTTAATCAAGAAATGAAACTTGTGCCTAAGACTTATTTTTAACGAGATTCAGTCCAATTTACCTTATCTGGATTGAGTAGGACTTCAGCTTACCAAAATATTACTCAACCGGGCTCACTTAAACTTGAACTTGTAGCTTGGATTGAGTTTGAGTCGGCCTGAGTCGACTCTGGCGTCTATTTGTCGACCAATCGCTCCATTTAGAGATTCCTTGTGGTTCGCATACTGTATGTGATTTCTATGAGCAATATAATGCACTTCTGGTTTTATAGGAATGCTACAACAAACATCAACCTGGGGTAAATTTTTTTCTTAGCGTTAGAGGAAGCTTACTTGTGCACCGGCTCATGCAAGCCAGGCAATTCGGGTAGGTGTTTCTGTTTCCGCCACAGCCGCCGTAGACGAAGCCGCGACAGTAGCCCACTTCAGCATCGAAATACCACATCGGGCGGTAGGCTTTGCAATTACCCGGGTTCGGTTTAGCGCTGCAGGAGAGTTCGGGTTGAGATGTCACTGAAATAAAATCATACCAAGAATATTTGACGCCTATGCGCAGAATTCATAGCATTCAAATTGAAATGTGGTGATGGCAAACAGTAAAACGCGTACTGAAATCTTCACTGAAAAACTAACCATCATTCATTGCCGTATTCTACCAGTTGTTCTGCAATGCTTTCTATCATAACGGGGGATATTGTAGTACGTACGGAGAGACAAGTTTGGTCTTGCGTGCCTCACCGAATGCACAGTTGCTTCGGCTTCAGCCATACCACACCTATTTAAGTAAATGTCAAACTTATGCATACGTGGGTCGCCTCGTTGAATCAGTAGCTAGGATGTTCAGCTACTGACCCGAAGGCCACGGATTCGACCCCGGCTGCGATGGTAGCATCTCGATAGAGGGGAAAAATGGTAGAGGCCATGAGGAAGTGTGCAATATTAGTGCCCGTTAAAGGAACACTAAAGGCAAATGACAATAAATGTAGGAGTGAAAGCTCAGTGCCTGAAAATTTCTAGAACAGTAGTATTATCAAAGCAATGTCTTGTACTTACCAAGAAATTAAGCTGAATGTACCACACGATGTGCGACATGGGGGGGGACATTTGCGAAATGATTCCGATAACGTGAGAGCATCTGGCTACAGTTATTCATATACTTATCAAACTAGGTCCAACCAAGTAAGGCGTTTTCATGCATCAACAGACGCATTAAAATGCTTATTGACTGTTTCGGTATGATTTATAGAAAGAAAAACTGCCTGGTGTTACTACGAAGAACGGCGCAAATGGTTCAAAAGTTTAGTTTTCGGCTGGTTAGCCTGAATAGCTGGTGCCATATGTCCGGACCCAGTTAAACCAAGGAAGCAGAATGAAGGCCTCCTAGATTGCAGAAAATTGTTCCTTAACCGTTGTTGCTACTGTGGCTCCCCCTACTTCCACTCTGCTGCTATTGGTGTTGGTGGCCGAGTAGTGAAGGCGAGCAACCTTGGGCACGGCAATACAGACGTCTTAGAGGCTGCTTTCACGTGGGTGATTTGAAGGGCGTTTAAGTAATTCAAACCATTAAAACGTAATTTCATATCAAAGTAAGCCCTTCCTTAGCACAAAAGTAGGAGTACGAGGTTTATAGATTACTTTATCAGTGGGAATAGTGCAAGAGCTTCTCTAGTTTTTTCGTTCACACGTACAGTACACTCTTGAGTTGACGAGGGTGGCAGAATAAGCAGAGTAGACGTTAAATAGGTGTTGTAAGAAAAGATACTTTTTTGGCAGAAAAAGATACTTTCTTTTTCTACCAGGAGGTGCTAACTCTCCTACAAATTTGGTCATTCCTATCAAAATCACTAGGTCTGAATGGGCTATGTCGTCTTAGGTATGCATTACTTAAGTAGACAATGAATTGAAAAAGTTGGACTTACTTTGACACGTCCGCAGGCACCCTTTTTCTGTGCGAAATCGGTTAAAGTTTCCACCACACCCACTGTATGCGAACATCTTGCATTGCCTTGTTATGGGTTCATAGAACCACCTCAGCTTAACTGCGTCGCATGTTCCCACATCCACTTTCCTGTAACATCTTGGGGGCCACAGAATGGAAACTGTAAAAAAAAGATGATTGTTACCTGTGTTTGCTAAATTTAGTGTCTTAGTAAATGCACTGGGGAACCTTAGCAGAAGAAACCAATAAATTTTCCAGGCGAAAGCATTGATCGCTTTGAGGTGTATAAAACGTGGCCTGAAACTGGCACCATCATGAACACATAGATTGTCCTGCCCTAATTCATGCCAATAAACGGGACTGAGAGGGGCGCTCAGTCTACATTTAAGGATGTATTTAACACTTGTCATTGTTTCAATTTCTTTAAAGGCTAAAACAGAGTATACTAAATAAATTGTTATTTCCTTCAATACCAACCTGGAGGCCTGTGGGAGCACACGGCATTAATTTGTGGGTTTGCAAATAGCTTTCGACTACTTCTACACTTTCTCAGGCAACTGTGTCGAGAGTGTCTCGAAAGAGTGACTACATATTCATGAGATGGCCCAATAACCTAAAACAATAAAATTAACGCTGCAGTTCAGTTTTGTGATAGAAAAGCACAAATCCTTCAATTTCTGCCAATGAAAACGCTAATTACAACATCACTTCCCGGTGGATTATGACTTCATATACGTAGTATAAGATCGCTTATATATAATTTATTGCAGTATTTGGAAAAACCAATGTAATTTGTTACTTTGATTTCATAACAGTCACCAATCCGAATCTGCTAAGAAGCATTGATTGAGTTAGCTACCTTAGCTGGTGCCCCAATTTTTATGAACATATAGTCGCCATGCTGATAGTCAGTATTACAGCGCGTAATGTATTTTTACAAGCAGAGCTGTTTGGATGCCCGTGATAAGTTTGTTGCGAACCGCAAAGATGTGCCATCATGAACCGGTGTGCACTCTCTTCATCTTCTGCTTCATCGTCGTCATCTTCATCTTCTGGTTTACCCCCCGAAACGCGTGAGCCAAGCTTTCCACCGAGAGATGTAATAACTCTGATTGGGGATCGAGGCAGCAAATGCGGAGTTTGATAGAGAAAGTGTGAAGAAGAAATAAAGTAAGCGAGAGCTAGTTGAGAGAGCTCGAATGTTTGCTGGTTCATGATTGGGCCATTAACACGGCGCAAAAAAAAAGAGAGAAGAATTTAAAACATTTTCCCTCTATCTGCATGTTTCACTGCAAATATCGTCGAAGGACGATAGTCTTGCTTCTAGAGAGAGTGAAGAAAGCGTTCATTTGATGTTCTGCGCAAGAAAATTGGTTGATGGGATACTGGAGGCAGTGCCCCGATGCGCGCAGCGTATACGTATAAATGCATCGAGGTACTTTACTGTGTGACACATGAGGGACATCTGGAAGTTACCTTGGAAAACGAAAGGATGGCCTCTAATATGGCAAGCGCGCGACAGGCGCGCATGTCTCGGAGGTCATGATGCGTAGCATGCAAGGTGTCGGGTAGATTGCCACCACCGTTTTTCGAAAAACCATAGGAAACACTTGCCTTTTAGTCCATAGCGTTTAATTGTCAACGCAGAGTGATAAACGCTACGGCCTTTAGAGTTACTAATGTAAGCCTTCTCTAGTATGAAGAAACACAGCACATATTATTGGCGTGTTGATATTGTGCTCTGATATGCACAATACTTTCTTTTTATTCGACAATCGCACAAGTATGAACACTGCAACCAGAGCAATATTGGTGGGTGCTGTGAATCTAGTTGGATTTCAGTCGTCTCGGGTACTGTTTCGACAAACAAGCAGACGAACGGACAGACAGACAGACCATAAGCTCTGCGTTGAAATACCTCAAGAGAAACTATCGTATTTAAAACAAACAACAAATGCCCTGAACTGCAACTGAAGATTTATTGGAAGCGTTAAAGCGATTATTATTGTGAACTATTATGAATGTCTTTTCCAGTAGTACGTGCGTGCTTTTTTTTCTTGGATGTTTTGACACGTGTTGTATTTCATCCTGATTAGGTGATATTTGTAGACTGTTTGCTGTGTTGTGCCGGCGCTGTGGTGTGCCATAGGGTTAGGTCAGCTGCTTTATATATGAGCTTTTGTCTCCCACTAGATTTTAGTTGTGATTTCAGCGCCTGCGTCGTCTCTTCTGAAGTCATTGTTTCTTTCTTGCGCTGTTTTTACGTCCTAACTCAAAAACTGTAGAAGAAAAATTTCTTCGCGAGGTGATATTCCAGCATCTGCACCGATAATCCGAAGGCAGGCATCTTAATTAATAGGCTTTTCAGGCCCGCCAGCATAAGATAGCATGAACTTGTGTAGCATAGCAAGGGGAGAGATACGGAAGTGATGGTGATGAGATAAAAAGTAGGTGAGCAAAGACTATAGCGCAACCTAAAAATAAAAATAGGAATACGAAGAATTGAAGGTAAAAATGAAAAAAAGCAGAGAGTGAGAAAAGAAGAAATAAACAGAGGAAGACAAAAAGAAATAATATTCCGTATTGCATGCCGGTCAATAGAAAACGTTTGGGTTTGAACGTCTACATGTGAGCTGGCGTTTCTTGTTTGAACTAGTGATATAACACTTTTGTACATATTGACGCGTGTCTACATGTGGATGATAACGATGATGGGGCATTTAGCGGGCACGAGGTAGTGCGCCTCTAGCTTCTCTCGAGACCGAAAAAGACGATCTTGTGGCTCAGCTGTTGAAGACACGCTGCTTTCATCGTCCCAAGGTGTACCTGTGTTTTATTCTTGTTGTACCGCGACACTGGTGGAGGTGCTGGGCCGCAACCCTGTCTGATGCTCCACACGCCCGCTGGGAGCCGTTCATCGAGTCCAGGCGCTTTGTCACCTGTAGAAACTCCGGTGCATTGCTCCAGTCGCCGGTTGCGAGGCCTCGCGCCAGAGCTGACTCCCTCCCCGGAACCTGCTAGGCACCGCACACCTCAACCAATGGCCAACGCAAGCCCGCAACACGTGCCCCAAGGAACCTTTCCGAAGCACCCATCTCAGGTGACCCTCTTTAAACCCCTCGTTTCCGATCGCTTTAGTGGCGGTGCCCATGAAGATGTTCACGGCTGGCTTGACCACTACGAGCGTGTTGCCAAGGTAAATCACTAGTCGGAACAGGAAAAGCTTTCACACGCCTATTTCTACCTTGACGACGATGCTCGTACTTGGTATGAGAATAGAGAAGGCAATCTGTCAGCTTGGCCCGACGTTCGACAGGAGTTCGTCGATACCTTCGCCAATGTCGATAGAAGGGACCGTGCGCAGCAGTTATTGGAGCTAAAGGTTCAAAAACCCATCGAAACCGTTGCAGGGTTTGCCGAAGACATGACTCGTCTCTTTCAACAAGCTAACCCGCACATGACGAAGATAAAAAGCACCTCATGCGCGGTGTCAAGGAACAGCTTTTCGCCGGTGTGGCGGCTGCATTTTCGATGGAGGCGGAAATGTTGTAGGCCCGTGTACTCAGATTTGAGTGCATGTTAAAGAACCCCAGGTGGTCAAAATTTCCGGAGCCCTACGGCGTCTCTCATAATCATATGGTGGTTTCGGGACGTTAAACCCCACAAATCAATTAATCAATCAGCTTTTTGCTGGGCTACTACGCAACGCTCCAAGTACCATGGTTGACTTCATTAGGGAGGCTACGACTATCGAGCGGGCCCTTCATCAACGCTGCAGGCAATATAACCGCATGTCCTGCAATGTCCCAATCAATGCTATCGCCATGATGTCTGAGAGTCAGAGCTGCTTGCGAGACTTGATTAGAAAGATAGTTCGCGAGGAACTACAGCAGTTGCGGAATCCGGTTGCTGAAAATCCCATGGCGTCAATCGCTGAAGTCGTACGCGACGAAATCCACCAAGCGTTGTCTACGGCTAGTCCTGATGCTCAGCAGCGTCCTATGAGCTAAGCTACGCTGCCGCTCTTCGACGTCCACCACCCGCTATGCCGACGCTGTACCACCAGGTGCCGACGGCCCCTTCGTATCCGCCACAAGAGCAGACACTGCAACAACCACCCACGTTACAGCCATACAACCAGCCGTCCACAGCCACCCCTAGGCATCGACGCGTCCACCGACCCGGAAAGCAGATGCATGGCGCACAGTGGACAGACGTCCACTATGCTTTCAATGTGGAGGTGCAGGACATATTGCCCGTCATTGCTGGCATCGAGGTGATTCATTCCGCCCTCATCGACCTTGGTTTGACGGTCGACGTGCCAACGACGAATACACTCCGCGCCGTGACACCTCTTTCTATGAAGCCCGTTCTCACTTTGAGGACGGCTCTACCACTGCAGAAGAGGCAATGCCTGCTCACCCTCCTGGTCCGAGACGTCGATCCCGTTCTTCGTCCTCCGCGCGTTCGCCTTTGTCGCACCGCCGCACCTACGCGGACCTTAATACAAGAAGGTCACCTAGCCCACGCCGGGGAAACTGAGAGCGCCGACCTCCTGAGGCAAGGTTGCAGGCGGTAAAAATGACGACAAAAAGCCCCCACAGCATGACGTCATACAGCCGATAAGCCGTGAAAACGATGAAATTGGGACTGCTGACCTTAGGTACTTTTTGACTGCCAGAAAGTAACAGCTTTAGTCGACACTGGTGCTGACTTCTCCCTTATCAGTCAAGACCTCGCCGCCAGCCTCAGAAAAGGGAAGACGCCGTGGACGGACCCTCATATAAGAACAGCAGAAGGCCCGTTATTGATGCCCTCGGGAAGATGTACCGCAAGAATCGACATCGGAGGTTCTCCTTTCACTGCGTCGTTTGTCGTTATCGCCGCATGCTGCAGAAATGTAAATCTTGGCATGGATTTTTCACGGGGATATGGTGCCGTGATCAAAACACCAGAGAGCTTGATTACGTTTTGCAACAGTTAGGGCTTACCCAATTCTCCAGAGGCACGACCAAACCAACTGCGTCTTACTGATGACGATGTGGTTCTCCCTCCGAGGTCAAGCACGCTTGTTTCTGTGGCCGCCGCTGCTCAGTTTGACGCCGAAGGAGTTGCAGGCCAAATACGCTCGCTGCTCTTCACCCACGGTATTTCTGTCGCACGAGGTATCGTCAGAGTCGCTGCTGGATGCACGGATTTGCTGCTGACCAATTTTAGTGCTGAGCGCCGGCACCTTCCTGAAGGCACGGCTGTCGCTTACTTCGACGATGTCGTAGATGCCGAAGGCTGCTTGGCGGTAGTCGACGAGTCGCTAAATCTTGATTCAGTGCCTGTTCTGGACGTTAGCATTACTTTGCCGAAAGTCGACCGACGCTGACTCCTTGAGCTACTGGCCAAATTTCAAGGCTACTTTTCGACAACATCAAGAGTTGGCCGCACGCCTCTACCCAGGCATCGAATAATTACCGATAAAACGGCGAGACCTATTCACCAGATCTCTTATCGCGTGGCTCCAAAAGAACGTGAAGCGATACAACAGCAGGTAGACAGAATACTTGAAGATGACATCATTCAGCCTTCATAGAGCTCCTGGGCATCGCGTGTAGTCCTCGTTAAGAAAAAGGACGGCAGCCTGCGCTTCTGTGTAGATTACCGGAAGCTAAATCAGGTGACCAAGAAAGACGTATATCCACTACCGCGTATAGACGACTCTCTAGACAGACCTCGACATGCTCGATAGTTCTCTTCAATGGACTTGCGGAGGGGATATTGGCAAATCGAGGTGGACCCGAGAGACCACGAGAAGACCGCTTTTGTGATACCGGATGGCTTATATGACTTTAAGGTCTTGCCATTCGGTTTGTGCTCAGCCCCTGCTACCTTTCAAAAACTCGTGGATACCGTGCTTTCTGGGTTGAAGTGCAAAACATGCTTAGTATATCTGGACGACGTCATAGTGTTTTCCGCGACGTTTGACGAGCACCTTGAAAGACTTGAGGTGGTCTTACGAGCCATACAGTCCACGGGCCTGACGTTGAAGCCTGAGAAGTGCCACTTTTGCTACGAAGAGCTGCGATTTCTTGGTCATGTCGTCAGTCATGCTGGTGTTCGTCCCGATCCTGGAGAAATCGCAGCCGTAGAACAGTTCCCTATGCCGACCGATAAAAAGGTTGTTAGACGCTTTCTCGGCCTTTGAGTGGAATAACGAAGAGGAAGCTGCTTTTAACAATCTTCGCCAGTGACTACAAACACCCCCAGCTTTTGCTCACTTCGACGAGAGAGCCCCTACGATGCTTCACACCGATGCTAGCAATGTTGGTCTGGGAGCTGTGCTTGTGCAGCAGCAAGAGGGCACAGAAAGGGTAATCGCTTACGCAAGCAGAACGACAACACATGCTGAGGCTAATTACTCCACGACTGAGAAGGAATGTCTCGCCGTGGTGTGGGCGGTTACAAAATTTCGTCCGTATTTATATGGCGGCCCCTTCAAAGTAATTAGCGACCACCACTCACTGTGTTGGTTAACTAATCCTAAAGACTCTACCGGTCGATTAGCGCGTTGGAGTGTCAGGCTGCAGGAATTCGATATGGCAGTCGTACATAAGTCAGGGAAGCGACATATGGACGCCAACTGTTTGTCCCGTTCACCCATTGAGTCGGCAACCCTACCCGAGGAGGAGAAAACATCATTTCTCGGTGTCCTCGACACAACCACCATTGCGCAGCAACAACGAGACAGTGCTGAGTTGCTTGGCTTATTTACCTACTTGGGTGGCAGATCTCGGAAGGCGCCAAGAGTTTTCGCAAGAGCGTTGGCATCGTTTTGTTTACGTAGCGGAGTACTCTACAAAAGAATCTTTTCGTCGACGGGATCTGCCTATCTACTCGTCATCGCAGCAGCCCTTCGCACCGAAGTACTGAAAGCTTGCCACAACGAGGTTACCTCTGGCCACTTGGGTTAGACGAGAACGTTGGCCAGGGTACAGCAAAGGTATTACTGGCCAAGACTAATCACAGCCGTGAAGGACCACGTTCGTACCTGTCTCGACTGCCAGCGACGCAAGTCACCACCAACTAAACCAGCTGGCCTCCTGCAACCCGTACAGATCCCAATGACTCCATTCCACCAGATCGTCATGGACATTTTGGGCCCACTCCCTACTTCTACTGCAGGCAATCGATGGGTTATCGTCGCGACGGATAATTTGACCCGTTATGCCGAGACAAAGGCTCTCCAGAGAGGTACAGCAGCGGAGTTGGCAAGATTTTTCATCGAGAATATTGTACTGAGGCATGGTGTCCCAACCGTCGTAATCACACACAGAGGACCCGCATTTACGGCAGCACTTTTGGACCATGTTTTGATGCTGAGTGGAACAACGCATCGTAAGACCACCGCATACCACCCGCAACCGAACGGGCTGACAGAGCGTCTAAACAAAACCATTGAAGACATGCTTTCGACGTACGTAGACGTCGAGCGAAAAAATTGGGCAATCTTGCCTTGCATAACGTTTGCATACAACACGGCAGAGCAAGAAACGACCCACATGACACCTTTCAGCCTCGTTCATGGACGGGAAGTACGAACCATGATAGATGCAATGTTACCGCACGAAGGCAACGACATCGTCCCGGACGCCGACACGTTTACGGAACGCGCAGAAGAAGCTAGGCAACTTGCATGTTTACGGATCAGCCAGCAGCAAGACTACGATGCAGGCCGCTACAATGCTCACCGCAGAACAGTCGTCTACCAAACTGGCGACAAAGTATGAGTTTGGACGCCCGTACGAAAACGAGGACTTTCCGAAAAACTCTTAAGAAGATACTTTGGACCATACCTAGTGCTGCGACGACTGAGCGATGTCACTTACGAAGTTGTTCCCGAGTGTTCGTATAGTACAAGGCATCGCCAGCACCATCCTGAACTCGTTCACGTAGTCCGCATGAAACCTTACGTCAGCGAGTGATTGCGTGACACTTTACTTGAGGAAAAAACTGCATAACAGACTACGCATCGGGGCGATTCACTTTGAGAGAGAGGCAAATGACGCGTGTCTACATGTGAACAATAACGACGATGGGGAATTTAGTGGGCACGAGGTAGTGGGCCTCTAGCTTCTCTCGAGGCCGAAGAAGACGATATTGTGGCTCAGCTGTTGAAAACACGCTGCTTTCGTCGTCCCAAGGTGTACCTCTGTTTTATTCGCGTTGTACCGCGATAATAAAAACTATTGGCCATATTTGAACTCTCATGTTAGATTCAGCAGGACTGTATTTTCTGTTCAGTTGGGTTTTTATAACTGTTAATATAAATTTTGTCTCCAAAGTGAAAAGGAGTAGCTGGTGCCGTCATGTTATCACACGCCTAGCCTATTTCATCTTTTCAATTGAAAGAAGGAATGTGTTAAAGTACAGGAAATAAAGATATATACGCACACTAGAAGCAAGAAGAGAGAAACAAAAAAGAAGTGCAGTAATAAAGAAATGGAATGTTCGCACAAGTCAGCGATACAGCAATTCCCGAAACAACTTAGGTAGCCGTCAGCTCAGCTCTCTCGTGACCACTTGCTGACACAAAGGTCACTAGTTGAATCCCAGCCAGAGCAGTCGCATTTCTAAGGAGGCAAAATGGAAGAACCCCTGGCACTATGCGATGTGAGTGCATGTTGAAAAACGCCAGATGGTTGAAATTTACTAAACCACTATGGTGTCTCTGGTAATCACATCGTAGTTTTGGGACATAAAAATACATACGATAATTTATTATCTCTTTAGCACTGCGTGTTTATGCGCACCAAGATGCCCATGGGTCGGCTAACTCATGAGGTGACTCACTAAGGTTAAGATCGAGCCGCGAGACTGCGTCTGAGGGATTCCGGGTGAGTAATATTGCAGGAAGTGAGTCTGCATGATTCCAATTGAGGAGCATTTTAGTGAACCTTGCTTAGATTGACTCAGGTTAAGGAAAATATTGATGACTCTGAGTCCAAGTGAGCCCAAAACGAAAAATACAGTTCTCGGATGTGTCTAAGTGAACTCCCCTTCCTATTGCCGAACAATGGTTTTATCTACTGATAGCATTACAATAAGACTCATCATGGCTCACGTTTACAGCCAAGTCTAATCACCCATATCTCAACGTAGTGACACTCATGTGCCACTTGAATATTTATTATTCAGAGACGTGCGTTGGGGTAGTGGAGGCCGTCATGTCCTTCACAGGAAACTCTTTCAGGATAAGTTATTTATAAAATGTTTTCTGTCTGCCTGTGGTAACTCACATTTAAAGGGGCGTGGTGAAAACACGCGCTCTAGAGCCCCAGTTGTGTGAGATTCTGGTATTGAAGAGCATGAACAGCCCAATCTAAATAGCTCAATTGGTGCTAAAAGACCCATGAGTCAGATCAATGAGATTCACTGATGACTCGGGCGAAACCATGCGTAAGAGTCTAGAAGAGTCGGCATGAGTAATAGTCTGCTCTAAAGTAAAATAGAGCAACAGAAAAACAACTCGCGAAAAATAAAAGGACGATGTCCTGTTGAAGCTTGCTCTTGTAACGCAAACGTGTGTCACAGTTTCTACTTAGCTTTTCTTCCCCCAAGAAATCTCCTCACTCTTAAACATGCGATTACTTTCGCACGTGAATTTAGTGCCTGTGCGCGCATCTTGAATGAATAAAACTGATAACAATAGCCGTTCAGCCTTCAAACCAGTTGTGTATCATACTCCAACATGTTGCAAACTTACCTAGAGGAGATATCTGGCTGACCATCAAGATAACAGCGAACAGAACATTCCTGGTGGCTTTTCTTCTCATGCTGAGTATTTGCGGCTAATGATACTTCACCAGGACAAGAAGTAGTTGATTACTTCTGATTTTAGAATAATTGGATTTCGATAATTGGGAACTGCACGTTCGCCTTGCGTCGCCGTCTCGGCAGAAGAGGGAGGACAGCATCGATTCATTTCCTTTGTCCTTGCGCTGCGCTACCATAACTTACCACCTTGCAGGCCTGTTCTCTTTTTCTGTTTTTTTTTCATAGCGATATATTTTTGGTCATTGTATTGGTGTTGCGCTATGTAGGCTTTTGGAGGGCTGCTGTAAAAGCCTTCCTGTTATTTCGTCCTTTAAAGAATGCTTGTTCTCTCACACATGTGGCCTATCGTCTTTTACGTATTCTTTTTCGCCGACTATATAACAATGCATCCGCCTATGTGAGCATCTGTAGTGCACGCATGGGGTGCGAAATATAAAATTTTGTCACAGGGTCTCAAAGTTCCGTTTCTCTCTCAAGCTTATTATCCTTGTTTTCTTGCCAGCAGTTTAGTGCTGTATTTTCTGTAGAAAAATGGTTCATTTGGCCATAAACACAATTTTCAATGTTAAGCCTGCTTAGAAAAAAATTTCATTCTCATCACAGACCCACCAAATTCGGAGTCTTATAGCTGCTAGTCTGGTCAAGAATATAACAACAATTTCTTGAACTGTATCATAATTAAGAAACAG
This sequence comes from Rhipicephalus microplus, assembly GCF_043290135.1. NCBI lineage: Eukaryota > Metazoa > Arthropoda > Arachnida > Ixodida > Ixodidae > Rhipicephalus > Rhipicephalus microplus. Next base: position 168,098,818 of record NC_134705.1, on the reverse strand, counting down.
GCTATGCGAGATCAATACAAAAGTGCAAAAAATTTTGTAAATGCTGGCATTTACTTTACGTGCCGCTACTGTAGGTAAACGGGAACCACAATGTTGAAAATTGATTACAAAAGTACGCATTTTCGACAGGGCTGTTTACCGAATACATACATTTAGTTTATATAGGAATGGGAAAGTTGAAAAAACTTTGACTTTAAATTTCCTTTACTTTACAGTTAGTATAGCACTTTTAGAGAGCTATGGTATATGGAAAATTAACATGCTTTAAGTTACGAAGTAAGAGCTGGAGTACGAGCAGAAGTTCTAACATTGGTGATGGCTCGTGATTGTGTTCGAGGCGTAGAAAAGTCCTCAGCGATATACACTCCTGCCACATCCATGTAGGGAATTATTCGAAGGAGGGCCCGTGCCATGCGATGTTAGTCGGGGTGAGAATCCCAAGACGGTGTGAGAATCCCAAGAAGAGAAAGCGGACAAATCTTTGTGAAGCACCAAATAAAGAAGGCTCAAGCCAGCGCCACATTCCTGCCAAAATAAGCAGGCGCCCAGATCTGGATTTAGTGGCATGAAAGTGCCATGCGTTGGCTTTACATTTTTGTGGCAAGTGAAGTAATCTTCTCTAAATCACACAAGCCATATTCACGGTAGTTGCAGGTGCACCATCAGCACTTCGTCTTCTTGACAAAACGTCCACGGGCAACACTACACTTCTCAAGCCCCACATAGTCAGTTCAGTTCGGCGCCACTTAGCAGATGCCAAAGATACAGCTAGGCCTAACCTTCGAAGGCCGAAGATGATCTAGATGGTGACCACGTTATGGGTGACCGCGACAATTGGAGGAGATGGGGATTGATATCGAGGACCATCGCACGTCTTCAAGATCTGTATCAATGGACACTACAGCACGCCGAGTGTTGGGTGTAACCGAGCCGACGTCATGAACAGTAAGAACTTTCGATCAAGATTGAATGTTCGTGGAAATAGTACAAGGTTTTGACAGCCCACGCGAGGTGAACTAGGACCATTGCCGAGCTCTTTCGCCATGCATGTGGAAAACGCAAGGGAGGCAGGCGTATATAACGAGAGGTGCCGAGGCCAGTTTTCGTTCTTTAGTATCGGCACAGCGATAGAAGTGAGCCAGGTTGCAGCGAGCTGTCCGCTGTACCATTAGCCATTGAAGTAACCTAGCAGCTAGGCCTTCTCAATGTCTACCAAGTGCCACGGCCGAAACGTAAATGACCGAATGAAACGAATGATCGATGACCGTTTATTAGGGGCGAAGCTCCTTATAGCGGCACCCATTCGTTTCCCGTAGTATGTAACAAGTATAACATTTTGACCTCCAAGGTGGTGCCGGTGAGAGACTTCTTCTGTGCGTTGTTGAACAAGAAAAAATAGTGCTCAATGTACACGTCAGTGGCTGCTAATGGGGAATGAGAGACAGGAGCATTTGGCTTTTAGTTAACGCGCAGGCTGCGATCACCATTAGCAGCCATTGGCATGTACATTAAGCACTATCTGACAAGAAAGGGTTGCTACGTTATACTCGCTGGGTGTCACCTCCTTAGCTTTAGAAAGGTTTAGCGAGCGTTGAGCCGCAGTGCCATGAATACAATGAACTTGTATATACCATGAATGAACTCGAGGTGGTTAAAAATAGGAAGTAGATACGAAGCGCAAGCCGTAAGAAAGTAAAAGCTGAATTATCCGCCTCTCATTTCCCATTAGCAGCCATTGGCATGTACATTGAGCACTATCTGACTGAAAACGTTTGCTACGTCATACTCGCTGGGCGTAACCTCCTTGGTTTTCGAAAGGTTTAGCGAGCGTTCGGCCACAGTGCCATGAATACAGTGAACTAGTATATACCATGAACTCGAGGTGGTTAAAGCTGGGAAGTGGACCCGAAGCGCAAGCCGTAAGAAAGTGTGCGTGTGCCACCTCTCGTTTAGTCCTTGGAATGTCCGCTGGATAGCGGTGCTTCTATATGGGGAATATATGATGAAAAGATGCGAGATGGTGGTACTTGGAGTGTTGAATAGATGGACGAACGGACACATAGACAGATGCATGGATGGACGCATGAACGGACGCAGGGGTGGCTGCATGGACGAACGCAGGGACGGACGCACGAACAGACGCACGCACGGACAGGCTGATGGACGCATGGACGGTCACACTGACGGACGCATGAACGGACGGAAGCAATAACGAATGGACAGACGAATTCTTCGCCCCACTCTCCATCATTCACTCCGTGGATATGCTGCCATTTGTTTTGCATTCTATCGTCACAAGGAGGAAATAATGCTACAACAACAAATTGAAATTTTTTCTTGAAAACCGGCAAGCAGCTCCAAACTAAAGGTGCGCACTTCATGCAGAAATAACACACGAAATGAGCACGAGCGCGGACGAACAACTGTTTCAGCTCGACACCTAAAGAACGCTGTTGAAAGATAAAGAAAGACGCATGAAACCAATGCAAAGTATACACAGCACAAGTGCAAACAACTGTCACAATTTTTACTTCCTCGTATGGGTGCAGCGTGCTCCTTTCGTAAACGCCACCGCGGAAGCGAGCGAACTGACCTTCGCTCTCTCCTGAATCACAAGTCTGGGGTGCTCTTCAGGATCGGCCAAGTTTCGCGAATCTTGGGATCTTCCCGAGCTCTGGCGACACCCCTTTATGAACGAGCCAACAGTACGAGAGAGTCAAATCCAACCCTGAGCGCGCTGCGTTTCATTGGTTACAATTTAACCAGTCATCGCGTCAAGGATGGTTGACTAAGTTAGGCGGGGTTTTCAAACCAGAGGCATATACTTTCATTTGTTTGTCGTTACACTGAGTGCAGAAGTGCATCCTCTCATGACTGGGGACTGTCAGTGCAAGAGGCGCCCAGCTGAGCTCTCTCAAGCGGTGCTCGTCGACGAGAATGCTGTCAGGGTCCTGCAAGATTGCGGTAACACTCCCAAGTATTATGCAAGTCATTTTTCTCAACGCTATCAAGCAGTCCGCATTCTTTTCGTGCTATGGCCACCACAAGCGAGCTCGGAGCAAACTCGACTGCCCTAGAAGCTTGCGCAATCCTGCATTGCACTCCTGGTGTGAAAAGCACTGGCACAGGAGAGGTCTTGCGCCGCGGAGGCGCGAGCTCAAAGAAATGTGAAAGCCACCCAACGTGAGACCGTTGCGCCATCTCGCTGCTGAAGACGAAAACGCGTTGAATTTGAGGAAATATGTTGTACATAAATGGCTTTCCATGAGCAAGATCGACAGCGTTCGCTTGACTTAGTTACTGTAGTCAGGCGCTGCCTACTGCGAGGTCACTGGTTCAACGCCACGCTACAGAACCTTTCCCTTTCATTTTTTGTCTTTTCTCATATCTGTGACGGAATGCCGTCAGCCGTGGTGGGCCACGGCAAAAAAAAAAAAAAACTTTCGTGTTAAAAGAAGAAATGGCAAGAGCGCGTAATGCGTAGGCAGCATAAAAAGTGGTCACTGAGGTTAACTGAGACTGAGTGGGTTTGAACACAAGGTGAATGCGCGAGGGTGAGGCAGGAAATAGGGGGGCTGGTGGAAACAAGAAGTTTGTGGCTGGAACGTGGCGGCAGAAATCACTCTACCGGGTTGATTGGGGAAACGTGCGAGAGCCCTTTAACTTGTAGCGAACGTAGTCAGGCTGATGGTGATGGTGATGGTAATGATCATGAAATTGCAATCGGCACCTTAGAAGGTGAGATAGCAGTGGTCGGTCACTGAACTCATGTGGAAGAGTCTAGCGCAGAAATTAATCCAGCCGCTTCACGTACGTTGCTATGCTGACTGCCTATACATCAACACCAAAATTGTGCTCTCAGAAGTGCAAAACAAATTAAATTTTAAAGAAAGTATTCTAAAAGTGACAGAAAGTGAAAAAGTTTTCCTGAGTGCACCACTGTCTGCTCTCAATGAGTGTGGTGTTTTGGGGAGGGGAAAAATAAATGCAACTGACAAGCAAGCACACTGTGACCGATAGTTGAAATTGATAACCAACTCTAAATAAAAAGCAAAGGCAAACAAAGGCAACAAGTTACGAGCACCGAATTGTAATCAGAAAGTCATGAACATTTAAAAATAGTTAAATACCAAAATAAGTCACATGCCAAACTCTACGGTAACGCAAGCAGCCATATATACTAATGGGCTGACGAGGACGACGAAGAGGACAGAGAAGAAGACGACACTGACAGATTCTGCGAGCTGGGCACCATGTTGTCCGCCACTGAGTGTATTCTGTGTGGAAACATACTCTGTCCGTAACAATATGAAGCTCATGCGGCGGCCAGAGCGCAGACACACACCCGATCACATATTCGAGAGAGCTCTGCTGCGAAGAATGTTTAGCAGCAACAGTGCATATTCTAAGAGAATATACGCGTATTCACCTTATAGGCCGTTTAAGAAGAATGAATGTTGCAGAAGCACTGCGGATCATCTAGTAGAAGTTGTAGAATCTAGGAAGTTTCCGGTATTTGTGGAAAAAACAGTGAAATAATAGACAGTAGCTGTATTTTTTTTCTCTGATGAAAGTGGCAGTAAATAGCCAAAGCAGGAAAAGGACACCTCGTGAAAGCACCCACCCTCTAGAGTGCACATATTTGCAAATTTACCCTGTGTTATATGGTCGCTGGCCTGAGTAAACGATACATAGACTAGGACACATCACCAAATATTTGCCACAGTTATCATATCTTATATATGTTACACAAACTACACCTACATTTGTCAACTTTATCTCGTTAAGACTCTTCAATACACGTTCGTTGACACTGCTTCAGCTTTCACATTTACAAAAGGAGTCTCAGAGTAGTCTAATTATCTCTAACTGACCTGTACTATCTGTTTAACATTTCTGTCAGCTGCGAACTTGGGCACTTTGGCAAAGTAGGATTTTCGTAAAGTTCTCGGTGTAAATGAACATATTAGCATTTCATTCTAAGACGCTGCACCCCGTTTTCTCTTTTAGATTTATTTTTAGTCACGTGCTCAGCGGTTTCGAGGTACATGTTCTCTACGGAAAAATATAGCTCGATATTCTATTATAGTAAACTCCAGTACCTGCTATAGCTTTTTGTTTGAAACCAGAAACTCTTGTCATCGCATTGTCGTAAATCCTCAGTCTGTACGTTTCTCCTAATAAACCTTCGTCGAACATTCAACCCAAACAAATTTGCAGAAGTGGATTGTTTTAACGGGTAATTTAGTAGACGACAAAAAAAATGAGAGCGTTTGAGAGGGGTTCAGTATAGCGCAAACATTCAGAGCAGCACATCGACATATAGTTTCATTTTCGCGCATCCTCATCTCCAGAATAAATGCTCTGACGAATGAAACATTTGGATGTAGCGTGGTTGCTGTAAAACAAAATGTGAAAAGCTGAAAAATACTTGCCAACTTGTCGAAATTATGAGGTGTTAATAGCAATACGTCAAGGTGCGTCGTTGGCTACATCAGCAGTTGGTTATAATATGGATACTATAAAAGGTAATATAGACAACCACCTGTTTGTAGCATGAAGCCACAAAAAATTGGTGTGGATTTCTTGCAAAGAAAAGCTTCTTAGTTCCCGAAAAACTTCTCCTGGTCCAGGGTTAGAAGCAGGTCAAGGCTTTTTCAGGGTGCTCACTCTACTAATTCAGCTATCCTGGAGGCTAGCAATGGACTGTGTGAGGGCCAATCAATAGCTCCCTCGTTATCTATTGATAGAGTGACCGTTTACGAAAGGCGTGTCCACGAAACACTTGTTTAGGTGGGTCATTTCCGACATTCTGTGCGGCCATTTGTCCCTAAGCCGCTTCAGTGCCAAAAATGTCAGAAATTTGGTCAAGTGAGCGCCGTGTGTGGAAATCCTACAACATGTTCTCGTTGTGGTGCACCACACTCTGCCGACAACTGTAAGGCTAATTCCTATAAATGCCCGAATTGCGAAGGGCCCCACGACGCCACATCAAAAGAGTGTTCGAAATAAGGCAGGAGATTTCGCTTTTGAAGAAAATGGTGAGGAACAGTTTGACTCACCGAGAAGCAGTTGCTGTCGTCAGGCGACATCGTTCTCGTCGCCGACGCTCATCTAGAAGGCCTGCCCACAGTATCAAGTCTTCTGTAAAGCCTTCTTTCGTTGAATCGGCCTCACCACCACCGCCGGACAGAAGGAACACGTGCACTGGGAATGCTGCCCCTGAAAAGGAGGCTCTGGAAGAAGCATGGCCATCACTTCCAAGGATGACCCCTGCAGAAAAACTGGAACGCGCACCGGTAGCACCACTTTCTGCATCTCGCCAAGATGAGGCGACAGAGCGTGACCGAGAAATTTTGACGATGATCAAGTCTCTCATCAATGCCATTCGCATGCTTATAGGCAACACGAACACGCCTACAGCACAATGCGCAGTGCAAGTATTGGATGCCCTGAGTCCAGTACTTGCCAACTTCGCATAGACAAAAAGGCTCTTTCACTGCCTTCATTTCGAGACGAAGTACGTAGTGCGACAGTTTTACAGTGGAATGCCAGAGGACCTAAATCACGGATCTCATGTTTTCGACATTACGTTTTCCGCAACAGATTTCCTATATTAGTAATATGTGAACCAAATTTGTCAAAAGCGATAAAGTTTTCAGGCTACGAAGCCTTCACTTCATCGACTTGTGGTGAGCCCAGCAAAGTAATTACATATAGCCGCACAGACTTAACCTACATTCCACATTTGGTGCAACCCCATAACGGAAATCAATATGTATGCCTTTGCGTTGCAAAGAAGAAGGTAGCCTTCACACTTATCGGTGCATACATCTCACCATCTGGTCAGTTCGATGGTGAAAGACTACATGACATCTTGACCGCTACACCTGGACCTTGAATTATTATTGGTGATTTAATGCTCATCACTTGCTTTGGGAAAGCACAAAGATTTATTCCAGAGGCCGGAAACTTGCTGAATTCGCCTCACGCCACGAACTTAACGTCATGAATGACGGCAGTCCAACGTATTTGCGTCGTTAGAGATATAGCAGTTGCTTGGATCTTGCATTGGTGTCACGGCAATTCACCCAACAAGTGCGATGGTTCACTGATATTGAGACTCACGGCAGTGATCATATTCCAACGTATCTGAAGGTCACAGGTTATGCAACTTCCTCCTCATCAACTAACAGAAGAGTTAATTGGACAATGTACAAGACAAAGGTGGAACAGGCCTGCGATGATATTGCGTGCGGCCTCGAAGAGGTAATAAAAAGTGTGAAGGAGGAGGTTACGTGCGCCTTTAAATACACAACAAAGCGTACAGAATTTGAGATAGAACTTGAACGACAACTAACGATTCGTAGGCGGGCGGAGAGGAGGTACAGGCGCACTAATTCGATTCATGACCTCAGAGACGCTCGACGTCTACAAAAGGAAATCCAACGTCGAATGGACAAGCTGGAGGACCAACGGTGGAAGAAATTTTGTGAATCATTTGATCGTCGCAAGCCTATGTCCCATAAATGGAGGACGGTGCATGGTCTTGGCTCGACTCCACAACATGGTTCATTCAGCACATTGGCTCTCCATCAAGGCCGCCTGCAGGTTGACGTTGCTGAAAATTTCTGCGTGAGGATTGCGGGTAATGTGGTTACCATGAGTAACGAAGTTCTCGCGCATGCTCCCGTAGCACGAGTTTCTGAACTGAATATGCTTTTTTCACTCGAGGAACTGCATGCAGCTCTAGCCACCTGCAGACGTTCTCGTCACCTGGGCCGGACGGTATTACATACGCTGCTTTATGCCATCTTAGAAGACGCGACCGACACCAGCTACTAAAATGCTACAACCAGTCATGGAACGATGGCGTCGTTCCAGAAAGGTGGAAATCCAGCCGCTTGGTACCAATCCTCAAACCTGGAAAGTCGCCGCTTGATCTGGCATCATATCGGCCCTTTGCGCTATCTAGCTGCGTGGGGAAAATAATGAAAAGAATGGTTCTGACATGCCTCGAGTGGTACCTTGAACGCTATAATATACACCCAGAGACCATGGCTGGTTTTCGAAGAGGCTGCTCTTCTATCGATAAGGCCATCAACCTCGTAACCTCTGTGCAACAACAGAAATACCTCAAGCGCATCTCAGTTGCAATGTTTCTCGATGTGAAAGTTGCATACGACAACGTAACGCGCGATGCCATCATAGATACCTTCGCGAACATTGGAATCGGTGGAGAAATGTTTCGGTGGATTCGGAGCTACCTACAGAGGAGATCATTCTTCGTGCTCACTGCGGAAGGCCCCACTGTTGATCATTACACCGATCGTGGCGTTCCACAAGGCGGGTTTCTCAGCCCTACGCTGTTTAACCTCACGATCATTGGCCTTGTACAAAGTCTACCTCGATCAGTCAATATCTCTACATACGCTGATGATATATGTATCTGGGCTTCAGCAGTGACACGACTCCAGGTACGCGCACGGATCCAGAAAGCAGCGAGAATAACGTCGACGTACGTCCATGCTCGAGGCCTCACAATTTCCATCGAGAAGTGCGCCTTAGTCTCTTTTACCCGCAAGCCCATGATCTGTTATCCTGTTTCTATCGACAACGTGAACCTTTCGTATATGAGACGTCACCAATTCCTGGGCGTCCATATCGACAGAGATGTCTTGTGGAGTGCTCACATCTCGCCCTTGAAGAAGAGGCTCAGCTCTATCACACACGTGATGAGATTTCTCGCTGGTGAAACGTGGGGCACATCAGTGTCATTTATGCTTCAGCTGCACAGAGAGCTCTTCTTGGGATATTTGCGGTATAGCACGCCCGTGCTTTGCAACGCCGGAAAAACTAACATCAGGGTCCTGCAAAACATTCAAGGCCAAGTCCTCCGCACATGCTTGGGGCTGCCTCGGTGCGCTAATACGTTAGCAACAATTGGTATTGCTAAAGACCATCCTATCACGACATATAAAACTGTCGACACACTCCAGACACATATCCGTCACATATCCAGAGTGCCTAACCACCACCTTGCTAGCTTGTCACTAGAAAGACCAAAGGCAGCGTTTTCCAAAGTTGTTGCGGCTAACCAGAATTCCATCTCGTGGAGATTCTCGTCCGCAACCATACCACTATCACCAGAGTGGTGCATGAAAAGACCAACTGTGCACCTTGAAGTGCCGGGGATATCTAAAAAGGCAAGCCTGTCATCTGCAGCCCTCAAGCAGATCTCATTGGACCTTTTGCATTTGTCATATGCTAACCGAATTCATGTTTACACGGACGGTTCGGCCTCGCGAAGTTCGACAGGTGCCTTTGTCATACCATCTCGATCAATCACCGTCAAATTCAAGACATCACACGTCGCGACATCTACGGGATCCGAGCTCGCCGCTTTTCGAGCCGCTGTGGAGTTTGTTACGCAAGAATCCCGTAGTAGATGGGCCATTTTCTGCGACTCCAAGGCAGCTCTTCAATGCGTGCGAAGTCTACGACGTGGAAACTACCACCAGATGGTGTATCGTATTAATGAATATTGTCATCGCGCTGCTTATCAAGGACACGACATTGTTTTACAATGGTTGCCGGGCCACTGTGGCTTCAGTGGTAACCACCTCGCCGACGACGCTGCCCGATGTGCCCACGATGGAGCTTCCACACTGTTAATACCCTTGTCACGAGTAGACGCAGCTAGAGAACTTCGTCACATCGCGCATAATGCCACGCTTGCGCACTGGAATTCTCCACTTAACTCCAATCATCGCCCTAAGAATCTTAAGTCATTACTCCAGAAACAACTGCCATCCAAGATTTCTCGACGTGGCGCTAGAATGCTGTGCCGGTTGTCGACTGGGGTAGCTTTAATAAGTCATTCAGCCATCGCATTGGCATGGCGAATTCATCCATGTGTGAAAGCTGCAACTGTATAAAGACTATTGAACATCTCTTGTGCCACTGGGCCGAATTTGATGAAGATCGCCGGACTCTCCAGTGTGCCTTGAATAGACTCGATGACCGGCCATTTAATGAAGCAAAGATCTTAGGAGCCTGGTCGCGCAGCATATCAGCACAGAAAGCCACACGAGCCCTCCTGAGATACTTGTCAGCAACTTCATTGAAGGACCGCCTGTGAAACTCGGCATTGTGTGTGTGATGTGACATGTGTCTATTTTTCTCTCTCTTTTTTACTCCCCTCTCCCCCTCCCCATATGTAGGGTAGCAAACTAGACGCATAGTCTAGTTAACCTCCCTACCTTTCCTATAATCCTTCTCTCTCTCAAGGAAGACGAAGAAGTGTGTTTTGAATAGGAGCTACTTCTGCTATCTCCAGCGTATTTCAGTTGTAATTTAGGTCTGTTGATCAGTTTTCGCTGCTCCCTTCGAGGGGATGAATGTAGACCACCCCGGGCGCCTGCCGGCACCAGCGGCGTCAGCGGCGGCCGCCTCCAGGAAGCGGATGGGACAAGCGAGTGACAGCGACCGTGAAGATACTCATGATTACTATCTCAGCAGTGAGGACTTTTCAGATGACGGTTTCCAACCTGTGCTGAGCCGCAAAGCGAAGAGGAGGAACATGAGGACATCCTCATCCTCAACTATTCAAACTGTAAGTGAAACGCCAAAATCAAACACTCATCCTTTTCGAAACTTATCGAAATTGAAACTTATCCTGTTTCTGCCTGCAGTTTCTACCGTCAGCATTAAACACATTAACAGACAGTGTTTCTCGAGGTCTCTGGAAACGCTCCTGCCAAATGAGATCACGGACATAAGAGTGAACGCCAGAAAGAATATACTGGCTGTGGACGTTTTGCACGCAAGTGCGTTGGGCGTTCTGCGCAGTGTAATTGACTTGGACGGCAACCAGGTGCGCTCTCATGTTCCCTTGGGATGTGATGTAGTAAACGGCGTGATCTACGACATAGATGTGGCTATTTCCTGTCAAGTCAACAACTGATACTCCAATTGTTGATGTCACCCGGCTAGGCAAGTCTCGCTGTGTGAAGATTGCGTTTAGGAGCACATCACTCCCCTCTCATGTGAAGGTGGGGTACTTCAGACATGCTGTGCGGCCTTTCATTCCAAAGCCTCTCCAGGGCCGTAAATGCATGAAACTTGGACATGTGAGCAGCGTCTGCGAGAATTCGGTGGTATGCCACCGCTGCGCTGAGCCCAATGAAGCGGATAAGTGCGTCGCAACTGTCAAGAAAAGCTCTAATTGATATGGGTCCCATGAAACCACATAGAAAGACTGCCCGCGGATTCAGAAGGAAATTGCCATATTGAAGGAGATGGTGCGTGATCACTCATCTCATCGAGAAGCCGCAGCTAAAGTCAGAAGGCGTCGCTCACGTCGACGTCGGTCTTCAAGGACGCCCGCTACCTCCTCGACACGTTTGCCAGATCCCTCATCAGTACCACCTCCTTTGCCTCCCAGACCACATGCCGTGGGAAAGGCTGTAAAGAACAAAGCCAGTGAGCATACCCTAACTGCGACTGAGTGGCCTGCACTTCAAAGGGAAGCAGCATCAAACGAACCGAAGGAGTTTCATGGCGGCCAGTCCGCGATCCCGGTTCGAGATCTTTCAAACCAAGACAGGCAAGTGACTGCAATCGTGCAATCATTAATTGCCACGATTCACACGCTACTGAGCAGCATACATTCTCCGTCTGCTAAGAGTGCACTGCAAATACTGGATGCACTGAATCCAGTTCTTGCTAACGTCGTATAAACACAATGGCTCAACAAAATCTCATTTTCCGCACTGAAGTTAAAAGGGCGTCGATTTTTCAGTGGAATGCCAGAGGCATGAAGTCCCGTATCTCGTACTTTCGCCAATTTGTTCGGGCCAATCAATTCCCTATACTTGTCATATGTGAACCAAACGTATCAACGCGTTATAGATTGTCCGGTTATGAAGCTTTTCGATCAGTCGCTTGCGAAGAACGAAGCAAATTAATTGTTTACAGTCGCACAGACTTGACTTATCTTTCGCACCCAATAAGTTCAAATGACAACAATCAGTACGTGTGTCTTCGTGTAAAAAGAATGCAGTTTCGTTCACGCTTATTGGTGGATATATATCTCCGTCAGCGCAATTTGACTGCGACAGAAAAGGACATCCTAATGAGGACCGATGGCCCTTGGATCATCACCAGTGACTTCAACGCCCATCACATGCTTCGGGGGAGCACTAGGATGAATGCCAGGGGCCGGAACATTGTTACATTCGCTTCCAATTACGACCTTACATCATGAACGATGGTACCCCCACATATCTGCGGGGTCTCACGTATGGCAGTTGCCTTGACCTGACATTGGTGTCACGGTGCTTTTCTCACAAAGTTCAATGGTTTTGCGATATTGAGACTCATGAGAGTGATAACATACCCACCTACGTGACGATGAATGGTATCGTAAAAAATTTATTTTCCGGTGTTGTAATTGGCACTGACTGGTCGATGTTTACATCGCGTGTAGAGGACGCTTGCCATGAAGGCCTCGCCTGCAGCCTGGAAAATACCATAGCGGAAGCTATGCAAGCGTTCAAATGTAAATTACCATTTTTGTCTAAAATAACACAGTTTGACATCAAACTGGAAAGATTACGAGCTATACGAAGGCGTGCTGAACGACGATACAGACGCACCAGATCAATTTACGATCTGAGGGAAGCAAGGCGGCTCCAGAAAAAAATTCAACGACGCATTTACACGCTGGAGAGCGAACGCTGGAAAGCATTCTGCGAATCTCTAGACTCTCATAAACCGCTGTCACATATTTGGAGAACAGTTCGTGGTCTTCGCTCCTCTCCGCAACAACGGCACCCTTTTAAAGCTTTGGCACTCCATCATGGAAAAACAGAACTCGAGGTGGCTGAAGAATTTCGCACGAGAGTTGCCGGGAATATTATGAACGAGAGCATTGACGCCGTGATCGTTCCTGAGACGCGAGTACCAGAAGTGGACATTCCATTCACCATAGAAGAACTGGAAGGTGCGTTAGTCGCTTCTAAGCGCATGTCATTGCCAGGTCCTGATGGTAATACTTATAGTGCGTTGGGACACCTTGGACAAAAAGCCAGAGAAGAATTTTTAACATGCTTCAACAACTCCTGGTTCAGCGGCAGTGTTCCCTGAGAACGAAATTTTTTTTTATTTTTTTTACATACTGAAGTCCTATAAAGACCAAGCAGGAGGGCAGATGGGAAAGTTACAAGAATCGCATGGAAGCGGTGAATACATATCAATTAGCATGTTTTGGTCATACACACGAACAGTATAGATATATAAACAAATACACACATACATACAATTATACACACATTTTCAGGCAAAAAAAAAACGTCGCACAGTGCAAAACTCATTGTAAACTAGAAAGTTGACACGATCACACTGTCTCTAGGTCAAGCAAACAAAACCATTATGCAGTAGAGCTCGTGCATACAAGGACCACCCTAAATTTTTCAACTTCAAAAAAAAATCAGACAAATACGCACTTTTCCTAACAAACAATGAAAACCCACGACTAAAACAACCTCAACCGTTCAAGAGCTACACAAAACCTAGAAAAGCACCAGCAATCGGTCGGCAAACCTCGGAAACAAAGACGATAATTATTCTAGGGCAGCAAACACCTTCGCTGAAAAAGCGGCCGCAGTTCGCGCAGAGAAAACCGAACTCAGTAATGCATTCCAATCCGCAATTGTCCGCGGGAAGAAAGAGTATTTGAATAGATTTGTGCGAGCTTTGTAAGGAAGAAGATTGTGTGAGTGGTGATGTCTCGAAAATAAGTTAATTAATACCACGTTTAAAATCGGGAAAATCACCATTGGACTTGACAGCGTATCGCCCTATTGCCCTCGCAAGCTTCCTCGGAAAAGTGATGGAAAGAATGGTTCTATTCCGTCTCGAGTGGTACTTGGAACGATACACCAAATACCCTTCTTGCATGGCAGGCTTTCGTCGGGGCCGCTCCTCCATTGACTGTGTCCTTGACTTATCGACATTTGTTCAACAACAAAAAAGTCGCAAGCGCATATCAGTGGCACTCTTTCTTGACGTGAAGGGTGAATATGATAATGTAGCTCACGATGCCCTCCTCACTTCTCTCGCAGCAATGGCATTGGTGGACGAATGTTTCAATGGATAAAAGATTATATCACTGGCAGGGGTTTCCTTGTGCAAACATGTGAGGGTACAACTGCTGAACATTACACCTACTGCGGAGTACCTCAGGGAGGTGTTTTAAGCCTCACATTGTTCAATGTTGCCCTCATTAGTCTGGTGAAGGTTCTGCCAAAGTCGGTGTGCCTATCTATATACGCCGATGATTTTTGCCTCTGGAGTGCTGCAGTTACTCGCCCACAGGTGCGTGCACGAATACAGCGGGCAGCAATACTCACAACAGCCTACCTTCAGAAACAAGGCCTAACTTTATCAACTGTGAAGTGCACGTTGATGGCGTTTACACGCAAACCAATGACGCCATACCCTGTTTACATCAATGGGCAGAGTGTCAAATATGCACGGACGCATCGTTTCCTGGGCATAATAATTGACAGAAATCTTTCGTGGAGCCCACATTGTGCGTACTTGAAGAAGAGACTGCAATCTATTGTGCATATAATGAAATCCATGTGCGGGAAAGCATGGGGAACTTCTGTGGCCTCCATGCTACAGCTGTACAGGGCCCTATTTCTGGGTCTATTGCGCTACAGCTTGCCGCTACTGACGAACACTTGCAAATCCAATACTCATTCATTGGAGAGTTTGCAGGGTCAGGCACTGCGTATCTGCCTAGGACTGCCCCGATGCGCTTCTACTTATGCCACAATCATGCTTGCCAAAGACCATCCGGTCGGGACATAAAGAGTTGTGGATTGCCTCAGAGCGCACATTCGACATGCTAGCCGTGTCCCCGACCACCACTTGGCCTTTCTACCCTCCGGAAGACCACGTGCTACGTTTTCAGACGTCATAGCCAAGCACCCAAACAGCATTCCATCAGGATATACGCCAGCTGCAAGAATGGCATGTCCTTTGTGGTGCCTCGACCAGCCGCAAGTACGTCTAGAAATTCCGGGAATCAAAAAGAAAAGCAATCACTCCAGAGTAGCATTGAAGCAAGCAACACTGCTATTATTACATGAGTTGTACTTAGACCGAACGAAGATATACACTGATGGGTCCGTCACGTCCAGCACCTCATCAGGTGCCGCTGTAATTCCGGCTGCAGCAATGACAATCAAGCTTAGGTTGTCGCATATGACTACATCTACGGCATCAGAGCTTGCTGCTATAAGGGCTGCTTTACAATATCTCGTTCAAGAACGTCCAGGAACGTGGGTCATATTCTGTGATTCGAAGGCAGCGCTTCAGAGTTTGCAGTGTGCCATGCGTAGGAGGAGGCATGACCGATTGGTACAAGAAATAAGACATTGCCATCATGAAGCTCTAGCACGAGGGCATGATATTATATATCAATGGCGGCCTGGACATATCGATATTACTGTAAATCAATTAGCCGATGATGCAGCCCGCTCAGCCTATGAAGGAACCCGTGAAGTCCCGATTCCTCTATCAAGGAATGATGCAGCAAGACAACTTTACCTGCTGGCTCGAGATCTCACACGCACGTTCTGGTCGTCTACCAGCTTCCAAAAGTGTCAATTTCGTGAACTGGATCCTTCGCTCAAGCTAAAGCTGCCATCACAACTTTCCCGCTCCGATGCGACACTGTTATGCCGCCTTTGGTTGGGTGTTGCCTTTACAAAGGTGTACTTCTTTCGCATTGGTATGGCAGACACTCCTACATGCGACTACTGCGGAGCTGAAGAGACCATCGAACACGGCCTGTGCAGCTGCGCTTCTTACGACACACAGCGATGCCAGCTCCGGATGGTTTTGAATCAACTTGACCCCGGACCATTTTGTGTGCAGAAGATAGGACCTTGGGCATCTGCCTCAGTTGTGCAGAAAGCAACTAAAGCACTGCTACTTTACCTAAAGTCAACAAACCTGAGCGACCGCCTGTAGACTGTGTGTGCTCCCCGAGTGTGCTCGTGATTGTGTGTACCTTCTCATCTCTCTGCAACCTCGTTTCTCCCCTTTATCCCTTCCCCAGTGCAGGGTAGCAAACCGGATGTGCGTCTGGTTAACCTCCCTGCCCTTCCTTGCATCTTTATCTCTCTTTCTCTCTCTTCTCTCTCTCTCTCTCTCTCTACCAAAACCGTGCATTGTAAATTTGTAGAGGGTTGATAGACGGGCTATTCGGTATATATTGTTAATGAAATACTAGGAGCGCAAGAAGGAGGCAGGCAAGCACAGTTGTCTCCTGCACTCGTTTGTCTGCTTCTTCACATCCCATTAGTTCGCGCTCCCAACATTTCATTACGAACTGTGTCTTTACCTTGCTCATTGCTGATTCTACATCTTCGCAGAAGAACGCCGCCGTGGTGGTGTAGTGGCTAGGGTACTCGGCTGCTGACCCGTAGCTAGAAATTTCCGGAGCCCTCCACTACGGCGTCTTTCGTAAGGTTATAGTCATTTTCGGACGTTAAACCCCACATATATATCCATAATTTTCACAGAAGCGTCCTAATAAATGGTTATCATGCCTTGATGTAGGTCACAGGGTTGTACCAATTTCTCTTGCACATCTTATTTAGTTTAGTAAAATGGGCCCTAAATTGCTTTTTTTGTCTGCATTTTGCAGCACTTAAGTTTCAATAGCGCAAAATACTATGATGAACGCCAAAATAATGATCAGAATTGGTACACAGTTACAGAAGTCATAATTGCCGTCAAAGTTTGAAATTTCAGAAACGCACGCGAAAAAACTTCCTTTTTCGCATTTTACTCTCCTACTGACGTCAAAAGCTGTTTTTAATTCTCACGCGCCTCTCGGAGAGACGTACAGGACGACTCAACTCGTGGTGTATGTTGGTTAGCGCTGCTAGCGTTTTAAAGAAGGTAGTCTTCCTTGGGGACCTTCACCGCCAAAATTTCGGTCTGTATGTATGTATGTATGTATGTATGTATGTGTGTATGTATGTATGTATGTATGTATGTATGTATGTATGTATGTATGTATGTATGTATGTATGTATGTATGTATGTATGTATGTATGTATGTATGTATGTATGTATGTATGTATGTATGTATGTATGTATGTATGTATGTATGTATGAATGTTTGTATGTGTGTTTGTATGTATGTATGTATGTATGCATGTACATTTGTCTGTTTGTCAGCCATTAACGATAACCAAAACAGCACCACATGATACCCCAAATGGCCGACCCCATCCGCAGCGCCCTCCATTATGGCCCAAGTTTCAGCGTTCGTAGTTGTGCGATTGTAAATTAAAGAGCAATTATTATCTGAGGCGTCATAACAACACGTCAATAATCTGTATGTGTGTCTATACTAGAACAGGCATACATAAGTAATTCCAAGGACCACAGCGTTTATCACGCTGTGCTGACAATGCAACGCTTGCACAAAAAGGCTAGTGTTTCGAACGTTTGCTTACACGACACGGTGGTGGCACCTCCCCGTCGCCTTGCGTTCTACACCTTATTGCCTCCGAGACAGGCACACACCCCACGTGTTTCGTTTTCCAAGATAAGTGTTAGATAGCACTAATGTCTCACGTGTCACGTGACTCCAGGCGCTCGTTCGCCTCCGCTGCTAGTTCAAGGCACTCTAACGCAGCACCTCGAGAATACCATTCACCGATTTTCTTGCACACAACTCCAAATAAACGATTTTTTCACTCTCTCCAGACGCAAGGCCATCGTCTTTCGACGACATTTGAAGTGTAACATGTAGATACGGCGCCAATTTTTTCAACTGCTTCGACATTTTGATATTGAAGAAAATGTAGTATTTTGCACCTGAGAAATTGTAACGAATGTTTAATAGTTTTCAACGCAAAACAGTGTGGCCTATCTACGACCACATAACTATGACATGCAACTTTTCCTGTCGAACTAATCAAAACAGACGGCTTATGTCATCACTCCTATGTGGTGAATCGTCTTTTCCGATCACAAAATAAGGCGTTGTGTGTTGCTTTGCTTGTGTAACAGTGTAGTTTAACTAAATAAATAAAATATAACTGCTTTGTTATTAGCGCTGGCACTTGTGCAACATAATTGGTGCATTCTGCAGCTCGAAAAGAAGCGATCGAACAACAAGCTTAAATTTTGTGGCCGGGCCAGCTTGCTTGCTATCCTTAGCACTTTCTTACTAATGCTTTATTCCTCTGTGATGCCAGCTATATTATCGTGAATAAGGAGCCCCCCTCCTTAGTTATCTTCTGTGCACTTAGCCACGATAGCACGTGACGTGTCCATTTTTCAGCTCCTAATATCAATTGCATTCCATTTGACGCCCTCTTGTTTCCCCAAAATCATTGCCAGATTCAACTCACAAAGTAACGTTTTACGTCAAATGGCGGCTTGTCCGAACCAAGAGGCTCTTTACACCCTCCGCTGCATCGCAGGTTTGACCTCAACCTTGTTAGCTGCTTCGCAGCCGCTGAAGACTGAGCGCCGAGATTTAATTGGTGTACTCATGCTGGGCGTGCATGTCATGACATAATTTTTAATTTCACTGGTTTGGCCTGGTGGTATATCTTGTCTTTTGTTGCCACCTGAAGCTTGAAAATATTGATTATATTCTGCCTACTTGTCATATTTGATCATATTTTGCCTACGGTCTCTCACAAGCTATAAAAATCATGGAAATATTTTATTCAGAAAGTTGGCAATTATTCTGGATTTTATAAATATCCTTCTAATGCGAAGCATTTCTTAGCGAACTTCGGCGAATACGAGCGTATCTATCTATCTATCTATCTATCTATCTATCTATCTATCTATCTATCTATCTATCTATCTATCTATCTATCTATCTATCTATCTATCTATCTATCTATCTATCTATCTATCTATCTATCTATCTATCTAGCTAGCTAGCTAGCTAGCTAGCTAGCTGTTTACAACTTTTATCTCTCCTGGCCATCTTGAGAATGGTATCGATACCAAAATTTTATGGCATAACATGACTGTATGACGAGCATAACTGACTAGTCTTCACAAGGAAAGCATGACACGTATATCATAAATGTCATGGTTTACATTTAGGGTCTTGCTGCTCTTGCGTTGGTTTTGTTCACATGGCATTTTGAAAAACTGGTATGGTACGACATGAGTACATATAGCGAACATAAGTGACATACTTTAAAGTGGAAGTCATCACATGCATGCCATGATTTTCATGCTATGATTGTCATGACTACACGCAACGCTCATGGTGCGCTCGCAGTCGTTTCACATGCTTCATATCTACTAATTTCGGCATTGCGTGACGTGAATAGATGACGAAGGTACATGACTGGTGCCAGCGTGATAATCATGAGATATGTGTCATGTAACAACATGACTACACGCCACGCTCGCTCACGGCCTTTCGCTGCCTTCACATATACCAAACTTGGTGTTGCGTGACGTCGCTGGATGGCAAATGTATATTACTGGTGCAAGCATGATAATCATGACATGAGTGTCATGTAAGAACATGACAACATACTATGGTCATGGTTAGTTCGGCGCCCTCTTTTCGCTAGATTCACATATACTAAATTTGGCATTTTGTGACGTGAATAGGTGACGAAGGTAAATAACACGTCCGAACATGATAATCATGACATATGTGTCATGTAAAACATGACTATATGCTATGCTCATAGCGTGCTCCTGGCCGTTTCACTAGCTTGCCGTATACGAAATTCGGTATTACGTGTCGTGAATGGACAACGAATGTAAATGACACGTTCAAATCTGATAATATTGGTTTGCTTGTCACGCAAAACATGACTACATGCTACGCTCATAGCGTACTCATGGCCGTTTCTCTAGCGCCACATATACCAAATTTTATATCACATGACGTGAATACACGACAAATGTAAACGAGTTGTCGAAACATGATATTGACATGCGTGTCATGCAAAATATGACTAAATGCTACGCTCATAGCGTGCTCGTGACTGTTTCGCGAGCTCCACATACCACGTCACGTGATACTAAATTGATATCACGTGAGGTGTATAGACGACGAAGGTAAATGACACAAACATGATAGTCATAGCATAATTTACGTCCACCTCGACCCTTATGCTGAATTTAGAGTCACATATCAAACTTCCTCATTCACGATTCGCATATAATCGATTCCGATAGTACTTGGGATCTGCCATTTTTTTCCTGAGGCGTCTTCTCTTGGCCATAGAAAGAATAACACGTGCTTAGCCATATGAAAGTAGAAACAGAAAAGTTTCCTGTCAGGTTATTTCCAATTAAGAAGTGGTCCGTCGGATTTCCTTTAGGTAGTTTATTGCTTGCATTATTGTTGTTTTTTCTCTTCATTGGTACACAGGCTAAGAATTGCTCAATTTTTCCTCATACTAAAGGTGGGCAATATATTCTGCATGATTCGTGCCATTTGAAAACTTTTCACTTGATATTTACCAATTGTTTCAAGACCAATCTCTCTTGGCGGATATGAGCAAAGTATATCAAGTAAGAAAGCATACTAAGTCCTTTGTTCTGGTGCTAGGATTTCGCAACTGATAGCTTCATCAATAAATAAAGCCTTCTAAGAACAAGCGGCCTAAATCACCAAAGAGTTCACATTTTATGTTAGGCTGGCATAGGACGAAGGAGAAAATGTATTTCTCTATTGCAGCAGACCAAGCAGTAGCTTCAACGTAATGTGCCAAATATTTTAAGTTGGCAATTGGTTCCTAGCGACAGCACTGAACATGACCCATATTGACCAAATAGAACAAGCTCACAACAGTTCGAAAGGTAAGCAACCAGCTGGTAAGGCACAGTGGAGAGAAGCCATACAGGTTTGCAGTGTTGGCAACACGTTATTTTTCTCAGAAGAGAGGAAATGTAGCATCAAAGAGTCAACCTAAACGTGTCGAGAAAAAACTGAAATCCTAGAAATTTAGACACTAAACTTATATTGGTGTTCACTAGTCCAACAACATATTAACTTGAGCAGTAATGAAAGACTAAAGTTATCACTGCATTCATACTATATTTTTTTATATTCTGAAGCTTTCTTTTCTTTTCTAAGTTATGGATCATCTAAAAAAAACCTTCGAAAGACCAGGTCAGACATGTGAAAAAAGTATTGACATTTCACAGAGGGTACTTCTATTTGAGAGTGTATTCACCTCCGAGCGCTTTCAGCAATCGAAATGATTGCCGTACCTAAAACCAGTTGATGAATAGTGTAAAAGGGAACAGTGCAAAAGCATGTGCCGCTTAAAAAATTGCCCGCAGCTTCCCTCGGGGGAACACTGAGGAGGATGCGGAGCATATAATTGGTTAACGGGGTGTTAAAGTTCGACTTACTTGGGTCGATGGCTAAATTGGTTAACGTGGTTGTGAAATGGGGTGTTAAATTGCGACTTACTTGGGTCGATGGCTAAATTGGTTAACGTGGTTGTAGGAGGGGGTGTTAAATGAGTGAACACGTACACACGTATGCGAAAGGCCGGCGCTGGTCGAAGGGACGTCGATCATTGTGTTTGTGGATTCGTTGGAATTCATTTCACCGCGACCTTGGACGTCGACGCGCCGTACAAACCAACCGACGAGCGGCAACTGAGCGAGCGAGCGCCGACCTTGAGTATATATACAGCTCGACGGCGCATGCACTGTCAGCTGTTGAATGTTCTCGAAGCGCGACGCCACATGCGCGTCCACTGGAGAATCAGGAGAATGGTAGATGTCGAACGCGGTGTGTAGAGGAGGAAGGGTGCACAGATGGTGGAGGAGTGAAGCGCGCGCGGTGTGTAGAGGAGGAAGGGATGCACAGATGGTGGAAGAGTGGGCGACGGCGCGACGGCGCATGCGCGCACGTCAGCTGTCGAATGTTCGAGAAGCGGTGCGGACGGCGCGGACGGCGCGGACGGCGCACTACAAGGCGCGAGTATAAGATGCTCCGCATCTAAAATGTTATTGGAATGAGCCCTGCGTATTGATATGTCTACTATTCAGTCTCTTTCAAGGCAGTAGTGCTCAAGAGCACATTTCACACAAAATGCCGGTGTCGCGTCGTTGCTCGAGGGCAAAATTTCAGCGTTGTCTGTGAGCAATGAACAGCGACAGGTTTGAGGTATAGGTGCAAATAAATTAAATAATACAGAACTTCTGCATGAGTAACAATCGAACCAAGACCTGCTGTGTGGCAGGTGTTGTATCACAGAGCCTTAAAATAGCTAGGAGGTACTTCAACAAAAAAAAAAAACAGCACTACGCGACTGTGATGTGGTGGGAAAAGTCTCGTTAACGCATGTAATATTAAGTGGCATAAGCCTAAGAACGCAACAGGAGTCGGCCCCGCCGCCGTGGTCTAGTGGCTAAGGTACTCGGCTGCTGACCCACAGGTCGCGGGTTCAAATCCCGGCTGCGGCGGCTGCATTTCCGATGGAGGCGGAAATGTCGAGGCCCGTGTGCTCAGATTTGGGTGTACGTTAAAGAACCCCAGGTGGTCAAAATTTCCGGAGCCCTCCACTACGGCGTCTCTCATAATCATATGGTGGTTTTGGGACGTTAAACCCCACAAATCAATCAATAAATCAATCAAGCACCAGGAGTCGACACAGACGGCGTGCGCAACGAGTTGTTGTTTTGAAGCATAATTCAATAGAAAACAGCCCGAAATACTTATTCATTATCACCAGTAACGGAACCACCCAAATGGGCAGCTGCGCAGGTTCGCTGCTGGTGCACGGACGCGTGCACCAACAGATAACCTATCGTCATAAACTGCAGACGGAAGATCGGTGAGAGCTTCGCGGGCTTCGTAAAAGTCGCAGTGGCCTCAGCAGAAGCACGCTTTTTTAAGGAAGTTCCGCGCACCGTAGAAGTTCTCTCTTCAAACCACGCGCCCAACACGAACTGCGTGACGATCAGCAAATTTACTTGAAAACTGACACCACTCCGCTTGTTCACGTGGTGGTGTCCTTAAACGAGACTGAGCTGTTTAGGACCGCCCCGGCGCGGCGTTCTAGTGGCTAAGCTACGCGGCTGCTGACCCTCATGTCGCCAGATCAAATCCCGGCTGCGGCAGCTGCGTTTCCGGTGGAGGCAGAAATGTTGTATGGCTGTGTGCTCAGATTTGGGTGCACGTTAAACAACCTCAGGTGGTCGAAATTTCCTGAGCCCTCCACTACGGCGTCTCTCATAATCATATGATGGTTTTGGGACGTTAAACCCCACTTGTCAATCAAAGCTGTTTAGGACACGGTGATTGCACGTGACCGTGATTGGCGATCATGCCGGCATCCATGGGTTATAAATCTACTGTGGTGTTCGCTGGCAGGAAATGGACTTCCACGCTTGAATGTCTTGCCCACAGAACGGTGGGCAGAAGAGTTTCTGCATGTCGACGACGGTGTATAGACAACGGATCAGTTAACCGATAAGGTGATCGTCGCGACATGCTTGCGTCGAAGAACGACAGAGGCAGCGACAGTGACGGGTGCTGCAGCGATGCAGTAAGGCTGTAAGAGTCAACGCTCTCCTCGAAGATCACATGGTCCTTCCGGTGATACGTTATCGGGATGAAACTACCTCTACAGCACGTACAGCATCTGGTCACATGAAGGGTGATGTCACCAAGCTTCGCATGGATCTGACTGACATGCGTTGTTCTCGCGCCTAACTGTGAGGAGGACGTGCCGCGACATCTAAAGGTATCATCCAAGCTTTTGAAGGATTGTAAACATGCCAGCCTGCCGAAGCAGCCACCTGTCGTTTTAAAAATTATACTCCTCTTTCTAAATTATGTGTCGTTCTTAATGCCGATGATCATTGTGATGTACCTTCTAATTATATATTTTTCTCACAACAGTCCATCATCTGTCCTTTTTTCTCGCAACCTTTCAATACCAATTATCGTTTGTAATTATAATATATACCTAAAAATCGAATACACTGTTGCCAACTGTTCTTCGGAACATACTCTAAGTCACGGGATAATTAGTCTAATTGACATTACAATTACTTGTATAGTCCTACGTTTTTGAAACACCTAAATAAAACAGCGCAATAAAAAAATGGTGCCGACATCGCTGCACCACATGTAGACGTGTGGTTCTTTGAAGAGGGTTACATGTGAAGCAGCTAAAAAATTAGTTTCATGCAAAAAGCAACACTCATAAAGGACAGCGGATGGACGGGAAGAGTGTTTGGTATTCGTGAGGGAACCCCGTTGACTCAAACAGCAAAAAAGGACTTGGGGACACACGATCAAGGACATGCCAAGAAGTACAGGCTATTTGGTGACAAAAGGGGAAGACGAAGAAGTGTGTTTTGAATAGGAGCTACTTCTCCTACCTCCGGCGTATTTCAGTTGTAATTTAAGTCTGTTGATCAGTTTTCGCTGCTCCCTTGGAGGGGATGGATGTAGACCACCCCAGGCACCTGCCGGCACCAGCGGCGTCAGCGGCGGCCGCCTCCAGGAAGCGGATGGGACAAGCGAGTGACAGCGACAGAGAAGATACTCATGCTTACTATCTCAGCAGTGAGGACTTCTCAGATGACGGTTTCCAACCTGTGCTGAGCCGCAAAGCGAAGAGGAGGAACATGAGGACATCCTCATCCTCAACTATTCAAACTGTAAGTAAAGCGCCAAAATCGAACACTTATACCATCCTGTTTCTGCCTGCACTTTCTACCGTCAATATGAAACGCCTTAACAGACAGTCTGTGTCTAGGTCTCTGGAAACGCTCGTGCCAAATGAGACCATGGACATAAGAGTGAACGCCAGAAAGAATATACTGGCTGTGGACGTTTTGCACGCAAGTGCGTTGGGCGTTCTGCGCAGTGTAACTGACTTGGACGGCAACGAGGTGCGCTCTCATGTTCCCTTGGGATGTGATGTAGTAACCGGCGTGATCAACGACATAGATGTGGCTATTTCCGATAATGACTTACAATTTCATGTCAAGTCAACAACTGAAACTCCAATTGTTGATGTCACCAGGTTAGGCAAGTCTCGCTGTGTGAATATTGCATTTAAGAGCCCATCACTCCCCTCTCATGTGAAGGTGGGGTACTTCAGACATGCTGTGCGGCCTTTCATTCCAAAGCCTCTCCAGTGCCGTAAATGCATGAGACTTGGACATGTGAGCAGCGTCTGCGAGAATTCGGTGGTATGCCACCGCTGCGCCGAGCCCCATGAAGCAGATAAGTGCGTCGCAACTGTGAAGAAATGCTCTAGTTGCAATGAATCCCATGAAGCCACATCGAAGGACTGCCAGCGGATTCAGAAGGAAATTGCCATCTTGAAGGAGATGGTGCGTGATCACTCATCTCATCGAGAAGCCACAGCTAAAGTCAGAAGGCGTCGTTCACGTCGACGTCGGTCTTCAAGGACGCCCGCTACCTCCTCGACACGTTTGCCAGATCCCTCATCAGTACCACCTCCTTTGCCTCTCAGACCACATGCCGCGGGAAAGGCTGTAAAGGACAAAGCCAGTGAGCATACCTTAACTGCGACAGAGTGGCCTGCACTTCAAAGGGAAGCAGCATCAAGTGAACCAAAGAAGGGTCATGACGGCCGGTCCGCGATCTCGGTTCGAGATCTTTCCAACCAAGACAGGCAACTGACTGCAATCATTAATTGCCACGATTCGCACGCTACTGAGCAGCATACAATCTCCGTCTGCTAAGAGTGCACTGCAAATACTGGATGCACTGAATCCAGTTCTTGCTAACTTCGTATAAGCACAATGGCTCAACAAAATCTCATCTTCCGCACTGAAGTTAAAAGTGCGTCGATTTTTCAGTGGAATGCCAGAGGCATAAATTCCCGTATCTCGGACTTTCGCCAATTTGTTCGGGCCAATCAATTCCCTATACTTGTCATATGTGAACCAAACGTATCAACGCGTTATAGATTGTCCGGTTATGAAGCTTTTCGATCAGCCGCTTGCGAAGAACGAAGCAAATTAATTGTTTACAGTCGCACAGACTTGACTTATCTTTTGCACCCATTAATTTCAAACGACGACAATCAGTACGTGTGTCTTCGTGTAAAGAAGAATGCAGTTTCGTTCACGCTTATTGGTGGATATATATCTCCGTCATCGCGATTTGACTGCGACAGATTAAAAGACATCCTAATGAGGACCGATGGGCCTTGGATCAACACCGGTGACTTCAATGCCCATCTCACGCTTTGGGGGAGCACTAGTAGGAATGCCAGGGGCCGGAACTTTGTTACATTCGCTTCCGATTACCACCTTTCGATCATGAACGATGGTACCCCCACATATCTGCGGGGTCTCACGTATGGCAGTTGCCTTGACCTTACATTGGTGTCACGGTGCTTCTCTCAGAAAGTTAATTGGTTTTGCGATATTGAGACTCATGGGAGTGATCACATACCCACCTACGTGACAATCGATGGTAGCATAAAAAATTTCTCTTCCGGTGTTGTAATTGGCACTGACTGGTCGATGTTTACATCGCGTGTTGAGGACGCTTGCCAAGAAGGCCTCGCCTGCAGCCTGGAAAATACCATAGCGGAAGCTATGCAAGCGTCCAAGTGTAAATTACCATTTTCGTCTAAAATAACACAGTTTGACATCGAACTGGAAAGATTACGAGCTATACGAAGGCGTTCTGAACGACGATACAGACGCACAAGATCAATTTACGATCTGAGGGAAGCAAGGCGGCTCCAGAAAAAGATTCAACGACGCATTTACAAGCTGGAGAGTGAACCCTGGAAAGCATTCTGCGTATCTCTAGACCCTCATAAACCGCTGTCATATATGTGGAGAAGAGTTCGTGGTCTTCGCTCATCTCCGCAACAACGGCACCCTTTTAAAGCTTCAGCACTCCATCAAGAAAAACAGAACTCGAAGTGGCTGAAGAATATCGCACGAGAGTTGCCGGGAATATTATGAACGACAGCATCGACGCCGTGATCGTTCCTGAGACGCGATAACCAAAATGGACATTCCATTCACCATGGAAGAACTGGAAGGTGCGTTAGTCGCATCTAAGCGCATGACATCGCCAGGTCCTGATGGTATTACTTATAAAGCGTTGGGACACCGTAGACAAAAAGCCAGAAAATAACTTTTAACATGCTTCAACAACTGGCTCAGCGGCAGTGTTCCCCGAGATTGGAAAATAAGTCGATAAATAGCACTTTTGGAATCGCGAAAATCACCATCGGACTTGACAGCGTATCGCCCTATTGCCCTCGCAAGCTGCCTCGGAAAAGTGATGGAAAAAATGGTTCTATTTCGTCTCGAGTGGTACTTGGAACTTGGGCTTTCGTCGGGGCCACTCCTCCATCGACTGTGTCCTTGACTTATCGACATTTGTGCAACAAGAAAAAAGTCGCAAGCGCATATCAGTGGCACTCTTTCTTGACGTGAAGGGTGCATATAATAATGTAGCTCACGATGTCATCCTCACTTCTCTCGCAGCAATGGGCATTGGTGGACGAATTTTCAATGGATAAAAGATTATATAACTGACAGGGGTGTCTTTGTGCAAACATATCAGGGTACAACTGCTGAACTTTACACCTACTGCGGAGTACATCAGGGAGGTGTTTTAAGCCCCACATTGTTCAATGTTGCCCTCATTGGTTTGGTGAAGGTTCTGCCAAAGTCGGTGTGCCTATCTATATACGCCGATGATTTTTGCCTCTGGAGTGCTGCAGTTACTCCCCTCAGGTGCGCGCACGAATACAGCGGGCAGCAACCCTCACAACAGCCTTCCGTCAGAAACAAGGCCTAACTATATCAACTGTGAAGTGCGCGTTGATGGCGTTTACACGCAAACCAATGACGCCATACCCTGTTTACATCAATGGGCAGAGTGTGAAATATGCACGGACGCATCGTTTCCTGGGCTTAATAATCAACAGAAGTTTTTTGCGGAGCCCACAATGTGCGTACTTGAAGAAGAGACTGCTATCTATTGTGCATATAATGAAATTCATGTGCGGGAAAGCATGGGGAACTTCTGTGGCCTCCATGCTACAGCTGTAGAGGGCCCTATTTCTGGGTCTATTGCGCTACAGCTTGCTGGTACTGACTAACACTTGCAAATCCAATACTCATTCATTGGAGAGTTTGCAGGGTCAGGCACTGTGTATCTGTCACGGACTGCCCCGATGCGCTTCTACTTCATCATCATCATCATCATCATCATCATCATCATCATCAGCCTGACTACGTCCACTGCAGGACAAAGGCCTCTCCCATGTTCCGCCAGTTAACCCGGTCCTGTGCTTGCTGCTGCCAATTTATACCCGCGAACTTCTTAATCTCATCTGCCCACCTAACCTTCTGTCTCCCCCTTACCCGCTTCCCTTCTCTGGGAATCTAGTTAGTTACCCTTAATGACCAACGGTTGGTTATCCTGTCTACGCGCTACATGCCCAGCCCATGTCCATTTCCTCTTCTTTATTTCAACTAGGATATCCTTAACCCCCGTTTGTCCCCTAATCCACTTTGCTCTCTTCTTGTCTATTAAGGTTACACCTACCATTTTTCTTTCCATCGCTCGCTGCGTCGTCCTCAATCTAAGCTGAACCCTCTTTGTAAGTCTCCAGGTTTCTGCTCTGTAGCTAAGTACCGGCAAGAAACAGATGTTATATACCTTCCTCTTGAGGGATAGTGGCAATCTACCTGTCATAATTTGAGAGTGCTTGCCGAATGTGCTCTACCCCATTCTTATTCTTCTAGTTACCTCAATCTCGTGGTTAGGCTCAGCGGTTATTACCTGCCCTAAGTAGACATAGTCTTTTACAACTTCAAGTGCACTATTACCTATCTCAAAGCGCTGCTCCTTTCCGAGGTTGTTGTACATTACTTTCGTTTTCTGCAGATTATTTTTAGACCCACCTTTCTGCTCTTCTTGTCTAACTCCGTAATCATGAGTTGCAATTCGTCCGCTGAGTTACTCAGCAATGCAATGTCATCGGCGAAGCGCAGGTTACTAAGGTATTCTCCATCAACTTTTATCCCTAACTGTCCCTGTTCTAGGCTTCTGAAAACCTCCTGTAAGCATGCGGTAAGTAGCATTGGGGAGATTGTGTCCCCCTGCCTTACACCCTTCTTGATTGGTATTCTGTTGCTTTCTTTATGAAGCACTATGGTAGCAGTTGATCCCTTGTAGATTTCTTCCAGAATGTTCATATATACTTCATCTACGCCCTGATTCCGCAGTGTCTGCATGACGGCTGATATTTCTACTGAATCAAACGCCTTCTCGTAATCTATGAAGGCTATGTATAGAGGTTGGTTATAGGGTGCTTCTACTTATGCCACAATTATGCTTGCCAAAGGCCATCCGGTCAGGACGTATAGAGTTGTGGATTGCCTCAGAGTGCACATTCGACATGATAGCCGTGTCCCCGACCACCACTTGGCCCTTCTACCCTCCGGAAGACCACGTGCTACGTTTTCAGACGTCATAGCCAAGCACCTAAACAGCATTCCATCAGGATATACGCCAGCTGCAAGAATGACATGTCCTTTGTGGTGCCTCGACCAGCCGCAAGTACGTCTAGAAATTCCGGGATTCAAAAAGAAAAGCAATCACTTTAGGGTAGCATTGAAGCAAGCAACACTGCTATTAATACATGAGTTGTACTTAGACCGAACGCAGATATACACTGATGGGTCCGTCTCGTCCAGCAGCTCATCAGGTGCCGCTGTAATTCCGGCTGCAGCAATGACAATCAAGTTTAAGTTGTCGCATATGACTACATCTACGGCATCAGAGCTTGCTGCTATAAGGGCTGCTTTACAATATCTCGTTCAAGAACGTTCAGGAAAACGGGTTATATTCTGTGATTCGAAGGCAGCGCTTCAGATTTTGCAGTCTGCCATGGGTAGGAGGAGTCATGACCAATTGGTACAAGAAATAAGACATTGCCATCATGAAGCTCTAGCACGAGGGCATGATATTATATATCAATGGCTGCCTGGACATATCGGTATTACCGGAAATCAATTAGCCGATGATGCAGCCCGCTCAGCCCATGAAGGAACCCGTGTAGTTTCGATTCCTCTATCAAGGAATGACGCAGCAAGACAACTTTACCTGCTGGCTCGAGATCTCACACGCACGTTCTTGTCGTCTACCAGCTTCCAAAGGTGTCAATGTTATGAACTGGATCTTTCGCTCAAGCTAAAGCTAGCAACACAACTTTCCCGCTCCGATGCGACACTGTTATTCCGCCTTTGGTTGGGTGTTGCATTTACAAAGGTGTACTCCTTTCGCATTGGTATGGCAGACACTCCTACATGCGACTACTGCGGAGCTGAAGAGACCTTCGAACACGTCCTGTGCAGCTGCGCTTGCTACGACGCACAGCGATGCCAGCTCCGGATGGTTTTGAATCAACTTGACTCCGAACCATTTTGTGTGCAGAAGATACTCGGACCTTGGGCATCTGCCTCAGTTGCGCAGAAAGCAACTAAAGCACTGCTACTTTACCTAAAGTCAACAAACCTGAGCGACCGCCTGTAGACTGTGTGTGCTCCCCGAGTGTGCTCGTGATTGTGTGTACCTTCTCATCTCTCTGCAACCTCTTTTCTCTCATTTATCCCTTCCCCAGTGCAGGGTAGCAAACCGGATGTGCGTCTGGTTAACCT
Organism: Rhipicephalus microplus; assembly: GCF_043290135.1. NCBI lineage: Eukaryota > Metazoa > Arthropoda > Arachnida > Ixodida > Ixodidae > Rhipicephalus > Rhipicephalus microplus. The sequence goes on along the minus strand of NC_134705.1, from coordinate 168,068,083 downwards.
CCCTGCCTTTCCTTGCACCTTTATCTCTCTTGGGGACAAAATTACTGTTTGGGCGGAAAGTGAGAGAAGTGGAGACAATTACACAACTATAAATGGCAGTGCGTAATTGTTTAAAGAGTACGCTTATGTTTGGTATATAATAACATGTTTCCTTGCTATTTTGAATGAAGTGAAATTTAGTGAAAAAAAACGTATGTAGAAAAAAATCCAAGAATTTGTGCAGCATCTTTTAATGATCGTTGATATATACTCTGAATGTATGTTAGGGCCAGCCTACGCTAAGCTATGGGTTTTCAAAAAAACAACGGAAAGGTAACCAGGCTGTGCGCAGAAATATTGTAAACGTCAGTGGGCGGGTTTGAGGAGGAAAAGCACACAGAAATAAAAACAAATATTTTGCTGGATAGACAAGCCGTTTCTGCTGTAAGAAGCAGGAAGTCGGGCTGTCAATTTATAAAGTTTTTTTTTGCAGAAATGACACGTTGATTTCATTAGACAAGATTAGGCCTAAATAACATGATGGTCATGGTAATAATGTAAAATTTTGAGTTTCATCGCACGTAGCTCACTGGCCAGTTATAAAGGGAACGCTAATAGCCTATATTCATCTACTCGCCCATTATGCCCTTATCATTTCCTATGCAATCGATCACAGGCGAGAATTATTTCCTTTTTCTTCTCAGTCGAAATTGTTAATCCCGGCGTCTCAAAAGCTTTCTAGAGCCAGCATGGTTTCTCAATTCCTTTGAGGTTGAGAGCATCGCAGCCTTTCTGTATACAGAAAGGCTACCGTAGGGCTTGAGGTATACCTCACCCCGTGGGGTATACCTCAAGCGCTATGTTATCAGCCTATGACTAACCGATGATATCATGTGAAGAAGCCATCATTTGAAACCAGGTTAGGTGACGCTAAGTGGTGTCATTGTGACATCATTACAATATCTTGTGAAGAAGAAAGAGCGTCGTTGGCAAGCAACATCGCCACCGCTTGGGTACTGCGTGCTGGGCTTGTCTCGCTCGGCTCGTGCTGATCATCGCCGGCATCTGCTTGACCGTTGCTCTTGCACGATCGTGTTTCTTCGTAGGACCACCGTCGCAACAGTCGTCAATAAACCCTTTTTCAATTGGTGGAGGTGCTGACATTCCCGTCGCCTGAACCTGGGTGCTGCCATTCGCCGTCGCCTGAACCTGGAGCTGCACAACCGAACGCTACCTCCCATCATGGCTACCAACAACGCGCAACCTGGCTCTTCCACTCCATCCCCCAGCAACCCCGGCGTTCTTCGTTTGCGAGAGCCCAAGGTCTTTAGCGGAACTGATGAGACCGACGTGGAAGACTGGTTCGCTAACTATGAACTGGTGAGCGCAAACAACAAGTGGGATGACGCGGACAAATTGACTTACGTCATCTTTTACCTCACTGACGTGGCCGAAATGTGGTATAACAACCACGAAAACGACATCACGACGTGGTCCATCTTTAAAACCTTGTTTGCTGACGTTTTTGGCCGACCCGCAGTCCGCAAGTCCAGAGCCGAACAACGCTTGCGGACTCGCGCACAAAAGCCAACGGAATCTTTCACCAGCTACATCGAAGACATTATTGGTCTTTGCAACCGTGTGAACACCACCATGCCAGAGTCGGAGAAGATTCAACACATCCTCAAAGGGATAAATGATGGTGCATATCAGCTGCTCCTGGCCCGTAATCCTGCCACCGTTGCGGAACTTGTCACTTTGTGTCAAAGTTTCGACGAGTTGACCAAGCAGTGCGCCCTGACTCGGCCATTTTCCTCACACGCCGACTCGCTCTCCAGTCTCACTTCTGTTCCCGACCACTCACCAACCCTGCAAGAGATTAAAGACTTTGTGCGTGAAGAAGTAGCTCGGCAACTGTCGTTGATTCCCTTCACGCAGCAGCCGCCGTCTTCTCGTCTGCCCTCACCACTCCAAGCATGGTGTTCGACCCGACCCTGCAAAACTGCGAGCAGACGCTGAGTTCCCGAAACCTACTACATTGAAAGACCCTTCTGGCCGCCTAGCTCGGTGGGCACTGCCAATCTAGGAGTACGACATTCGTGTCATCTATCGCAGCGGACGCAAGCATTCTGACGCCGACGCCCTGTCGCGTTCGCCTTTACCTCCCGACTCGGCCTGCGGAACCACTGGTATCTCCATCGCGTCTCTCGACCTCGACTCCTTTACCAGTGAACAACACAAGGACCCGTGGATCGCTTCTCTTTTTAACTGTCTTTCTGGATCGTCAACCACTGCGGTACCACGATCTCTCCGACCTCAAGCTGCTCATTTCGCCATTCGTGATCGGCTACTACACCGACGCAACTACGCCCCCGAAGGTCGTAAGTGGCTCTTGGTTGTCCCGCGCAGCTTGCGATCACAAATCTGCGCCTCCTTTCATGACGATCCCCAATGTGGTCATGCCGGAGTTTTCAAAACTTACGAACGCATTCGCCATCGCTTCTACTGGCGCGGAATGTATAATTTCGTTCGAAAATTCGTCCTGACTGTCAACGTCGCAAATCACCGCCTTTGCACTCGTCCGGTGCGCTTCAACCGCTTCCGTGCCCTGCCAAACCTTTCGATCGGATCGGAATTGATCTCAATGGCCCTCTACCGACAACATCAGATGCAAATCGTTGGATTATAGTCGCTGTGGACCATTTAATACGCTACGCTGAGACCGCCGCCCTTCCAAGTGCCACTGTGCGGGACGTAGCATCCTTCATCCTTCATCGCTTTATATTACGACATGGTGCACCTCGAGAACTACTAAGCGATCGAGGTCGAGCCTTCCTATCAGAAGTCGTCACGTCTCTGCTTTCTGAATGCCATGTTGTTCATCGCAAGACCACGGCATACCACCGGCAGACTAACGGGCTCACGGAAAGATTTAACCGCACCCTTGGCGATATGCTCGCCATGTATGTGACGTCCGATCATACTAACTGGGATCGCAATTTTCCATTCATTACGTTCGCATATAACACCGCAGCACAGTCTACCACTGGATTTTCATCTTTTTTTCTTCTTTATGGACGCGAACCATCCCACACCACCGATACTCTCCTTCCATACCGTCCTGACGCATCCGAATGCCCATCTGTGTCCGAAGCTGCCCGAAATGCGGAAGAGTGCCATGAACTCGCACGCACTTTTACGTCTCGAGAACAATAGCGCCAGAAAGGAAACAACGTCGACTTTTCAGAAAGCCCCAGCTATTCCCCGGGATCACTTGTATGGCTGGCTGTTCCTTACCAAACCCCCAGCATTTTCTCAAAACTCGTTCCAAAGTACGAGGGCCCATACCGCGTTTTGGAGCAAACCTCGCCGGTGAATTTTCTCATCGAGCCACTTTCCCCATCTGACGACATGCGCCGGCGTGGACGTGACATCGTCCACGTCGCCCGCCTTAAGCCATATTATAGCCCTCTGCCTCCAGACTCTTAGGTCGCCAGGATGGCTCTTTTTCAGCGGGGGCAAATTGTGAAGAAGAAAGAGCGTCGTTGGCAAGCAACATCGCCACCGCTTGGGTACTGGGTGCTGGGCTTGTCTCGCTCGGCTCGTGCTGATCATCGCCAGCATCTGCTTGACCGTTGCTCTTGCACGATCGTGTTTCTTCGTAGGACCACCGTCGCAACAGTCGTCAATAAACCCTTTTTCAGTCTGAAATATTGGTGTCAGTGGTGCCACTATGATGTCATATGGTAGCATCATCACACATTGCATCACTCGTGTTGGCACCAATGGTCGTTTTTCTAGTTTGATGAATCATCTATGGTTTTCGCCGCGATAACTGAAAGATGAAGCCATCGCAAAACAAATCTATGGGGCAAGACAGCATCGTTAGCACCGGGATGTGTGGGGTACTATCTTTAGTCTCATACGTATTCGGGTGACATCTGAAATAATTCATACAGTTCCAGTATGTTTAAAGAAAACTGTAATCTTCAAACCTTCTCAGGGATGTCCTACATATCGTCTACACTTTGTGATGATTAGCGAAAGTGCAACTCACCCCACGCTTGATGAGAAAATCACTTTACCACCCTAACATTCCACGCTGCCCCAAATAATCTGGATTCATCATACTCCTTATATTTCTTTGCTAGCCAGCAACAAAAAAAAATTTCTGAGGTTTTAAGATACATGCTAAATGGTAACCAATGGCAATGAAGTCGCCGACTAGTGGAGGACACCATTTTTCATTACCTGAAAACATAACGAGTTGTGGCTTCAATTTTTACTGCGAAATTCGTAAAAGAGACATCTGGTTTACCAGAACTCTTCGTATGCTATGTTTAGGAAACTGGAAATTAATAGTAAGTTTTAACGATGAAACCAAAGCCGTTAAGTATAACAACCTCTTTGCAGTCTTAATGAATGCGTTGGTCAACCTTTGTATTTGAAGTAAAAGACAATGACCCAAGTCTAATATTGTTGAGAAAGGCCGGAAAAAAGAACAAAATATCACAATGCGAACGTATAAATTTACGACTAGATCCTCAAGTGGTGGTTAGCATTGACATCCAGCTGCAGGTAAGAAGCACGCAATGATAATGAACACCCGTGCACATGATGTAATAACTTTTTTCATCATCATGCATGGTAAGCAGTATCTTGATATCAGTTGAGTGATAGTGCCATGGCTCAGGTCTTTCGACTTTCGGCTAATAACTTCCGTTTTTGAAGAGTCGCCTCAAAATCTCATGGCGATGAATGACTCTTTCGATCGAGTTTCTTCTCAGTATTCTTTGTACGCGACACTATAAGAACATATGATTTTATAACCCGTGCCTTCAGCATTTTTTTTTCATGCGAGTTTGTCAGGCTTTAGTAGAATGTTTATTGGGATGCTCGCTTGTCCATGGTTCATCGTGGATGCCTTCTCGAAAATTCTGCCTATGGTTTCAATGGTCGTGTAATGTATAAAACGAAGGAGCGTGTTTCGGGTTGGCGTTGTTAATTTACAGCCAAAAATGTTATGATTGGTGGGGGGGGGGGGTCGTACAATACTTCAATGCATTTTAAAACTTGTTCTAGATCACCTATTATCTGTGGCGCCTACCAACTTCAGGCATAATTCTTCATCGTCGACAGCCAGTGCATAAAAAAATGCTCAATATTTCTAACATATGTGCAGCGGATACCACGCCTCTCCAAAAAAATGAAAAAGGTTAGCATAGTGACTATTGGCCTACTACACAAAAAGTATGAGTACCCACGGCGTAGCGGGCACCCAGCAGTGCGTTTGTAGCAGTTACCCTAAGATTGTTAAGGAGGGTTTTGAAAGGCCACTCTTCTAGCTATTGCTGTGACTGGTCGTTGCGTTCCAAGTAACAGCCCGGCGTTTTTAATTCAAAGAAAAGGTGTTCTTTGAGATCGTGAATATCTTTAACGCTCTTTTTAATTTTCATTTGTTGTGATGTGAAACCTCGCGGGTATTATCTGGTACTTCTTGTTTTTGCAGAAAATACATGGCAGCTGAGGTTGTGCCTAATGTAATCTTAATAATCGATCAGTGGAACCTAACAAATTTCGTTCTGCTCATTGTTTTATCACAAAACTTCTTTCTATAACGTTGGCAGTTTCCGACAAAATCATTTGTTGACGTTCTCGCTACAGTGAAACAATTTTAATGAGAGTTGTATAGAACGCGTTAATTTTAGAACGCCTGGAAAAAATATAACGCTCGCAGGAATGGTGCTGAAGAGTGATGGAAGCGAAAAATTTCAATTCTGGAAATACAGACATCTCGTCACAACAAACTCTACAACGAAAAGCACACTGAACACTACAGGTAAGATACATACCATTACGCCCTTTTGTGGCGAAAATTTTCATGAAATATCAATTCTTGATTAACCCTTTCCGTATACCAAGTTTCTTGGCTGAAAATGAGAAGACCATGGTTCTTACTTGCTTTTTACATGTGTTAAACCAACTAAAAAAATTGTTTAAAGGCGGATTAGTTGCAAGATGCACAAAAAACAAAGTTGAACCCTTAATTAAAGGCATCGCAGTTAAACAAAAGTGAAAAGTGTCTTCTTAAAAGCCTTACCTATTGTGCATACATTATGAAAGTTTTTAGAACGTTCACTAATGTAGGAAGCAACAAAAGAGAGACGGCAGAAAAGTTAACCAGAAAGACATCTGGTTGGCTGCCCTACACTGGGGAATTAGGGAAGGGGTCTGGAAAGGTGAGAAAAAGGGAAGAGAAGGAAAATAAAATAGGAGAGACCGTAAATTCACTGCAGCGTGTAGAACTCCACCGCAAGTCACAGGCGTTCGCACAAACCCATGGTCCTCAAGAAACACAAGTATGCTTTCACTGCCTCGTGGGCTGTCGAGAGATGTGGACGGTGCTGTAATACCAGAAGGAGGCCGGTCATCTAGTCGCCGCAGTGCGTTGGCAAGTATTTGTCTCTTTGGGGCAACTCGAGGACAGTGGAAGAGCAGGTGCTCAATGTTTTGATTGGCACCACGAACGTCAAATGCTACACTGTCAGTCATTCCGACTAACGTGGTATAAGCTTTCGTGAAAGACTACCAGCCAAAAGCGATAGAGAAGCGAAGCTTCACATCGATTTAGGCTGGGTGGAGGCCGGAGTTGTAGTAAAGGGTCAAGTTCATGCAGTCTCGTACGTCGTATGCTTGGTGTGTTCCACTCAGTCAGTTGGAGACTGTGGGCCAGCCAACGATTCTGCCTCGCAGCGTCCGCTCTTCAAAGCGGAATTGGAACGTTTTTTGCTTCTTGATGTGACGCACGAGCAGCCTGATCTGCAAAATCAATCCCACTGATACCACAATGTCCAGACAACCACTATCTACTGGTGTTGGTAGGTACAGTACCACTTAACCTGGATGCACCAACGTTGACGCACAGTGGCATATCATAATCGAGACGACTATACCACACATCTTCATGGCTTAGTGTGCTAGCTGAAGTTTCTATCATCGACCAGGACGCTGCACCTCGTGAATGTCACACAAGGATGACATCAGCACTCACAAAATAAACACTGCTACTCAGTGTGCACTTCTTCACGGCGCCGCCCTTTAACGAGAGAAACGGCGTTGTGTGTGCCATCATGTGAAAGGGCACCATGCGCCTGTGCTCGTGCATAGAAAACCGTGCTTCAGCAGCACGTCAGGTAGTACATGTTCGTTCTTGAGCCACGAATGGACACCGGTATTCCCCATCCCGTTGGCCTCTACCTCACTCCAACAAGGCATAACATTCGCCCGTCGAGTAGGGTAGCTTGAAACGCACACTACCGTCGCTATCGTTGCCCTACTGCGACGCTTACGGCAGCAGGCTTAGCAGTCGGTGCTATCGCACTTGCTGTAGTCAGCGGCAAAACACCATTGGTGCTAAGGTAGGAGCTGCACTACTCCAATAACGAGCCGTCACACGCTAACGCCAAGCGAAAACGCAAAGAACATGATAGCGTCGGCGACTCCCCGACGCTAGCCCGGGCCATGTTTTCCTCTGCTATCGACACGCCGTAACCCTGGCCTCAAAGACTGCGCACCGGCCTGCAATCTAGGAGGACATGCTGCAATTGCGTCATTGACGAATCGTTTTTAAGTGAGCACAGGTGTCATGCCACATGACTTCTCCTTACGGCTTACAGAAGGCGACACCACTTTTATCACCGAAAGAAAGCACCGTGGGAGAAAGAATGTGTGAGAGACATTTTAGCACGTTTGTAACGTTTGTAACGAACAGTGTGTTTGTTTTGTTAGGTAGGTCGAAGAATGCGCGCCTATCGTCGCGGGCCTTACAGTCGGAGTTACGAGTTGGAGTCATTTGTATTTCTCAACCGGAAGCGTTCGATTTATCAACGTCATATCCCTGAAAGAAATACGCCACTAAAATATTGGTGGACCGTGGCATAAAACACGTTCTTTTGAACATAAGTCTGTAGTGTATCTCGCAAAAGTGTCGAGAAAATTGTCTTCACTTCGCTGCATTACAAAAAGTAGAATACTATCCATATTCTTCAGTGCACCAATGTATGTCCGAAATTTAAAAAAAAAAGAAAACGCAACGAAGCGAGTCCGTAAAAACAATGTTTGGGTGCACTGGCTGTTATTTCCTTACATGTAAAGGCTTTCACTGACGGCACGTGGGTTAGCGATCGTCTCAGAAAAGGCAAGAGAAGCCATGTACTTAGATCTACTTACAGCCTTAAGTCACAGGAGAAAGTAAAATCTTCATTTGAAAACGTTTTTAACTCTCTTTACCGAAAGAATCAAGCTCTGCCGGCACACGCACACACTCGCACACCAAGGAGAATGTCAATTTACAAATTTTATTGCGTCAGTCCAGTCCTTTTTCAGCCAAACGCGAAGTTTTAGTGTGTCAATTTTTTACTGTTCTATTTGTTAAAGGCAATAAGGACAGCAAAATAAATCAAGGCAGCATATTTACGGCGCCCCAAAATGCTTGTTTTGCGGTGTATGAGCGCAGCTCACCTTCGGTTGGAAAAGGGGCAAAATGATGTGTGTAAATGGGTTTGCAAACAAATGAAATACAGCAAATTATTTTTGTGAACCACGTTTTTTTAGACACAGTCTTAAGACACATTGAAATTCCCGTACCAAACACCATGACGTAAGAAATTTTGAATGTGTCTAATGTGTCCTACTTAGCTTCTAATCAATAACACTGAAGTACGATGTAATTTGTTGGTGCAATAGATATAGCGAGCAAAGTTTCAGAAAATTTCATCGAGTTATTTCAACAATAATAACGAAAATACATTTTGAAATTTCCTACGTTATGTGCGGAGAAAGTCCACCTTCAATCCTAATTTTCTCCTCTAATTATGAACTTATAATAGTGAAACACATAGCGTTATCGTCCTCAGAGTGCAGTTTGCAGATCTAAGCCAATTGATTGCTCCACTTTAGTGTCCCTTTAAACAGTACCATGTGGTGAATATTTTCTGAGCCCTTACCTGCGGCAATAGTCTTCATCGTACGCTGGTTTTCTCCCGCAATCCCATTATTATTAATCATATTACTAATATTATTATTCAGTTCTCTCATTCTTATCATCAGACCAATAGCGAGCGAGCTTAAGGCGAGTGCTACAAGCAATATTTCTCTTGACGATATTATTTAGAACTTGAAAAGAAATGGAAGCAATTAGACCTCTTGCTGTAGAGATGCCAGAAAGTGTAACCTGTACGCATCACCTTTTTTAAACCACCATCCAAGTACGATGAACTGTATACTCACTTAATTACATGTATTTATTTCATTTATTAATTTTCGTACCAACCACGTCAACGTACAATGCAATGAGAGAAGGAGGCTAAAAAGGACAGGAACGAACACACATTGTGCGACAAACACAAGCAGCTAATTTGTAGACCTTCTGCAAATGTTCATTTTTTTTTTGTTGAATAGTACCAAACTCTAGAGGCGTATTCTAGAGTGGGTCTAGACATGGTATCATACCATAATTATTGAATAGGCGTGGCTAAAGTTTTCGAATGTCATGAAAATGCAACGCTTTCAGAGATTTTTCTGCAACACAAGGAAATTATATTGGGCAAATGGCGTAAAAAAACAACAACACAGAGCATAGAAATGTACACTCACATGAAGTTTAGCCCAGGATAAAAAAAAAAACGCTCACGCTGAACCAAGCTTTCGTATGACAAAAAAACAAACAAGAACACGACTTTACAGGAAAAGGGGTTGAGTACTTACAATAAATGATAAATGCACGAACGGGTGAAACGGCGGCTGCATTTCCGATGGAGGCGGAAATGTTGTAGGCCCGTGTTCTCAGATTGGGGTGCACGTTAAAGAACCCCAGGTGGTCAAAATTTCCGGAGTCCTCCACTACGGCGTCTCTCATAATCATATGGTGGTTTTGGGACGTTAAACCCCACAAATCAATCAAATCATCAACGGGTGAAAAACGTTTCTTAGTGACACCACCTTTGCATGATCATGGCAGTTTTTTTAATGTAATACCCAGGAATCATGCTTCGGTAGCCTTGTGGGCTTTTTGACGTCGTAAGATATCTCAAGAAGGGAACATGTCACTAGGTTCTGGCATTTGATCGTTGTTAAAGTTAAAAAAGTTGACTACACTTTGACGTGTGTTTAATTGTAGACTTACAGCTCAATAGAATGAAAAAGCATTATTTCATCCTCAGCTTTCGGTGCGTTTGTATCTTCACTTCCACTTTAGTTTAGGCTGGACTCTTAGTAACTGCCCAGCTAGAAGAACGCGCGCCCTGAAAACTCATCATTGATAACGTTAAACTGCTAAATCGTCATTTCACCTTATAGACTGTCAGTATGCCTTTGAACCTTCTTTCGTAAGTTGCAATAGCTATATATACTACGTGCCATGTGCCCCATAGTTGTGTTAGACATAAATAACTTATTTTCAGCACTAGTGTGGAAGCGAGAGTGGCGGTGGATTGCAGCTCTAAACATGTTACTGGATGTACAGCCTGGCCATTTTCATCGCAGTACTGCTATCAATAAACACGGAAAGTAAAGAAAGGGCCTCACAAAAAGTGTTAAAATTCAGACAGCAAATTTTGGTCAATTGATAAACATGGTTGAAGTATATTTGGGAGTGGCATGAAAAATAACAAAGCCTTAATTGATGTTCAGTGGCTAAACGTGTGGTAACAAATGTTAGCATAATTATGTAGCTGTGCGTTACGAATAATGAACATAACTTCTCCTGTTCGTGTGTGTATGGTTAAATAATACACCAGAATAAAGTGCGTGGGAGACTGCTGAGTTGTTTCAAGGCAGAATATCTACCTATAAATTGCAGGTGCGACTATTTTCAATACTTCAATATGCTCCGAAGAACCCGTCAAGGGAAATTGTAGGGCTCATCTTCAACGTTGGCACTACAATCACAGTTCTGGTAATTGCTCCGTCTTTTACTATGGTGGCTGCGGTGGCAATGAGAACCGCTTTTTTAACTGCCAGGAGTGCATGGAGAATTGCGACTTCCAAAATGTTAGCGAAAGTAAGTAAATTCATCAAATCGCAATTTTGTGCTTGGATACCTATGTATCGCTTTCTGATCTGCCGCCTAAATGTGTCGATAAAATATACCAGTTCGAATATTGTGGCTGAAAAGAGCTCTCAGACCTAGAAAAAGAGAAAAACTCGGCAGATTTCATGTACCATTGGAATCGATTGCATTCGAAGCATGCGTAGAGTAAGTAACATTGGTGTGCTTTTTTTTGCTGAACAAAACGTTTCCAAATACGGTAAACATATGTAAAATTTTATACGCATAGTCATTCATGTTAAACTGTCGCTTATGTTCTATATATATTATTTACAGTTACATAACGATGCCAAGAGCGACGCTAGAAGCGGTAAGCGAACAGATACCGTTTGTGCTTCCAATGATGGCTGCCCTGGGTAGTGCTACGCAAACCAACTTCACTGTACGAAGCTTAAGTACGATGTACGCTAGCCCATGCAACGTGACGCATGTATCATTGTAGTACATCTGTGATGTTTCTAAATGAGATGGACAGCACTGCAACTACTACTTACGTTTGACCAACAATGCGCCTGCATAGATGGCCTTTTTCCAAAGGTGTTCCCAGACCTAGCGAGGTTATGTAGTAGAATACTTGGTCGCCACGTATATCGCTTGGAATCGATTACTGGTGAAAGTATAACACATTTTTCGCATTCGTCGGGTAAGCGCTGTGGAGGTCAGTTTTCAGGCTGAAGCCCCATAGAGTTACAGCCTACCGTCATGAATCGTCCGTTGTCTGCTGCTGCTGTCGTGACGGAAGTGAGAGAACACCTACTCACATCACCACCTCGGTGCTCAGCGCACGGCGACATATAGCGAACACCAAGCGTTGATTATATGTGGAAACGCTCTCTCGGCCACGAGAGACAATGTTTGCACAATTGTCCCCAAGGCTCTCCGTATATATAAATATAAATTTAAATATAAATATATATATATATATATATATATTGATATATATATAAGATCTTGACCTGTAATGCGGTAGTGGGTAGTGGTGGACGCACGTGAAAAATTTTTCTTGTGCGCAGTTGGAAAACGAAAAAAAAAAAACCTTTTGGCTGATCGGTGTTTCAAGGAATTGGTTTAACACGAAAGTGAAACTTGCACTCACAGATGTATTCGAGCGTTCGTTATGCATTGTGTTTTCTGTGAAGGAATGAATAGTACAGCAATCAATTTTCAATGTCATGCGCAGAACCCCAAGCAGCTCGAAACTTGCAACGCGAGCCTCAAGCAGAAAGCACGCACGAAATGAGCATATACAAGATTTTCGAGCTCTCACAACAACGCTCAAAGCTCGAAACCTAAAGCACGCTACTCAAACAGAACAAGAGACGCACGAAACGAACGCTCAAGTAACACACGACGAGTACGAGCAACTGTCGCTATTCTTGCTTCTTCGTGTATGAGCATTGCGCTCCTTTCGTAATAGCTGCCATGGAAGCGAGCTAACTGACCTTTGTGCTCTCTTTACCCAGAGTAACTCAAGAGTAAACTTGAAGTGGAAGTACAAGTGGTACGAAACACCCGAGTGCCGAGATGAGCGCTCGCGCGAATGGGTGACCACACAAGAGAACATTTACACGCACTTTGACCATGCCATGCGGAGGCGCGCACGCAAGCAACACGCGGGATGGCACAGGGCGACGAGATTTAGAGCACGTGTTCCTAATGCGTGCTCCTCGCGTCATCTCGCTGCTGATGACGAAAACGCGCCGATGGTATTGGGCTCATAGGATGGCCAACGGTACATGGTGTGTATAAATTGCTCACCGTTAGCAAGTACAGCAACGTTCGCTGTGTTGCCTAATGATTAGTGCCGCGTGATGTTGAGCAAGAGGTCGCAGGTTCAACGCCTCGATATGGTAATATCGTTGTCGTTATTTGAAATCTGTAAATAATTATTTTGCAACGTCATATCTGTGACAGAAAAACGTCATCTAAGCCGTGGTGGGCTCCAGCAAAAAACTCTTCTGTGTTGAAATTTACAGTGCATGTGTGACCTAAAACTGAACTGAACTCATCGCCCACTTCAGGTTTCATGAGGTATCAACAGTATTAATAATAATAATATTAATGGTATAGTAATCATATTATTACTATTAGTACCAGTAGTATTTTCATTAATAATATTTTAGTAATAATACTACTACTAGTAGTAGTAGTAGTAGTAGTAGCAGTAGTAGGGTGGTTTCTGCATTATTAAGATGGAAACAAATAGTGCTTTCGTCTATCGTTTTTTCCTGTCTCGTATACGGCGTTGCTTGTTTCCATTCATGAAGAAGAAAAAAAAAATGGCAGATCTGACGTACAGTGGAAATCGATGATATGCAAAGCATGAATGAGAAATGTTGGTATGTCACTTTAAAATCAACACAACGTTACGAGGTGGAGGTAAATGATGCCGTACATGACTTCCGTGTCATGGTTATCTTGTTTAGATGTGTCGTTTACTTTCGTTATCTATTCACGTCTCCTGATACCAAATTTAGCATGAGTGAAGCTAGCGAAATGGCCGTGAGCACGCTATCAGCGTGGTAGGATGTCATGTTCTTACATGCCACGCGATATTGAGACTCATGGGAGTGATCACATACCCAGCTACGTGACGATCGATGGTATCATGAAAAATTTCTCTTCCGGTGTTGTATTTGGCACTGACTGGTCAATGTTTACATCGCGTGTTGAGGACGCTTGACAAGAAGGCCTCGCCTGCAGCCTGGAAAATACCATAGTGGAAGTTATGCAAGCGTCCAAATGTAAATTACCATTTTCGTCTAAGATAACACAGTTTGACATCGAACTGGAAAGAATACGAGCTATACGAAGGCGTGCTGAACGATGATACAGACGCAAAAGATCAATTTATGATGTGAGGGAAGCAAGGCGGCTCCAGAAAAAGATTCAACGATGCATTTACAAGCCGGAGAGCGAACGCTGCAAAGCATTCTGCGAATCTTTAGACCCTCATAAACCGCTGTCATATATCTGGAGAACAGTTCGTGGTCTTCGCTCCTCTCCGCAACAACGGCACCCTTTTAAAGCTTTGGCACTCCATCATGGAAAAACAGAACTCGAGGCGGCTGAAGAATTTTGCACGAGAGTTGCCAGGAATATCATGAACGAGAGCATCGACGCCGTGATCGTTCCTGAGACGCGATTACCAGAAATGGACATTTCATTTACCATGGAAGAACTCGATGGTGCGTTAGTCGCTTCTAAGCGCATGCCATCACCAGGTCCTGATGGTATTACTTATAGTGCGTTGGGACACCTTGGACAAAAAGCCAGAAAAGAACTTTTAACATGCTTCAACAACTCCTGGCTCAGCGGCAGTGTTCCACGAGAATGGAAAATAAGTCGAATATACCACCTTTGAAATCGGGAAAATCACCATTGCACTTGACAGCGTATCGCCCTATTGCCCTCGCAAGCTGCCTTGGAAAAGTGATGGAAAGAATGGTTCTATTTCGTCTCGAGTGGTACTTGGAACGATACACCAAATACCCTTCTTGCATGGCAGGCTTTCGTTGGGGCCGCTCCTCCATCGACTGTGTCCTTGACTTATCGACATTTGTGCAACAAGAAAAAAGTCGCAAGCGCATATCAGTGGCACTCTTTCTTGACGTGAAGGGTGCATATGATAATTTAGCTCACGATGCCATCCTTACTTCTCTCGCAGCAATGGGCATTGGTGGACGAATGTTTCAATGGATAAAAGATTATATAACTGACAGGGGTTTCTTTGTGCAAACATATGAGGGTACAACTGCTGAACATTACACCTACTGCGGAGTACCTCAGGGAGGTATTTTAAGCCCCACATTGTTCAATGTTGCCCTCATTGGTTTGGTGAAGGTTCTGCCAAAGTCGGTGTGCCTATCCATATACGCCGATGGTATTTGCCTCTGGAGTGCTGCAGTTACTCGCCCTCAGGTGCGTGCACAAATACAACGGGCAGCAACCCTCACAACAGCCTACCTTCAGAAACAAGGCCTAACTATATCAACTGTGAAGTGCGCGTTGATGGCGTTTACACGCAAACCAATGACGCCATACCCTGTTTACATCAATGCGCAGAGTGTCAAATATGCACGGACGCATCGTTTCCTGGGCATAATAATCGACAGAAGTCTTTCGTGGAGCCCACATTGTGCGTACTTGAAGAAGAGACTGCTATCTATTGTGCATATAATGAAATTCATGTGCGGGAAAGCATGGGGAACTTCTGTGGCCTCCATGCTACAGCTGTACAGGGCCCTATTTCTGGGTTTATTGCGCTACAGCTTGCCGGTACTGACCAACACTTGCAAATCCAATACTCATCCATTGGAGAGTTTGCAAGGTCAGGCACGGCGTATCTGCCTTGGACTGCCCCGATGCGCTTCTACTTATGTCACAATCATGCTTGCCAAAGACCATCCGGTCAGTACACATAGAGTTGTGGATTGCCTCAGAGCGCACATTCGACATGCTAGCCGTGTCCCCAACCCCCACTTGGCCCTTCTACCCTACGGAAGACCACGTGCTACATTTTCAGACGTCATAGCCAAGCACCTAAACAGCATTCCATCAGGATATACGCCAGCTGCGAGAATGGCATGTCCTTTGTGGTGCCTCGACCAGCCGCAAGTACGTCTAGAAATTCCGGGAATCAAAAAGAAAAGCAATCACTCCAGAGTAGCATTGCAGCAAGCAACACTGCTATTATTACATGAGTTGTACTTAGACCGAACGAAGATATACACTGATGGGTCCGTCACGTCCAGCACCTCATCAGGTGCCGCTGTAATTCCGGCTGCAGCAATGACAATCAAGCTTAGGTTGTCGCATATGACTACATCTACGGCATCAGAGCTTGCTGCTATAAGGGCTGCTTTACAATATCTCGTTCAAGAACGTCCAGGAACGTGGGTCATATTCTGTGATTCGAAGGCGGCGCTTCAGAGTTCGCAGTCTGCCATGCGTAGGAGGAGTCATGACCAATTGGTACAAGAAATAAGACATTGCCATCATGAAGCTCTAGCACGAGGGCATGATATTATATATCAATGGCTGCCTGGACATATCGGTATTACCGGAAATCAATTAGCCGATGATGCAGCCCGCTCAGCCCGTGAAGGAACCCGTGTAGTCACGATTCCGCTATCAAGGAATGATGCAGCAAGACAACTTTACCTGCTGGCTCGAGATCTCACACGCACGTTCTGTTCGTCTACCAGCTACCAAAGGTGTCAATTTTATGAACTGGATCCTTCACTCAAGCTAAAGCTACCATCACAACTTTCCCGCTCCGATGCGACACTGTTATGCCGCCTTTGGTTGGGTGTTGCATTTACGAAGGTGTACTCCTTTCGCATTGGTATGGCAGACACTCCTACATGCGACTACTGCGGAGCTGAAGAGACCATCGAACACGTCCTGTGCAGCTGCGCTTGCTACAACACACAGCGATGCCAGCTCCGGATGGTTTTGAATCAACTTGACCCCCGGACCATTTTGTGTGCAGAGAATACTAGGACCTTGGGCATCTGCCTCAGTTGCGCAGAAAGCAACTAAAGCACAGCTACTTTACTTAAAGTCAACAAACCTGAGCGACCGCCTGTAGACTGTGTGTGCTCCCCGAGTGTGCTCGTGATTGTGTGTACCTTCTCATCTCTCTGCAACCTCTTTTCTCCCCTTTATCCCTTCACCAGTGCAGGGTAGCAAACCAGATGTGCGTCTGGTTAACCTCCCTGCCTTTCCTTGCATCTTTATCTCTCTCTCTCTCTCTCTCTCTACATGCCACGCGTGATGGTATTATCATGTTTGCACCAGTCATATATTTCGTCATTCATTGACCTCCCATACCACGAGAACTGGTATATGTGAAGCTAGCAAAATGGCCGAGAGCGCATTATGAAGGGCTCAATATAGCTCGCTTGCTAGATTGCGTGCCGACCGGTTGTGCCCTCACGATCTCCGGCGCCAGCGTAGCTCTGGCCGACTGGGCTCGCCCTACGTCACCTCCTGACGCCAACGACTTTCGACGACAGTGTAGCTCTGACCGACTGGACTTGCTCTACACCATCTCCTGACGTTGACAAGAGCTCTCGAAAGTGGTGCCCCGTCCTCGGACTCCTGTGACCGTGTTTCCATCTTTCCTATCTCTTCTATCCCCTCGATATGTCGTCTCTCTCTCTGGCTTTCCTCATCTCTCTTTCTGTCTCTCTACATCTTTATTTCTATTCTTTTAATCCCTCTTCACCCCTATCCCTTGTGAGCAACTGCTGAGGTGTCGCACCTTTATGCAGACAGTTGCGGGGCTCCCATTTTTTTTGTTTTCCTTCTTCTAAACATGAACACTCCCCGCCCCCTCCCAAGGGCCCAATATACTTCAATGTAGCGTTGACGCGTGCACGCTGGGCACAGCGACGCTACGTTAGGAAAATGCGAGCACTCTATAGTCCGACGTCAGGCGTGGCCCTATGGCAACCGACGCGAAATGCGACATGCTACATTTCGCACAGATGCCATAGTAACATTACTCTACGCCGATGTGTAACCCAGGCAACACTGCGTCACCCTTTTTCATAACGGAGGGACGCCGGACGCGCTGAAACGCGCATGCGTCAATGAAACGCAGCGCGGCGAGTGCCTGCCAGTATATGGCGGGATTGGCACCTGGCATTGTAATACCGGCGTGACGTGACGAAATGAACGCCGGCAAGCACGCGCAGCATGTCATGTCGAACTCTATTGGTGCCTTGACTGTGGCATGTAGTCGTGTTCCCACATGACACGCATATTTGCACCAGTCACATACCTTCGTCACCCATTGGCGTCACGTAATGGCAAATTTGGCATGTGAAGCTAGCGAAATGGCCGCGAGCACATCATGAGTGTGGCACGTAGTTATGAATTGTTACATGACACGCACGTCGTGATTATTATGATTGGATGTGTCGTTGACCTATGTTCTCTGTTCGCGTCACGTGATACCGACTTTAGTACATGTGAAGCTAGCAAAATGGCCGCGAACGCATCACGAGCGTAGCATTTAGACATGTTGTTGCATGACACGCATCTCGTGTTTATCATGTTTGTACCAGTATCATACCTTTGTCATCTATTCACGTAATACAAAGTTTCGTATGGGTGAAGCTAGCGAAACGGCCGCCAGCGCATCATGAGCGTGGCGTCTAATCATGTTGTTACATGACACACATCTCATGATTATCATGTTTGCACCAGTCACATATCTTCGTAATCCATTCACGTACCGAAATACGAAATTTGGTATATGTGACGCTAGCGAAACGGCCGCGAGCGCATCATGAGCGTGGCATGTAATCATGTTGTTACATGGCACGCATGGCTATATTTTCATGTTAGGGTCTATCGCTTGTGTTCCCCATGCAATCATGCCATATCGTACCAGTTTGCAACATGCCATGTGAACAAAACCAGCGTAAGAGGTACAGAACAATGAAATGTAAATCATGACATTTATGACATACATGTCTTCATTTTCATGTTATGACTACTCAAGCATGTTCTCCATACAGTCATGTTATGCCATACCTAGTTTGGTATCGATACCGTTATCGAAACGGCCAGGAGAGCTAAAAGTCGTAAGCAGATGCTAGATAGATAGATAGATAGATAGATAGATAGATAGATAGATAGATAGATAGATAGATAGATAGATAGATAGATAGATAGATAGATAGATAGATACGCTCAATGTTGCCGAAGTTCGCAAAGAAATGCTTCGCATTTAATGAAAAAAGAATGCAAGGATAAGATGCATCAAAACTAAGAAAAAGAAAAAAAATAACAAAGCAGAAAACTAAGAGAAACAAGGAAAACTACCAAGGTGTGTGGTTCCTTTGGACTGGGCACCACTATGACAAAGGCGGCATAATTTTTAAAGCAATTAGATAACGTCGCATAATCACCTCTATGACGCAGCAAGCCATAGTCACGGGTTGTTCATACTTACTTTGATACGGTAATCAGCGCTGCTTATGCTATACATATGGACGCGCCATGTAGTGCACTTGCTTTTGGGAAGACTGACGGCTGGCCTGCGACTCGTTTACCCTCGTCACGACGCTGAATAGGTGACATTCTCTCGACAGATTTGTGGAAAGAAGGAAGGAAAATAGGAGGAAAAGAACGGCAGGGAAATTAACCACCCTATAGGCAGCCGGTTTGCTACCCTGCACATGGGCGGGTTATGGGGAGATGAGAGAAAGAGAGAATAGAAGGGAGAGAGATAAACACAGTACATTCGCACATGCGCGCACACTCAGCCACAGTCCAGTCTTGTCTTTCGTGGTGTGTGACATTGCTGTCACAGCCACTTGTTCAAGTCCGTGTCACGTAGGAATTTCAACAGAGCTTTTGTCGCCTTATGTTGCAATGTCATCTCTCGGGCACTTGAAAAAATAGTTTACACAGACATTCGGCTGTTGTCGATGCGCGCAGGAACGGATGCCAGTCGCTGTCTCTTGATATCATACCACGGACAGTCACACAGGTTGTGGTGTAGCTTCACTTCGCAACGACAGACATCGCAGAGAGCGTTGTCGGTCAGTCCTATCTCAATTGAATAGGATTTTGTAAGTGTCACCCATAGCCATGAGCGATAAAAAAAGGGTGGCTTCACTTTGGCTGAGCCCAGTGGGCATGCGGAGAGCCATAAAAGAGGACAGGTGGGGTGGACGATTCGTCTGGGTTGTCTGGTTGCTTGGTGGGCATTGTAGTGAAAACGTGATTTCACGCACAAGCCGTCTAAGATTACTGACAACATCGGTCCGCGAAAGTGGTATGACTTCTTCCCTTGTACCTTCAAGAGCTACCCGTGCGGCAATATCGGCATTTTCGTTCCCTGTGACGCCACAGTGACTTGGCAGCCACTGAAACATCACATGGTGCCCTTTCTCATGTGAAGAGTGGAGAAGGCATCGAATTTCGAAAACAAGCTGTTCGTACGACCCGCGACGTAGTGCTGAGAGCGCAGATTGTAGAGCAGCCCTTCAGTCGCTGAAAATCGACCATTGTTGCGGTGGTTCCCGATTGGCCACACAAAGTGCAGCGCGCAAAGCAGATAGTTCCACTGCTGTAGACGCCGTGGTATGGTCAGTCGTAAGCCTGATGACCACACCTCTTGCTGGGACAACTACTGCACCGTACGAGCACTGCCGGTTCGTGGAGCCATCGGTATGCATATGTACACTGTCAGTATATTTCTCGTGCAAAAGAAGAAGATACAGTTGTTTCAGCACGGGAGATGAAAGCTCAGATTTCCTCCGGATCCCTGCTACCCTAAGATGCACTGTGGGTTGAATAGGACACCCTAGAGGTATCGATGGTTTGGATGCAGGAGTGAAGCCTGAGGGAAGTTTATCATTGTATTTCACAATCATTTTAGAGAACGATTCTTGGCGCCTCTCTGAAGGCAACAGTGCAAGGTGATGACAGTGAGCGTGTGCAAAGTGTCTGATGTGCGTTCTCGGGACTTCCGATCGATTGATATGAATGGTTTAACGTAACAAAACCACCATATGATTATGAGAGACGCATTGTGGAGGGCTCCGGAAATTTCGACCACCTGGGGTTTTTTAACGTGCACCCAAATCTGGGCACACGGACCTACAACATTTCCGCCTCCATCGAAAATGCAGCCGCTGCAGCCGGGATAAGAACCCGCGACCTGCGGGTCAGCAGCCGAGTTCCTTATCCACTAGACCACCGCGGCGGGGCGTTCTCGGGACTTCTACAGCAATGTGAGTTTGTATTAGACAGTCATCAGAAATTGCAATTGTTGCCTCTGTTGTCGCACATCTGGGCAGACCAAGGCACACTCTCAGTGCTCTGGCTTGTACTGCCTGTAGAACACGAACATATGTCTTACAAATATTGCTCAGTAAGGGCAAGCAATATCTCAGAAAACCGAGAAACAGGGCTCTGTAGAGTTCCATCGTTCGGTCTATTGACATCCCAAGTCAGTTTTTTTGGGCGTATTTGGTAAGCATGCGAGGTGCACACAAATAATTACTCAAAGATGTCAAGACACCTCTGAGAAACGCGTGTCTTGAACTTGAATAAAAAACTTCGTGCATCTTCCCGAAGTGAATTATGACAAGTGGGCGAAGTTTTGTGCATCGTAACTTTGAGTAATCGTACTTTGCTCGAGCGTTGCCCATAAGATCTAAATTGAGTGAAAAAGGGTGAATGTAATTGTAATTTTTTTCGCCTTTTGTCGTCTTAGGCCATTCAATGGCGTTTTAAAAAATATCTAATTGGAAGGTATGGCTCAAAAATGACTCCAAGAAAGCACCATTTTACCGATGGCAAGGTAGAATTTTATTATGGGTAAGTTTGTTGTTGTGGGCAACTGCATTGCTCAATGTGTGCCTCTGTTTAACATGTTTTCTTGAGAAGTCTTCGAGATCTACCGATATTTTAGTAGAGTCCGTTGCGAAGGCGTGGCGGGAAAGCAAATAGGCTTTTCCACGCCACGAGCGAGAAGTACTACACAGGGTGCCGCGAGCACGTCTTCGTGGTAAAAGTGATTCACGGAGACACTGGCACAACGGCCCGGTTGCTCGAATAAGGGCAAAGGCATTCGCGTTGGCTTAGGAGCGATACGGTCGGTGCAGCCCAAGGAGGATTAAAGAAAAATTGCTGGAGTGGAAGCTTCAGCAATGCCTTGCTAGCAGAAGTGAAGCCATCTTTTGCCACTGCCAAGATGGTGGAAACATGCTCTTTTCTGATGGTGCCCACTTAAAGATCAAGTGGTTTTGATATGTTATGTAAATGTAACGTTAGTTCTATTTTTAAAAGATAGTTGTTCCCGACAAAATAACACGCAGAAACGAGTATAGATGACTGAATCTTCAAAGAACTTTGCCTCCAATCAGAGGCTCACTGAGGAAAACTAGTAACTATAAGACGCACTTGGAGCACTATGAGACCAGATAAGTTCCCACATTAAACTTGTTGGGCGTGCGAGGGAAACGCTTCGTTTTTATTCGCTGAAGGGTGATAATTTATCATTCCCCTAGTAAGATGGCCAACACAGCCACTATCTTGCCAGTGGAACGGCGTCCCTCCTCGGCAGTCATTTCCACTCCAGAATTTTTTTAAAATTCTTTGTGCAGCCTGGCCACGCACAAGGACACCGCACTATACTCTTCGGCCTAGCGTTCGGAAGGGGGGTGACATAGGTAAGCGTTCGCCGCGAGCGCAAGGCGCTGTTGGCGAAGTTGGAACGAGCCCTAAACAAAGGGAGCTGACGGACGGAAAAGAAAAGCGCGCATACCTCCGTGGCGTCCCTGGAGAGGTCTCCCTCACTCCAGACGCGCATGCGCGAGACCTCTCGGGACACTGTGCGCGCAGCGCTACAGTCGACATCCGCTACCGGGTGAGAGGGCTTAATCGTCCCTCGTCGCTCTCCGAGCGTGGCAGACCATGGAGGAGAGGAGTCATGTCGGGACATGACAACATGGAAAGAAAGCAAAGCCCGCGCAAACGCGGTGGGCTAGCCTCGGTTCCCCCAACGTTTACATGAAAATCATGACATGCGTGTCATGTAACAGCACGACTACATGCCAAGCTATTGATGCGCTCGCGGCCGTTTCACTAGCGTCACATACCAAATTTCATATCACAGCACTTGAATGGATGGCAAAGGTATGTGACTGGTGCAAACATGATAATCATGAGATGCATGTCATGTAACAACATGACTACATGCTACGCTTATGATGCGCTCACGGCCGTTTTGCTAGCTTCACATGTACGAAACTCGGTATGACGTGACGCAAACGCATGACATAGGCAAACGAGACATCGGAACATGATAATCACGACTGGCATGTCATGTAGCAACATGAATACATGCCTCACTGGTGATGCGCTCATGGCCGTATTGCTAGCTTCCCATATGCCAAATTTGGTATTACGTGACGCCAATGGACCACGAAGGTATGTGACTGTTGCGAACATCATAATCATCAGATGCGTGTCATGTGAGAATATGACTACATGCCCCAGTAAAGGCGCCGATACATTTCGACGTGATGTGGTACGCGTGCTCGCCGGCGTTCCTTTCGTCGCTTCACGCCGGCGTTGCCACGCCAGGCGCCGGTCCTACCATATAGACGCTGGTGGGCGCCGCGCTGCGTTGCTATGACGCATGCGCGGATCAGCGCGTCCGGCGTCCCTCCGTCACGAAAAGAGGGAGACGCAGTGTTGTTTTGGTAACGCATCAACTCGAAACGCAGGATGTCGAATTTCGCGCCGGCTGCCGTCGGGCCGCGCTGACGGACGCTGGTCGCACCTGGCGTCAGACTATAGAGTGCTCGCGTTTTGCTAACGTAGCGACCTGTGCCCAGCGTGCGATCGCGTCGACGCTAAATTGGAAGGAAGGAAAATAGAGGGAAAAGAAAGGCAAGGAGGTTAACCAGCCTATAGGCAGCCGGTTTGCTACCCTGCGCATGGGGGAGGGATGGGGGAGATGAAAGAGAGCAGAGAGGGAAGATAGAAACAGCACATTTGGCAGCACATGCGCGCACACTCAGTCATAGACCAGTCTTGTCCTTCGCGGTGTGTGACATTGCTGTTACAGTCGCTTGTTCAAGTCGGTGTCGCAAGGGAATTTCAACAGAGCTTTCGTCGCCTTCTGTTGCAGTGTCTTCTCTCGGGCACTTGACAGAATAGTGTCCACAGATATTTGGCTGTTGTCGATGCACGCAAAAGCAGACGCCAGTGACTGTCTCTGGGTTTCATACAATGGACAGTCACACAGGATGTGGTGTAGCGTCTCTTCGCAATGACAGGCATCGCAGAGAGCGTTGTCGGCCATTCCTATGACAAAGGAGTAAGATTTTGTAAATGCCACTCCTAGCCATACGCGATGAAGTAGGGTGGCTTCTCTTCGGTCGAGTCCTGTCCTATTTGATGGATCTCCGCATGCCCACTGGACGTTAAATTGGAGTATATTGGGCCCTTCATGATGCGCTCGTGGCCGTTTTTCTAGCCCCACGTACAACAAATTTGGTGTTACGTAACGTCAATGAATGACGAAACATATGACTGCTGCAAACACCCTGACACGCGTGTCATGTAACAACATGACAACCTACCACGCTCACAGTGGGGTCGTGGCCATTTCGCTGGTTCCACATATACTAAACTTGGTATCACGTGACCTGAATAGATGACGAAGGTAAGCAGCACATTCAAACATGATAATCATGACACGGAAGTCATGTACGGCATCATTTACCTCCACCTTGTTACTTTTTGCTGACTTTAAAGTTACATATCATCATTTGTCATTCGTGCTTCGCATATCATCGATTCCCACTAAACGCGACATCTGCCAATTTTTTTATTAAGAAAACGCGAGCACTGTGTGTGGCTCAATATTGTGTTGTCAAAGTCAATACGTCATGAAATAAATAAATTGCTACAGTAGCGCACCTATTGCTGACAAAAAAAATCCACCACTGTGTGGGTGCCAACAATTTGAATTGTGCGCATGAAATGTCACTTGTTTAACCGAATTTGCTTAATTGAAAGCGTTTGTTTCTTTATGCAGCTGCCTCAAATATAACAGCAATCTGTAATGAGCTTGAAGAAGCCGCTGATGAATATGACTCATGGGAACAAGAACTAATTTAAACTGGTGGAAATGAAAGCACAAAACATCATCTGGAAACATACTAAAAGAAATAATAAATATTTACGGGCCATCTGAGATTGTAAAATGTTTTGGGTCTTCATGCTTCTTTTCGTGTTTTAGTTAAGGGGCAATCAGAGTCATTGCTGTAGACAGTAATAATCATAGTGCACTCTATTTGTTTACGTAACACCCAAAGCGCCTCATAGTGCGGCAATGGGAATGGGAGGCCGTTATGCGGACGATGATATCAAAACTCGCCGCATATGTTTTCAAACACCCTACTATAGGAAACAAAGTAAATAACAGCTCATGCATCTTCGTAAAAGAAATGCCTTCATCACACCACAAGATGCTTCAATGTGAATACCTATACCAACCAGCCATTCTCTTTTGATTGTAGTTCTTGATGAAATGAAAGAACGTTAATATTAGCTTTTATACTTCAATTTCTCCTCAGGTTATGTTTCACAGTGCGTCTAAGATTTTGTCAAGTAACGATAAATTACGCTAATGAGTTGCAATGCACAACATATGGGCCGTAGCACGAAATGTAAAGCTATATACAGAACGTGAACGCGTTTTTCAATTGCCGGGTATATTGAAAATATTCAACGTGACAAAACTGAAATGACGAAATAGATATGCCCTCACTTTAACGTCATTGTGACAAGGATGAAGGCAGAAGACATCCTCAGAAGAGAGTCACAGTCTTTCCGCAAGGGCGAAGCAGTGAATGCGGTAGCAGCAACTTCGAATGTAACGCTAAAAACAGCAAGTAAATTGAAACGCGCAGCGACCTCGTCACGCCCGAATGGCGCATGAAAACAACAACAAGAGCAAACTAACACCGTTTATCACTGGACACTCAGCACGCTGTTTAATCAAAAGCGACGCACAAAACTTAATCACAAGTACAGATGTCCCAATTGTTATACTTCGCTGTGTATGAAAAGCGTGCTCTTTTCGCAGACGGGCCCTGTGCAGCGAGCGAAGTGACTGTTGTGGGCCCGGAAACTAACGCAATTGTTACAGCGAAAACCGAAGGCACACGATTCTCCTCGCCAAAGAAAGAGCGCACGCGCAAAGAATCTAGCCCCCCCCCCCCTTCCATTCCCGGGGCAAGGTACATGTGGGAAATAAGCGTGCGTAAGTGTATCTTGGTGAGCTGGGTGCCGAGAGTGGGCGGCTTTTTTTTCTTGAGTTTTCATTTATATTGATACGTATACGTATATGGTGAATGGCGGCGATGGCACAAAACCAGCCAAGACAGCCCATATAATTGCTAACGCAATAAAAGTGCTCATTCGGCTGAACTTGTGGTAAAGAAACAAAAAGTCAGACTATAGAAAACTACGCTGCACAGTAGAAGCGGCGAACAGAGTGCCAGCCATCGGGAAAACAAAGTCATAGCTTTGCCGCAAAGGCGAAGCAATCAATGCGATAGCAGCACATTAGAATGTCAAGCGTCGAATGGCAAGCAGATCGAAACGTGCTCCGCGTTGCTCAGGTGAATAAGTGTCTTAAATGTGACTTTGCTATGTCTGAAAAGCGCTCCCTTTTCGCAAACGAAGACTGTGTAGAGAGTGCAATGACCTTTGTGTCCCAGTAACTACAACAGAATCGATCCGGTGAAAGCCCAAGGCGTAAGATCCTGCCACCACGAGATAAGCGCGCGCCCGCATGAGCATCCAACACCCTCTCCTCTACGCTGGGCAAACTACGCGTGGAAGATGAAAGCGCTTGCCGCCGCGTCGCGAAGATCTTGCGGCGCGTGCCAGTAAGGCAATCTCGCTAGTAACGCTGAAAACACGATAGTTACCCCATGGCCTCCGAGATAGGGGGCGCGTGGCCGGTTTCTCTTCCGCCATTCTATCGCACGGAAAGAGAGTGTTTTCATTATGGGCGTCACCCACCCTTTACTCCGCACCGTGGCGCTCTTTCGTATGGTCGAAGAAGATGCCCCGCTGTTTGCGAAGCTTGCACATGGCGAAAAAGTGTATTTTCGCTTTTGTATACCTTCACACTCAGTTGGGAATGTCGGGTTAAGGTGTACGAGAGACAAAGTCAATGCGTCGGCGTATATATTGCTACGGGGCGCCACAAATGAACATTGTAGAAAAGAGGACGATGTTTAGGGCGAGCTCGTGCAGACCGGGCTCCATATTGTATGCCTGCCTGTTTACCGAAAGTAAAGGCATTTTTCAGACGCCTTCTCCCCGTAACATTTTGGTGGAGAGTGCGGGTCTTTCCACAGTCAACACCACGACGATTCTACGCAGCGGACGTTCCTTGGCTGCCTGTGCGATGCCAGATCAAGACGAACACGAGGATTCTTCGGAGACTACCCCAACCGTGCTTCGTCCAACTACGCAGCAACCAACAGCACCGCATCCAGCTGCAACTAACCGCACCGTCGTCCTGACTCAACCGCGTGACCCAGGCACATTTTCGGGCAGTGACACTACCGACGTGGAGGAATGGCTTCAGCTGTGCGAAAGGGTGAGCGCTCTTTACAACTGGGATCTGACGCTCATGTTGGCCAATATTATTCTCTACCTTGACGGTACAGCTAAAGTTTGGTTTTCCAACCACGAGGAAGATATCACGAGTTGGAACATCTGTGAGCAGAAACTCGTCGATCTCTTCGGCAAGCCCATCGGGCGTCGTCGTGCTGCGCAAAAAGAACTAGCGTCCCGACTCCAGTCCGGCACCGAGTCATACGTCACATACATACAGCATGTGCTCGCCCTCTGCCGGAAGGTTGATGACAAGATGCCGGAATCTGAAAAGGTCGCGTACATCCTCAAAGGAATCGCCGATGACGCCTTTAATCTCCTCGTATTTCGCAACTCATCGACCGTAGACGACGTTATTAAAGAATGCCGACGCTTCGAAGACGCGAAAAGTCGCCGTATCACTCCACACTTTTCACGTCTTCCCAACACGGCTGCAACATCAACCTGCGAGGACGCCCGTTTGGCACCAGCCCCTGCTGCTTTTGACAATATCGTGCGCATTGTGCGCCACGAAATCGAGGCAGCATCTCCCCTGTCTGACCAAGTCGAGGCCCCTGACAATTCTCGCGCCACGATTTCTTTAATCAAGAGTGTCGTACGCCAGGAACTGGCCAACGCCGGACTTCAGACGCTATGCCCCGTTAACCGGCCTGACTACCGCTTGCCCAGTACACCTAATATGTCCCGCGGACTGAACAACCGCCCACTTTACCGGAACCCGGCAGAATGGCGAACTTCCGATGACAGGCCGATCTGCTTCAACTGTGGACGAGTGGGCCATATTTCACGTCATTGCCGCACTTCCTGGGGTTGGCAGCCATGGTCGCATTATGCCAACACCCGACGCCCCCCTTCTGGCTCTCGGATGCCGATCTACACGGCACAAGATGATGCTTCGCCATCCAGGCCCGCCCGACCAAGCCGCTCCCCGTCGCCCTCTGGACGCATGTCCCGCTCAACTAACCGACGTCGCTCCCCCTCACCCTCCTACCACCAGTCCTCGGAAAACTGACGGGCGCAGCTCCTAGAGGTGAGCCTGCTTCGACGACCCGACCCAAAATTCCTCTACAAACGATACCCGGACACAACAACTTGATTAAAGTAAATGTTGACGGTACTTCTGTGGCAGCACTCATTGACACCGGCGCTCACATATCAGTCATGAACTCCAACCTTTGTGCTCGACTCAAGAAAGTGCTCACTCCTGCTCCGATCACTCTTGTCCGAGTAGCTGATGGTGCAAAACCAGCGGTCACCGGGATGTGTGCCGCCCGTGTCACTGTTGCTGGACGTCATACCACTGTTCTGTTTTACGTACTGGACCACTGCCCACATGACATCATACTGGGACTCGATTTTCTGTCGGAGCATTCCGCCCTAATTGACTGTTCTGCTGGTGTTGTTCAGCTTGTCCTACCACACGCCGTGGACCCTCCTGATCCTGCGCTGCCAAAGCTATGCTCCGCCGACTTTGTTCGCCTATCTTGTCGAGCTGTGACCTATATCGACATCTCTTTTGATCCACCTGTGGCTGACGGCGATTATGTCATTTCGCCTAATCCTAAAGTACTCTGTTCGCTCAATGTTACGTTCCCCCACACCATCATCACAATGAAGAACAACGTGGCATGTCTCCCTATTGTAAACTTTGGACTTTGCCCTGAAGTGCTGCCACGAGGAATATCCCTTGCAACCCTTGCCTCGGCCGGCGACTACCACATATCGGCCCTACCAGAGGATACACTGTCATCTGCAAGTATTCAGTCGCGTAGTACACTAGACTGCATAACTGGAATGATTGCCTCTGATCTCCCGGCAGAGCATGTGTCTGCGCTTCGTGGCCTTCTTGCGTCGTATCAAGACGTCTTTGATTTCTGCGACCGACCCCTAGGTCAAACGACCGTCGTAAAGCATCGGATCAACACCGGTGACGCAAATCCAGTACACCGGCGACCCTATCGAGTTTCCTCCACCGAGCGCCACGTGATCCAGCAAGAAGTCGACAAGATGCTTGCCCGAGACATCATTGAACCTTCTTCAAGTCCTTGGGCTTCGCCCGTTGTGCTTGTGAGAAAGAAGGATAACAGCTGGCGCTTCTGTGTCGACTACAGAAATCTTAACAAGGTTACAAAAAAGACGTGTATCCTCTGCCGCGGATAGACGACGCTCTTGACTGCCTTAGTGGAGCAAATTATTTCTCTTCCATCGACCTCCGTTCCGGGTACTGGCAGATATCAGTTGATGATCTGGACCGTGAAAAGACGGCATTTATAACTCCCGACGGGCTCTATCAGTTCAAAGTAATGCCGTTCGGGTTATGCAATGCCCCAGCTACATTCGAACGAATGATGGACGCTCTTCTTCACGGTTTCAAGTGGTCAATCTGCTTATGTTACCTTGATGACGTCATTGTTTTTTCGCCAACTTTCGAAACTCACCTCGAGCGTCTCTCAACAATTCTTTCGGTTTTCCGCAAAGCAGGGCTCCAACTAAACTCGTTCAAATGTCACTTCGGCCGCCGGCAGCTCACTGTCCTTGGACACCTTGTCGATTCTTCTGGTGTTCGTCCCGATCCTGAGAAAATCCGTGCCGTCAAAGATTTCCCTGTGCCGACCTCTGCGAACGATGTTCGAAGCTTTGTGGGCCTTTGTTCTTACTTTCGTAGATTTGTGCGGAATTTTGCTGACGTCGCACGACCACTCACGGAACTACTAAAAAAAATGTGACTTTTGTGTGGGGACCTGAACAAACCAGAGCATTCGTTGAACTGACGAGTAGACTTACGACGCCACCGAATCTCGGCCACTTTGATATATGCGCTCCAACGGAAGTGCGTACCGACGCCAGCGGCCACGGAATCGGAGCCGTTTTGGCACAACGACAGCATGGCTGCGAGCGCGTTATTGCATACGCTAGCCGTCTTTTATCGCCAGCAGAGCGAAATTACTCCATCACAGAACGCGAATGCCTCGCACTCGTCTGGGCAGTGGCTAAATTTCGGCCGTATTTGTATGGACGCCCGTTCACGGTTGTCACTAATCACCACGCCTTATGCTGGTTGTCGTCCTTAAAAGATCCTTGTGGACGTCTCGGCCGGTGGGCTCTACGGCTACAGGAATATTCCTACACGGTTGTCTACAAATCAGGTCGCCACCATTAGGATGCTGATTGCTTGTCGCGTCATCCAGTAGACCCAGCAGACCTTTCTGAGAGCGATGACGCTACTTGCGTTTTGGCACTTTCCGCGTTTAGCAACATCGGAGATCAGCAACGCCGTGATCCTCACCTCAGAGATATAATCCTTCGGCTTAGTGGTCCCACAACTCCTCCGTCTCTCCGTATGTTCCTGCTCTAAGATGGCGTCTTATATCGCTACAGCATGCATCCTGACGGACCTGCGCTGCTGTTGGTCATACCACAACATATGCGTCAGACTGTCCTTGCACAGCTGCATGATATTCCGACAGCTGGTCACCTGGGAGTTTCAAGAACTTATGACCGCGTTCGACGTCGCTTCTTTTGGCCCGGTATTTACCGATCCGTCTGCCGTTACGTCGCCTCATGCAAATCCTGTCAACACCGCAAAAAACCAGCAACACTTAAAGCGGGACACCTTCAACCCATTCAGATCCCATCCGAACCATTTTATAGGATAGGTGTTGACTTACTAGGACCGTTTCCTTTATCGGCCAGCGGAAACAAGTGGATAGCAGTCGCCACGGATTACACCACTCGGTATGCCCTCACACGGGCCCTTCCTACCAGTTGTGCGACCGACGTCGCTGACTTTCTTTTAGAAGACGTCATATTACACCACGGCGCTCCTCGGCAACTGCTTACCGATCAGGGTCGCTACTTTTTATCACAAGTTATCCAAGACATATTGCACTCTTGCGCTACAAAGCACAAGTTCACAACGGCGTATCATCCTCAAACCAACGGGCTCACGGAGCGGCTGAATAGAACCATCACGGACATGCTCGCCATGTATGTTTCTTCCGACCATCGTGACTGGGACACCGCCCTTCCATTTGTAACATTTGCCTATAATACGTCTCGGCATGACACTGCAGGTTTCTCGCCATTTTTCCTCCTGTACGGACGAGAACCTACGTTGCCTTTCGACACGCTCCTTCCTGCCGTTGGCCACACGTCAGAATATGCCCGCGATGTGATTTCTAGAGCTCTAGAGGCACGTGAGATTGCTCGCCAGCGTCTGAGCGATTCCCAGGAACGACAACGATAGGTCTACAACGCGTGCCATCGTGATGTCCACTTCAGTCAAGGTGACACAGTCCTTCTCTGGACGCCGTCGCGGCGAGTTGGCCTGTGCGAAAAACTGACTTCACCGTACTCGAGTCCGTACCGTGTGGTGCGCCAAGTCACCGACGTGACATATGAAATTGAACCTCTTAACGCCACCAGCGCGCGATCGCGTTCTGACGTTGTTCACGTCACTCGCCTGAAACGATATTACTCAGACCAACCAGGCACCGAGACGGTGCCTTCGCCGCCGGGGGTGATGCTACGGGGCGCCACAAATGAACATTGTAGAAAAGAGGACGATGTTTAGGGCGAGCTCGTGCAGACCGGGCTCCATATTGTATGCCTGCCTGTTTACCGAAAGTAAAGGCATTTTTCAGACGCCTTCTCCCCGTAACAATATATTCTCAAATGGCCTTATTACTGTTGATTTGCGCCGCACTTACAAGTGCGATGCCTCAGCAAGAGGTCAGCATGTGCTAATAACTTCCTCTTCTTCGAAGTTTGCAGGTTGTATAGTGTAGATGACACTGTCGAAGAAAAAAAATTACAGCCCGATCAATAAGCGAACCCAGAAGAGTGCCACGCTCTACGCTCATGGGTTACACTCGAATAAAACGGTTGCTTTTTTCCCTTTCACAGAACTAGTGCAGCTTTTCATTGTAACGCCACTTCAAGAATCCTCCCGTCGAGCCACAGTAGACCTATACAGGAACGATAATGAAGATGGTCGCCATGACTCTTGACTATATCTAGACTGAATGTCGCCGGTTCTGCGTTGGCCATTGGCTGATTACCGGCCCATTTTCGCCATTTGTGGTCACCCATTCACAATGCAAATTTACGGTGTTCAGTGCATACGTGGGAAATATAAGGACGAACATCAGGATGTTTTGCTTCTTCTAGAAGAACGCAATACGCGCTAAAGGTTCGATTTGTCTGGAATGAAACACTATGGTTTTGCATACCACTGGAAATTACCACTTCTGTCTTTGTCAGTAGCCTACCTCGAAGAATACTTTGTTTTGATTAGAAAGACGCAGTTATTCTACTTGTACGACCCTTTGATTTGGATGCCGTCGAGAGTACCGTAGATGAACATGACACTGATATTGCCATTGTGCTACTAAACAATACAAATTCAAATGACGAAAAAGAAGACAGTGACTCAGGCTCTCTCCCTGTGAAAGACGAAGGGGGGGGGTTGAATGTAAATCGGCTACTTGAAGCCTCTCTTTAGGCAAATGTACCTCTCACTTCCGCAGAGTCTGCATGACGGCAGAAGAAATATCAGCCGCCATGCAGACACTGCGGAATCAGGGCGTCGATAAAGTATATATAAACATCTTGGAAGAAATCTACAGGGAATCAACTGCTACCATAGCGCTTCATAAAGAAAGTAACAGAATACCAATCAAGAAGGGTGTAAGACAGGGGGACACAATCTCCCCAATTCTATTTACCGCGTGCTTACAGGAGGTTTTCAGAAGACTGGAATGGGAAGAGTTAGGGATAAGAGTTAATGGAGTAACCTTAGTAACCTGCGCTTCGCAGATGAAATTGCATTGCTGAGTAACTCAGGGGACGAATTGCAACTCATGATTACGGAGTTAGACAAGGAGAGCAGAAAGGTGGATCTTAAAATGAATCTGCAGAAAACGAAAGTATTGTACAACAACCTCGGAAAAGAGCAGCGTTTTAAGATAGGTAATAGTGCTCTTCAAGTTGTAAAAGACTATGTCTACTTAGGGCAGGTAATAACCGCGGAGCCGAACCACGAGATTGAAGTAACTAGAAGAATAAGAATGCGGTGGAGCACATTTGGCAAGCACTCTCAAATTATGACAGGTAGATTGCCACTATCCCTCAAGAGGAAGGTATATAACAGCTGTATCTTGGCGGTACTTAGCTACGGAGCAAAAAGCTGGAGACTTACAAAGAGGGTTCAGCTTAAATTGAGGACGACGCCGCGAGCCATGGAAAGAAAAATGGTCGGTGTAACCTTAATTGACAAGAAGAGTGGATTAGGGAACAAACGGGGGTAAATGATATCATAGCTGAAATCAAGAAGAAGAAATAGACATGGGCCGGGCATGTAGCGCGTAGACAGGATAACCGCTGGTCGTTAAGGGTAACTAACTGAATTCCAAGAGAAGGCAAGCGGGTTTAGGGGAGACAGAAGGTTAGGTGGGCAGATGAGATTAAGAAGTTTGCGGGTATACATTGGCAGCAGCAAGCACAGGACCAGGTTAACTGGCGGAACATGGGCGAGGCCTTTGTCCTGCAGTGGACGTAGTCTAGCTAATGATGATGATGATGATGATGATGACCTCTCACTTACCTTATTTCAATGACATGACCAAAGTACTCACTTATGTAGAGCGTCACGCTTCAATTGACTGCTTCATAAGTATCCGTAGGCAATATACCAGTAAAATTACGAGTCAGGATTGGAAGGGAATAGAACTCAGCGACAATAACTAGCACTGTTTTGTCCCATACAGGTCTCCAGAAAGAAGGAACGTTATAGGGCCTCTATGTGTCTCAAATCGAGGTATTTAGCACCGAGACAAAATGTAACGTATTAAAAAGTTATGCTGCCACAGAAGAATGGATACTTTCTTACAATTACCAGCCAAGAAAGTGCAGCCGTTTCCATGGTTTTTCTCGCAAATTGGACCAAAATAGATACAGTAACAAAAAATATTTTCCTTCAGTTCAGCCAGAAGATCCTGGCGGTGACTCCTGCTCGCAGGTAGAAAAAAGAAAAACCCTGCGCATGCTCGAATGCCATGCGCTTCGCTGTATGCCATGGTCTCCACCACCGCCGAAACCTGGATGGGGAGCAAAGTTGTTCAATAGGCCTTGTCACGGTAGCTGAACGTACGAGGCAGTACTCGTTGGTTTTGCTAGGCAGCGCGGCTATTGAAATGGCCGGAGAGAAGCACACCGCGCACTCGTCATCTCGGAGGCCACGGTTCCCCCGAGACGCGCATTGCCAGCGGTAAGTGACAGACATAATAAGCATTGCATTTCATCGTTCAAGGAGGTGCTCCTTTGTGGCTCGGTGGCTAACGCTTTGCCCTCCCAAGCAAGAAGTCAGACGTTCTCTTCAGCGCGCCGGGCCCTTTTTCTGGGTTATTTTTTATTTCTTGCGTCTTCATAAATATAGATACGTGTACATGCAATGTGAATGACGCCGATGCTGGCGGCAAACTCCAGACGAGATTGTCCATATAATTGTTATCGCAATAAAGCTTTCAAGTGGCCAAAGTCCGTCGGCTTCATGCATGCGCCATAGAAGACTCCAATGTTATTGCTAAAGAGGCCTTGTAAGTTTCATAAAGAAGTATAATGTCCGCGTTAATCGCGTAATATCATCGGAAGCTTCTAAGATCTAACTAGTTCCTAATGGTTCGGGTGCGCTTTGCGCAAAGCAACAGTTACACTTCAGTGGGATGGTAAATTGAAAATGTAATTGAAGGAGGACATGTGCTAGTTAGCTCTCCACTACTGTTACCAAGCGTTGAGTAATGTGGGCTGCCTGGCGCTGCCAGCCTTACAGCAAAACTAGAGGCGCCGGAAGCACCAAATAATTTCAGACTCCGGCGATCGGTGCCGTGAGTGACTCGTGATTGCCTAACAAAGATGCAAGTCATTATGAATTTGTCGATGATTGATTGATATGTGCGGTTTAACGGCCCTTGATGCCAAACCTTGATGCCAAATCTAGAACGCAATGGCAAAGCAATATATACTCTGATGGTTAAATTTGTACACGTTTCGCTTCTACCACCTGGTCACAAAACCCCTATGCAATGAAGTTGGCGTACAAAAAAATTAAGCAAGTTTCAATCAGACATAACTTCATATCACTTTTTTTTACACTCAGCAAACAAGCGTCGCGAATCTCAAGAACGTGATCCATCCGAAGCAGATGCGAAGACTGTAGTTCTCATAATTCCTATTGGGGTGCAAGCACAGCTGAAGGAGCCCGCGCCGACACTAACGCCAGATTTCCCTCTAGGTAGTATTGCATGAAACTCTATGTTGAGTACCATGTACCTGGCATTATATGTGTGGTAAAGAAACCGAGATAGTCGAAATCAACGCAGCCCTCGACTACGGTGTTAATGAAAACATATTGTGCTTTAGTGATGTTCAACTACACCAGTTATATAATCTTTCTTAGAAAAATGAATGACAATGTTTTCTGGCGCATGTATTATTTCTTGGATACGAAGTATTCCCTTTCTCAATTTGACGCAAATGTTTTCATTCAGCAACAGCAGGGTGGGACCGAGATAATCAAAACAAAATTACGCAATAAAGATATTGTAATACGGGACTTGGAAGACTACAACAAATACAGAGTTACGAGTTACTTTTGTCGTGGACGTTGCGGAATATATTCGAGTTGTGTTTGTTAAAACATCAAAAAAAGCATACCTGAACACAGATACAACCATATAGATACTGCTATGTTTTTTTTATTTAGAGAATAACCATACTTTACGAAAACATTCATTAAGCGGTGCATGATATTTAATTGTTGCATAACATTGAAATTGACAACTTATCATCACAGGACTGCGCTTCTGGGTCCTCATGAGGTGCTGCTCCTATTATGATGCCCCATTTCGATGTAAGCACTAGAAATAAATTAAGAGTATTCGAGCTCAATGGGACGTACAACTAACTCATCAACGGGGTAAAATACACGTTGCTTACATGGAAATGTACATTAAAGATTGACACTGGTCGGCGTCCTGTCTTTTTCTTTCCTAATGCCATTGCTTCTCGACCAGATGAGATTTTGTGCAATTCTCTTTGTCATTCGAGGCCGCACACGTTCAACAGGCACGGATTCGTCAGCAGCTGCCTTCTGGTGCAAGCTCGACAAAAGTGCAATGTCGAATATAACGTCAGAGGTCAACGACCTTTTGATGTGGAGGTTCTCATATCACGCAGCCGACATGTCGGAGGCCAAACGGCTCAATAGGGGGGGGGGGGTTAAAAGATTTCGATATGATGAATTGGAAATAACTTGTTTATCATCACCGCGTACTGCTCTTTGGGCGAATGCTGCATTACAGTATACGGTATCTATAGCCATCTGAAAGCTGTCCCATCATCCACCAAGGAGCTTCGGATGACAGGGTAGTCTACCCCGTTTGACGTGGCGCACAACTGTAACCGTTTGATGACACCACATATAACGTGAAAATTCTGTCGTTGCGTACGTCCTTAAACCCTTTACTTCAAAAACATGTGGCAAGTACCCGAAGCCCACAGGCCGGGGTCTGCAAGTGTGCGTTAAGGGAAAGTGTTTATATGATAGCATTCGCGCCTGACGCATTGGTGAATGCCGTATACAAAAATCAGTCTCAACCCCTTGTGTGACAGCGGAACACAGAAATCCAATTTTTTTTTTGTCCGCAAGAAAAAAAAACAATTTTCCCATAGGACCAATTGCATTTACCACAACATTAAATCACTGCTTTTTTACCTATATATTCGTTGTCTGGTTTACAGAAACAAGGTTTACAAACAAGGTTTACAGAAACACACTACAGGGCTATAGTTTATAGGAGGCGCCACTTTAGGCGGTATTCTTCCACTTAGATGAGGTGCGCACAACTTTCGTCTTCACAACATGAGAACAAATGCTCTTTGCCACTTCCTTTGGCAATTTAATTCCGAATACTAATTGATGAAATCGCGAGATAGGGCTTTCTTGAGACAGTGGGATGCTGTTTTCTCGCTTTTTGAGAACACTCTCCTCAGTGAATGCGACTTATATGTCGCACTTTTTTTCCAGTAATCTATTCGTCTGAATTGATGCCACTCGTTTAATGGCATTTCTTTGTAGTTTATATCAAGCGACTTCAACCAGTTTGTATAAAACCGCGTCAAACATTCAGGCGAACCTAGAAAAGGTTATTCAGCCGAGCATACTGTCGACTAGTGCGACACAATTCAAGGGCAATGTCAGAGTGGTTCCCCTGCTTATCCGCGATGTATGCGACATGTGATAACTAATACTTTAGAAAAAGTGCACCCCGCCGTTTTCTCTTACTGCGCTTGCACTTACTGCGTTTGCTCTCCTGCGCTGGGGCCGAAAGATCTTCCGGTTAGTTTGATTTGCACATATGTTGGCAATTTTTCATTCTTTGGTGACACTCACGGGATACAAATGTGCATGCTACTTGGAAAAGATTTTGTCTCAATATGTCCTTAAAAAGCTTTTGGTGAATATGTTACTAGCACAACCAGCAGCTACGAAAAATCTACGGCTGTGATCACTCTCTACAACATGCATCAACTCCTGGCTATATAGAGGGCTCGTGTCAACGCCGATCGTGATCACATCTAAGTACCGACATATAGATGAAGCCACCAACTTCAGTGGGAGGTCTCGTGGCCACATTTAGTTTTGTAACTCTGCACTTCAATAAAGTTAATTGCATGTATGTATGCTCAATACCTCCTCAAGCAGATACGTTTTCGACAATGTTTTAGAGTATGTACTTTTGCGTGAGCATTTTTATTTGTTAATAACATACCATCCGCTTCATCACCATAAGGTAAACAAAAACTAATTGTTACGCTCCCAGTGAAGTTAAATAACGTTAACGTGGATAATAGGCAACTGAGTGACTAGTCTTTGTCGGCACAAAAGCAAAGTGAAGCAAGCAGTACAAATCGTTTTTTCACTCAGAGAGCCGTAGCTTGGGTGAAATTTTATGGCATGAATAATGAACTTCCAAGCACCGAAATACAAGGACTGCCCGAAAAGAGCACACAGCATATATGCGGTCATGTCTGCTCCTTTGTCGTTGGTGGGTGTGTGTTTTGTTATTGGTGCTGCAGTTTTTATTTGTTTTTGTTTTCATGTCATCGCCAGCCCTTGCATTGCCTGCCCTTTGTGTCTTTTCTTGTTTTACGACAATGTGACGTTATTCCAAGATTTTTCCTGCTTCCAAAATTGTATTTCCCATCTTTGACGCACGACATTTGTCCCCAACATAAGTGCCTCAAACGAATATCACAGGTGTTGTTTCTCGACGTCAAAAGGGCGTATATGAGTTGTTGGTGTGCATGAATCGATGTCAAAGACGAGATACTTGAGTCTTTGGAAGCTGTCGCAATTGTCAGCTGGATGTTCCACAGAATCCGCAATTTCACGAAAAGGTCTTTTATGTCAACAGAATATGGTCACGCATGTCAACGACTATACATCTCAAGATGTCCTTCGGGGTGTGGTGTTCAGTTTCACTGTTATTTCTTGGAACAGTCAGCCTACGTAAGCATTTGCCAAGTACCATTTACATATCTATATATGCTGAAAATATCTACTTTTCGTGTACAGCTGAAACCCGCTCGTACGTGTGCACAACAGTCCAGCAGGCCGCCAACCTAACGTGCACACATTTCGCAAACAATGTCTTTCGGTCTCTTACGAGAAATGTGAACTGGCTGAGAAATTAAGCGGAGACGTGCGAGTGACGACCGCAATTCAGTAAAACTGCATCGCCATGCCCTCTGACGTGGAGAGTGCGCATGGCTGTCCTTTCAATTTCACAGCCATATCTTTTTACTCACTTGCAGCGTACCAGTGAATAAATGTAGAGTTTCGTGCCAGGCGTCGCTCTCTTCGTTTCGTAACGCACTCAGTTCAACAGGGGCAAGGTGGCTGTGAAGTCTATGTGACTCGCTGCGCCCTGATTAAAGAGAAAGCATATCTTGTCTCAGTAAGCCTGTACCAAACATGTATATATTATCTTCCCTGTACGTTCGTTTTAGTTGAAGCGTGCCTTGTTACAATGAAACACGAACGAGAGCATCAAAAACAAAAAGGCGATGAGCCTAAAGAATGATGCATTTCATTAACTATATATAACAAGATGCAGGCAGATCACCTTGCACATGCAACAAAAGAGGCGAATAGACTAGAAAAAAATATTCGCCCGATCCCACGTACCTGGGAATCGACGTTATGCGAAGCATGCGGAGGGAAGATGACCATTTCAAATTTTTCGATTGACTGACACGTCGTGAAATGACGCTAAATGTATGTACAAATGTTGCTCGCACAGACGTATGTTGAAGAGCTGCAGATGTTTGTATAACCAGTTGTTTGCGCTTGCGCAACGATTCCAACTAGAACATGCATAGTAGCAACCCCAGAAGCTGATATGAAGCAGTGATACTCTCAAAGATGCTGGCCGTGGGCACTGCTACATAAATACACTTCAGCGCATGTCAACTAACCAAACTCGACGTTAACTTAACGTGACGGCTGTATTAAAGTGGTACATATGAAATGTTTATAAAATTGGATAGGCAGCACTGCAACCACTATTGACATTTCACGAAGATCAGCATCTATTTGAGAAATAGTTCCGAGACCTGGCATGGCTCTGTGGTAAAAGGCTTCATTGCCACGCAGAATGCTTGGGCTCAAATACAGCTG
Organism: Rhipicephalus microplus; assembly: GCF_043290135.1. Lineage (NCBI taxonomy): Eukaryota > Metazoa > Arthropoda > Arachnida > Ixodida > Ixodidae > Rhipicephalus > Rhipicephalus microplus. Next base: position 168,028,079 of record NC_134705.1, on the reverse strand, counting down.
GGACCAGGACATTTATTCTTTGTAATCGTCGGGTCGACGCTGCTGATGTCATGTATTTCATAACGATCGCGCGTGAAAATAGCCCACGTGTGTTTTCTTTGTTCCTGGGTCGATACTAAGGGTCAGTCACCTGTGGCACATACCCGCATACCAGTAGCATATACCCATCCGTGGATATTTGCCACTGTCTGGCGGGAAGTGTTTGACGATGTACGCGACGGGATTGTGACATTATTGATGTCGCGACCAGTGCGTCATATTCATCAAACTATCTTACTCTCCCATGCTAATTTTAGTTCACGCCAAGTTAAAGAGGTGACCATCAGGGCACCCAAACGTAAGCAGAAAGATAGATAGATAGATAGATAGATAGATAGATAGATAGATAGATAGATAGATAGATAGATAGATAGATAGATAGATACGCTCAAAGTCGCTGAAGTTGGCTAAAGAATGCTTGCATGTAAAAAAAAAAAAGATTGCTGTAATAGGCGAGGTCATGGGTTGGCTTTCAAATAACAAAAAAGAAAAGTAACAGAGGGCGAGCGAAAAATAGCAATGACGAAGCTTATCACCTCTGCTCCCTTCTCATCCTTTGTAACAAAACTTGAATAGTGATAAGATTATTAAAAATTTAAAAGTGTTTATTAGCCATAAAATATTTTAAATTTAATAAGCTTTTTACTGAGAAACATGCGTTCGTGAACAGGAAATTCGCTAGCTTATATACTTGGTGCCGTATCGAGTTGTCATTAAATACAATGAAACTGTTGCATCACGTGCGTGGTCAAGCTCAGACTCTGATTGGCAAGTTTCCCGACAGAATACGAAACGATGAAAGTCTTCGGAACCATTAGCTGTAATCACGCTTCTTCGCAGCTTGCGATACCTTTTATAGAGAGCATGTAAATAACAACGCGTTCCGCGTGGCTGCAGATGGTTACAAAACCACGTGAGAGATGTGAGCTCAAAAAAGCTGAGTGACAGCTGAAAAGATTGATTTTATTTTATTTGAGTGACATTTGGGGTATAATGTCCCAAAATCACCATATGATTATGAGAGACGCCGTAGTGGAGGGCTCCGGAAAATTCGACCACCTGGGGTTTTAACGTTCACCCAAATTAAAGCACACGGGCCTACAAGATTTCCGCCTCCATCGAAAATGCAGCTGCCGCAGTCGGGATGACAGCTGAAAAGAACAAAGCGTGTTCAAGAATGAGGAGACGTTCCCTGCTTCTCTGTACTCTAAGTGTGAGCTCTTCGAACCACGATAAAACGAGAATGACGCTTGAGAGTCGAGCCCTAGAGCAGAACACGAGAACCTGATCGAGATTAGTTGGCATCGCTTTCTCCATAATTTGCCTCAATGTGCCGTGAGGAAAAGAAAGCCTGTGCGCGTAACATTGAACACGATTCTGCCACGCAGAGCGCCCTGACTTTTTGCCCACTACCAACGACGCTTACGTAGACACCGACGCTGAAATACCTGAGAAAGGAGCGTTTAACACCAGCGCGTTAAACAAAAAGTTCGGCTGCTCGGCGTTGTCTGTGAAGCGAGCTGCGTACACTTCCCCGCCACCGTGCTCCCGTTGAACTGAGCGCGCCACGGAATCAAGAAAGTGACACCTAATTAGCACGAAACGATACATGTAATCACAGGTACGCTTCAAGAGAGTAAAAAGATATGGCTGCCAAATTGAAAAAAAAAAAAACGCGCATGCACTGTCTCCACGTCAGATGGTGCGGTGATTCACTCAAAATATTTTGTGAACAGGAGTCCATTGGTGGCGTTTCTTCTCAAAGTCATGACTCCATACCAAGTTTACATCAATGACCAAAATGTCTCGTACCAGAAGAACAATAGCTTCTAGGGTTGGGATACTGATTGAAACCTTTCGTGTAGCACCCACTCCCCTTACCTGAAAAGAAAGCTAACTTTCATGTTCACAAATTGCATTTTCTATATAGAAAAACTTTGGACGCATCAATCTCTTCAACGAGGCATTCATATAGATCACTATTTCAGAAATTTTCGGTTACAACTTGCCGTTGCTTGCTAAGTCCTGCAAGACAAACATCCACACCTTCAGAAGTTTGCAAGTAGTACACACGGGCTTAGGATTATCGCACTGCACCTAAAAACACGGGAGAATTATGATCGCATAGGAGTGTACGATTCCAACCTATATGTCACCTCTTACAATGCAACAGCCGACATCAAGCATGTCTGCCGAGTGTGCGGTCACTTTTTATCAGCGTTGCCACTTCAAAGACCACAAGTAATGATTGCAAGGTTCATTCTACTCATAGAAAGTGCTTTCAATTGGTCTTCCCTGCAGCAGCTAGACCCCTGTCGCCTTCGTGGTGCCCACAACAGCTACAGCTGCACCTCACAATTCCTGGAAATATGGAGAGCTGTCATTCAACAATTTTTTTAGGACAGGTGACATTGTCACTACTGAACTAGAAATATGGTCATAAGACCTTAATATACACCAATGAATCAGTTTAAGTCGACATCTCCACAGGCACAGTTATTAATTCAGCCTGCCAAGCGACTGTCAAGTTCAAGGTGTCTCACAGAATGACATCGACAGCAGTGAAGCTTGCTGCCTTACGTGCTGCTATACTTTACATGGTTACGGAGATCATGAATACACCCAAGAGACAGAATAGAGAACATTTTAACATTTACAACTGACTTTGCCCGTGAATGGCCACCAGAATATCACGTGGCACGCCAGCTTCTTCTACGTCTCTTCGTCTGCCACGGCGGGCTCATGACCATGCCTCGTAACATCATCCCGGCGGGCAAACCTCCGTCACCGCACTTACAAAATCTTTCTGTACTGGCAGTGTAGTAGCGTTTTAGGCGTGGCACATCAGCATTATAATTATTTGGCATGGCAGAAGATGTGCACGTATGAAGGGAAAGTATGAAATAGTCCTCTTCATTGACATTGCGGACAAGATTGCAGGGCCCTGCGTATTGACAGATGAGCTTCTCACACAACCATTGACATTGACACTGAATCTACAGTAGGACTAGAGATTTATGAAGATAGTCGACATCATGGTGTCGCTTCTGGTAGCACCCCTTTTGTGAGGCCTGAGAGGCACAGATCCTAGTGTGGCTGATTCGGTGAGTGATGAGGGCTCAAGAAACAACGTTTTTAGCATATATAGTTGGTACAACGGTATCACAAGGAAGAAGCGTTTCGAATGGTAACGTCAGGTTGCGGTCGTACACAAGAAATAACTGCGAGTGGCTGGCGGTGTCATGTCTGTATTGGAATGGTATGCGAAAGTGACGTAGGGTAGGGTTGTCCAAGGTGGTCAGCAGAGAAGTACATTGAAAACGCATTAGTTGAATATCGATTGAGAAGCTTGGTAAGACCGCTAGTCTGTGGCTGATATGATGTAGTCCGCTGATGTTCGATACAGTAGCTACGAAGGATTTCGTCGATGACTTCTGAGAAAGCAGCGACACGATGCGTAAGTAGCTGGCGTGGAGCCCCGTGTCGAAAAATGACGTCATTGAGCAGAAAGTTTGTGACGTTGTGTAACGCACCTCGTTGGCAAGGCATGTGTTATTGCATGCCAGTTGACGTGTTTGCGACAGTAATTCGTTGGTTTCCTGATAAACAGTTATGAAAAGGTCCGAAAATTGAGGCCGAAGCAAGAGAATGATTCTGCCTAAATGTCGATAGATTTAAGCAGGTAAGCCTCAACTGAAGAGGGATGTTGGCGGTGCTGACAGAGCTCGCCAGGAATGGCATATAGGCGCCCTTTACGATACACGCCAGGCCGAAAGAACCTGTGCCGCACATGGTCATAGGTGGGAGAAATGCACAGGTGGCCCGCTGTAGGAGCATCAAATAGATGTTAAAAAGATGTTAAGAGCGCGCAGGTGTCTTGGAATCATTAGCGGAAATTTCGGACCATAAAACTTCATGCTGTGGCAATGCAGAACATCATTGCGTAAGACATACTGCCGGACATTATGGTCAGAACATCCTTCAGAGACTCGCTAAATGAGTATCTTGAGGGTTGCATCCTGATGCTATTTTTGCGGCGATGTCGCGAAAATAAGATATGAAGAGTAAGTCGTAATAATTTTGATGGACAGCGAAGTTGACAGAGTCTACTGGATGGTGTGAGAGACAATGGGCGTCTTGGTGCAGCTTGCCAGATGAGTAAATTACGTCGAAAGAATACACCTGGAAACGCAGATCCCTGCGACTAAGGCGTCCAGTCGGGTCCTTGAGAAACGACAATCAACACAGAGCGTGGTGGTCAGTAATAGCTGAGAACTGATGGCCTTACTAGTACGCAGCAATTTTTGACAGCCCAGACCCAACGCAAGACAGTCGCGCTTTGTAATAAAATAGTTCAGCTCCGATGGGCAGAGAAGGCAGCTGGCATACGCAATACGAGATATTGAGTGAGGACGGCGCTGATTCTGTGCCTACTGGCATCAGTACAAACGTCAGTACTTGCGGAGGGGTCAAAATTTGCCAGTATTGATGGTGAAGTGAGCAAGGTGATCTGCGTCGAAAACACAGTTGCCCATTCTTCGTCTTTTTTGAGAACGTCAGAGATTAGTCATGCAGTACTGACGAAATCGTGTATGAAACGCCGGATAAGCAAGCACAAGCAAACGAACCTCCACACATCTTTAACAGAAGGCACTGGGAAGTGCTTCGAAGCGCTAATACTGTCGTGGTTCAGTTGTACAGCCGTAGCACCTACAAGATGACCAAGCACAGTCATTTGTTGCTGTCCGAAAGTGCACTTTTTTTAGTTCATCTGGAGTCTCACCCGATGAAAAACAGCGAGAATGGTTGACAAACGACTCACGCGACTTTCAAGCGTTTGGGAAAAGATAATGACCACGTCGAGGTAACATGGACAGATTGAGCATTTATAACCGACTTGGAGGGAATTTATTATACGTTGGAACGTTCTCTGGGCGTTGCACAGACCAAACGGGATAACCGTAAAATGATAAAGGTGATCTGGTGCAACGAAGGTATCTTTTTCCCGGTCTGGGTTGTCGACAGCAGTCTGGTAGTACCCTGAGCGCAGATCCATGTACTATAACTATCGCGCTCCATGGTGATGATTAAGGGCGTCTGATTCGTGGCAGGCGATATATGTCTTTGTACGTTATCTTGTTCAAGGCATGATATATGATGCTTAATTGCCACCTGCTATTCTCTTTGATCAAGACGACCGGTGACACCCAGAGATTTGAAGAGGCCTTTATGACGCCTTTCGAGAGCATCGTATAGACTTCTGGTTGTATGACCCGGCGTTCCGATTGGGATACACGACATGATCGCCGCCTGACAGGAGTTGAGTCGCTACTTTGTAATTCGCGACGTAGGAAAGACATTTAGCCTAAAGGACGATCATTGAATTCGAAGATATCTCTTTAGGTCGTCAAAATGTGGTGGAGTTGTGTGGCTTGAGAGGAAAGAAGGTCAAAGGCGTTTTTTTTGCGATTTTATTGATGTGTGCGGATGAGCCTTCTTGTGTGTTTAATGCGGCGATGTTAAGTGCATCGAGCACGGATACGTTGGACAACGAGATGCCTTGCGGGAGAACTTTGGTCCAGTTACTGAAATTGAGGAGCAGGAGGTGGACACTGTTGTCGAAGACAATCACGATGGTATGCGGAACAGAAACATTTCTGGCCAGCAGGAAGCCAACTAATAAAAAGGCTACGTAGTCACTGTCGGGAAGAGATTGTGTTGTCGAGAAGGCCACATATGTGATGGCTTGTGGTGACTGCCGAACATCATCGACAGAGGGCACCTGGTGGGACCGTGACGCAGGTATCTCGGCAACCCGAGGCAGTTCAAGTTGGAGAACGTTGGTTTCGCAGTTAATGAGAGCAGCACAAGTAGACAAGAATTCCAATCCGAAATGACGTCATTTGGGCACCGCTCCGGAACAGAAATGAAAACAATAATGGGGTGATCGGTTATCGTGATGGATGCTGTGTATATCTTTATAATGGCACGACTTCTTCCATCGGCACCACAAATAATACCACGGGCAGACAGAGTCAGAAGTTTCTTCAGATGGCGACGAAGTCGAGCACTTATCACGGAAATAATGTACCCAAGTATCAACAACAGCTCAAACCGTGAGACCATCGATGCTGAGGTCAATAAAATATCGTAGTGTCGGCAGTACCAAGAGTAGATTTCAGGTAGAACTAGAGAATACAGCATCACCTTCAAGAACTGCATTTCTTAGTTTTTCTGTCGGGGATTAAGCGGTCAGGTCGAACGTGTTCGTAGAAAAAACAGACGCGATGGGTGACGTCCTGGCGGTGAACAGGACTGGTGAACTCCGGGCCATGGTGAGCGACTGTGCAGCATAGCAGACGCATCTTGGGTGTACGGCTCGAAAGGCTGGAAATGGTGGTTGTTAGTGGCGTACAGCTCCGCAGATTTGAAATGGCCCTAGCTGTTGGCATTACCACTGGCATACTAGGTTATAGGTGAAGACCTATGGTTGTTACAAATCCATGCGACGTCACCTATATGGGAGCAGTTGAAGTAGGTCGGCCGATCATCCGCAGTCCGCAATTAAGCTGAATTGCGAGAGCGTGTGTAGAACCCTTCTTGTGGCGGTGACTTAGAATGGGGCGGTGACCATCAGTGGGAGCCACTTGCCTTAGACTGAGCAATTGTGCAGACGGCAAAGCCTGATAGGCCGACTTCCTGCCCAATTTACTGCCCCAGGGAAACCGAGGGCACGTGTGAATCAGCGTGGCTGTTGTCGAGAAGGGTAGGTGTATATTATGGGACTTTCCGACGAATGATTCCTGTAATTTCAGACGCCGGTGACTACTGCATACGAAATGTCAGTTCATCTTCACATGAGGACGTAACAGCGGTGTTGGCAGGCGAGTGAATTACTTAGGAATACGTCATATTTAAACCTGGTCAAAACGCCAGCAGTCCGTGATAATTTAATCGATGGTCACGCAGTTCCAGTACATTAATAGCTTTAACGCGTCGTGTACTGCTTTCTTCTGCAAGTAGCCACTTTGTTCGGCCTTGCCACCTCACTGTTTACTCTACGACAAAGAGCCAGCATGTCCTGAATGGACGATATGTATCGATCAGAGAACGTTTGAGCACTGATAGATGCCTCTTTGTTTGCGTCTCTTTTTGGACCCTTGAGCTTCTTGAATAACTTGCGCAAATTTTGCTTAAAAATATGAGAGTTTGCGATTTCCTACAAATGATTCTCATAACATATGTTCACCATGCCTTTTGGTTAGAACAGCACGTTCATCAGCATGAAAGTCGGGTCCCGGCACCTAATTGCAATGGTACCTTTAGTAGCCAACAATCCCCTCTTCGACGTCTACTTCTTTCATAGTGCAGAACGTTCCAGAGTTTTTCGGCTGCGTCATTACGGACGTTGGTGGTGCTATAGCTGACGCAGGCGTTGTAGTGGTCCATGCAGGCGTTATCGTGGCATATGGAGAAGTGGTCTTGGCATCGTATTAGTTTTTCGATATGAAAACACTACTCGACGACCACTGCGTAGTCCCATTGTACAGCGCTTCGTCGATCCTGCAGATCCTTCAAATTGTCGCGGGAATTTCGAATACAAAAGACAGACAGAAGCGAGTAAATTTGAAATATAGATAAGCAACTCTACCAGTGAATAGCAACCAGAATCTCAATCGACCTACCTTTTCCCCGTTTCTTTGTCTGCCACGGCGGGCTCGTGCACTATGCCTCGTAACAATATCAAAGCTGCCCAGCCTCCAAGGCGAGCTTTTTTAACGACTCTAAGGCATGCCTTCAGAGTTTGCCATCCGCTTTAGGAAGAAGGGTGAACGAGTAGCTAATAAATTGAGTCGGAGAAGTCATTCACTTAGCTTTATTGTATGGGCTCGATGCTGTGTTGAAATAGCGGCCGTGACAATTTGGCACTGTCGTTAACGACCTAATTGATGATCATGCGTGGTCCACCCATACGAACACTAAGGCAGCTCTGATGCCTTTGTAAAAAATGGAAGCTGCTAGAGGCCTTCATTCGTTACCTGACACAGTGTCGCAAACGAGTTCCGGAAAACCATCCACGGAAGAAATTGCCCCGGAAAAATTGTCCCCCCTTGCCTTGTCGGAAACAAATGTCCCCACAACATGGACACCATCGAACGTCGGCTTCGGGATGACAATTCGTTATTTATCAAAGAAAAAAAGATGTGCGCGAAGATTTCAGTTTGCTGAATAATTATTGACAAATCACCATAATGATATACTAAGTGTCCCAGCTTATCTCTATAAGCGTAATATCTGATGCACTGTCATAAACAATGCGCATTTCCGATGAATACAATCTAGCTACGCATGTGCCTGAAAAAAACAAAACGGGGGTGGCAGTTCAGCGCCCATGCATTCCATCCTGATGCAGCGGCTCCGGGAGCTCAATCGATACTTGATCTGTGGTTGACTTAAGGATATTTATTTGCGCAATGGAGCTAATCAAATTGAACAAAAGAGGCAAAAAGCTGTGCGTGAGTGGCTATATGTAAAGACAAAAAGGAACTTTCTGGGTAACCCCCGGTATTGTGCTAAGCGTAATGGATGCAAAGGTATTTTAATTACTGTTAAATAAAGAGTTCAGTTTATTGTTTTTTGGTTAATTTTTACCACGGAACCTTTATTCGTAGGCAGTCATGCCAGAGGGGCTGTTTCTGCCGGCAATTAACGTTTATTCACGGTACGTATATTCCGGGGAAGTTTTTTCCTACAAACGTCAGAAATTTGGTTGAGCGACCGCAGTGTTCGAAACCACCGCGCACACATATTAGACCCCCCTTGGAAATGAAGTTTCATCACACCTCTCTCATGGCGACGCAACTTCACTGTGTCGCTTCTGCTTAGAAGTGGATTTCACGAAGGCGTACTTTTTTCACATAGGAATTACCTGCACCTGGGACTAGTGCAGAATTTATGAAACATTGAAACATGTACTGTGTTCCTGCGACCGTTAAGTGAGCCAATGGCACGGCCTACGCCAAACGGTAAACAAACTAGATGGTGGACTGTTTTCAGAAGAGAAGATTCTTGTGTCGTTGCTCTAAGCGTCACAGGTCAGCAATGCGGTGCGAGTGGAGGTATGTTTTTTTTTTTTTTGAATATTGACCGAGTTAAGTGATCGCGTGTAGCCGTGCAATGGGGAGGCGAACATATACACTTACTGTGCTTTTTTTTTCCCCTCTTCTTTCTTTCTCTTGTTTCATCCCCTCACTTCGTTCCTCTTTGCAGGACAAGAAGACGTGTGACTGGTTGACCTCCCTGCCTTTCAATCTTTCTTTTCTTCCTCATTTTCTTTCCTAACTTTCTCTGACAATATTTATTCTAGAAACAAGTGATGCGGAAAAAAACTAGCTTATTGAAAATGAACACAAAGGGCACTAACTAAACAAAAGCATTAACATTAGAGTAGATATTGATTTTTTAGGCAGCATACATAGTGTATTACTGAGAGAAATATACGACGGAAAAGAGTGGTGATATGGATTGTCGAATTGGCTGGAATGGTTTTCTTTTGGGAGCGGACAGGGCAGCACGTCAATAATTCACGACCTCATTGAGACTATCTGTCAACTTCTGGCTTTGGGTATTTAAAAATTTTTTTTTCTTTTATTGTGAGTGGCTTTGAGACTGAGCAAGCATTTGTTCGTGCGTTCAAACAAAAAATGACATATTCGGATATGTTTTATATATGTCATAAGGGTTAAACATGCAGATTTACACATTGCTACTTGAGATGTGCATATTGTTCTTATTTGGTGTTTACAGACAGCTTAGTAAGTTCCGGCGGGCGTGCCAAAGCACGCCCGCCGAAACTTTTAGTATTTTTATTAGTAGAAGAGCATAGAAAAAGGCACTTGTGAAAGTGCGGAACACGTCTCCCAGTTGTGCAGGCGCACACATTTGTACAAATTGCGCTACACGTGACTGCAAAAATAACATGCATTTAAACAAGATATATAAATTTATCTTAAAAACAAGATAGATCGGTCGATGTTTGTAATTTGTAACTGAGTTTTATAGACGCGAATCAGCCCTGTGTAATTTCCTGCTTTTCGATTTTTCCCTATTCTTGTATCGGAGGTCTTTGAGGACTGTGTCCGACGATACCAGTGTCCACGTCAAATGACTCGCTTCGCATTGCCGGTACAACCAGATATGACGTATACTGCCTGTGGTCATCCACGAAGTGGGTAGCCACACTGTGAATTGTGGAAGGGCGGATCGATCGTGAATTGGATCTGATTTCACTAAAGCTGCAAGGGTGGCTGTTGTAGACGCTGTCAGATGTCATTTTTCGTTGATCCATATTCTACAAATAAGTGATCACAGACATTCATTCAAAATAACAAAACACCACAGAGAAGCACAAGGGCAACCAGAAAAATAGAAATACCGCTAAACACCAATAGAAATCAGCTATCAACGCGCAATAAACATTGAACTACTTCTGTGAAGACACTTCTCACATTTTGTGTTAAATTATTTTTTATATCAGAGGGATCAACCACATTTGGCTTTAGCTGTGGTCGAGGCGCTTCAACAATGCCCTCTGAGAGTGCGTGGCGGTGCGTGATCTCGTATGTCATTCATTGAGTTTGTCATCGACGAATCCTTGTCCATCGGCGCTAGTAAGTTTCATGCCGCGTTACTTCTCGTCACCGCTCACAAATGGTGGCGCCGGCCCAATTGCCAACGAAGACACTGCACGAGAGATACATTGTGAGACAGATAAGACTCCTTTTTACGAAGCCTGACAGCTTTCAAATACCAAAAATAATAAAATACTATGAAAAAAAAAACCCTCATTAGCTCATTGGTTAGGCCCCGAGTGCTTACCATCGTGGGGCTAAGGGTGTGAGGTGTAAACCCTTGCAAGAAATTTCGCTTATAGTTTTTTCTGTCTGTTGGTGGCATCCATTTTAGCAATGTCATAGCTATGACGGAAATGCGTCACTAAAGTCTTGGTGAACTCCTGTATAAAATGCTTTTGTGTTAAAACGTGCCATCTATGCACCTAATTACAGGAAGTGCTCCAACACAGCGGTCTATTATTTTAGATTCCGCGGCATATTCATTTTCTATAAGCTTAGTTGTTCTTGGGCTTGTGTATGCAATGCTAATGTCACACATTCATCTTGGGGCACTTGTTTTGGCAACTGAAAGAACAGTGATACGAGAATTTCATATCATCAAGTTCAGTTTTTGCAGGCTCTCGCGCTGTGTTTTAGGTCACCTTCTTTGTGACTTGCTAGCACATGCATTTTTTCTCAATATAATTGTGCCATCTTTTTTATTAGGGACTTACAAACTTGCCATTCTTGAAAATAACTTTGACTTTAAAAAAGCACGATGCAGGCGGCATAATCTACTACACAGAAAAGGTAACGGTTAATTTCAAATAAGAACTATACAAATAATAAAATGCAAATTTAAGCATAGACAACGCAGTTAATGGTCTAGATTGAAGGTCTGTAGTCTTCTCAACTATTCGCGTCTCATAATCATATGGTGGTTTTGGGACGTTAAACCCCACATATCAATCTTCTCAACCATTCTTCTCGGAATAAGGGCATCAGAATGTACGTCTAAACTGATACGCACATTCGCTGTACGTCATGATATTTACGAAAAACAATAACTGGGTTAGGATACTGTGTTTTGATTTTATCGGGATATAATTTCGCAGAAGGTGGAGGAGTTCACTGGCCCTTATTTGGTGACACTAGGAAGTATTGATGCTCGATAATACTGAATATCTTGGCTGTCTTTTATGATATATAATATCAATGGCACCTTTCTTGTATTTAGAGAACGGAGGATGTATTTTCATGGATTCAGAGAAAGTATATGCGAATGTGTAATTGATTTGTCTTCGTAAGGCGCAACAACAAGTCCAGCATTTGCGTAACGACAGTTAGATTCACTGGGTGATTCTGAGTTTGACAAAATCATTGTTGACAAGATGCAAAAGTAACACTGCTAATTTTTCCGACTGGATTTTCTCATAGTTGATTGGAGCACGGCAGACTTGTATCATAATGAGTAGTCTGACATGCCAACCTCTGAATATATTTGCGAAAATGTCACATGTAGTTTCTCGTTTTTATCGAGGTGAAGGAGGAAAACAATAAGCGGAACGACAGAGACAATAGCCAGTTTTTAGACCAGCTGGCTAACCTGTACTAGGAAAGGGGTAAGGGGAATAGAGATGATTATAATAAGATGTTAAAGAGAGAGAGAGAGAGAGAGAAAAAAGACAAAGTAGCAGACGAGGAAAAGCGAAATAAAGAGAACACGGCACTAAAGTCTTTTTCTAAGACTAGGCGTTCGCAAAAAACGTAATAAAGCTTGATTGATATGTGGGGTTTAACGTCCCAAAACCACCATACGATTGTAAGAGACGCCGTAGCGGAGGGCTCCAGAAATTTCGACCACCTGGGGTTCTTTAACGTGCACCCAAATCTGAGCACACGGGCCTACAAAATTTCCGCCTCCATCGCAAATGCAGCCGCCACAGCCGGGGTTTGATCCCACGACCTGTGGGTCAGCAGCCGAGTACCTTAGCCACTCGACCACCGCGGTGGGGCATAATAAAGCTTTCCCAGCCTTCTCGGCTGATAACAGATTTGGCTCATGACCCAGGATTCTTTATTCCGGCAAAGGCCGATCAATGAGTCTATCCAAAGCTTTGGTAAGTTAATGTAACCTAAAACACTAGAAATTCTCTACGTGCTCTTTCAACAGCGTAGCTCTTTGGGGTTCAGCCTTGTCCTTCAAATATCTCAGGTTTCAACACCAAGTGCACAGCTGGCACTCCCGTTTATTTCGCGATGGGTCACGTGGCATCGTGGTGCGGCGAGACTGAGGTTCTGTAGCAAGAAGAAAAACCACCAGGCCTTCACAGAACACGCAGCACAGTATGATTGAAAACTGGAAGTGCGGCTTTATCAGAGCTTGTTTTAAACAGTCTTCGGGCAACTAATACAAGCGTATATGAATGGGAGTGCAAAACTGCGTCATAAATTGTCATAATTTTTGTGTAGTAGGCAAATGTCCACTAGGTCAATATATGTAAAATTTTGAAAAAGTGAAGTACCCACCAAACATGAATATTTCACAATATTTAAGACAACGGACTTAGTTCTACAATTCAAGTAATATTGTTTTCATGTTTGGACGGTTTTCTTTTTGCCCAATGCAACAAGTCTTATATCCAAGAGCTTATTGACCACAGTGTCGATTGCTTTTTGAAAATTCATGAAAGCCGCGTGTAAACGACCATTCTTATCAATGGCTTTGGATACGAAATGCTGAAATTCTATTAGTTGTGTGTTACAGGAATAGCTTCTTCAGAAACTGTGCTGGGAAGTAGTAAAAAAGCGCCTGGATCACGGAATTTGAATATATCGGTATGTGAAATGTGTTCAAACAGTTTTCAACATATCGACGTTAACAGTATTGGTCTGTGATGTTATCTAAGTTCTTTATCTTTAAATTTGAAAACAAGTGTAACGTTTGCGGTCTTCTAATCTTGGGGAATAAGACAAGTTTTGAGCGAGAAGTGTGGCAGTTTGGGCTAGTTGGTATGGTATGACGATAGTTATAGCGCGATAACAAAACGACGGCACAAATCTTTCGTGTCCTTCTTGTCTCTGTGTCGTCGTTTTGTTCTCGCGCTATAACTATCGTTCGAGCGAGAGTTCATAGATGATACCTAAATATAGAGCAAAAGTATCATGACACCATTTGAGGACTACTGATGATTGATAGATATGTGAAGTTGAACGTCCCACAACCACCATAGGATCATGAGAGACGCCGTAGTGGAGGGCTCCATAAATTTTGACCACCTGGGGATCATTAACGTGCACCCAAATCTGAGCACGTGGGCCTACAACATTTCCGCCTCAATCGGAAAGGCATCCGCCGCAGCCGGGATTTGATCCCGCGCCCTGTGGTCCAGCAGCCGAGTACCTTAGCCACTAGACCACTGCGGCGAAGCATTTGAGGACTACTGGGAGCAGTCCATCAGGTCAAATGGCTTTTGTTGCATCTCAGCAGCGCAATAATGAGCTGACGCCACTAACATCAATCTGAATGTCTGACGTCATATTGCTGTGAGCGGTACTATTAAGAATCGGTGCCTGTTCATTGGTTTCATGTGAAAATACTGATTGAAAATACTGATCGAAACATTCCACCCTCCGGTAGTTTGACATCACGGCTTTGCCGTCGACACTCAAAGCTGCTATAGATATATCTTCTTTTCGGTTCTGCTTTAAATATTTCTATATTGACTTGGGGTTTTCCTTTAGGTCTTTGCCTAGTGTAACCAAAAAAATCCTTCGCACATATATTTGTTACTTTTGATATATCATTTATTTCTTCCAAGTGTGTATGGTTTACTAACTTAGGATCAGCAGAAAATATTTTTACGCGTGTCTAGCTTTCCTAACAAGGTTGCGTATTTCTGCGTATTTCTTTTTGTGCAAGTACCTTCATGGAACGTGACTTTCGACGTATCTGAGTATCTTGTCGCGAAATGTTGACCACAGAACCAACGGACTGCGAGATTTGGGCATATGATTAAAAGTAGGAAAGAAATTTTCTAGTTCACTTCTAACACCAACATAATCTCTTCTGTCATGTTTGTGATACCTATGGTGTCCATACAGGCTGTACGCTAAGCTCTGCGACAACAGCGCTGTGGTCACTAATACATGCGCTCACAGTAATCTATGACACTAACTTTGGTTCGTTGCAAAGCATCTGGTTTTGGGACGTTAAACCCCACAAATCAATCAATCAGTCAATTGTAAAGCACCAAATCTAAAATTGAGACCACTCATGTAGGTTACAACACGCACTTTAGTAAATCATACAATCCAATCAGTCCTTCAAATTTTGAGTAGATACGGGAATCATAAGCAGTACCACGTGCAGCACCCCAACTAAAGTTCGGCAAGTTCAAATCTCCCCCCAAAAATACGCTGTTAGGTAGAAAAGATAGCACTTTAGGCCGTGAACTGAATGTTTCACTTCTTATGGTTTATGGTTTCACTTCTTATGGTTATGGTTCTTATGGAATGTGAAATCATTTCCTTTAAGTAAATTCACTAGGCACCAGGCAGATTCAGAGTTGTTTTAAAAAAGTGCAGTTCTTAAAAATTTATTTGATAATAAAGGAAGACTCCCAGAGTTGGGAGATGATTTGGGCTCCAACCAAAAATTTTGAAGAAAGTCGACGTTTTGAAACCTACTTGGTTCCTTCTTCAGGCATGACTGCCTGGCAGGCACTCCCCAGAGTTAGGTGAAGTTTTGTATTACGCCGAAAGATTTCCATTCAGAGGCATGGTAACTTCCTATTTCGGGGATTTTTTCCTGCAAACGTTCAGAAAATTCGCGGTAATATTCCCCGCACAACAGTACTGATTTCCACGCCATTCACGCACACACATACTGTATTCACACGTGTCTCACGTACTGGCCCTCTTCAAATCATGACTAGCCCCTCCACTGCCGCACAACAACAGCAATATTTTATTATTTATATACTGTAAGTACACACACTCCATATTGCGGGCATCAAGTGTAATATTACTAATGAGCTAGAAATTGCTTCACGTACATATGCTTGCGTGGTGCATGTGTCAAATATGCTTGTGTGGTGCATGTGTCAGAGCCGATTACAGCAGACGAAGGCGCTCGGTGACCGCTAATTATCGATCGTCATAGGAGAATTCAACCATCGCTGAAATGGCATAAAATATCACGAAGATTCCTTTTTTTTCCGTTTGCTCAAATTGACAGGCGAAAATTCCCCGCAAAAAGAAAATTATCCGCACAGAACATCACTGCCCAGAGTGATCCAACCATGAATGGGTGCCCATTACAATTTCAGCCTTAATGGTTGTTGTCAACGGCATGAAACTATCGGCTTTGTTATTTATGTTACGAGAATTTACTATCAGAACAGAAAGTCATTCACACAGCATCAACCATCTGTGTTAACAATGAGGAAAACAAAATCACTGTTCTCAGCAGATTTTTATCAGTTACCTTGTCACAAAAAAAAAGTGTTATATTGTTCGAAAGGGGGTTGTGCACTTAAAGTGACGATTCGAATGCGTGCAGTGTTTTGAAGGTTGCCACCCGTATGACGATTTCCGCTAAAGTTTGTTACATTGTTTCCTGGAAGGCAAATATTTGAAACACGTTCGATTATTTCGAATTCACACGGTTGGTGGATAATAAAGGCTTCTGGGGGCTGTACAGCTTGCGCTCAAAGAGATTGAATGTTTGGCGAGGCAAGTTGTTTCCTGTTGTTTTCAATACCGTCTGAGAGATTTTGTGAGTTGTTATTGATACCTACCGAGTGTGCAAGCTTGTGTGATTCTTGTACTTCCTTAGTTGAAAAAATAATTTCTGTTCTGTCGTAAACTTTTGGTTACAACTGGACCACAACCGGCGTTGTCGGCGCACTAAAAACACCTGCAGCTCTACTTCGCGTGGTATTGTGGTCTGTTTTGATGCACCCATACGTCAGTCCTTAATATCTGTTGGTAACTGCCTCCGCATTTTCAGGATCACTGGTACTTTTCATTTCAGGTGGGTAAAATTGCCAGCATCCATCGAATTGAGGCCTGCTCTGCGACAGCTGGGCTCCCCTAGAGCAAACTGTTCACATATTTTATGTAAAGGTTACGTTTATAATGAGTTCAGTATTGAACCAGTGATTCGCTTAAAAAAACGCGCTAGTTACAACCTCATTAGAGTTACTGTCGTCGATACCAATGCATGTGGAGGCGCTTCTCCGGGGACGAGCTTTACGGCCAGAGTGCGTGCGAGGTGAACAGAGCCCGAGGTGTCGCTTCGGCGCCACGCAACAGACCGCACTTTCTTTTTCAGGTCGCAACAGGCCGCACCTTTGGCACCACGCCATGTGGGGGCGCTTGGGCTCATCGCGTGTCTGTAGAATCTTTTCCCCCGAAACTCTCACTTCATTGCTGAGAGAGTGCAAGGGTGGGAGGCCACAGCTTCTCACACACCCACTTACGCAAGTCCGAATTCGATGGCACGTGCTTGCGTATTCTGACTAGCATACAACGCGTTCATTCGTCGCACGTCTGCAGAATCTCGTTCCTCGATTTCATCCCATAATTGCTGAGAAAGTGAAAGGGAGAGAGGACACGGCATTTTACCCAGCCCCTTACACAGGCCTAAACCTTTAGGTGGCGTTGCCTAAATGCGCCAGCGCGTGAGCGCGTTGTCTGGCAGTGCTTGAACCAGCTGTTGAGCATGCGCAGTAGGAGTGGTGACGCCACACACCACTGTATTGAACTACGCCATAAGCTGCTTGGCATGTAAGGAGTAACAAAAGCAGTTTGTGAATCACGCAGACGCAAAGATGTCTTTGCCTTCACTTCGTTCGTAGAGCAAGAGCTTCAAAACATTACAGGATATTTTTAAACACACTGTTCCAAATAATAATATTCCAGATTTGTTGCTCTAAAGAAATAAAATGGGTGTCGAGAACCCTGAAGAGAGGGTCTAAATACTTTCATCATCATCATCATCAGCCTGACTACGTCCACTGCAGGACAAAGGCCTCTCCCATGTTCCGCCAGTTAACCCGGTCCTGGAATGCATCAAATGTGTTTTTATTGCCGATGTGTTAAACCAATTATTACGGTTGTTATATGGACGGGTGGCTTCACAATGATGTGTGAACACAAGTCTGACGTCAAGCGAACGCCGCAACTTATGACATGCAAGAAACAGTCGAATGTTTGCTGTCAATCACGTGTTCCTCACGTAAACAAGAACGAGTGAACTGTTCCCGGAGACTGTGACAGTGATATCTGAGATTTAAACAGCTTGCAGGTGGCATATTTCTGAAAAGTCAATGAAGTGTGTGGACTTGCTGTGAGGCTCGCTTGCAGTTGACA
This sequence comes from Rhipicephalus microplus, assembly GCF_043290135.1. Lineage (NCBI taxonomy): Eukaryota > Metazoa > Arthropoda > Arachnida > Ixodida > Ixodidae > Rhipicephalus > Rhipicephalus microplus. The sequence goes on along the minus strand of NC_134705.1, from coordinate 168,010,050 downwards.
CAAGCTTCAAATATAAAGTAAAATATTTTATACGTGTTGTCGGTATACAGTGTATAAAAGGCGGGATAACTGGATATTTAGGAGCAAGAATTAAAGGTAATGATGAACAGGTTTAATGAGGTGAACTAGTGTTTAGTAAGACTGTGCATCTGCTAAAACCTTCAACTATCATTCGCGAGTGGCAACCCTTTTAATGTATGTTTGCCGCATAAAAGAAATAGCCAGCAATGTATGTGCCGCAACCAGTTCCAACGCAATAATTTCGGTGAAACGAGCCATTTAACGCTGTGGCCAAGAAAAAATTGGAGTGGCAGTGCCACGCTACGTTTTACGACTGGTCAAGCAACATAAATCTCAACACAATAAATTGTGTTCATTATCGCACATGTCACCAGTGTTGATATTATGTCAATTGTAGTTCGAGCATGTGCATGTGTGTGTCGTTGGTCTGCAGTCAAGAAAAAAAGACGTGCCTTGCGATCACTACAGTCTTCATCGGGTATGACACTACCTTTGCGCAAAACTCATCTGTAATATTTCTAATACATAACCTCCTTTATACTACACCTGCACAATATTTTATAAAACCACTCAACTCTTGGCCAATCTCCGACAGTGGGTATGCGCCATGGTCAATAGGTGAACAGGAACAAGTGACAGTCTCGGCTCGGTCTCGAGGCCGCTGAAGCTACCACTGCATCGCGTCTCAATAGGCTCTGTTCGTGAACGGGACAGAGTGGTTGTGGTTCTGGGTAAACGACGTCAACGTACCAGAGAGGCCCAACTTCGCCGGAGCCGTCACCTTGCTGGTCTATCATCGATGACTTCCACAGTGCTCCATAACGAGGAACAAGGTACACGTGCACATACTCCAACTACAATTGTACGTAACAACAATAACAAGTGGTTCAACCGGTAAGACTGACTTATAATCACTGGGTGTTGCTTGATCCACTGTCACTACTTCACAAAAAGTAATACTGTCCTTATACATTGGCCTAAGGCCATTCAGTAAAACAATCATCTTATATGTAACGCGAAAGTCTTAGACCGCTCATATCAAATGCGTAAATCCACCATCGATGATTTCGGGTCCCGTGTCAGCACAGTCAACAAGAGTCATGCAACAAGTCATCACCATGGTATGACGCCACTAATAGCCTGAAATTATGGCTCCATCATTACCTTACATAATTTGAAACCACGTAATATCGTGATCACTGCAGAAATCATTACTTCTTCAAAGGGGGGCCGATTACCATTGCAGTGCGAGACCAATCGAGTAGAAAGCTTGATGATTGAAACCATGAGAGACGCCACAGTGCAGTGCTCCGGAAATTTCGAACCCCTGGGCTTCCTTACCATGCATCCAAATCTGAGCACACGGGCCTACAACATTTCCGCCTCCATCGGAAATGCAGCCGCGATTCAATCGCGCGACCTGTGAGTCAGCAACTGAGTACCTTAGCCACTAGACCATTTCGGCGGGGCGAGTAGAAAGCTTGCAATACAGCTGATCTGGGAGGCAAAGCAAAAACAAATCAGATGCGAATAACTTCAGGAGTATGGTTCGTAAGGATTACCGCAGCGACTGAAAAAAATGACGATATTCACCTTCGACGCGTCATAGGCAAATGCGTAAGAAAACCTAAAGATTTCATTCTCAGTCGGATATGTTTCACTATATTAGCAGTTTTTCCTACATTAGGGCTACACTCTTAGAAAAAAGGTTGTAGTACTTGCTAACTTTGGGGTAGTAACGGTTTGTCACATATGTTAAAACCCTGGTAGTAAGCGCAGTTAGTAACGGCGAGGGTGGTAATGGTTACTACCTCTGCAGTTACTACCAGCAGTTAGTAACTGTTACTACCCTAGCCGTTACCACTCAGTGGTAGTAACTTTCAATGGTTTCAAGAAAAAAGTAGTAATTGATACTACGTAGTTCATTTATTTTTGGCATATTATTACTCCACTGCTAATTTTGGCTAAATAATGTCTTATAACTGAACAAATTCAGGTAAGACGCGGGGTGTGCCATGACCGCGAAGAATGCATACACCAAACAAGTTCACTATTCTTTACGTATTTTTTTTGCTTTATTGCCTGTTTATAGGCGCGTACATCAAACCACAAGCAGAACAAAAACAAGCACTAACAGTCTGACAGAAACTAAAATTCCCGAAGTGCTGCCAAGGGCTCCACCCTCGACAACCACTCAGGTGAAATCTCCTGAGTCTTCTGCAGTTCAACAAACTTGGCCATACATTCGCGGAAATACATTCGTGCAGGCCGTGCATCCGCGATAAAAACCCGCCATACGGGCCCGCCATAAACAGTGAAGTCCACATAGCATAATCAAATTAAAAGGCATTTCCTCTTCGTCCACTATTGGCAGAAGTCTTATACCATATGAATTCAGAGGTAATTCTTTCTGTAACGTCCTTTGAAGTACATCCCAAAAATATACACCCTCCAAACAATGTAAGAAAACATGGTCAATAGTTTCCGGTTTTTTACAGATAAGGCAATTTGTCCCCCAAGGTAAGTAAAAAAGACGGTATGCTTGAAATGTCCTCCCTGATAATGTACCTGTGTGCAGCTTGAAAAAGAAAGACTTCGCGGCAGGAGCCACTTGCATTCTCTTCACTCGTTTAAGCATATCTTTCCCTTCATCTCCAGCGTACATGGCACGGTACAGCGGTTCAGGTAAAACAACATCGCATACATCTTTGTACAACTTCATTCGAGTCCCTGAAAACAAATATTCATTGGAAAAGCTAACAGATAAAAACCGTACACTTAGAATAACCTCTTTAAGATACCCGCGCACAGCACCGGTCATGTCATTCGTGCTAACCACATATCTAGGCAAAGCCCGCATCAGTCTCATTTGGCACACTCTTCGTAAGAAAGGGTCCCTTGTGTAGCGAAAAAAAAAAGAACCCATTTATGACTTGGCTTATGAAAAGATGTATTAAACCCAGCCCTCCGTGTTTCGCTTTTCGAAACAGATTAGTTCGACTGCATCTCTCCCAGTTCGAAGCCCCCACGAACACTGCGAAGATGCGATGGAACTTCTGTATGTTTGCCCTTGAACAATGCAATACTTGCATCACATACCAAAGTTTTGAGGCAAAGAAAAGATTACAGACAGTCGCCCTAGCAAACACTGACAGATCATTACCGTTGCATCTATTAGCTTTCGTCCGGATTTCTTTCGCTTGTTCTTGCCAGTAGTTCTCATTATCTTTATAAAATTCCAGTGGCACGCTCAGGTACTTCAGAGGTGTGGTCACCCATTTAACATTGGCAAAATAGTCTGGTTTTGACGACCACTCTCCATGCCAGAAACCCAAACGCTTTCCCCAGTTTACTAGACTGCCAGTTGCATTGCCGAACCTTTTAACTACACTGATGGTAGTGGTAACACTATCTTGATCGATACAACAAACAGCCACATCGTCGGCATATGCCAAATTTTAACCTCAGATTCTTGTAATCTAAAGCCACGAATGCAACTGTTTTGAGTTATTGCTAAGCACAACGATTCTATATATAAACTGAAAAGTAGGGGACTCAGCTGACAGCCCTGACGGACAGAACGCTTTATGTTAATTGTATCTCCTAGCGTCTTACTGATTACCAGTAGGGTCGTGCAGTTCCAGTATACCATAGATATTCCATCTCTGATTACAAAACCAACGTTGACATGGTCAAGAATGGCAAGCAGAACGTTGTGGGAAACACAATCAAAAGCTTTCTCGAGATCAATCTGTAGAATGGCTACCCCTACTTGATTGGCATCGCTACACTCGAGCACGCAGCGCATCTTGTGTATTGGTCACAATGGAGCGTCCTATAATCCCGCATGTTTGGTGAGGCCCTACCAATTCTTTGATTACCCCTTGAAGTCGCCGTGCTAGTACTTTCATTAAAATTTTGTAATCACAATTAGTTAGTGATATCGGTCTATACGAAGAAACTAATTTTAACTTCTCCGAGTGTTCTGTCTTAGGTATCAAAACTGTATGTGCTTCAATAAAGGACCTAGGGAGGCCATTAGGTTTATAAGATTGATTGAAGGCATCTGCAAGTACTTGGGATAATTCATTTTTGAACTCCTTATAAAACGAAGCACAAAGCCCGTCCGGCCCCGGAGATTTACCAGGATTCATTTTATCTATAGCCCTTTCTACTTCCGTTGGCGTTAAAGATAGCTCTAAAGCTGATTTGGTGACATCTGACAACTTCGGCATTCCGCTAAGGAACTCCTGCTTAAATGCCTCTGAATCAATGGGCGTGACAGCGAAGAGTCCTTCGTAGTGTTTACCAAACGCTCGTCCTATGCTCTCATTGTCTGAAACTTCGATACCGTTGACTTCAATGGCATCTATATGATTTTGTCTGGCATGACTCTTCTCTAATCCAAGCGCTCGCTTCGTCGGGCGATCATCCACAGTCATTGATGTTGTTCTGGCTCGCACTAGCGCTCCGCGATAGCGTTCCTCCTCATATACCTCTATCCTCTGTTTGATACTCCGCAAATCGTCACCATACACTCCAGAGTTTTCACATTCAAGAGCTGTTAGCTTTTCAAGTGTTCGTCTAAGCTATTTCTCATTCTTCTTAGATTCAAAACAGAAAACGCTACATCTCTCTATTGCTTTTATTTTGATTCACTGCTTGAATAGCTCCCATTCTTCTCCTATTTTGTCCATACACTCTATGTTAATATAACTTATTTCTTTAATAACTGATGCGCTAAACGACTCATTCCTTAAGAGGCCAGAGTTCATTTTCCACTGTTCCCAAGTATAGGCGTTCTTTTATTTTTTGACCCAATTTTGCATTTTACAAGACAGTGATCAGAAAAGGAAACAGGGACAACATTATAACTGCTACACTGGGCTATCGCATCTGCAGTAAGGTAAAGTCGATCCAATCGGGCATTACTTGTGCCTTGAAAGTGGGTATACTTCACATCTCGGGAGCTATGCAAACACTCCGCTACATCTACTAATTCGTGTTCAATATTCACCTGTGCCAGGACATCACTGCTTCTCTTTTTAACGTTGCGTCTGCTTGATCTATCACTTTCATTCAAGACACAGTTGAAATCACCCACCAATAAGAGTTTCCTACCAGTACACATATGTTGTCGTAAATTGGAAAAAAAAAACGATCTTTCCTGGCCAATAGTTGGAGCATAAACACATATAATGCTCCATTCAGTGTCCCAATAAACAATATCACACCATACTACTCGGCCTGAAGAGCAAGAAAAGACATTTTCTATGACTAATCCTGGCAGTTTTCTAACAAAAAGAACACATCCCCCTGATGTGTCTATGGCCTGGCTCACAGTGGCCAAATACCGTGATGTAAACTTAAGCATCATGCTCCCAGTCTCCTCCTCGCCTTCAACTTTCGTCTCCTGCACTGCAAGCACATCCAGACTTTCTTCCAATAACAACCGATAGACTTGGCTTTGCTTCTTCTTTGAAGCCAAGCCTCTAGCATTCAGCGTGGCGAAGCTAAATGATACTTGAGGCGCCATTACAACCATGTGGAGGAGTTAGGCCCGGAGCATGGCGCTTACCTTGCACGTCTAGCGCTACGCTAGACGCCTCCAGGACCAGCCAACTACCCGGTTTCACTGCACAGTAGAATTGAATTGTTCACAGCTTTCTTGTCCAGGGTGCCACCAGCGCTTGTTCTAGTGCTGGTGCGTCTGCCAGTCGGCGTCTTTGCCGGTGGTTCTTCCACGCTACTTGCACTGTTTTTGTCTCCCGTCTTCACAGGTTCTTCCAATGCTCTTTTAATGGCTGGAACGGCACCGCTAGGCCAAGAGACGCAGCTGGCATTGCACGTGTTTCCATCTATCTTCATGTCTAAACCAACGCTACAAGAGGCACCATTGACTACTTGGCCTTGTTCTGACGCATGGGCAGAAGCTCCGGTTACTTCGCAGCCTGCGTCTGTCACTGCATTGTCAGCTATCTCGGTCGATACAGCCGCAGAACCTGGTCGAGTGTCCGCAGATGCCGGTGTAGATTCGTCTACTGATGTTGCAGATGTGCAGTTCAAATTTTCTGCGACTTGATCTCCGCAACCTTCAGCCACGTCCTCTGTTTCTGTCACGTCCTTAATGTGTTCTGACGCATCTTCGGCCTCCGCTGACGCGGTCACTGCGGCGTACGAACGGACGCATTCCGCGTCCCAGTGCCCGAAACACCGGCAGCGAGAGCACCGTGGCACCTTACACTCGCGACACACATGTCCTGTTCTGCTTCAACGCAGGCATTGCATAGGCCAACCTGGGGCTACCACTAAGGCTAATTCACCGGTGACTTGTATCTGATGAGGCAGGTCCTCAACTTTCATACCGCTTTTCAGCTTAATGAAAACAGCGCGGGTCGTCGAATTCTTCTCATTTATGCCCCTGACACACGGGCACCCTGAAGTCCTTTAGACAAGGAGAAATCTTTCGGAAAGGCATTCGGGCGCAGTGACACACGACAAAGGAGCAACTCCTTTCCGGCAAAGATCCTTTTCGCAAAAGCAGATCCCGCATCTACTTTTATGGCAGGAAGGGAGTGCTCTCGCATACAGTGTGCATAATTTATCAATAGAAGAAAACGTGTCGCAACACTGCGGTGCCCTGTCAGTATTTTTTTGCGCTGAGAAAATGTTTTCATTTTCAGCAGCAGTGCGATTTGTTGAAAAGTGAAGGCCTATAGTCTGTCCATACTCTCAAACGTCTGCATTACGTCACTAGCGCGATCATGTTAGGGTTGTTAGCGGCAGTTGCTGTGTCGGTGACGTAGTATCTTGTAACAATGAAGTCGGCTCAGTCGGTGAAGAAAAAACCGCGCGTCCAGTGGACTGAAAAGGAGACCTTGGCGCTGATAAAGCTATGGGAGGACCATTTGGACGCCTTGCGAGGGCAAAAGCACAACGGTGGAGTGTCTTCGAACGGCAATGTGTCTTCGAACCAGCGTTCGTTGCGCACATAGGCCCACCTTTCGCGGTTGATGGCCCGGGGGGACAGTGCGGAAGCAGTCGAAATGAAGCTGTTCATGACGAGTCTTTGTTTGAGGCTCATCACTTTTGCCTTCGCAGCGTTTAGCTCATCTTCGATGGAGCCGAGGGCGACAAGAGTCAGGCCAACCTCAACTGTTGCTTCATCTCTGTCTCTGTGCTGGGACATCACAAGACCACGATGAAACGCGGCACGCCGTCACTGACCCAGCTCGACGCAGCAATGCTTATGTAAAAAGCACAACAAAAAACAAAACTAGCAAAACACTGACTGTTCATAGTTGCCAGACGAACTTAAGTTGCTGCTAAAAACGCAAAAAAGCGAAAGAAAATCACAGGTATGCGCATTATAAGCAACCAGACGATAAAAAAACGGTTTTATGCTCCGGCGTCGCTCAATGTGATGTACATGCGCAGATTCTTTTTAATATATCCAATGTTGCTGCTTCCACAAACAGCGCCATTTTTTCTGCAGCGTTCTTCTGAGGCACCGCCTAAAGCAGTAGTCCGGTGCCGTGTGTCATCAGCGCCACTCCTTTCAGAAAATGGTCCCCTTAGGCGACAAAAAGGGTTTACTTCAAAGTACTTCACTATTGCCCGTGTGTCACGGGCATTAGTTCTTCCACACGCCAGCGTTCCGGGTCACTTCTGTAACTTTCCCGAACGCTGCTAACGCCTTGCGGACATCTTCGTCCGAAACGCCGTGTAACAGCCAGTGAGGCCACAGCCTCACCTTCTGCTCCTGAGGGTCGATAACGAGGCAGCGGCGTCCCTTGACCTGGAGTTCTTTGGGATCAGTCATCCTCTTCGTCGCCTCCTGGCTGTTAAAGGTGACGGCCCACACATGGTTAATCTGGTAGGCGCCCAATGCAATTACGTCGGGAAGCAGTCATTCCTTGTCCAGGGCATCTCGGAAATCTTCGACCTCGAAAGGCCTCACTCGAATATCACCGTGCAAAAACACTGTGTTCACAACAATACGTCCTGTTGGCAGATTCGGCAAGATGATCTCATAATCCTTGTCACTTTCGTCTGTAATCCTGTTTCCGCGGCCACCAAGGACCGCCTTTGCCGCTCCGCGGGAGCCCATGATTCCTGCGTCCGACGCGTGCGAGTGCCGGCTTAAGAATCTTCTTTACGTATACATACAATGAGAAGTAAGTGTGGGGTATATATAGCTCCAATTTCGCAGGGGCATTACTGGCACAAGGGAGCACTTGCGTTTCAGGATGAATTATAACAAATGTAAACTTCAAGCACTTCACTATACTATTCGGTTACGTATGTTTGGTGACTTAGCACAAGACTTTTAATCGACCTCACTTATAAAAAATTATATCTCATATTTGTTTATTATAAAACTGCCACAAAATGTTTTATGTACAGTGGCCGGAACAATGTACCGAACTCATTTTCGGTGCATTTGAAGGCTTCACACGACTAATATATCAGCGTTTGAAAGGTAATAGTCATTTTGGGGGTTGGACGCGCCAAAACAGTGATATGTGGAAACACGCCGCAGTGGATTAACTGTGAATGTCCTCGAGGCTAATTGTGACCAGCTGGTTGTTTTGATCTGCCGGTCTTGTAAATATGTGCTGTAATTTACTAAGTTTGTTGTGATTGTCTATTACGAGGCGCGTAGCACTTGCTTTTGGTTCGTAAACTTGTACTTCTTCGTTTTGACAATACCAGAGTGACGTTTACATATGTCGGTTCAGTAATTTAAAAAAAATGTATTTTCTTGATCTATGGATACCTTCTGCATCATTTTTCGTGTTATGAATTTAGGTCGAGACGATTCCTCTGATAAACTATCAGAATCGCATTAACACACTATTTTGGAATAGGTAGTCAAAAGCCGAGTAGCAAAGAGGCAGTAATGGGGCAAGAAAGGTAGTCGCGGCTGCAGTTACTACCTCTTTCATTTCAGTTACTGTCTACTAACGTAGATAGTAAAGAGGTCGCAAAAAGTAACAGTTGCAGGTAGTAACTGTATACTAACGTAGGTAGTAAACTGGTAGCAAAAGGGTAGTAATGGTCGAAGAAATGAAGTAACCGCTGCAGTTACTACCTATTTGCTTGCAGTTGCTACCTTTTTACTAACTTTTTTAAGAGTGTGCCTCAGTATCTGTAGTAAGTGGTAAGACTTTGTAATGCGACTAAGTAATATACGACTATGTAATGTTTAATTCATGCGTGGGGGGGGAATAAGTGTGAGAATTGTTCATACGCATCATCTTATCACATGTACATATGATAAGACGATGCGTATGAATAATGCTCACGATAGCGATAATAATCCTGACTAACTTCGGGTACCCTCCGAAAGACTTCACTAAAAACTTATTAGCATCATGAGAGATGCACGCGTTGGCTTATACCTATTGGGTATAAGCAATAGCTTATACCGAATACTATGACAACTCGGCAAATGCACAGCACCCATTAACTCTCGAAACTATGTTTTTCTCGTCAAACTAATTATATTTGTACTACATCATGAAGGCGCTGCAGACGTTGCAAGGTATGTGAACTGAATATTGTAGAATGGCAGTTATTACTGAGAAAATTCAAGGAAGAAGAGCTACTGAAGACCTTAAGGCTACTTCCCTTTTTGCACCTACGTCTAAGCACAGTATCCTTTTCGAAAAATGAGTTAGGAATGCGAATGTTCAAGGATATGTCTAAAGCGCTACAGCTATTCACTGTATAAAGAAACCTCTGCGCCATAAATCTTAACGGGAGCATGATTGATTTATACGTTGGGTTTCACGTCCCAAAACCACCATATGATTTTGAGAGACACCGTAATGGGGGGCTCCGGAAATTCTGACTACCTGGGGTTCTTTAACGTGCACCCAAATCGGAGCACACGGGCATACAACATTTCCGCCTCCATCGGAAATGCAGAACAGGAGCATGCCGTCAGTCATTACCTTTTCATTCTGCCATCGCAGCTCTTCGCAGAAGGTGGCAATTTTCTTTGGCACTTACTGCATGATTTTAATAAAACATGGAAGATCGACAGTATACGTGACAGTTATTTAACTTATGTAATACCAATGTAACCTTTTTCGAAACCGAGTTGTGAAGAATTATTTTCGACAATTTTGGTAATTATCATTCCAACGTGCTATTCATTCAACTTGCTATTCACTCAAAAGCGCAACGACATTTGCAGTAACTTCATTTTGACAGCTGGATTCACTTGTTGAATTGGAATTTCGTTCAATCACAGTTGACCAGAGGAGAGTATGCAGGTATTCCTGGCGAAACAGCACGTGGGAACAACGACACAGAGAAGAGTACACAGGACATGCGCTCTCGAAAAATCGAAGTAAATTGACAAAACTTGTTTGAATCCTCTATTATGGTAGTCGGGGAAGTACGAAAGTAAAACGTCTTTTTGCGGGACTAGTTTCATGCTTACTGTACATTCATATCAGACAGGTATAGCGTAACGTCCATTGGTGTGTGACAGTTGTAACGCCTCTTAACGTATATGCATCCACGTTAACATTTAGTTGTTCTTCTCTATCCGGACGGCTAACATCCATCAATAATAATGGAACAAGGCCTTGGGGTCATAGATGAGTGCTGAACCAGAGAAAGCAGGTGACAGCTAGAAGGACGCCACAGATTGGACAGCGAGAGAGGGCTAAGGTCGCCTACTCCCGGCATCTTCGAACGTCATGACTCACCCAGGGGGAAGTGGCATCCGCGTTGTGTCTTGTCTGTTCGCCGACCACGACTTTTCATGGGGTGAGTGAAGGCGGCGAATGCGGAGTTAGTGCACCTAGACGAAGGAGGTGCGTTGCTCTATTCGTTGAAGAGCTATTATAACGAAATCTGTTATGAGATCGAAACCACGGTCACACGCTGCCGTAGTTGTCCGCCACCGCCACTGCCGGTATTCGTAACCACATCGCACGAAATTGAAAAAAAAAAGCTAGTACATGTGACACAGTCGGGATCGAACCCGGGTCCACTGCGTGCCAGCACAGCTTTCTGCTGATTCGCTACACCGGTTTTTTTCGTCTGTATTACCACTGAGCAGTGCCGGTGCTTGCGACTTGTTCGCAAACTTGCTTTACGCAGGCTTGATGTCGGTAAAGCAATCGCGTTAATACGACTTATCAACAATTTAAAACAGCGAAAGAACAACCTGTTATCGCACAATGTGAATAGCGTAACGAGTGGGTCGTCCAATGCTCCAACCCAGTACAAAAGCTTGTTCTTGTTCTCATATTAACTGTAGCAGATAACCACTTCAGACATAATTCGTTATCGTCGTCACCAACTGCATGAACCATTGGCACAAAATTTCTTTCAAGTGCTTAGCGGATACTTCGCTTCTCAGAAGAATGATGAAAAATAGCATAGCGAAAGCCGGCCTACTACCCAAATTTTTATTAGTTATGCCATAGTGAGTATCAAGCAAGTGTGCTTGCAGCAGTTGCCCAATGAGTATTTAGAAAAGGCTATAAATGGCCACTCTTCTAGCTTTCGCTGTGACTGTGCTGCTCCTTCCGCGCAGCCCCGGTGTTTTTTTTGTGTGCGCGTGAGTGAGTGTGTGTGTTTGTGCGTGTGTATGCGTGCGTGCATGCGTGCGTGCGTGCGTACATGTGTGTGTGTGTGTGTGTGTGTGTGTGTGTGTGTGTGTGTGTGTGTGTGTGTGTGTGTAACAAAATGAATTATTAAGTATGCATTTGGCGGTTGAAGGGTGTACTAAAAGCTGGATTTTGCTATCACGTTCAACTCCTAAAGCGAAGCTCAAGGGTCACTCTTTTTTTTCCCCTCACAACACTGCTGATGGCTGTCCCGTAGTTTTTGCCATACAAGCTCCATCACGCGATCGCATAAAGATTTTTAAATTATTTCTTCATCTTTCTTGACTTGATACAAACTGTCAGTCCTCCGTGGATCATACTCACGTTTTATGGGCAGTGGCATACGGCTATGTGCCACATGACACGGAAAGATAGATTTTCATGAGTAATGTGCGAAGTACTTCCCGCAATTCATGATCTGGTAATCATATTCACCTTTCACTAATGGCCTGCTACTGATACTTTGATATGTGTACAATCAAGGATACTGTTGTGACTTCCCTTTATTCATGTCTCGCAACAGAAGAGCAGCCATCATCAATATTGCGCCTCCTTACGAGCTGACGCTTGGCCTCGTGGCAGCCCCGGCTCACCCTTTTCTTCTTCTTTTTTCTTCAATTCCATTAGAGCATTTCATCTTGAAAGACGTGTGTTTGTTCGATGTGAGCAACGTCGCAGCATTAAGGCTCAGAGGTCCAAAAAATATGACCAGGAGAGCAGCCTTGGATTTCGAGGTAGATCCTTTGCTGTGTAGAAGAACTCCTGCTTGCCACGCAAGCAGCCTGGGTGAAATCCACACTGTATCACGGAAAATTTCAAGTTTTATTTTAATTGAACTATTATCAATTTTTCAGTCGTGCCCAAGTTGATGACATTTAAGTCACAACCAACAATGCTGACACCTGTGCCAACACTGGAATTTCCGCGAAAAATCCTATCGAACGTGGTACCACATTAAAAGAATAATATGCAATTGAACCCAGCCGAGTGATATACCATGAAATTCAGAAATCAGCTGAGTCTAACAAATTCCTTTTGTATGGTAATATATATTACTCAAACGCACTTTATTCTGCAGAAACATGACGTTTACGGGACAGCGGGCACCACGAAGCACTTAAAACAATTGTTAGTACCAGAGCCACGCTCTACAAACACTTCAACTTCACAGCGTCCTGGTAGAACATAGACGAATGCTAAAAGTGGGATGAAAAACAAATGCCCGCAAGATAAATCCGTTTTTCTTTGACTGTTTTCTTAGACGTATTGAAATGACTAGATTGGTAAGAAATGGAAACGCGGATTTGCTGCGAATCACCAGCAGGTAGAGTCGGTAGTTGACGCCGTGGTAATGAGTGAGAGAGGAGACAATCCGCCAAAGAAAGACTGGTGACATTAACAGAGAAAGTGGTCGCAGTAAACTTTGAGGTAAATATTCTGAAGGCAAATGAAATGTAAGAGAAAATGTCACTGGAGCCATCACTTTAATGTGACTTCCTCAGAACAACAATTGTCTTGTCTAGAACATAATTCTCATGTCTACTTGGTGAAATCATGGCTCAAGCTACATAGCCTGTTTGATAAAAATCTCTCAGCGAGACAGTGTCACATTTCTAAAAAAAAGCAGTGCTTGCTCAGAAATATCACAAAATATTCGTAATAAAATTTAACTAAACATCGACAATAATTGAAAATGACACAGCTGATTACATGAATATAAGATCACGAGATGAGGTATCCAGCAGCCACAGCACCCGCGACTCTTCTCTTTTTTTGTATATTACCTGTGCTGTAAAACTTTATTTTTCACGATCTAATCACAGTATTGCAGCCCACTGACTTAGAAATCAGTGATTGTTACAATTTTGGAAATCCGAAGTGGTTTCATAACTGGCTGAGGGTTTGCCTAGTTGCCTTATTTCATGCTGAGGGTTCGCCTTATTTCAATCTTTCTCAAAGCGCTGTTACGAGAATAAGGAAGAGGCACACAGCTTTCCGTGCTTCTTCATTATTCCTTTTCGTAACAGGACTCGTTGAGTGGTCTGTTCTTTAAATGCTACGGAAAGTAATTTGGGCAGTCAAAGCAGTTTAAAATTAAGCTTTTTAAGAATTCAAATTATAATTGCTGCTTTTCGAAAGCTGCCGTGTTTAAATGTTGCATATATATGCACTTTCTGTTCTATCTGTGTTTGCCTGTACTCTATACGACTTTGGAGTCAGTAAAATTGCGGAATAGGTCCAGGATTTGCCATATGATATATTTAAAGCTTCGTTAGACGAAATTTTTTGCTCTTTAAGCGCAAGACATTCATTACTGTTTATACAGAAATAAAAACTTTTCTGCCAGAACAAGTTACCATCACAGCCTGAAGCCGAGATTAGAGCAAGAACTTCTATTCGGGGGCTTAACCGAGTTTGAGTACCTGTGGAATTCTTGTGAGTGTAAATTACAAGCATCAGGCACATCAGCTTTTTATTAATTATTCAATCATTTAGGCTTTTTTACTTTGCTGGGAAACACAAATCAGGGCAAGCGCTTAAGCTGAAGGCATCATTTGCCCTTTTGAAAGCAACAGTTTCAGTTAAAGTGGTTATGACACTTGAAAAAATGATTGATTAAAAGTCTTATCGCGAAACAATTATCTGCGTCTTTCCTGACCCTAACTTTAAAAAGAAAAAGAAACAAAAGAGAAGCAGAAGTAAGCGATATATAGGATTTGTGTTTGCAGTATTCAGAGTACCTTTTCTGTTTCTTGAAAACTAAGCAATGGCTGTAATGCTCAAAATAACCAGGCTTGCGCTCGTTCTTACTGCCACCGGGGTATTGCATAATGCAGGGGAAGCAGCCGTTCCAGAGGCTTCTAGTAGTATCAGTGAAACACCACGGAACAAAACGTTTAAGGAGGTAAGCACTTTCATTACGTGAAGTGCTAGAATAACAAGAGGAATAATATTTACTGCGAAACGATGGCTAAGCGAGCTTGTTGGTAGGTAGACACAGTCGCTCCAAACAGCGCTCAAACGGGACATAGAAGAGACTACACAGCTTAACACCTGTGTTGCGGGGTCTATTATCTGTCTTGTTTCAGAGCTGTTTCGAGCAACTATGAACAATATGTGTCGCGGCCTTGTTTCCTGGATGGACACTATCCATAATTTATCCATCAGACCAATAACGGAACCGAAATTCTAAATCGTGTCGAGTAGCGTACAGTGTGATTTGTTATATTTAGGCTTCATGATTAACATCAGGATTGAATAAGCCTACTTTTTTATAAAATAGAGCATCAAATACGAAATGTATATGACGAAAAATTATGGAGCGACGTTTTTTGAGGCTCGCGTTCAAAAACAGCTACTGTAAGCCGTGTCATACAGTGTACTCTCCTTCACTTCTGTGAAAGTATGTTTAATATTACCAAAAAAGTCAGTGTGACTTGATTACAAAAGCTAGACAAGGCGAAAGGTGTTTTCAAGCTAAGAAGTACGTGCCATGACTCAAAGTACTCAAGACAAAGATTCAAATTTGCTGCAGACATGGCATGACTTCTGCGGAGACCAACACTGACTGCCCTCACTTTTTTAAGGGTCTTCTATTACTCCATCGATAAAAACCGCAGCTTCCACAAGAGGCAGAATATCCTCCAGCACCACGGCAAAAGACTTCTGTTCTTCTGTTACTCCCCTCCAACTTAATTCATAACATCTGTTACCATAGTGCTCAATGCCATAACACAAATTAGAAAGACCGAGACCACTCATGCAGCGATGTTGGAAAAGCTAGCTCCAGATTCGACTTCTTTTGTGCACATGCAGCCACTACTTTTTTGCACACTACATGACCACAGTGAGGGTACCAAAAGAGCCTAAGGCATCCATCGCTGTGCTCATTTACGAATGTCATGAGGAGCACAACCGTGGCGCCTAAGACTGCCATAGCGGCTGCTTCAATAAAAGCGTTTGAGCATATTTCGGGGCAGATAGCAAAAGTGGCCCCACTTTGTGTTCTGAAACACACGTAGCGTATAACACAACTGTCAGCCACTGTTCTGTGACCTTCAGGTCACAGAAGCTGCGCAGCTGCTCCTCACATCAGGCAACAAGACTAAACTCAAGCCACAGTAGCTAACGATGCTGCCTTCATTATCACCTAGGCATGATCGGGAACACGTGCCAGATATTCTAGTGTCTGACACACTGCAAGTGAAGACACTGATCAAACCCATAATACTTATCAATGTGCTTTTAAGTTGACCGGGGTGGCTCCCGAGGAATTGAGGGCAGCTTCTATGCGAATACGCGGACTGTCACCCTGCGCTGGTCGGGTTTCGGTATCACAAAACGACCAGCAGAACTGAATATTCCCCTGTGCTCAGAATTTGCCTGACGCAAATTCGGTGTGAAGCTTTGTGTTGGACAATGCCAGCTGTGTCTGATGTTTCGGCTTTCCACAGTCGTATCAACGTAGCATTCATTTCATGTTGCCACAGGAACTGGCAGCGCTCATGGGCTTAGAACACATTTTCGACGTTCAGGCTTGTCCTGACGACAGCATCAAAGATATGTTAACGAGAAGTATCGGTACATTGTTTGATGAACCTATTAAACCAAATGTCTACCTGCCCTCAAATTCAAGTATCTTTATCATGTCGGCTCCTTCAGAAAATAAAATTGTATTGTTTTAATTTCAAACTCACGACGCCTTGCTTCACCTACACGTGTGGTACACTACTATTTCTGTTGCACTTAGAATTGAAAAATTACAGTAGTATAATCATAATGGCAAAATCGTTGTTGTATCCATGCAAATTCGAAATTCGCGATACGTTATGTAATACTCGGCAGTAACCAGATTTACCGCAGGTCTTATATATCAAATGAAAGTCTTACCCTTTTATAAAGTCACCATAAAATATGTATTTGTGTTTTGTTTCACAGTTCTGGACAAATTTCACGAAAGTGTGGACTGCAAACTCGACTGTTCCTTACTATAAGTGCGAGTGGCAAGAACCTAAAAACATAACTGACCTTGGTTTAACAATAATAACACACTTCGAAGGACGGCATTATTTTACGTAAGACAAACGACGCATATTTGTTAGCTGAAGATGAATGGCTGTTTCATTTTCAGAATAAACTGGACATTTGCTGAAAACAACACTCTTACGAGCAAATTGCCAGGTAAGATTTTCATAACTGTGTATTAAAAAAGCTTAACACCATGGTATTTCAGCAAGAATTACTTCACTATTCACCAAGATGCGGAGTCATAGAGTCGCATTGCTGAATTGCGCAACCGAAACAAATTGAAAGGACTGACAAATATTATTCACACTAATGACAACAGTATGCTTGCTCTATATATACAATATTTCTTACAGAATTGTTTCTCTTTTCATAACTACAATAACTTCACTGAGAATATAAACATATGGCGGTTCATGACAATTTGTCATAGATCATGCAGTGAGAAAATTGCAAGCCCCGCCGCGGTGGTCTCTGACCCGCAGGTCGTGGGATCGAATCCCACGACCTGCGGCGGCTGCGTTTTTGTTAGAGGCGGAAACGTTGTAGGCCAGTGTGCTTAGATTCGGGGGCATGTTAAAGAACCCCAGGTGGTCGAAATTTTCGGAGCCCTCCACTACGACGTCTCTCATAATCATATGGTAGTTTTGAGGCGTTAAGCTCAATGTAGCAATAAAAAATCGCAAAAACTGTTGCAAGTGTCGATACGATAACTGTGTTTAAAAATTATCAAGTTTTCTGCCCATCTCAACGTGGCAAGAGCTCTTTGCATTCCAGCCACATTTCAAGACAGTTAATAGCGTTTGACTAACCAACCCTACCTTTATAGTAGAATGTTTTTTTCTGCGTCGTGCTACTTCTATCTCTGCTAACCTTTTGGCACGTTCACGTTGAGTATAATAGCTGTCGATTCATTTCTATACATTGTAGTTAAGAAATCAGCAAGGTACTAAAATGCCGGCATTAAAAGGCAAACTATGCCAACTAAAGTATTGATACGTGTATGAAACTGTCGCTCCAGCACAAGCACTGAAATGACCCCCAAAATGTGGAAGACGACGGTTCTATACACGTGATAGGTATGCGGTAACATTATTTCGCACTTCCACGAAAAAGATGCCATGTGGAAGATTTATTTCCTGATAGTGGGTCTAACCAAAACCGTGCAGAGCGCACAGTATTGCAGGCTAATAGGATAGCTCGAGAGTCTAATTCAAAACAACCACGTGTTCTTCTTCCTTCTTTTGGGCGTCATTTCAGTACTTGTACGGAAGTGACTGTTTTATACACGTATCGTTATAAGTCAGCATATCCCCAAAGAAAGCATATCTGCACAATAGCTATATTGAACTCGTTTCACTACAGTTTTGCTGGCAAAATTATTGGATGTGGGCAAAAAATTGGCTTTGGCTGCGAGAGAAAAAATTGAGACTGATGCTAATACACAAGCAAAACATTTTCGGTCGGAGTCAAACCTAAGCCTTCTGTGAGTCAAGCAGGTGATCTCTCCGGAGTCATGCTAATTCTTGAATGTGATAGCAAACAAGCGCTATTTTATACAGTTGTAGTTGGGTCTGTGACGTTTGAAGTTATGCGTGGCAAAACCACAGAATCATACTAGGTGTGAACTCCTCGATGTATTAACGAGAGCTTACGAGAGCTCGCGAGAGACGTCATGAAAGAACAGGAAGAGACAGCTTCGTATGGTAAAGACTGCACGTGTAAACCAATCTTTCAAGATGCTGACGTAGTAACCTAACATAGAAACGAACACGCGCATGAAATATCAGCAAAGATCATTCAAAGACTAGGTGATAAATGCCTCAGTTCACCGTCAATCACACTGTGCAGAAAATAATTACTATATCTTCAATGTGAATTTTCAAGATAATGGGAAGTGCTTATCTGCTTTTGGCATTCGCATTGAAGTGGCCGATTTCTTTTACTCATGCGGAAAAAAGCTCTAACAAGTTGTAAGTCCACGCTTTGCACGTTCCCTCTCGGCGTACTCGTCGCTACTTCGCAGTCTGTTTGACAATACGTCTCTAGTCAAGCATTTCTAGTCAAGCGAAAGGCATTTCTTATAAAAGTTCAGACTAAAGGTTTCCTGAAGAAAAGACCAGAGTGCTGTGCACAAGGCAAGCATCAACTGACAGAAAAAGCTACAGGCAGTGGACCAATTAATCGCATGCATGTCACAGCTGCAGCACTAGTCAAGTACCAAATGAGAAAAAGTTACAGTCCCTATTAAATAAAGAAAAAAACGTTGACAGACACTATGCCCTTTTACCTAATTTTGTATTCTCTTTGTATGGTAACACAACATCTGCCCCGGTTCTGAAGCGTTCTGGCCTGTATTTTATTCGCGCAGTAGAATTTTTACACAACTGTGCTAAGGATGTCCGGCTGATTATTCAGCTGCTAAATGTAGAATACAAATCACGAAGGCCAGTATGACACATAAAAAGATCAAAATTAATCATCTGTATTGAGTGATATTATAGGTATTTTCTCAGGTCATCCAGATTTCAGTTTTTCAGTACTAGAATAGTTTTTTGATGAAATGTCATGCTGAGGTCGTTGAAGTTTTCTCAGCCATAGCAACTAAGTAGATATTGAATTATATAGCGTAGCGAATTACTCTTCTAGTCAAGTGAGCTGCAGCGGGGCTAAAAAAATTGATCGATTCACGCGTTGGTTTCCGTTATCATCAAGTTTCTAACCTCGAAGGCGTCAGGTTTAAGCTTGGTACTCAAAGACACGTTTTATATGATGTCTTTTTGAACAAAGTAAAGTGAACATTGCACTGCCAAACTCTATGTTTTATATTGTTATTATTTTTAACTAAGTTTGCGTATATTTCTTTTTCATAGTTTTTCAAATCATTGTTTGAGTTCTCGTTGCTTTACAAGTGTACAGTGACAAAAAAATAAAGAGGCGCGTGTGATCGGGACTTATAGGAAGGTTCTCTTTTCTTCTGAATTGTATTAGCGTAATATTTTTCAAAGTTTTCTCTTGTTTCAAACTCAATTAAATAATATGATTACGCTAGCTTTGTAGGGAAAAAAATCACATATCTTCTCTCTTGAACATAGATGGTGAAATAACACGGAGTTTTGTGTATCAAAATCACACCTGCGCTGTTTTCAAGGATCAGATCTCGTGGAATATAACTGGTGAGTGCCGAATCGTCCTCAATTTACATGTTGAGGCAATAAAAACTGCATTGCGTAAGAATCTTCGAGTTTGGTGTGCTCTCACAGGTCGCCTTCCAAAGAAAACACTGTATGAAGCAACAAGTCTCCACCGTTTTATGGGTATATTGAAAATTTGGCTCAAGAATAACCCCCCAGGAACCTGAAATACATAAAGAGACGAGGTAGAAATCACGAAAAAATGAACGCTTGAAGAGATGACTATTCTTTAAAATGAGCTTCGTCGTGGTAGTCAATGTTTCGACAAGTTGTCTTGTAATCAAGACTGCTACTGCCTACCAAAGCATAAGTGAATAATATAGCGCACAACATCGGCAACACCCCGTGAGCCCGTTGCCGAGTGTATGGGAAGACTCTACAGTGGCGTCAGTCATAGCATGACCCGCAGGTGGCGGGGTCGAATTCCAGCAGCAGCGGCTGCATTTCTGATGAAGGCGGAAATGTTGTAGGCCCGTGTGCTCAAATTTGGGTGCACGTTAAAGAACCCCAGGTGGTCGAAATCTCCGGAACCCTCCACTACGGCATCTCTCATAATCATATGGTGGTTTTAGGACGTTAAACCACACATATCAATCTATCAATCAATCAAACTTACGAGATACTGGGAGGCAGCTTCAATTTTCCATCGAGCACGCCTACTGCCGCCATGACTCCCACTTTGCGCGTGGAACTATGACAGCAGTTATTATTTTTTATGCAAATATTACAAGATGAAAAGGCGTGGACGACAGTGAAAGCAAGCTCAGGCAGTGCACACTTCAAGCAACAAAAATAAAACTCCCCTGATAACTGGAAAGCCTCTAAAGACTGGTACCATTGTAACCTTTCAAGAGCCTTTGGGCCACCGCACCCACAATGTGGCTCATTCTGAGCCCGATAGTGTACACTTCATACGCTGTTCTGTAGCTACAAAGTTGAGGAAGAATTGGGGCAAGTGT
Organism: Rhipicephalus microplus; assembly: GCF_043290135.1. NCBI lineage: Eukaryota > Metazoa > Arthropoda > Arachnida > Ixodida > Ixodidae > Rhipicephalus > Rhipicephalus microplus. Next base: position 167,989,218 of record NC_134705.1, on the reverse strand, counting down.
GTAGATCAGAGGTGTAGGACAAGGAAAGGAAGGGGTAGGTATTAACGTAAGCTGACATGCTGAATAGCGTAGCTAAAGCATAAAGACTATGCTTGTTTCTTTGTTCAAAAAACTAAACAATATATGGGATAGGTACGATGTTAATTTGGCACTTGAAAAGAATGAGATGTATTCTCAATGCTGAACATTTTTCAAATATTTATTTGCAAATCAGCAGCTAAAATAAAGCCGCATGGGCGCACATCTGTGAAAAGGGGAGCAATTATTTATTTCATTTGTTTACAAAAGGAGACCACCAGGGGACGCCGTCTCGTGTGGATGTGAAAACATCGGCTCCGCGTTCGAAAATGTTTTGGACCGTTTTTCGTGCTTTGTGAGCGTCTTTTGCTGCCAGTCGACGCATAAAACCGCATGGACTACATCGATACCAAGTATTTCACTGTGGGTGAGCTTCTTGACCTTTTTTCGAGACTCTTCTGTTTGGCCATCTGCTTAGCTGAGCGCGCTAGGCTGAAGCTACGACGGAGCGGCCGCCGGCCTTTCTCGGAAGGGTGTTTCCGCACTCTACGCACGGAATGTCTATGCAAGTCTCGGTCGATGGGGAGGATATCACTCCCGATGATCTTCAAGATTCTGGGTGGTCTGTGGCTACCAATAAACTTAAACTTCGTGGGACGCATACCCCCAGGACCGAGACGCAAGCGAGCGTCTCCATGCATGGCGACGCGTTGTCGCATCAGCGCTCCCGGGCTGCGGTGAAAAAGCGTCTTATCACTGCTTCTAGGTTTCCTTACCTTCCAAGAGATCACCATCGAGTGATCGTGAGACCTAGAAATGGCCTGGACATGAGAACAAAGACGAGAGCGCCAGATGCAATATACCATGGATTTCGCGGAACAAGACGCCGACGACATAAACTTCACAGATGGTGGAGGAGACTTCCTATTACTACCAGCTGCTGCAGGCGGCCGCGCTACAACTGAGCGCCCGAGCAGCAGCTGGCGCCCGCGTGACGTCAGCCAACAGCTACAACCACCACGAGGACGATCCCGTTCCAGAGGCAGAGCAAGGGGCCGTTCGAGATCCAGAGGACATTCTAGATCTAAGGGCCGTTCTAACTCACGGATGCCTACCGTCCGCAATGGTGTGCAGCAAGGAAATCAGCACCAGACCTGGGCATCCAAGATCAAGGGCTCCCAACCACAGGTAAAGGGGGGTACCAATCCAGAGCAACACTCAGATATATATGCACAGATGCAAAGGGAAAATGCTAACCTCATGGCCATTGTCGAGCAACTCAGGGCTGAAATAGCTTACTTAAGGAAATCACCGCAGGATTCGTCTCCGTCTCCTTCAAACACAGTTCCCTGTACAGAGGCCACATCGGATGCGAGTCACGATGAGGTACCCATGGACGTCCATTCAGGGGCAAAACCATCAAAAAGGAGAGCGCTAGCACAACCGGCCAATAACGAGGGCAGAGATTTCAAACAAAACAGAGGTCAAGGAAACCTTGAATGATATCAAAAATGCTCTCAAGGCGGTGGTCGAGTCGATTGCGGTATTGGACAGCAGAGTCACAAAGATCGAGGCTGACCAAGTTAAAGCTTTACAATCAGCCGAGGCTACTCCGGCCCAAGTAATACCTAAGGTCAGGATCGTGCAGAAGGTGGCAACCCGTAGCGTCTCTCAGGAGAGAGCTTTTGAGGGTCCCAACAATGGCGGGACACCTTAACAATTTCGTAACTTGACAGTGGAACTGCTGGGGCTTCCAATCAAAGAAGGCAGCTCTCCAGCAGAATATTAAATCCCAGCCAATTCGACCACATGTTATTATGCTACAGGAGACACAGACGCTTACGGAAACAATGAGCCTGCCAGGCTACACACATCACATCACGAAACCTCCAGATGGCCGCGGTATCTGCACGTTTGTGTCCAAGAAGTACACTTATATTGAGCACAATTTGCACATGGCAAATGGCAAAATTGAACACTCTCTTTTAGAAATTATACCTGGCAGCAACTTTAAAAATAGCATTTTCATACTCCACATATATAGCACTCCAAAAGGCAGGCACCATCGCTTCACCTCATTGTTATCAAAAGCCGTTGCGATCGCTAGGAAAGTGGACGCACCCATAGTTATAGCGGGAGATTTCAACGCACCTCATCAAGCTTGGGGCTGCCCTCGCACCACTGCCAAGGGAGCCGAGCTCTGGCAAGCGGTATCGGATCTGAATCTTACTTTGGTCACTGACCCCACGTTTCCTACCCGCACTGGAAATTCTTGCTCTAGGGGTACTACTCCAGACCTCACCTTTGTCACAATCACGGGGGAGGTATTATGGTTAAACTTAGGAGAAAACTTGGAGAGTGACCATTGTATTTTGAGTACGACATTACATATTCAAGCAAAGCCCCCTAAAGCTTTCAAATTTACAGATTGGGACCTCTTCCGTAAGATCAGAGCGAAGAGCGCAGAAGAGATTAATGACTCACCAAATTTCGACAAGTGACTGTCTCAGCTGGTAGAAGACGTCAAGTCGGCCACCAAAACGATAGAGACTGATCTTCCGGTCAATAAAATGGATAGTAGGCTTGCTCATCTTCTTGAGGCTAAAAGCGCCCTCCTAGCCAGGTGGAAAGCACACCGTATGAATCGAAGACTGCAAAAACGCATCGCAAGTCTTAACAAAGAAATAACGACTTACTGTCAGACGCTGGAAAAACAGCATTGGGACGAGATTTGCAACAAGGTGGATGGTTAGATGAAAGTTGGGGGAAAATGGAACCTTCTCAAACACCTGCTGCAGGCGACCAAATCAAAATCTGACCAGACGCGCTTGGTAGACCGAATACTGCACTCAGAAAGGAAGGTTAAATCGGACACGGAAATAACGAAGTGTCTGGCACACAGATACCTCCCTTTGGACAAAACCCGGCCTCCTTCTGGCTACGCGCAATACACGGGATCACCAGCCTTCGAATTGGACAAGCCCTTCCAGGAAGCAGAGGTCTGCACCATCTTATACAATCTTAATGGGAACTCCAGCCTGGGCCCGGCTGGAATTACAAACAAGACACTACGCAATTTAGACGATGACTCTGTGACCTACCTCACCAAAGAAATCAATCGTATTTGGGAGACGGGGACGTTCCCTGAGCAATTGAAAAGGGCGTCGGTTATTCTCATACCTAAACCTGGCCGGAGTCCCAGTTTTAGCAACTTACGCCCTATTTTACTGACGTCCTGTATAGGCAAGGTCGCCGAGCATGTCATCAACGATCAAATATCAAAGCACATAGAGAAGACTAACCTGTTTCCGTACAACAAGGTAGGTTTTAGACTACACCTATCTACTCAGGACGTCATGAAAATGCTGAAGCATCACATCATAGATCAGGAGACGAAAGACGTTAGAGCTATTCTCGGTCTGGATCTTGAAAAGGCCTTTGACAATGTCTCGCGCTCCCACATACTTGCCTCCATCTCTTCTCTCAACTTAAGAGCCAACTTTCACAAGTTCACCAGCTCGTTCCTCAGGAATAAAAAAGCCACTATACAGCTTGGGGATCTCAAGTCTGAGCCCTACGATCTCGGTTCTTTCGGCACCCCGCACGGCTCAGTCGTCTCCCCACTGCTTTTTAACATTGCAATGTGCGGCCTTGCTGCAAAGCTCTCAAACCAAGAAAGCATCAAGTTCGCCATATACGCGGACGAAATCAACATATGGAGTGTCGGTGGCTCGGAAGAATCTGTGGAGAGCTCTCTTCAAGAGGCCGTAGACTGTGTTGAAGTCTACATAAATGAAATAGGCCTCAAGCTCTCGCCAGCAAAGTCCGAACTTCTCTTATATCGACCCACGAGACAGGGACCAAAACCCAAAAACTGGCAACCACTGGCTGACATCAACATTAGGCTGCACACGGCATCGGGGCAGCGTATTCCAAGGGTGGACTTCATACGCATTCTGGGCATGATTATCGAGGCTAATGAACAGAACGGCCGCACGATCGACCGTCTGACTTCTAAGGCGGAAGGGGTCATCCGACTAATCTCACGCATTTCCAACAGTCTGGGTGGTCTTCGAATGCACAAGCTCCTCAGACTATTCCATGCATTCTTGATGAGCCACAAAAGCTATGTCGCATCTATGCACAGGTGGCCACTCCATGAAAGAAATAAATTGAACGTCCTCATAAGGAAAAGCATCAAGAAAGTTCTTGGCATTCCTATGCGCACAAGCACTGAGAACCTTATGAAACTTGGAGTCCACAACACGCTTGAAGAAGTTATCGAGGCTCAACAAACAGAACAGGTTGCCAGGCTTTCGATCACACCAGCGGGGAGAAAAATTCTGGTTGACACTGGAGTCAACCCCCTAACAATCGAAGTGCAAAATACGCCACTCGGTGATTATATACGCTCTCACATCAAAGTGTGCGCCCTTCCACGAAATATGCATCCACAGTACAACGTGGGCAGGCGTGTCGCTCGAGCCTTTTCTCTTTTAGCTCAAGCTCACAAACACTCGTCTCATTTATTCTTTGTTGATGCCGCCCAGTATGGCGTTTCCGCTCGCTTTGCGGTAGTATCCGTAGATACTAAGGGTCAGATTTTATCCTCGGCGTCGGTTCGAACCACTTCTTTTTAAAAAGCAGAACAGATGGCCATTGCACTTGCACTCCTTGATCCACAAAGGACTGATATTTATACGGACTCTAAATCCACTGCTAGGGCCTTCGCTTCTGGTTCCGTGTACAAGGAAGTTTTGAGAATTCTCGCTCACAAGGAACTCACCCGCCACACAATTGTTTGGTTCCCTGCTCACCTTGGTTTGAGGGTCGGAGGCCTTCCCAACGTCAACGAGCTAGCCCACTCCAAGGCGCGAGGCTTCACTTACCACGCCGGGACTTGTGCTTTTCAGACAGAGGAGTCAGCCACCAGCCTTCATTTTAGGGACATTTTGACTACCTTTAACGAGATCACGAAGCATTATCAATTAGGCGGAAGGTCCTTTCCATTGCCACACGAAAAGTTGTCTAGGCCACAGGCAATCTCTCTTCGCATGCTTCAGACGGGAACATACCCTAGCCTCGTAACCTATTGACATTACTCCGATATTTCAGAACTTTGTCCGGACTGCCAGAATCGCAGTGATTATAACCACATGCTCTGGGGGTGCCTCTCTTTACAAATAAAAAATGAAGAATTTTCTGAGAACTCCTTTCATTTAATGCTCACGAGTCCGGTTTTCATACAACTAAGGCTGTCCAGAAGGCCCACGATGCGGCGGTGAGGCTGGGCCTCCCCGTCCCAACGTGGGAGCGGCCCGCGATCCTACCCCTATAAAACGGAGGTGGAATCCTTCAGGACCCCAATAAAAGTTTTTCATCCATCCATCCATTTACAAAATAACCAAAATACATGCGACTCAAGCTTTTACGAAAATAAGGAAAGTACTTTCTCCCAAAAAACAACCGCTTTCCCACCAAAGCTGATGTGTCATATACCAATTGTTATCATCTTCATACTTGCAGAAAACATTGTTGAAGGTTTACATCTCGGTAATGTGTAAACCGTGATGAAAAAGTTCTAGCTTGAATATTGAAGTGATTGCCGTATTTCAACGTACAGGTACAAATTATTTCGACGGTAGCACTTTCTGCTGCACACAGATTAACCGAGGTGTACTTGATTATGTCAATCTTTTGTAAAAACACAATAGTATTATTACGCTGTCTGTGAAAAAATAGGGAATATTTGTTTATTTTTTTATGTTTGAAGAGTTCTAGGGTGCTCTTACTATTCGAAAACAATTGCAACAGTAATAACGCAAAAAGTTAAAGAACTCGCTTCGTATGAAGCCCGACATCGCCATCGTAGTGAATGTCGGCGCCCTTGATTGTGAGCGAAAAATTAACTTGCTCGTTACGAAGAACGGGAAAGAATAAATTCAATTGAGTTTATTTTGAAACAAAGTTGCGAAGATAACCAGGTGAAAAGCTGCATTTAGCAGCTTTACAGAAACCTGGCCACCTCATTTGCTCACCCAGCCGCGGTGGTCTAGTGGCTAAGGTACTCGGCTACTGACCCGCAGGTCACGGTATCTAATCTCGGCTGCGGCGGCTGCATTCTCAATGGAAATGAAAATGCTGGAGACTCGTGTGCTCAGATTTGGGTGCACGTTAAACAAACCCAGGTGGTTGAAGTTTATGAAGTCCTTTACTACGACGTCTCTTATAATCAAATGGTGGTTTTGGGACGTCAGACCCCACATACCAATCAATCAACCTCATTCGCTGGGCAGTTGCAGCAGTTAAACGAAGCATGGCCTATATAAAATGCATGAACTAACAAAACAGTAAGAACAGTTAACAACCATGGTGAGAAATTATTAACGAGGTTATTTTAAACACATTTGGAAAAAGAAGAAAAAATAGCTGTTTTGTAGAAGACAGAAAAAAACACGAAAACCTATAAACTCATAGAATCATGATCACTCGCATGATTATCTCGTGTAGCCTTTCTGGCGACGGAGCAGCTACATTGAGGCCGGTTTCTTTGTGTAATAATGTAGAGCTAAACAAAATAAACAAAATAATGGCACCCATGGGCACCATTTAGCTCATCATGATGAAGCTAGTTTTTTTGTGTATCACTGACAAAGTTTTTTGCCACATCATCTGATTGAAATTTATTTTTTCCTTTTTTCTTGTCCTTTCTACCTCTGTTATTTCAACCCCTCTAAGTGCCCATTACGGCATAATTCGTCACACCGGGCTCAATGCGGTAACCATAACGAGTTCGCCCAGCGGCACACGTTATAAAATGTAGCTGTTGTTAGTTAAATATGCGGAGAGCTATTTAATGTCTGGCCTTCTGAATGAACAAATTGTTGCGCAATTGACATAATGTGACACTCGTTAATATTCTGCGCTTAAGCCACAATATATTCTACCTGTTATTCAGACTCCTCGTAGTACATGAAGTCTGCGTGTGATGCTCTCTTTTTGCGCTACCAATTTAGTGGACTCTTTCTGTGGTATGTGCCACCACCATTGGCATCGCCCTTATGTTACATGTCAAGTCATATTTCATATCACCACCCCGCGCATGGCATGTGCTACGCGCCAGCAATGGTAGCAAACGCTGGCGACGAAAGTGGCTGTAGGACAGGTGAGTCTAGCTGGTCATCTCCGCCACGCAAAGAATTCGTACGTTAACATCGCCCCGGTTTTAAAGTCTGTGGTCGATGGTTATTTCAGTATTAAGCAATTGCCCTACCTGTCTCTCGCTATATGAAAGAGCGCAAGTAGAAGGAAGGAAGGAAGGAAGGAAGGAAGGAAGGAAAGAAGGAAGGAAGGAAGGAAGGAAGGAAGGAAGGAAGCAAGGAAGGAAGGAAGGAAGGAAGGAAGGAAGGAAGGAAGGAAGGAAGGAAGGAAGGAAGGAAGGAGTGTATGTGCTATTCATGTACAAAACCTGTATGTACCATTCGCGCGCGCGCGCTGATACAATTTACTGTGTGTGTGCGTGCGTGCGTACGTGTGTGTGTGTGTGTGTGTGTGTGTGTGTGTGTGTGTGTGTGTGTGTGATAAAACATATTATTAAGTATCCACGTAGCGGTTGAAGGGTGCACTAAGGGCTCGATTTCGCTACTGCGTTCAACTTTTAAAAGCAATTAAGGGTCCCCCAATTTTTCTGCTAAGTTTGATTCAGAAAACTTTAGGTTTGCGCATATTAAGTTCAGAGCTACTCTTCTGAATTCCGTGTCCATTTCAGTAATCATGAGCCGTAATTCTTCCCCTGAGTTATTCATGAAGGCAGTGTCATCAACCCTCAGGTTACTAAGGTGCTCTCCACAAACCCCTATCTCTAACTCTTTCCAATCTAGGACCCTGAATAGCTCCTGTTAACACGCGGTGAATAGGTGAATCACATTAGAGAGATTATGGCTCCCTGTCTTACATTCTTCTTTATTGGGATTCTGTCACTTTCTTTATGAAGGACCATGGTGGCTGTGGCTCCGCTGTAGATTTCTTCCAGTATGTTAATGTTAGGTTCGTGGATGTCCTGATTCAGTAGTACCTTTGTCACTGCTTATGTCTATATATTTATACGGGTCAGTTGTATTCTGCGCAATTCTCTATCACCTGATTGATAAAGCGAATGTGGTTTATTGTGTAGTAGCCAATGTAAAATCCTGCTTCGTTATTTGGTTGATTGAACTCTAGTGTCGCCCTGGTTTATTAGCTATTGTTGAGGTAAATAGCTTGTAGAGAACAGACAGTAACCTCATAGTCCTGTAGTTTTTCGTCACATTTTGTATAAATTAGGATGATGTAAGCATTCTCCCAAGATTATGGTACCCTTCCTATCAAAAGACACTTTATTTGTAAGGTGACCAGTTCTTCTAACACGATCTCTCTGCCATGTTTCAGCAGGTCCGCTTTTACTTTATCCTCCCCAGCGGCTTGGCCTCTTTGCATTCCTTCTAGGTCTTTCATTACTTCCCTCGCCGTTACTGATAGGATGCCGAATTTCTCTGGGCTATTATTGCTTCTTAAAATATCATCCTGGCAGTTTCAGCGTCTGTACAGCTCTCTGTATAACTCCTGTGCCACCTAAACTATTCTATCCTTATCGGTTGTGACCTTGCCTTCTTTGGCCCTTTTTGCATAACAGCTTTTTGCGTATGCCTCGGTCAAGAGCGTGTAGAAGTGTTAAATATCCTATACAGCACAGACACCCATGGTTTTGACTCCAGTCAAGTTCAAGCCTGAGATTTTATCATTACTTGTGTAAATCTCTCTCGCTTGTTCTGTTACAGACAACGCCAATGTTTTTCATAGCTAAGAACGCGAAAGCAACGCCAAGTCATCTGCGTAGAAAAATATTTAACGTTACCCTGTTCAAAAATTGTAAAATAACAACCAACTAGCAGCCATAATAATCTCATTTTTGCTACTTTTATTTTTTTTGCCTTTAGAGAGCATACCGAAGAAACATAAACCTAAAAAAGGTAAGGAATTGTTTGAAAAATTTTGTTGGCTTGCCATCGGAAATACAATTCCTTCGTTTGGAGTTATAATGCACTCTCTTTAAAAGAGCTAACAGCAATTTATTATCTAATAATAAGGGGCCGGTATATTTTCGCTTCGACCAACAACTACACGAGAACTACACGAAAAGGACTCAAACTAATGTTTGCGAGCAGTGTTTTTATAGTGTTCCCTGGCTGTTGCCTCATAACATTTCAAAAGAATCTATGTGATGTGTTCAATATTCTGGTCTTATATTACATAATTTGGAACAAACAAGGAAATTCTGAAAACGTACAGCTTGGTTTATAATAAATATATAAAGACATATTCAAACGTGTGCATTAAATGTGCTTATAAAGCAGAGGTCAGGCTGTGCTATCGATAGCAATGAGGCTTTCCTGCAGTATATCATACGGAATTACAAAACTACGTTATTAAACGTTTGTTCATTGACTTGGTGCCCTGAGTATTCGAGTGGAACTAGAATAATTGCGAATAGCCTTTCACACAAGACATCGTATTTGAGTATTGTTGTTGCGCTTACGCAACTAATGTGCAAACGTTAAGTGATGTGTTGTGCCGAGCGTTGAGTGCATCTCGAAGCAACCTATCCGCAGCCAGCAAACGAAAATACGGTACAACACGCTACCAATGACATGAATTCAAATGGTTCCAGGACTTGAAAGTGCCATGACTTTGTAGTATTTGAATGTTAATAATGATGATGGTACATATGTGTCTATAACGCTCACTCTTGTAGAATGGTGTCATCCTTCACTTCTCACCGCTTTGTTGCGGGCGGGATGATGTTTTAAAAACAACACCATGACAATCGCGTACCGCACGCCTCAAGTCTTCGTTAGGACTAGTGTGGCAATAACTGTGGGAAAGGAAAAAAGGCAGCCACATTATCAGTCACTGTTATCTTTACTTTAATACATATTGTTGCAAAAGATAATTTTCTACTTTTTCTATTGGTGCTTATATTGAAGGGTGAAGAATGGATTTAGCTTCGCGAACAGATATACAGTTATTTATTTCAAACAAATCAAATGATGCATATCTTCGTTTTTTACGCTGTCGTAGAGCTGGAAATTAGATTATGAGCAACGGCATGACTAATTACGCTATTGAATACAGAAAAAAAAGCAATTTCTACACAAAGTCACAGCATATGAAGACAATAAATTTGCATGTCTTCCTTTTATTTAGGGAAAAAACGGACAAAATATACGACCGGGAGAAGTAAGTAAAACTTGTCAAATATATTTCCATTGCGAAATATCGGAACCCCGAATACATCCTTCTTTCTAAGCTCGGCGACAACGTTTCTTGTCACTGAAGGGAAAGTAATGAAAGCGGAGCTTCCGCACGTGCAGCACTACGTGAAGTAGTCCGTTTTGGCGCACATCGCGTAGCGCTGTGGAAAGTGACGGGGGCGCACCATCAGCGTTTCATGTAGACGCAGATGCCACTTAGCGGTTGAGGTGCACTTAAAAAAGGGGGGAGTTTCCCGTGCAACGTCACAACAAAAAGGTAAAGGAAAAATGAATATCCTAATTGTGAAAGCTGCGTCCCAGTTCGTATAGCTCCACGTAGAAAATAAAGGAGGAGCTTTTATGTTTGTGGTTTCACGTTGAAAATCCGAATGGGATTGTGGAACTACATTCACTGGCGGTAGAATTACCGTAATTTGGCTCTGCAGCCTTCGCTCTAATGCCAATGAAAGCTGTCACCAAGTATAATCAATATGTCATTGAAGTGAGAGGCAGTTTTTTAAAGAAGAGACTAAACCTGCCTACTTATCAAGCAATAGTTTTATCTTCGCTATAAAGCAAGTGTAGACGCTCGAAGACTTATTATGCCATAGAATAGCAGAGAGCTGAGCTTTAGCTAGTATACGTACTCATTATAAAAGACAAGGTGCGCAAAGTGAGACACGAGAAGGAAGGCGGGGCATTTAGTGTTCTCACTTTAATCTTGTGTCCAGGTTGCACAGCCTGTCTCTTTAGAGATGGTATTATAACAATTGTAAATCCTATGAACTATGAGACACATAGTACGTGTTATCATAATTCTGTTTTGAGGCAGATGGAAAATAATCTATAGCGCCATCCACGTCACTTTGGTGTGTATCAGCCACACTTTTACGGTGGGTCGCCACCTGGCGGTGATTGCGGGCAGTCACTTGGTGTGCTCTGGAGCAGGCAGTATACGTATTGTAGACATGTATATCTGCGTAAATTGCTTTCAATGAGATATTACGTCCCCAGTGCCTTCATTTTGCCTGCTATTCGCATGCACAAAGTTATCACTTTTTTCATGACCGCGTATATCGTATAAGCCGCAGTGGACCCATCGATTGCACTGAAAGAGTTGGGTGCTTGTTATGAACCCAAACGCGTCATCTTTGGCAGCGAAACACTGCAAGTGCCCTCAGGCCGAGTGCCCATTCAGATAAACCGATGAAACAGGGGCTCTCTTGAACATTTCCCCGCCATGGTAGTCTAGTGGTTTTGGTGCTCGGCTGCCAACCTGAAGGTCGTGGGATCGCATTCCGGCGGCGGCAGCTGCATTTACGGTGGAGGCGATAATGTTTGAAGCCCGTGTACCTGGAATCAGGTGCACGTTAAAGAACCAGGGGTGTTCCGAATATCGGAAGTCCTCCACTAAGGCGTCGCATAATTATATTGTTGTTTGTGGTACATTAAACCTCTGGTAATTTTATTTATACGCATAGAAGGTACGAAAACCGCAAGTTCACTTGCACAAGCCAGATGAAACCCCGTAACTACCAAAAGTGTCCCCCGCCCTAGCCGCCGGTGTTCCCTGCCAGTGGCCCCCGCGCTCTACACAGATGTGAGCGGGACTGTACTTGGCAACTTTCTCAAGCGGTAGAATTTATTGTGAATGTTTTTTTTTTCACCTATTACCTTCAACATTTTTTAAATTCAGGATCAGGAATTCTCTTTAACCACTTTATTTGTAGCACGTGAAATGCATGAAAGGCCGCACAATAATAAGTTTGAATATGAGAGAGGTGGTGGAGGTCTTGTAGCCCATTACTGCTTGATCATTGTTCTAAGTTTAACACCATTTTAAATACGGTGCGATGGGGCTTAGCTCTTCACGACTCTGAAGTGAAAAACCAGCCATTCCCAATGACAAGAGACGCAGTAAGGGTACTAGCTAAGTTACCTTGACACATAGCTTTTGAATTTCTAGTATTGCGAAACTATCTGGCCCACCATGGACGTTCTTTTCATTGTGACTTTTTAAAAGCATGAAAGGCGACGTCTCAAGCTCCAAAATTCTTTATATAGGCTTTGCATTGCGGAGCTGTGTTGAACGGCTGTGAGAAAAAGTAAGTTCTGTTGAAATAGCGTACCACCTCAATAATTGTTTAATCACAACCATAGCTATCCTTGTTGGTTTATTCTTTGTGATAATTGTTAGATCACATATGGAGCGATTTTCGTGGTAACTGTCAGCTTCGTTAATGTTGCCTTGTGCCGCTAAAAGCTAACGCCCTAAATAGCGCTATGACGGGAAAAAAGGACGCTGGTCCAAGTGTAGTCTATTAGCAGTGAATTCATTTTTTTTACAAACAAAAAATTAAGGCATATTACAATAAACAGCTACAAGCCATTAGACATTATTGGGTAATTCTTTTCGAAGTAGATTACATCGATATGCCTAGGCCAGTAGCAAGACCAGACCGGAGTTCAATTGCCGTTAAGTATTTGAAAGCATTATTCTGCGCAGGCATATGTGATAAGTGGCAACAAGTTGTATATCTTCGTCAAGTACTTGAAATAGATAGTTGCAGTAAATATAGAAAACAAGAGTGTTTAGCTCGATGACTTAGACAATAGCCTTACAGTGCGAAAAATTGGTTCGAAACCAGCCACCGCCAAGGCCAGAGGTTTATTTTTTTTACAGCACTGATCGTGTAAAATTGCAGAGGGCTGAACGGGTATTTTTCTAGTAGAGCCAGTGTGAAGGCTTATGCTTATTTATTGCACAAACTTTTCAACACCTGCTCTGCTAGAGAAACAAACATTTCTTGCACATATACTAATTCGAACAACTTAAAAAGATTTCTCTGCTTGTTCGGGGATGAATTAACTTCACTGCCTAATTATGTGATCCTAATTGTTGTTTCTCATTCATGTTCAATGAAATTTGGGCTATTCGTATTAGCCATTGAGGGATGCATTATGTGCATTTCTTCGAGCATAATTCACACCGTTTATTTTGAGATTGTTCTGATTGACTCTTTCAATACCTAAGAGAGCACTGCTTTATTATTTTTTCAGCTTTTCAATATAGATTGGTTTTCTTTAAGCAGAGGAACCAACATGTGTCCCATGACTGCAGAAGAGAATACAGAAAAGTAATAGGCAACGCAACGAACTTTAGAATTTATTTCAAGAATTGTACACTAACACAATTTAGAGGCAATCATTAAGGCTTCACTGTTCATATGTCACTTTACTGATGGTACATACTCAAATTTTATTTGATTTTTTTGAAATAAAATACATGTCAACAAGGCTGAACAAGGGTTGTATTTTGTTGATTGACTTGTGAGGTTTAACGTCCCAAAACTACCATATGATTATGAGAGACGCCGTAGTGGAGGGCTCCGGAAATTTCGACCACCTGGGATTCTTTAACGTGCACCCAAATCTGAGCCCATGGGCCCACAACATTTCCGCCTCCATCGGAAAGGCAGCCGCCGCAGCCAGGATTCGAACCCGCGACCTGCGGGTCAGCAGCCGAGAGCCTTAGCCACTACACCGCCGCGGCGAGGCGGTTGTATTTTGTACTACAAGGACAAAAAAAATGTAAAGAAAATAGACATTGGCGATGACAAAAGTTCAACCAGAAGAGAAACTCTGTTGAAGTTGCGCTTTCGTAATCATTATTTCAAATTAGCGTGCCCAAACAGCAGTTTTTCTAAAAAAACTATGTTCAAAATGGAAAACTTCCGACTGACGTCATGATGTGGAAACAATCATACATATTGGTTCCTTTAAGCACATGGTACTCACTTCAGGCATGCATTGGAAAAAACGCAGTAAAAAAAAAAACACCAATTACTTCCCCCCCCGCCCCTACCACGTGGCCCCCCAAAAATAATTGAAAGTTCACAACATCTCAAGTCATTTGTGATTCCGATCCATAACATCAATTTTTGTATGCGTTATCGAGCAGCTGGGAGCAGCTCTCACACCACATGACAACTGTGCAGGCCTAAATTGCAACCACGTGTTATACGCAACTTTATATAGTTGGCAACTGTTCATACTAATTATTGTGCAGATCTCTGATGATTTAAACTGATTTATCACCGCAAAAAGACGGAACTTTTAGACAGGAAACACACAGCGCTGTTAGCAATAAAATCAGTCTAAATAATCATGACCCAACTTGCCCAAACAACAGTTTTTCTAAATCTCTGAACCACAAAATGCTGCCTCATAGTCGCGACTACCAGGCACAATTATCCAAGTTACAACACACACGCACTGACACGTGGCAAGTGCGCTGACACGTGTAGTTGCTCTATATTGTGGCATCTGTGTTTTCCCGTCTTTCGTGCTTACTGCTCACCGCAAGCAGTGCCTAAATGTTGGAGATTATTAAATGTGACGCACCTCGTCGACTAGCCTGTGTAACGACATGCGTGTCATGTAACAACATGACTACATGCCCCACTAATGATGCGCTCACAGCCGTTTCGCTAGATTCACATATGCCCAATTTAGTATTATGTGACGCCAATGGATACCGAAGGTATATGACTGGTGCAACCATAATAATCATGACATACATATGATATGAGAACATGACTACATGCCGCAGTCAAGGTGCCACTACATTTCGAGATAACGTGGTACGCGTGCTCACCGGCGTTCATTTTGTCGCGTCACGCCGGCGTTGCCACGCCAGTCGCCGGTCCTGCGATATACTCGCAGGCGCGCGCCGTGCTGCGTTACTTTGACGCATGCGCGTTTCAGTGCGTCCGACGTCCCTCCGTCACGAAAAGATGGAGACGCTGTGTTGTCTGCGTAACGCATCGGCGCCAAATGTAGCATGTCGCCTTTTGCGGCGGTTGCCGTCGGGCCGCGTCGACTGACACTGGTCGCGCCGGTCGCGGCTGGCGTCAGACTATTAAGTGCTCGCGTTTCGCTAACGTAGCATCGCTGTGCCCAGCGCGCGCGTGTGTCAACGCTACAATCCAGTATTATGGACGCTTCATGATGCGCTCGCGGACATTTTGCTAACTTCACATATAGCAAATTTGGTGTTACGTGACGTCAGTGGATGACGAAATGATATGACTGGTGCAAACATAATAATCCTGACGCGGGTGCCATTTAAGAACATAAGAACATACCACGCTCATAGCATGCTTGCGGCCATTTCGCTTAATCGTTTCGCTTAATGTATTAAATTTGGTATCTCGTGACGTGAATAGATGAACTTGCTAGTCGATGAAGGTAAACGACACATTCGAACATCATAATCATGACACGGAAGTCATCTACGGCATCAATTACCTCCACCTCGTAGCACTGTGCTGAGTTTAAAGTGACATATCAACATTTCTCAGTCATGCTTCGCATATAATCTATTTCCACTGTACGTGAAATCTGCCAATTTTTGTATATAGCAAGTTCTGAAGGCAGAAGTTAGCCGTGGTTTTGTAGAAGAGAAAAGACATGTTCGAGACTCGAGTTTGTATCAAATACTGTTAAAACTGTTTGTTTCTGCCACCTTGTAGAACCACCGCATTGGCGAAGTGAGGATATTTAGGGAGCCTATATTTGCGAGGGGGAGAACCTCGATGTCACTGTGAACGGACTGCGATGTCTGCGCGGCATTCCTGAAGGAAATTCACCTTATCACTGCAGACACCTCAAAGGCCTTCTAGTGCAAGGCTTGAAACCGTACTCTTTATATGATGGTACCCATAGCGACAGGGAAGGCAGATAAAACAACTGGGTAGCTCGCGATGTTCTCCGTAAACCGCATAACTCTGCTAGCCTGTTTCTCGTACCCGAAATATTGCTTGATTTTCTGCGTAATATAATTTCCTACACCTGCAGCAAGTTAGTTCCTGGGAACAAATTTGTACAATGGACTGCTTAAAAAACTTGTAAGCTGTAAGCATTTTCCGAAAATTGTAGGGCACGTAATCATATTACACCAACCCTCCCCCCACAATATCTTGTATATTACGCTAAAAGAAAAGCAAAGGGGGCAACAAGGGACAAACCAAGTTTTTCCAGGTCATATTTTATTGAGAACAGCATCCAAACGGCATCTGACCTTCATTTCTGCAAACCGTGCCGCCTCCTTTGCTGGAAGCTTGTGTCCTCGCAGAGGGCTAAAATAAAGCGAGAATTAGAACAGACATACACGGCTTCGACCACATATATGGAGCCCATACACATTTTCTTTAAAAGCACTGAGTAAAAACTGAACTCACGCTATCAAATAATCTTTATGGCTGGTTATGAAACAAAAGGACGACAAAAATAACGATGTTGCACATAAGGCATATCCAAGTTATGGATGGGCCAACAACCTACTTCCTTAGTGCACATATACTGCACCGTTCAGAACCGACAGACAGACAGTAAGACAGACAGGGCACGAACAGTAAATCTGCCGCCTTCTATGTTAAAGAGAAACCCCTTTTACAAATATTGAGCAAGTTTTGGTGTGATTGCGCGTGTCATTGAAGGAAAGAACGAATACCCTATGGCATGCCGCACAAAATTTAGTTGCGTTAACTGTCAAAGACTACACGATCTTGTCTACAGGAAACGCGTTCGTTGGCCTGTCTGTCTACCTCTCCAAATGCCCTTCCTCAGCGACCGAGGTGAAAGTGCAGAAACGCGAACATCTTCCAGCAACGGAAGACGCGAACGTGAGCGTCTGTAGGGCCTAACGCTTAACGCGACGACTGCGTCAACGGCTTCGCAAACCGATAAAGCGCAGATATTGAATGTATGCATGACCACACATTCGACTAGTTATATCATTCGATCGGTGAACTGTGGTTCGACTACGGGGATAAACAAGCATACTCAACCTGAAGCTTTCGCTCACATAGCCCGGCGGAGCCGAACGAAGCCTGATTCATTTTCACACTGTGCACCTTGTCGTGTTTACTTTCCCCAAACTGCTCTTCGTCGCATGGCTAAGTCAGCCCTTTCACGAAATGTGCGGCGATATAGTCAACCCACTCGAAACACAACGGGTACTCGCCTCACAAGCACGAGGAGAAGTAGTCGGTTCCAAGCAGTCGCACTTCCCTTGTGTAGTCCAGCGTTTCTGTTGGCTACAGCAAGTCGAGATGCGGGCGAATCTCCAGATGGTTTTGCATTACGGCACGCAGCACCCTGGCATTTACACTTCATAGCTCTTGTAGGTGCGCTTACCACGAGGATGGTGTCGTAGTGGAATGTACGTCTACGGTGTAGTCAAACGCAGCTCATACCGAAGCTTGCACACCCACGCCAACATGCAGCTGGTGCAGTGAGGCGGAGCAGGAACGCCTGGCCGCAAAAACCAACATGGCGCTTCTTCCCATGGAAACCGAGACTGGCAACATTGTGCTTTAGCGGGAAGTGGCAAGTAGTGGGTAAAAAGATGACACTATACTAAAAAAAATGGCAGATCCCACGTACAGTGGGAATCGATGATAGGAGAAGCACGAATCAGAAATGTTGATATGTCACTTTAATATCAGGACAACGTTAGAAGGTGGTGATAAATGATGCCGTAAATGACTTACTTGTCATGATTATCATGTTTGAATGTGTCGTTTACCTTCTTCGTCTATTCACGTCACGTGATACATAATTTAGCATTTGTGGAGCTAGCGAAATGGCCACGAGCACGCTGTGAGCGTGGCATGTTGTCATGTTCGTACATGACACGCGTGTCAGGATTATCCTGTTTGCACCAGCCATGTATTTCGTCACCCATTGACGTCACGTAACACCAAATTTGGTATATGCGGAGCTAGCAAAATAACCACGACCGCATCATGAATGGCCATATATACTCCTATGTAGCGTTGACGCGCGCACACGCTAGACACAAAGACGCTACCTTAGCAAAACGCGAGCGCTCTATAGTCTGACGCCGGGCGCCACCAGTGTACGTCGGCGCGGCTCGGCAACCGGTGCAAAATGCGAAATGCTGCATTTTGCGCCGAGGCGTTATCTAGATAACACCGCGCCTCCCTCTTTTCGGGGGACGCGGCGTTTCAGCGCGCGCGTGAGACGCATGCCACGTCGGCTCCGTCGGAAATCGACAAATGTTGTAGACTTTTGGCAAATATCCACTCGAAACTGGTTTTAGAGTTTCGGCGAAGCCATCAGGAACCCCTGAATACCTATTTTATCCTGGTAGGCTCATTTTCCGCCAATCTACGACTGGTTGAACACCACGCGACGCCCGAGCCCGGCTAAGCCTAACGCCGATGAGGCTTACGCCCGGGCTGCCCAGCCATGGCAGCGTCCACGAAGACAGGCTACGACCTCAGCACGATGCAGTGGGTTGACATCGAGGTGGCAGAAACACGGGAAGACCCCATATCAAGTGAAGACGAATATCTTCAGATCATGGTTCGCCAACTGCAAGAGAAGCTCGCTAAGATGAAGGCCCGAGGCTCGACGGCCGCCGCCCAGCCACAGGCTCGCAAAACAGGAACAACACCCGCAGCTTGCGTTGAGTCCCCGGGGAAGCTGGCGACGTGAAAGCCAACACACACGCCTCGAATCCGGTCGGACGAGTTGGTTATTGTGCTTAAACCAAACATAACCATGGATCTGCACGCTGCGTTCGGCCCAGGCGGGATTGGCACAGCAGTTCAACGCTTCACCGGCAGCACCACGAACGCTGATATCTCCGTGTGGCCGGTGTGGGACCAAAACATCGTTGTTGTAGGTGTGAAAACGGAAAGCCTGGCCTCGAAGCTCATCGGGGACATCACGCTGACGATCGGGGACCGCCAGGAACCATTTCAGGGACATTTGAAATCAGCCGGAGAAACCTGCAAGGTTGTCGTCACCGTCGCAGACAATGAAACTTCAGAATCCCTTCGACATAAGCTCGAGTGGATCGACGGCGAAATTTTGTATTTGCGGAAACTCGGAACATCCAATGTTGCAGTGGTGACCTTCAAAGGACGCCGCGTTCCAAGATTCATTCACTACTGCCTTGAAAACGTGCCAGTGCGCTACTACAAGAAAATGGTTCTGGCATGTTACCGGTGTGGAACGGTGGGCCACAGACCGGATGCGTGCCCCAATCCGGACAATCAGCGGTGCATTCACTATGGTGCGAAGGTGGAACTCACTCTGGAGGGCCCAGGGAAGCACGACTGTCAGCCCGAGTGCCTTATATGCGGTGAAAACCATTTCACCGGCTCAGCGCAGTGCATCGGAAAATTCCGGAAGGCATGGAAGCCCGCTCTAACACAGCGGCAACATGGAATAAAAAACAAGCAAGAAGAGCCCTCAGCAGCTCTCAGGAGTGACGAAGAAGCGAAGCCCATGCATAACAAGCCCAAGCCGATCAAAGCCCCAGCCGTACAGAAGTCGAGGCCATCCACCTTCGGCGCCGAAGAATTCCCGTCACTGGCAAACCCGCCCAAACAGGTGAGCAATTGGGTAGAGGTCTCCTCTCAGTCTCCCACCACCACCACTGCCTCCCCCTCCAATCCTGAAATTTTAAAACAATTGGAAGTCATGAAAAAACGCATTGAAACTCTGGAACGCGAAAATCGGGCGCTGAAGGCGTCGCAGGCTGCTACTCCTCCACCACCGTCGGAACCGGTGGCTATGCACACCTCCGACTGCTCGGACGATAAGCAGGACACTCAGTCAAACGTATCAGGTAACACTAGTGTGTCTAAAACTGCAGTAGGTGCTTCGAACGACATAGAAGGTCGACTAAGCAGACCAGAGGCTAAACTTGAGGAGCAGAGCAAAATGATCCTAGAACAAACCAAGCTTACAGTACAAGACATTATTCCGCAGCAGCTGAACCTATCAGTTCAAGCCGCTATGCAAGACCTCAAGCAAAGCGTTTTGCCAATTCTCAGAGCCAGTGTACTACAAACCATTCAAAATTGGCTCACACCCCAATTGGACGAACTCAAAACTAGGATTAAGACAACTGAACAACCCCGACGCAAAATTGTTCATCGTAACCTGGCAAATACTGAATCTGAGAGCAACATAACCCAGTCGTTAACAAACCAAACTGAGTCCCCCACGCCTCTCCAGGCTCCCACGCTGACTGCAGTGGTGAAAATGACACCTCCTCAATAATAAATTCATGATGGCAGGCAAATCTAAACATAATAATAAAAGCTCCAAACAACAGCAACTCGATATTTTCCAGTGGAACTGCAGGGGGTTTAAAGGTAGGAAAAAGAGGGCTACTCTTAACCTTTTCCTGCAGAATCAAAATTTTACCCCTGCAGTTTTGGCGCTACAAGAAACCGGCTTACAGGCAAAATTGCCTGGTTAAAACTCATTTCAGGAAAGTGCGTCCACCTGTGTTCTCGTACACAAAGAGTATACCGCTTGTCAGATAGACCTTGATCCTAGCTTGTACATTCTAAATGTATACAGTTCTCCAAAATCTAGGCAATGTGTTTTCAGCGAAATGTTTTATAAAGCGATTAAGGAAGCAGATAAGAACCCACTGGTAATTTTGGGTGACTTTAACGCCCCCAGCTATCATTGGGGTTACACCCGCGAAGTCCCCAAGGGACGTAAATTGGCAGAACTCATATCCACTCTTCGTCTATCGCTTCTCACAGATCCAATGAAACCCACTAGAATCGGGAATTCTGTAAACCGAGATACTTGCTTGGATCTGTCACTGACTAAGAACAGTTCCTACGCAACATGGGAAAACTTAGAAGAAACGCTCGGCAGTGATCACTGTCTTCTCAGAATCACACTCTACGGCAACATAGGCCGTAGAACATGGAGCCAAGCTAAGCTGACAGATTGGACAGCCTTCCGCTCACAGGTGATCCCCTCTGTGCCAGGGGCGGGAGGATATACGATATGGGCAAAACAGCTCCTTGCAGCCAATTCTAAGCGTCTTAAAACTATAAAGACAACGGAAGACACCCCTGCCGTCGATAAGTACCTGCTCCACCTTTGGGACACCCGCAGAAGCTTAACTAAACGTTGGCGGAAAAACAAATTCAACCGCAAGCTTAAACTTAGAATAGCCAAGTTGAGTAAGCAAGCGGATGAATATGCTGCACAACTGAACGAATCCAATTGGATAGAACGGTGCAATGTTATAGCTAAAGAAATGAATACAAGGAAAGCATGGCGCGTTTTTCGAACTCTCGTGGACCCCGCCCAAACCCGAGGAGAAGCGCAAAAGCAGCTCCATCGAGCCCTGCACAGTTTTCAGGGAACCAACTCCCAGCTGGCTGATGATTTGTGTGCTAGATACCTATGTCGCACCACGGATCCGAACAGAAACGCATATGAATACGCAGGTAGAGAAAACAGTCCGCTCGATGCCCCCTTTGAAATGTGTGATCTGAAAGCAGAACTGAAAAAAAATGCGCAGGGGCACTGCCCCGGGCCGAGACCTGATCACGGTAAAACTGTTAGCAAATCTGTCAGACGATTCTTATCGGCATCTATTGCAGTACATTAACGCGATCTGGGATGGCCAACCACTGCCAACTGAATGGAAAACAGCAGTTGTCACATTCATCCCCAAACCAGGCAAGCAAATCAGCATGGACAACCTGAGACCTATATCATTAACTTCATGTGCCGGCAAATTGATGGAAACAATGGTTAGAGACCGTCTCGCCACGTACCTCGAGAGCAAGGGGCATTTCGCAGATTCCATGTTTGGCTTTAGGCCACACCTGTTTGCGCAACATATCCTCTTGCAACTAAAACGAGACATTATCCAACCCATTCCCTCGACGCACAACGACAGAGCGATCCTTGCACTAGACCTTAAAGGCGCATTCGACAACGTTAAACATGAAAGCATCCTGAAAAACTTGAGTAGTGTCCATTGCGGTAAGAAAATATTTGCCTACATCAGAGACTTCCTCTCTGAGAGACTGGCGTTCATTCGCATAGATGACGAGGAACATGGACCATTCAAAATGGGGACGCGGAGAACCCCGCAAGGAGCTGTCCTGTCTCCGCTGCTATTCAACATTGCCATGATAAAGCTCCCGCAAGCATTGGCAGTAGTGGAAGGAATATATCATGCAATATACGCCGATGACATAACAATCTGGACGAATCGGGCAGTTTAGGAGAAATTGAAGATCGCCTGCAGCAGGCCACCTCCATTGTGGAGGACTATGTGGCCCAGTGTGGGTTGCAGTGCGCTCCATCCAAATCTGAATTCCTGCATATCAGAGAAAACATTAAATATAGGACGACCCTGAACTTGATGGTATCAGGATCAACAACACGAGAGGTTTCAGAACTACGAATCCTTGGCCTTCTGATTCACAACAGAACAAAAAACAGTACCACGCTAGACAAGCTACGGAAAATTGGAGAACAGGTAGGGCACAAGATCCGCCGAGTGCCAAACAAGCGCGGGGGGCTACGAGGAAGGGACGCGATTCGGCTCGCCAATGCTTTTGTAACTAGCAGGATTCTATATTCAATACCGTACCTACGAATGACTAAACACGAAGTGAACAGAGTCGATGCTATTCTTAGGAAAGTAATTAAGTGCGCACTTGATTTACCCATCAGCACTTCAAATCAGAAACTCTCTGCATTGGGAGTCTTTAACTCTATACAAGAGCTCCAAGAAGCCCACCTCACAAATCATTATACGCGTCTTACGCAGACGCTCCCCGGGCGGCGCCTACTGGACCACCTCTTGATTCGGCACGAA
Source organism: Rhipicephalus microplus (assembly GCF_043290135.1). Taxonomy (NCBI): domain Eukaryota; kingdom Metazoa; phylum Arthropoda; class Arachnida; order Ixodida; family Ixodidae; genus Rhipicephalus; species Rhipicephalus microplus. Next base: position 167,966,220 of record NC_134705.1, on the reverse strand, counting down.
TATGAAATCGAAAACGCGGAGCGTATTACTGAACTTTGGAGAACAAAACTCTGGGTGTCCCCGCTTCCCCGCCATATGACCAGGGAGGCGCACCAGGGTAGAAGGCAAGCAAGCGCTGAGGCACTTTAACAACGGCTTGGCTCCCATAATGGGGTCTATTACGTCGATGTGGCCGGGCCGTCACCTAGGAGATACTACACGGCGGCGGTAATACATCAAGGAACGCAGGTGGACGGCCTCACTTTCAAAGCCACAAGCTCAAGTAAGGCGGAGGAGGTGGCCATTGCACTGGCAGTATCCCATCCAAACTCAAAACAAATAGTTACAGACTCTCGAAGAGCCTGCGAGAGCTATCTTGCAGGAGAAATCTCTCCATTGGCTAATAGACTTTTAAAATTCAGCATCAGGGACCGCGATTCTACCCCAAAACGTCTTATATGGACTCGGGGACATCAGGGTCTACAGGGTAACGAGGCTGCACATGCAGCGGCCCGCGTGCTTACTTCCCGGGAAACTCCCCGTTCCGCTGCTAGACCTGAACGTCCCACACCTTTAGCACGGTTTCGAGAAATCAAAGAATACTACATTGAGCAACGCCGCTTGTATCCCGCACCAGCGAAGGGACTCTCAAAAACGGAGGAGCGCATCCTGCGGTGCCTACAGACAAATACGCTGCTCTGTCCAGCCATACTAAAATATTACGACCCAAAAACAAGTGAGCAGTGCCAGTACTGTGGGGAAGTGGCCAACACTTACCATATGGTCTGGGCCTGCCAAATGAACCCAAAAGTAACCCCCTTTCCCAACCCCATCAAAGAGGACTGGGAGACGACCTTACTCAATAGCTCCACACTAAAGGAACAGCGAACTCTAGTTCAGCGGGCTCGGGTGGCGGCCTTGACTAATGACGTCCCGGACTAGGGATGTCAACCAGCCCGGTGGGGATAAGGGCTATCTGGCACAGCCAGCATCAATAAAAGTTTTTTTTCCTCCTCCTCCCTCTTTTCGTCACGGAGGGACGCTGGACGCGCTGAAACGCGAATGCGTGAAAGCAACCCAGCACGGCGCGCGCTTGCGAGTATACGGCAGGACCGGCTCCTGGCGTGGCAATGCCAGCGTGATGCGACGGAATGAACACCGGCGAGCACGCGCATGGCGTCTCGTCGAAATATATTGGCGCTTCTCTGACACATAGATGTCTTCTTTGACACATAGGTGGACTGCTGGCGAAGCGCCGAAGGGCTGTTTTTAAGGCACCGGGCGGATCCTTTGAGTCACCAAACGTCCAAACAGATGCACCGGTGGCCGTGGTATCAGAATCCTCCAACGGGGACCTGCCGCTGCGCGTGGTTGCACCAAGGTCGAGGGATGTAGCCACGCATTGCGCAAGACTCGCCAGACTGGAAGGCGCCGATTGCTGCGCGTGGTTGCAGCCAAGGACGAGTGACGTTCCCCTGCATTGCGTAAGACTCGCCAGACTGGAAGGCGCTGATTGCTTCAATGGGCTCATGAGCTGAGGGAGCTCGCTGTGTGTTGCGTGACAGACCAGCGCCGCCGTTTGAAGTTGTTGAGTCGATTGCGTCAGGTGGGCTCGAGCGCTGGCCTTGACACAGATTGCCTTTGCAGAGGCATAGGTGTTCAATGTGGACTCCCAGGCGTAACAGCACCCCCGCCACCAGACAATGCGCCGGAAAGACAAGCTGCTTTCACGTGGCTCGGATGTCGGGCGCGCTCGTTCGCCAGGTCCCTCCAGGTTTGCCTCCAGAACCATGGGGAGAATGCAGCTCCAGACTCCGTTCAGTGAACACATCTCAATCTTGAGGACGGACCCCAGCTCCACTGGCTTGTCGCCACAACTTGCCGGCCAGCTTCGCTCGTCTCTCCAGACGAGTTTTGTGTCGGCACTTGTCGATTGTTCTGGAACTTGTAAAGAACTGTTCAACCACAGACAACACACGTAACAAGCGAGTACCCTCGGTCACTTGACAAAACACCAGGCAAAGAAAGTATACTACAACATATACCTAGCTACGTGTCTATCGGAAATTCGTTCCCTCTACATCAAGAGGCACATGTGAGACACAAGACTCTTAAAATGAGAATTCAATTTTTTACACGTACAACAATGTAACGAAACAGAATACAACATAAAGTTGGCCCCTTGAGATCACTCTGGACGGGAGCGCTCAGCTAAGGCCATGAGGAGGACGAAATTTTGCCCCGAATCGCTAGTGAGAAAATGAAAGGTGGAGAAAGTACTAACTAAAACGCACGGCTCAATGCCTCTGAATTAGCGTTTAGCTTTTATTTTTTGTAGCGAACGTCAAAGTTGTGCTGTTGGAGTATCATGCGTTACCTCAGTAACCGGCCACTTTAAGACGAGGATACCTTTGCGGTACCAAGAGCTGCTCATACTTGCGACGTTGCATATCTCTGTAACTACAATATAAGAGTCCTGATTTCTCATAACAAGAACCAACCTTTTTTAAGTGTTAATACACTTTATAAGCGACCCCAAACCATCCACCGCCGTCGGCGGCGTCCGCAGTCTTCTCTCTATCTTTAAAAGAAAGAGGACTTGGCGGGCCGCAGCGCGACGCTCTACCGAATAAGCCACGGACGCGACGCTGATATCGGTGTCAGTAACGCGCCTTATAACCCCTCCCCCTTCGCTCGCTCCTCCGCTCTCCTCGCTCGCTGCAGCTGCACGCGCACCCCTCTCTCTCGCGCGCCCACCTTCTCTCTCAGTCTCCCGTCGAGAGCGGGTCGTGAAGGGGAGTAAAGCTAAATCCGTTGGCATTCGCCAGTGAGTTAACGTAAACTCCCCCGTGTGATCAAATTGCGATTCCCAGGAAGCATTGCACCATAAAGGCACCATAGTGTGATTAATAAATATAATAGTGCGAATTAATAAATACCCCTCATACCATCACCCCGTGTATTTGCACTTAACCATGTTCACCCTCGGGGAAATGCTTGGGAGTTTCTTTGCTCCCAACTTTCCGCTTTCCATTAGCGCTTCAATCTAGAGGTCCTCATGCTGCTCTCGAATGAGCGTTTCTCGATCCACCCTCGACAGCTCACTCCAACTTTCGGCTACAGGCGAGAGCGTTGCACTCCTCTTGCTCTGACTCACTGGCGCCGTGTCGTCTCCTCCGCCGACACAGACCACGCCCGTCGCATCGGTGACGGGCCACTCGAGTGACTGCTCAAGACTCACACGGAGAATTTCCTGACTGACGTTCCATCGACTAGCCGCCAAGGTCACGCAGATCAGCATTCTTTGCAGGTGATGTTAGACCACACTGAACAAGATCGAATTCCTGCGAAAGCTTCCTGCGCTTGCAATCGCGTGAGGGCCATGTAAACTAAGTTGGAGAAGAACGATCGATTTACCCTGCTCTTTGAGAAGCTTCTCTGAGTTATCAGAAAATAGATAAGGAAAACGGTCGGGAAGCGCGGCAGACGCAGCCGCTTCGGTGCGAAGCTTACGGAACGGGCCTTTAATGACAACCGTAGCGGTTGGTAAGCAAGCACTTTGCTCCTCGGCGACCTGCCTGATCCACGCGCATACTCCCGTAAAATCATTCGGAGACACCAACGAAGGATGGACAACGTCCATGGTTGCCGCTGAGTCTCGAAGCGCTCGACACGTTTTCCCATTCGCACTAATTTCTTGGAGATATGACTCTAACAACCGCGTGTTCTTTTCCGATTCTCGGCTTGTTGCGAAAGCAAACTTTTGCTGACAGATTATCCCGATGTGCCCTTCCTTTTTGCAGTTGTAGCAGATTAGCGACCTCCGTGATTCAAACACCCGTGTGGTATCAGTGCGTTGTTTAGGAACCGCACGTGATTTCTCTGGTTCTGTTCACCCTTCCCCTACAGTGTCCTTCATAAGAGACGGGTCCTTCCTGAATTTACGGTGCGGAGCGGGTTTCCGTTGATCAGGTTTCTTTGAAAAGCCCTCTTTCCTTCATCCTTTTCAACGCGCACTGCCATGCTATGCAACTTTCAGCGAGTATAATACCCCTCAGCTAACTCTGCTGACTTGTATAGCTGTACTTCACCAAGTTTGTCCTGGAGCCAAAGCTTTACATCCTCTTCGATGCATTGGTAGAATTGCTCTAATGCAATGCATTCCACCAGTTTATCGCGATCGTCATAAACACTTTCGCCGTTGAGCCATTCAATTAAATCTGCTTTTAGACGAAACGTGAAGTCAATGTGTGACTCATTCCCCTTTTTAGCATACCGGAACCATTACCTGAGAGCCTCAGGTGACAACTTATAACGTCTCAAGAGCACCTTCTTAACCTCGTCATAGCTCTCAAACGTTTCCCTCGACAAGCAAGTTATCGCGTCGGACCCTTCGCCGGGAAGAAGAGCTAACAGGTTCTGCGCTCAAAAAGACCGCTCCAAAGCATTTCCTCACAGACGTGTTCAAACTTGAAGAGATACTTCGCCATGTCCTCACCTGCTACTAATGGTGGCAGTTGATCCCGAATTCCATAATCGCTGACCTGAACTGTCGCAGAAGCTACGCTAGGCGCCTGCGAACACTGTAGGATTGCCAATTCTATTTGTTTCAACTCGAGGCGCTCCTGTCTCTCAGCCTCCTCATGCTCGCGACGTTCGCGCCTTTCAGCTTCTTTACGTTCGCGAACATCTACTTGTCGCCTTTAAGCCTCCTCACGGCGTGCTTTAATATCCGCCCAGGCCTCATCGACTTTCTCAGCCGACACTCCTTCATCCTTCATGATCTCAGAGATCACTAGCTTTCGTTTCGCACGGCCCAAAGCAACGCTGAGTTCCTCACAAATTTCAATGAGTTCTTTCACATTAAGGTTCTCCGTCATTGACACTTGCCTCTTGCTGTTTGCCCCTGTTAAGCATCTACTTGTCATACCCACTATAGGTCCACTAGCAAGACGCGCAAGCGATTTTAACACTGCCTTGTTTACACCCTTTCCATTAACTTTGGTTTCAAAGCACTCTGACTTGGCTTGAAACGATCAAAGCTCACTCACCAATGCTTCACACAGCCCTTCTCTAAACTACTATAACTTGTGCTAGAGTAGTCTGGTGAACTGAGAGGAAAACATCAGGCACTCACCGCATTGATGTCGCTTACGCCTGCTGATCCCGCAGCTGCCACCCACTGAAACGAAAGACGGCGACGCCAACACGATCCCGAAGGCGCCACTGCTTCGATCTCCGCCGGTAAGGTCACCAGCAGTTTGGTAGCGTAGGTTTGTTTCTCAGCTCGCGACTGATTCTGCGCAGATCCGATAGACGAGCGGATGAGATGACGGTGAGTTAAGCAAGGTTTATGTACAGCATAAATAGAGAGGCGTTACAAATTCGGTTCTGCGGTCGACAGTTTAGAGACTCGAAGAGCCGAGCTCTATTCTCTGACACATAAGTCAACTGCTCGCGATTCGCCACAGGGCTTTTTTTTTAAGGCACCGGGTGGACTTTTTGAGTAAACAAATGTCCAACCAGAAGCGCCGCTGGCCGTGAGGTCAGAATCCTCCAATGGGGCTCGCCGCTGGGCCGCGTCATTCTCATCGAATCCGGAGCCACTGCGCGTGGTTACAGCCAAGGTCGAGTGACTACGCCACGCATTGCGTGAGACTCGCCAGACACGAAGGCGCAGATTGCTTCGACAGGCTCGTGGGCTGAGGGGCTTGCTGTGCGTTGTGCGACAGAAAGGCGCCGCCGCGTGATGACGCCGTTGAGTTGTTCGCGTCAGGCGGGCTCGCGTGCTGGCCTTGATACAGATTGGCTTTTTCAGAGGCATGGACATTCGTTGTGGACTCGCAGGCATAACAGCCTACAGTATATGTACATATATTTAGCGTCCTTTCGTAGCGTCTCACATAATAAAAAATTCCAGCATAGTCACCTTCCCTCCGCATCTTTCGCATTACATCGGTTCTCAAGGTACGTGGGATCCTGCGAATTTTTTAAGACGAAAGCCATAGATCCCTTACCCACCGCGTAAATTTACGTCGATGACTTAAGCTTCCCGCGTCCTCACTGTCAACGCTAGTGACGCAAAAGCCATCATCCCAGCATGATGTCTCAGCTCATTCGAATTTTCAGCGTCATGCTGGCCTCACGTAATGTGGCGTCACATGGTAGCTTCGTCCCAAAGCATAGTCGCCTCATCAAAGGTGCGCCGATCATGGAGGCAGTGGGGATATATGGAACGCACAGAAAGCTCGCATAGCCTGCAATCTCGGAGGCAATGGGAAACCACGCCAGATGCGGGAATTTTTCAGAGAAGGGTGCGGTATATTCACTGCATTGGGTGAGAAAAAAATGCCTCTAACGTTCGACTCTCCTAGCCATATTAGGCGACCTCCTGAGGAACCCTCTGACTTTTATTCTCAGCCTGATATTCGCATTTCTCGAAACCTAGCCGCCATCTAATAACCTGTCTTACGCTGTGCTACTATTCAGTTCTAGGCAGGAGAACAGTTTCAATCCCAGCTTTTATTTCGAGCACCTCGTGAAAAACTTCGCTATAGAGACATTAGCAATACCCGACTTCCAGGCATTGGCCCAAAGTATAGTAGGAAAACCCATGACTTATCATCGCACTCAGATTTGTCTCGAAGCTTCGCCGTAGTTTTGCTCACTATTTTGTTGTCAGAGTGGTAATTGATAACTATACTCTAGTGGAAATATGACTGATGACATCTCTGCCGTGCGACTTTTTGCGGCTATGTTTATGGTCAGTAGGTTTTTCGAACAGTTTTTTTGGTAAAGTGAATGTCAAGACCCGCAACTAAAAGCCCGACATATTTGCTGTGCGTGAAGGCCTTCGCGAAAAAGAAATGTCGACGGGATCATCACATCGGGCAGTCTCGTCTCGTTCTACCATGCAGGGTGATATTTTGCAGGAAGCACCTATGTTGACTGGAACATTTACAGAGTGAGCTTTAAAAAAAGCATATAACACTGACGGCACTGAATCACTCGGCAGTTCTTCAAATTTTTATTACCTATGGCATCATTCTTTGAAACTGACTGGTGGTAATTTATCTTTCAAGAAATTAAAAAACAACCACTCGAATTTGCAACCCACTCAACTTTCCATAGCATAAGAAGTGCAGAATTTTAATTTTCACCGCTGGATTCACTTTTATTGGAACTTATGTAAATCAAAGTTGGTCAGAATATGCAGGCATTCATGACGAGACCTATCATGTCGAAAACAGGAAACAGAAAAAAAAAAAGACACGGCACAGCTCTTTCGGAAAGTTAGTGATCATTCAAATGAAAACCAGCTCCTAATACAAGATGGGTGGCTGGACTTGTTAGAAATTTATGACGGTGCACTAGTAGTGCACGGACACACGAACAAGAAAGAGTACAATCTACAGCACTGTTTTACAACATATTTTAACTGCCGCAGCCGTATTATGCGCCTAAATGCATGATCGCACAACAGAGAAGAAAAAAAAAGTAAAAAAAACGCATTGACTCAGCAAGCCCAACTTAAAAGTTATTACTATCACCTTGAAAATTGCTAAACGACACTTCTTTTCCCAAACATTTTCGTGATCCACCCGAAATAATCAATTCCCAAGAATAGAGAGCAATGAAGGGAGAGATGACGCAATCACTAAACAGCGTTCCGACGCGACCAGCGTCAATGATTCCGCATGTAGTCTGGGAAGGATTCATTCTTCGCCACCACATGGGTACTCGGGAAAAAGGGTGTATAACCGCAATCCATGCGACCAACACCCGAATGGTTATGCCCTGGTGCCTATAGATACTATGCGATATACAGCGAATCCAGGATGGCGCAGCGCAGAAGACACACTCACGCAGCTCTGTGGGTGGGTGTTTTGGGTCTTCTGCTCTGTCACGTCCTGGATGCTCTCTACATCGAATGCTATGGATAACAATCGAGTCTCCCGTGCAAGCTTAGATATCACCCAGGTCGTAAAGGTTTGTCGATTTGCAGACAATTTTTTAAAACTTGTTGACTGTTCTGAGTATCTTAATTACCTTGAAAGAAAAGTTTTGCCTTCCTGAGTTGGCGCATAAGCTGCCTAGTAATGATTCTTTCTGTTTTTTAGACCTCATGCCGCGCATTTCAGATAATCACCTATGTTGGCTTTTTAAACTCTGGATTGAAACACCTTTCAGTGCACAGTCAAGACGGTGCACATATAGAGTTCTAAGAAGGTATTATTAAATTGTGCCTCTTGAATAACCTCAACAAAATTGTGCCCGCATGCTGTGCATATCAGCTTCTCAGCTCAAGTTGGTTCCAGAAGTGTGTTTTGTTGGGCTGGTCGGTCAAACATTCCTAAATATACCAACCACGCAAACAAGACGAGAGGAGGGAAGAAACACACACACGTCCTGTGTATTTATTCCTTCATCTCGTCTAGTTTGCACTGGTCGCACCTTTTACAAGTTCTTCGCCTTCCATGTTCGGTATGCCCCTTGCCAACACAGAAAATACTGCACAACACAATTCTGCAATATCCCCTGTTACTTACATGCCCCATTTTGCCGATAAGACAAGGTTTTCTTTATTATGTTTTTATAAGGATGATTTTTTGATGTGAGAAACAGATGAACGTGTTTGAAGAATGTTCTCGTTCATAAACACACTGTTTCTTAACCTTTTAAATGCCGCACTTTGAAGCAATAAGAAAACAACTAATATTTATGTTGATAATTTGCATTGGCCTTCTAAATTACCTATGATCAAAAATAAAGCCACATTCACAATGACTAAGCATGTTTTTTCGCATGTTTCATTTTTGGAACATTGGCATTTCCCATATGCAAAACACACAATTTCTCTGGAACAAGTTTTATTGACTTTTCAGCCGGGTTTCCTTGTTCAGGATAACTTAAGAATAATATTTAGCGTCATACGATGTCTCTGAAAAGTATAAATATTTATAACAACACTTTATGAAAATTTCTTCTTTCATACTAGTGGCTGTACTACAGTGAGCAAATCACAAACCGTGGTAAGCGGCAAAGCCTTTCTTGTGCAGCCGCTTTTTGCACTGCTGGCACTGATTAGTTGTATTCTTCTTGCATTCCGCGCAACTTCCCTGAGTCGTTGAGATGATGTAGTGGCCATCAGTTTTTGTGTCCTCAAGTCTCAGATGAACCCGGGGTCGAGGTTTTACAGTGAGTTTCTGCTTGAGCTGCAGCAAGGACATGATGACGTCCCGCAGAAAGGTGATGTGCGTCATGGCGGCATCACTACTGTTATAAAGCTCGCAGTGGAGGAGCCATCCTGCGAAGACAGCCATGTTCAAACCATTTCTGGAAAGGTTCCACCACCATTTCTTGCTCCTCAGTTTCGGTCGATAGCTTCCGAGGAGGCGGTCCATCACATCTACTCCGCCCCTGCCCTCAGTGTATTTTCTGATCAATTATGGTTGAGGAATGTCCATCTTTTTGTTTGAGCGTCGTGAGGAGTGTTTCGCACTTCCAACAGGCTCGTGGCTGAGGTGGTTAGAAGAAACTGTGACGACTGCATTGTCATTCCACCTGCATGCGCAGGCTGCCCCGTCACACTTCTAGTGGAAAGATCCTCTTTCTTCCTTTTTGATGTTTTTCAAGCTCTTCAGTGGACAACCACTGGTTCTTGTATCTCGCACAGTCTTTGTCGCTCGAATCCCCTGGTCAGCCAGTTTCGTCAAGAGGCCGTGCGAAGTGAAAAAGTTGTCAAAGTAGACTTCGTGATGTTCAGGCGCTTCCAGGACCGATACCATATTGCTAACAACCCTGATCCCGAGAGGTGTCTTGTCGTCCTTCTCGTTCCTTCCAAAATATAATTCCATCGCATAGGGGTACCCATTCGAAGAGCACATCATCCATATTTTGTACCCAAATCGAATTGGTTTACCGCAAATAAACATTTTGCACGAGTGGTGGTCATAATAGGGCACCATTGACTCGTCGATGCTGAGGCTTTCATTGAACACTCCAGACTGGCGGAAACATTTCGAGATTTCGTTGTAAAACGGCTGCAGTTGGCCCATTTTTTCGCCTGCTTTCAACTGAGTGTTGTCAACAACATGAAAGAACCTTTTCAGCTGCCGGAACCTATTGCGGGCCATCACTGTCGCGACTGTAGGCACACAAAGATCTTCTGCAGTGCTCCAATACGAGTCCTCAGACGGAACGGAGTGGTACCCGCTGAAAAGTATGAGGCCGAAAAACTGACCTATGTCCGCTCCTGTGACGTCCACCTCCTCTCCCTTTTGGAGTGCGTATCTTGCAGTTAGTTCAGCCAGTGAACCAAGATACTCTGGAGAAATAAATTTGCTGAACAGCATAAATGGGCTCATGTTTGCAAGATCAGAAAATGCCTGTAGCAACAACGGAGGACTCTCGCTGGAAGTGTTTTGTCAAACGTGGCATGTTCACCCCATACTGGTGTATGGGAACGCTTCGGAGCATTTGTTTTCCGAGCGTTCGTTGCAGCTTTGCGTCCTTTTTCCAGCAGCGAATTGCCGCCCCGCTGGTTTCTTTCGTCGTGGCTCAGGACTCGAGCATGCAGAAGGCGAATCAACGTCTTCATCGCTGCACTGCATAACTTCAACGTGCCCACAAATATCATCGGGAGCAACTTCAGAAAAGTCGTTTTCGTTCACGTGCTCCTCGTCAGTTATATTGCCATCTCCAACAGGCGGTAATCGGCATACAGACGCACCTTCGTGTTCGTCATCAGGAAGGCTGAACAAAAGGTCAATTGCTGCCTCTAAAGTGAAGAAGCGTTGTGCCATGACCCACAACGAAAGTTATTACGGAGTAAAGCAGAGTACTACAAAAATAAAACCGGCCGCAAGGTAGGTTTGTACTTACATTCACAGGGATTGATGCAGCTAGGCACTGTAGTTCAATGCTGCTCTTTCCACGTGTCTGGTAAACTCAAAATGACGCCCAGGAAAGCTCATGTTCAAGTGTCTGCCAAGCGCCGTACAGCGGGTGCCATCGAATAGGCAAAAAAAGAAAACGAACGAGGCAAAACGCTCGTGCGCGTCTACGCTGCGTTGACACTGTGAAACGCCAATGTTCCAAAAAAGGAACATCCGCACAAAACTCTCAAGCTGAAAACTAGATTGTCTTTGTTATTTTTTTATTGTATTGCCGCGTAACCCCCAACTATTTGCCGATATTTTAGTTCTGCTTTGCTCACTGCAACATTACGTTTTCCTGCGGAATAATGCAACAAACATCTGGTGGTCAAGGAGCGCAAAATATGCCTGTTTTTAAAAATTTATCTAAGGATTCTCCATAGGTTCATAATAGAAATTAAAACTGCTACGTTTTTCACAAGCATCAATGAGTATGCGTAAACATAAAATTTTAATATGCGATATATTGGAGAGGAAATAAAAAATTAGGTTTCGTATGTTCCAATTTTGGAACATTGGCAAGTAAAAGGTTAAGCATTAAAAACCTGTATTTCGTCACAGTGCCACATTTGTGCAGCTTGAGTGAAAGCAAGATTTCATTTTGCTATGATACATCACAAAACACTGTAAATTTTCGTGTGGTGACTTTTGAATGTTCTTCTTCAGATAGTCACGTCCCCCAAAGCCAACATTGGTATATTCGAAGTTAAAGACACGACTGTGAGAGTGCCCGAACGTAAATTGGTAGGTAGATATTTCAACGTGTCTTTCATAGGCTAAGAAAAGGTTTCAAACTTACGAAAAGTCAAGCCTATTCAACTACATGCTAGTGACGCGAAGACTGTGAAAACAGTGCAGCTGGTGTGATTTCCCTTCACCTCACTCTCATTCTCTTTCACTCTCCTTCCTTATACACCAGGGTTTAGCGAGTGTGGTGCACTCATAGAAATCCGGTGCTACTATGGCAAATCGGGCTAGGCGATCATAGCATCTGCGGAGCAATGTTACCGACTACGTTTTGCAAACTACCCTACGCCATGGTCATTGCTTATCCTACTTTACCCGACACACACTTCTTTATTGCCCTGACTTTTACCCTACGCCCCAGAATAGTGCAGTGTAACAATATTAAAGGTTATAATATATTTCAAATGAAGGTGTGCAGACGATTGATGGCACTGAATTTTGTGGCAACTTTAGTACTTTCATCTTTAGTATCGAACACAGACTAATGAAATTAAAGACAGCTGATAAAAAAAAGCGTTCCGGTATTTGTTCGGAAACAGGCAACCTAAGACAGCAAAAAGAACTGGGAAACTCAGATGCAAGTGCACAACTTGCAGTGTAAGCGAAATGGTAACAAAGAGCGCTAAGCGAAACATAATTGAGGTAAAAAATATGTATTGAATAGCAGTTATAAAAAAGCGGTCTGTGTAACCACCACGTGTGTGATGAGACACTTCTACGTGATACCGAGGGCTTTGGGACGGGCATAAAAAAAGTGAACACAGCAGCGATAAAAAATAAATCTGTCCTGGAGGATTGCAGTTGAATAAGGCAGAAATAAAAAAAGAGCAAGAAAACTAAGATTAGTCAGCAATAAGATACCCTAGTTTGGTCTGTGCGTTTATGAAGAGTTTTTATTAAATACCAACCTTAATTCAGCTGGACAGATTATGCCATTTCAAAACAATAATAACACCAACAAAATCATGAGCTCACTTAACGGTTACAAAAGAAATTTTTTTCCTCGATTTATCTGCAATCAATGAAACTCATATGGTCCCTTATGCATTCGCCTAAGATGACTGCAAAGTGAATTCCCAGTTCTTTTCTTCGCATTGCACTGTGCTGATTCCCCCGCCCTTGAAAGGTTTCTGCACCTTTTGTGGTTTTGCAAGGCCTCCGTGACCGGAGACATCACCGACATTCTGTACCTTCCATGCCTCCCGGTTCCCAATTGTCAATTGGGTTTTACCAAATGATGAATTATTGTGATGGCGTCATTTGGCTCCTCATTGTGACGTGTCAGTTGCCTTAGTGCAATGTCATGCTGACGTCTCACACTTTCCCAGTCTTTGACGTCACTGCGGCATTATGAGTCAATATCTCCACATTGCGTTGATTTTCGAAATAACTCGCATTGACGCTCATGGTCACTTTCCGAGTTTGAGGATGCCGCTAGCATTTTCGCCCTAATAACTGGAGTCAACTTTCATCGCAAAATTGAAATGTCCCTTCACGCATCGAAATAATAGGTGACGGACAAAAAAAAACCATAAACGAGCAAAGGAATGGGAACACAGGGTAGTATAACATATTTATTCTTTGCCCTATACTGGTGATATGTAAATAAAGAAAGTCCCAATTTGATTCAAAGAAAAATTTGTAATCTTCTCAAAACGGTAACCCTGGGAAAGGTCACGCGGATGATCTATATTTCTACCTGATCAACGAAGAGCGAAATATGGAAAGTACCCTACGTTTTTAAGAAAATCGCACTACCACCTTACTACCGTACGAAGACCGAAAAACCCTGAGATTACTCTACTGTTGGCAAGACTGCTGCGAACCCAAAAGCACGCAACCTTGATAGTAAGAAATTCTTTTATTAAAATAAACGACCGAGTTGTAGGACCAAAACGTACGCATTAAGAGTCACCAGGGCGGTATTATTAGCATTTTCAATACAACAGTAAAGGCACCAAGGTCTTCTATTCACGACACACTTAGTGCCATCAGGCAGCACGGCGACGTTTATTCGTTATAAGCTTCCTCGAGCAAGATCACACACCCCGTGGTGCCCTCTGGCAGAAAGAGTGCTCCATCCTCGCCTCCCCGACAAGTTGCTCAGGTTAACAGTCGCAGGGATCTCACGCAAACAAATGGCTATCGAAAGGAACTGGAAAGCACCTTCCTTTATTGATTCAGTTCGAAGTGGCTGAAAGGGAGAATTTGCTTTCGTGATAATTCATATTCTTGTCAACAATACACTGTTTCAGTAAACGACCATTACTAGCCCTTGCGCTTTTCATGGCCTAATCATTGGTGTTATTCATTTCTGTGTTTATAAAAAAGAGAATTCCTCAAAACAATTTTTTACATTGTCCTGTTCCCGCTTAAGTTATGAAACAATAAGTGTTTTCATCCGGAAGAAACAATTAGTGCCAGGTCTGCCAACTAATGAGGTAACTATGGTCGTAAGAGACCTTTCCCGCTGCCAAGTGGCTGACAATTTCTGCATAACAGTAGACTTGACTACGCATAAGAGCATTTTCTTCATAGAAGAGCTACAATCTACAGAGAATGTTTGAATGTTTGAAATTTCCTGAGCTAGAAAAACGCCAGTATGTAAATAACGTGCCAAAAACACATAAAGCTGGGATAATTTGTATAATTGATACACTTAATTGAAATACTGTGAAAAGTGGTCAGGAAAATATTTTGCAATACAACATAAGTACGTTACCATATTTATGCAAACAGCAAGCTGGCTTTAGGGAGGTATAATGCACCATCGCCTGCAGCCTTGGGATCAATCATGAAATTGAGAAATCAGCTGAGCGCAATAAGCTCGTATGGCTTTCATATACTCCTCCAAGACATTTAGTTCTTCAAAGAAATGTGTAGCGCGAGGCAGGAAGCACTTCACAGACGTGAATGCCACAGGCACCACTTACAAAGAGCTAAGCTTATCTGGTAGTGCAAAAGCCAATAATGAAAAGTGCGATGAAAAACAAATGCCCCGAATAAAAAGCCAGTTCTCCAGTGAGCGCGACTGCTTTCTCATACGTGTCTAAATGACTAGAATAGAAAGAAATGAGAACATGAATGAACTGTGAATCAGAGCCTGGGCTGACGCTGCAGTTGTGAATAAGGATGGCAGTGAATTTTCAAAACAAAAGACTAATACTGGGAAAAAACAAAGCGTTAACTGTAGGATTCAGGGTGAATTATCTGAAGACGATTGCAATATATTGGACTAAGGCACTGGAGCTATCACTTCAGTTTGATTTACTCAGGACAAAAATTGTCCTTTTCAAAAGAAAATCCACTTGCGGAAATGTTGGCTTTATTAACGTACCTGTCACGTTATTCAGAACAGCGTCAAGACAGCGTCAAGTTTGTACTCAAAACAAATGAAGAGTCTATTGCTAATTATGTGATACTACGAAATAATCAGCATATAGTTTACGTAAACGTAATAAAAAATGATGTGCACGAAATCGATTGCATGAATAAAAGACAAGGAGAAGAGGTATTCAAAGGCCATACTACTGATGATCGTATTTTTCCTTTCACTTCTCACAAATGATGTAAATGTAATTTTTCTTGACAAATCAACAGAATGAATACACATTGAATTGGAATTCAGCTTTTGTTTCAATTTCGAAAGCCAACAGTTCTTTTCTAACATGACTTCCACGCATTAGGATGCTGAGCCGTGGTCAGTCCTTCAACTACTACTGAAAATGAATCGTGGTAAGAAAAACAGTTTAGGAGTAAGCGTTTTCACAAATTTCCTTAATAAACCCTGGTGTTCTAATGAATGTCGCATTTTACTACATTAACATATGCTCTTTCAATTCTATGCTTCTTTACTCAAACTTGAAGCAACTAAAATGCCGAGCACGTGAACGATTTACCATTTGATATATCAAACGCTCATTAAACAGCACATATTTCAGCACATAGCCTGCTATTACACAAAGAAGAGGTTTGGAAGATAACAAGTAGCCATAGCATCCTGAAACCGAATGAAGTGCAAGAATTTTTAAATAATGTCATTCACTGAATTTCAATAAGTAGTGAGTGGTGAACAAGCACCAGACTTACTGGATCTCCATTCATATGATTATCTTTTTCCAGGACCACGTAATTTGTGGGATTCTAGGGCAGGGATTTAGACTTGAAACTTAATTTTATTTCTCAAAGCAATGAGCGTTGTTAATGTCCTCATAACACCTGCAAAAATTGATTGATTAGAAGCCTGACAGCAATGCACTTAACCACGGCTTCTCTGACCTCAACATAAAAAGTTATACAGTACGAGCAGAGAACACGAGCAAGCGGTATATAGGATCCGTGCTCGTGGACTTCAGAGCAGGACTGATGCTTCTCTAAAGTCAAATGACGACTGGTATGCTCAAGGTTACTGCACTTGCACTGGTTTTTACCGCCATCGCAAGATTTTGTAATGCAGCTGAAGCAAATGATCCAAAAACTATTCGCTCTACCTATGGAACAATTGTATCGAACGTGTTTAAAGAGGTAAATGGTTTTGTATGCATTATTGGAGAAGACGATGAGGAATATCATGGATCGCGGCTAAATTTCCTGTCAGCGAACAATCCATAATTTACCCGTCGGACCAACTAGCGGGTCCAACATTCTGAATAATACTGCATGCAAAACACTATGATAAATGTGTGGCTGACAGAATGTTTGTGTGTGTGTGCTTTTATGTGCTATTTGTTTCGCTCCTCCCACTTTTTCTCATCCCCGTCCGGCTATGTAGGATAGCAAACTGACTTTCCTAAAATGAATAACCTCACAGCTTCTCCTTCTCTACCATTTTTTTTCTTTCTTATCCTTCCTGTTCGTATTGTAAAAGTAACTTGCCTACTTTTGTCTAAGGCCTAAAACTAGTTTTATATGGTGAGAAACAGTAAAGCGACGTTTCTCGATGCTCGAGTTTAAAGATAGCAAACGTAAGCCGAATCAGATGTTGCACGTGCCTTCGATTTTTTGCGAAAAATTCAATAAAATGAGGCATTTTAGAGCAGCACTCTTTTCAAAACAGGAGAGTGGTCACGACAAGTTAAGTTGTAATAGCGGAACCAGCCTGTGTACCCAGCCAACCAAACGTCGTCCTCTTCACAGACTGAGTGATACCCCCGGCCTATCCGAGTAGCACTCATCTTCTGCACTACATTTTCCTCCCCTCCGGAAAAAAGCCATCCTGGCGGGTGATGGGCAGGAGATAATAGAGGGATGGTAATACGGTTTTAGGCGGTCTATGTGGACGGCCTCACGTCCACAGCGTCGTTGATCATGGGTTCGCTCAAGCGGTTCCACGATTTAATTGACGGGTGAAGTTTGTTTACCTACACGGCAAGGGCCGTTATACTTGCACATCAGGTTCGTCTAGAGACCAGGGCTGGTTGAAGGGATGCGAAGCCAGACAAGGTCATCCGATGCATAAGATGCTGGAGGCGTCGGGCTGTCGCGGTGGTGTTTCTGGCGTTGCTGTTCAGCATTTGTTAGGGAGCGGGCAAGCTGACGACACTCTTCCGCGTATTTAGCAGCTTGTGACATCGTCGTCGACTCAGCAACATCTGGGCGGTAAGGAAGGATGGTGTCTAGCGTGCAAGAGGGCTCAGAACTATTAAGGATAAAGTACGGAGAGAAACCAGTAGTTGTCTGGACAGCAGTATTATGCGCGTATGTTACAAAAGGGAGAATACTGTCCCAGTTGGAGTGACCGGTTGCGACGTACATTGACAGCATATTTCCTAATGTACGATTGAATCGTTCTGTAATGCCATAAGTTTTAGGATGATATGCGGTGGTGGTGCGATGAATGACTTGGCATTCCTTGAGAAGGGATTCGACGGCGTCCGACAAAAACACACGCCCTTGGTCACTCAGGAGTTCACGTGGTGCACCGTGACGTAAAATGATGTGATGCAATATGAAACAACCAACGTCACTCGCTGACGCAGAAGAGGGTGGTGACGTTTTTCCGTTGTGCGTAAGGTGACCGATTGCGACGATTAGCCAGCGATTTCCAGCCGGTGTAATCGGAAGAGGTCCATACAGATCGATACCAACACAGTTAAAGGGTCGGGCAGGACAAGGCATGGGTTGTAGTGGAGCTGGAGAACTTGCAGTGGGATTCTTCCGGCGCTGGCAAGCGAGACAGGAAAGTACGTAGCGACGAACGAAGCGATACATTTATGCCAGTAGTAGCGGTGGGACAGGCGGGTGTAGGTTTTTAACACTCCAGCATGGGCACATTGTGGGTCGGCGTGAAAGCAGGCGCATATGTCTGAGCGGAGACGTCTGGGAATAACTAGGAGCCATTCGCGTCCTTCGGAAAGATAATTCTGTCTGTATAACAAACCATATCTGATAACAAAGTGCTGTATTTGATGGCGCGTACCTCTAGGGATATTTTGTGAGGGAGTTCGACTCAACAAGTTGATAAGTAAAGCCATCCAAAGATCTTTTTGTTGCTCCTGTAGCTTGTCGCTGACACTAAGTGGAGATAGATCGGGGGCAGGCGAGGTCGGCGATTTGTCACTACATCGTAGAGGTGATTGGGACAAAGCGTCTGCGTAGAAATGTTTTCGCCCAGATCAGTAAACGACGTGAATGTCGTACTCTTGTAGCCGAAGCGCCCAACGGGCGAGCCTGCCGGTGGGATCTTTTAACGAAGAGAGCCAACATAATGCATGATGACCTGTAACCATGCTGAATGGGCGCCCGTAAAGATAGGGTCCAAACTTGCCTGTGACCCATATGATGGTTAGACACTTTTTTTGTGACTGAATAGTTGGCTTCTGCTTTTGTGAGTGCACGGCTGGCGTTTGAGATGACGTACTCATTGAATACGGGTTTATGTTGGGCGAGCACAGCACCGAGACGAACTCCGCTAGCATCCGTGTGTATTTCCGTTGGGGAAAGAGGATCAAAATGTCGAAGTATAGGAGGTGACGTAAAAAGGTGGCAGAGTGTGGCGAATGCATCATCACAAGCTGACGACCAACTAGAAAGGTTGCTGTTGCCAGCAAAAAAGTCAGGCAAGAGCGATATGAGGGAGGCGAAGTTGAGAATAAAACGACAAAAATATGAACATAAACCGAGGAAGCTGCGAAGTTCTTTTAAGGTGTTTGTCTTAGAATTCCGGCAACAGCACGAAGTTTCGTCGGACCCGGAAGAATGGCATCTCTAGATACAACATGGCCCAAAATTAGAAGTTTTCGAGTGTCGAAGTAGCACTTGTTCAAGTTGCGCTGTAGACCGGTGGAGGTGAGGCAAGTAAGCACTGTTTCGAGGCGCTGAAGATGCGTTGAAAAGTCGCTTGAAAATATCACGACGTCGTCTAAATAACACAGACATGTCTGCCATTTCAGGCCACGGAGGATGTTGTCGATCATGCGCTTGAAAGTGGCAAACGCATTGCAGGGCCCGAATGGCATGAAATTCGCATAATCCATCGGTGGTAACGAAAGCCATCTTGGGGTGATCAGCCTCCGCCATAGGAACCGGCCAATAACCTGAGCGCAAATCTAGTGACGAGGAGAACTCCGTGCCTTGTCAGCCGTCAAGGGCATCGTCTATGCGAGGTATCGGATAATCATCTTTGCGCGTGATCGCATTCAACCGGCGGTAGTCGACGCAGAATCTTATTGAGCCATCCTTTTTCTTGACTAGAACGATTGGAGAGGCCCACGGGTAGTTAGAAGGCTGAATAACGCCGCGCTTCGACTTCTCGTCAACTTTCTCCGCGATTATACGACGCTCAGATGCCGATACCCGATACGGAGGCTGACGTAAAGGAGCGTGAAGGCCAGTGTCGATTTGGTGAGATACTGTAGAAGCACGGCCCAAAGCCAGTTGCTGGTGATCGAAGCTGGCGTGGAAGCGCTCGAGGAGGGCGATGATGTCGGCGCACTGCTGGGCCGTAAGGTTGGTGTCGATGCAGCGTGAAATAGCGTCGGTGAATGATGGGGAAGAGCGTGACGCGCAGCAATCAACAGCGTCAATAGGTAGATTAGTCGAGTGGTCATGAACTACACGTGCACTCGAGGAATCAATGTCATCGGCGAACCCCAGGCACTTTCCGCACAGTCTATTGGAAGACGAGGGAAACGGATTGGAAACATAAATTGCACTTGATTCATCGTGAATGTTCAGAACGGTGAAAGGGATCATGAAACACTTGCGGTGAACATCGGTTTCAAAAGGCGTAAAAAGAACAGTTGAGCCACTATAGACCTCACAGGAAAGCGGAACTAGGGCGGATGAAAACGGGGATATCGAAGTGTCGGCGGCAACGAAAACGTTTGCAGGTGAAAGGGGCGAGTCGAGTGAGGCAGCGTCGCATAACGGCGCGAACTCCACTTCGGCGCGAGCACAGTCGATGACGGCATGATGAGTGCAGAGAAAGTCCCAGCCTAGTATAATGTCATGGGAGCACTGGGGGAGCACTACAAACTCGACGACATAAGTATAGTCAGCAATAGTGACACGTGCCATTCATGCAGCAAAAGGGCGAATTCGTTGCTCGCTCGCAGTGCCCAAAACGAAGCCGTGATGAAGCATTGTGACTTTTTTTGTCGACGGCAAAGTTTTTCAGTCATTACAGACACTGCGGCGCCAGTATCGACAGGTAAACCTTCAACGGAGACTGCGACGACGTGGGACGGCAAAAAACAAGGTCTTGTTGAGTTCAAAAGATCATCAGTTCTTGCCCCCGGAACTGCGGCTCCTAGTTTTGCTCAGGGACAGGGCGAGGTTGACGTGGCATAGGGGAAAGGGAACGGCGTTGAGGTGAAGGCGACCGGTGTCTGTTGATGTTCCGGCGAGGTGAAAATGCGTCCATGGTGGCAGGCTCGCCAGATACAGCAGGCTCCGGTCGTGGCGAGAAATCATAATTGTTGGGCCGGACGTCGTCACGCAGGAAAAACTCACAACGTCGACAAAATTGAGCCACGTGACCCACAATTCCACAGGTGAAGCAAATGGGGCGGCTGCCTTGAGTACGCCAAGGGTTCTGAAAGCGTGGTGGTGGTGGCCTGGGGAGAGGACGGGCAGCCTGGTACATATGCTCAGTCGGTACGACAAAGGGGCGTGTCGACGTCGGCGTTCGCGGCAAAGAAACGTGGGCGTTCGCGACAGGCGGACGTCGGGTTCCGTTCAGTGCTTCGGCATAGGACAGTGGAGCAGCCACAAGTGGTGCGTGAGCTGTTGGTAGCACCTCGGACATTTGCTTCTGAAGTACTCGCTGTATTGATGGCGCTAAAGTAGATGGGGCACCTTCGGAGGTATAAGGCACGAGGGACAACTGGCGTGCGACCTCTTCTCGTACAAATTGCTTGATCTCGAGAAGCAAACTGGTGTGGTCTATAGCAGTGCCAGCCGACGTTAACGTGGAGATTGTTGCACATGGCGCGCTGGCACGACGGGTGGTGTCACGCTGTTTCTAGAGCTCGTCATAACTCTGACAAAGTTGGATCACTTCCGCTACCGTTTGCGCGCTCTTGGCGACAAGCATCCGAAATGCGTCGGCAGTCACGCCTTTCAAGATATGTTTGATCTTCTCGGCTTTTGTCATAGCTGAGTTGACACGCCGGCAAAGGTCGACCACATCTTCAATAGAACTGGTGTAATCGCAATTATGCTGAGTCCTAGTACGCAAGCGCTGTTCGGCACGTACTTTGCGAAGCGCTGGACGGCCAAACAAGTCCGCAAATGCCGTTTGGAAGACCGACCAGGTGGGAAGGTCTCTCTCGTGATTACGGTACCACAAACTGCCGACATCGGTCAAATAAAATTGGATGACAGTGAGCTTGTGCGCGTCGTCCCACTTGTTGTGCTTGCTCACCCGGTCGTATTTGTCGAGCCAGTCTTTCACGTCCTTGTCATCGGTTTCACAGAAGGCAGGCGGATCGCGTTGCTTAAAGGAGCCGAGACTGACAGGAGCTGCCGTAGTTGGAGCCGAGGCGGCCGCCTGCTGATCGTCGTCCGTGGACATCGTAGCAACTGGTGGCAACTTATGGTTTTGCAATTCCAGGATTTCGCTTTACCCCGCACCTCCACCAATTAAAATGAGGCGTTTTAGAGCGGCACTCTTTCATAAAACAAGAGAGCGGTCAAGACAAGTCAAGTGGTAATGGCGGAACTAGTCTGTGTACCCAGCCAACCAAACGTCATCATCTTCACAGACTGAGTGATACCCCCTGCCTATCCGAGTAGCACTCATCTTCTTCTCTACATCATCAATATTACTGGTTAAGCATGTATATTTCATCTGATCGCATGTTTTGTCAAAAAGGTTCGGTAGATACCTAGGGAATCAATGCCATGTAAAGCATACGGAAAGAAGATGACTGTGCTCAAATTTCATATTGAGTGAAACACTGCTAAATGAGGATAAATAGATGTAGAAATTCTCTACGCTCAGACATGCGATGAACAGTCGCATATGTTCTACATAATCACTTGTTGACAGTTGCGTATCGATGCCTTTATCGAAATGGATACTACTGCAGCAGCGGTAAACTGGTATGCAGCACTATTCCTTTCGAGGATAGTAGCCCTGAGAGTGCTACGCAGAAAACATTCAGTGGATGGCGCATCACTGCAACTGACGTTAGCCTGACGTGATGGCTGTAGCGTACGCTCTTAAAAAGAAGTTGGTAAAAAGGTAGCAACAGCAAGCAAATAAGTCGTAACTGTAACAGCTACTGCCTTTCTTGTACTGTTAATAACCTTTAGCAGCCTCTTTACTTTCTATGTTAGTAAACAGTTACTAGCTGCAACTCTTACAAACTTTTTCCTTCCTATTTACTACTTATACTAGTACACAGTAACCGGAATAAAATTGGCAGTAACTGCCGCCGTTGGATTCTTTCCAGCGTTAATACCTGTTTACCTGTTTGCACACCGGCCATGAACTATAAATAATCTGAAATAATAAGTAATACAAAAATATTATTATATAGAACAAAATATCTCGATGTAATACACTTAAGCGGAAAACTGACGCATTTCATATCCACAGATAAAATTAACATTTATTTGAAAATGCACAACTGAAATACGTAAGCGTCATTTTGATATTATGAAAACTGAGAAGTACTAGTCAAGGAACTATAAGCAAGTGACGGACGTGTTGTGAATACAATCAAGAAACATAGTAAATAATTCTAACTACCATGACAGGTGGATCACAATAACCAGACGGATGAATGAATCGATGGATGAATCTCATAACAGCGAGTCCCGTAATGATATCATGATTTTGGTATATAAAACCCCAGAAACTATTATTACCCTCTAACCACCTATATATTATCGAAGCGTATCATTACATGGCACTGAGACTCTGCTAATGAGTTCGGGACCTTGTGTCGGCCTCTGTAAATATTGATTTCTTTTCTTTTAGAATTTTATAACAAATAAATGTGGCATATTATATTTATAGGTATGGCTGAATAAAAGTACTACGAGAGTCGTTTATTTAGTGCTGTAGCGTAGTGTATACTTATTACGGCTGTGCATTGTTCGCGTTTATCACACGCCACACAACGTTACCCGAATAAAGTTGTATAGTATTAAGACATTACTTGACTAGTAATACCAATAAAGTAATGATGCGGCACAAGGAATATGGTAGTGTCGTTCACTACTTTCATTCTCGAAACCTCTAGGAGTCACTTCCTATGGTTAGTTACAGCTAAGGTAGTAACAGTTACTAAATTCAGTTACGGGACAAGTAGTACCAGCTCATGTTGTAACCGTTACTACTGTCATGATTACTAACTTTCACTTAATACCAGAGTTGTAAAGTGTGTATCAAACCATTACTACCCCAAAATTAATAAGTACAGCTTCGTGTTTTTAACAGTGGAGGAGCACATATGTGATACTTTGAAATTTGATAGGCTACAGAGTACTGAAACCTCATTTGACGTTGCGCCAACATTACGCTTGCATTTGCGTCTTTTTTCTCAAAGCAGTTTCGAGACTTGACGTAGCTATCTGGTAGAACACTTGACTGCCACGTGGAAAGCCTGGGTTCTTTTTCCCCTGGGATATCTGTTCTTTGCCTTTCTTGGGACAACGCTGCCCATATCAGTTTTTGAAGACGATAGCCTTTCCTGGGGACCTTCGACACAAAAATTTTGTTCTGTATGTCTGTCGGTCTGTCATTTGTCTGTTCGTTCATCCTTCACAGTACCCTGATTGATTGATATGTGGGGTTTAACGTTCCAAAACCACTATATGATTATGAGAGACGCCGTAGTGGAGGGCTCCGGAAATTTAGACCACCTGGGGTGACCTTCACAGTACCCTAAATGGCACCTAAGTGACCAAACGATATTCCAAACGGCCGACCCCATCCGCAGCGCCCACCTATATTGCCTAAATTTCAGCGTTCATACTAGTGTGATTGTCAATTAAAAAGCAATTATTGCGCATATCTGAGGCGCCATAACAACACATCAATATTACGTATGTGTATTTTTTACTATAAAAAACGAATACATAAGTGATTTTAAGGATCGCAGCCTTTATAACACTGCGCTGGTCATGCAACGTTCGCACGAAATGGCAAGTGTTTTGAACGGTTTGCTAAGACGACATGATGGTGGCACTTACCCGTCGCATTGCGTTCTACACCTTATCACTTAAGAGACTAGCGCGCACGGCGCGCGTCTCGTTTTCCAGGCTAACTGCCAGATAGCGCTCATGTCTCATGCGTGACGTGAATTTATGCTCTCGTTCGCCTCCGCTGCACACTCGAAGCGCTCTAACACAGCGCCTCTTGAATACCATTCACCGATTTTCTTGCGCAGAGCATCAAATAAACGTTTTCTTCAGTCTTTCCAGATGCAAGACTATCGTCTTTCGACGACATTTGCGGGGTCACATGCAGATATGGCGCCAATTTTTTTTTAGTGCGCTCACATACAAAATTACAAAACCTGTTCTCACCACTCATGCGTACATATAAATTTTCAATCTCGTGTAGTGCTTATCCACAAACCTTAGCCCATCGTGTGCGGGTATGTGTAACACTTGAATACAGGAAAGAGTTGGAAGGCACACACGACATAATTTTTATTGTTATTATTGTCATGTCCACGAAATCATTTGTCAAACGCTTTTACCCTCTAGTGCTAATTTTGGTCTATTCATATTTAAGCAGGCAATCGCGAGAGCACCCAGACGTAGAGGCTACATAGATACAAATATATGAACGCGCATTGTTCCTGCAGAACAGTATGAAATACGTCGCTATTAGAATGTGAAATTCAACTAACCCAACCGGTTCTCACCGTTTGTAAAGTCCTGATATATTCATGTATTACATGCTTCTAAAACATTTTCGCGTTCTGAGAAAAAACACTTCGGAACAATCAAAATGCCGGAAACAACGCAGGCACGCCTTGGCCTGTCGGTACATTCTTGTTATTAAAATCTGACATGCTCTGTTTCTATATGGGGGTAGTCGTTCATTGATTAGTTAATTGATGTGGTGTGCAACGTAAAATGCCCTGAATAGAAGGACAGTTGATGCGGCTAGAACAGTCACCAGCACGTATCTGCGCTAGAAATGTTCGACTCCTTCCTTCAAGATAGCCTGATGTGGTGTGCACAATGACTGATCAGAACTCACGAAAACAACGAGCAGCTCAGAGATGACTCACGTTAACAGCACCTTGGTAGGCCTCAGCTAAGGTCAAGCTTTTAGTTACTGCCATCTCGGTGAGGCCACTCAACAAGTGCCAAGGTTAGTACTAGGATAGGCTGCCGTATCAGGTTTGAGTAGGCGGGTCCTCACCCAGTACCTTCCGCAGGAAGCACTATGGCACCAAAAAGTATCCACAGCATTTCAATAAGTGCTCACCCGCGCCAGAGTGTGTTGAAATTCTAGGGGAATATTTTTTAGAAGGCCCCCGAGTCGAGGCGATGTGGGTCAGGCAGGTCGTATCGTGAAGGCATGACAGGCTTCTAATATTTAAATATCTGGAATGTGAATGCAGTGATTTAAGGTGTAGCTCAAGCGAGAAAGTTACCAGAAGACGATCAGTTGATCTGGCCAATCAACCAGTAATAAGAGAAGTAGCCAGCTTCGCAGATAACCCATCGTGTATATGAGAACACTACTGTCTGTCAAGTCTGTTTCATCCAGCATAGTCATGGAATGCAGACTTCTCGGAGTAGATATGGAGAAGCGCACACTGAGTCAAGACACAAACACAAAAACCCTAACATTACGACAAAAGTGCTGTGTCGTCCGCTTTGGGATTTCGTGTTTGTGTCATAACCCGGTGTGCGCTGCTTGTGAATATGACCTGCCAAGTAACCAGCCAGTATATTTTATACAACTTAGAAATCGACCACGCTTGCAGCTCTACAAGAACTTACGTGATATTGTTACTATAGCAGGTGGTTCAAAATTCCACTGACGTGAAAACTATAGGCAGATTGCCTTTTTTTCTCATTTATTCTAGAAAAAATTTTCAAATGAAAGGTGGTGACGAAGTAGAGATTATTAACGTGGATTGATGACATCAATTAACAAAAGACGCACCTAGCATGGAGTAGGAATATGTTACTCGCCGTGGCGATTCCGTGAAACAGGGTTGCACTAGATCTAGTTTTAATCTTATGACGTTTGTTACCACATAGACCTATATGCTACTGTTATACTCTTGCACTTTGGGTTCAAAAACATCATAGAACTGTCGCATTTGTATGCACAGCCATTTAGAATCGTCATAAATTTCCCAGGACCACAAATAGTCCAAATTGTTTTATGCAGTAAAACATTTATGTAAAAATGGTAAAAAAATATATCATTTCTTTTTCATTTTGCAGTTTTGGACCAAATACAAAAAAGTATGGACAGCCAATTCAACTGTTCCATTTTATAATTGCGAATGGCAAGAGCCTACCGACGTGACGGAAAATGGCTTGCAAATAATAACACATTTCGATACTACAAATTCATTCAAGTAAAACACGTGGCGCACCTAATGTTGCTCAAGAATAAGTTATTGTTTTTTTTTTTCAGATTGAACTGGACGTTTGCGGGAAACAACTCCATGAAGAGCATTTTGCAAGGTTGTAGAATTTTTATGATTACAGACAGACAGACAGACAGACAGACAGACAGACAGACAGACAGACAGACAGACAGACAGACAGACAGACAGACAGACAGATAGACAGATAGATAGATAGATAGATAGATAGATAGATAGATAGATAGATAGATAGATAGATAGATAGATAGATAGATAGATAGATAGATAGATAGATAGATAGATAGATTATGCAACTGGTTTACGTTACACACTTTTCAAATAATAGATTAGAGGGCGAATGGGCCCAGGTATCTAGAGGCTGCTGCGCATTTATTCGGCCAGCATGAAAATGATGGGTTGGTTGTACAGGGATTTGTCTAAGCTTCGTTCCTTCGACCACGTTTAGTTCGGTGTCGCCTTCAGCCACTTTGTCGCAATTTCGATGGTGCTGAAGGCCCGTGTAGCGTAGCACGTGGCAAATGAGGTCGAGAGTGCCTCAGGCCGCCGCGAATGAAGAGGTGAGTGAGCGAGGTGAGAGTAATGAGACTATTTTATACTTTGCTTCCTAATGTTTATTTGATACGTTACGCTCGCAATACGCAACCGAGAATGTAGAAAGTATTTTATATTTTGCACTGAGAACATTCTAGCCTAAATTGATACTTTCTTGATCTGGTTAGCACAGAAGGTGTATTCCGACGCTACATGGAGTATCAAAACGGGACGTGTGCGGTTTTCAAGGATGAATTTTGGAGAATAGTAACTCGTGAGTATCAAAACACTTCCATGTTTCCTGCTCTATATTTTAAAGTTAGGGGTACTACTAAAATGTTGTCAATGGGGTGGTGTCGGAATCTCCCAATTCAGTATAATAATTCTCTCGTATACCCAAAATCATTTCTTCACATTTCAAATATCCACCGAATTTTCTTTGGTTCACCAAAAAATTGGCTTTGTAAATGCCCTCAGAGGCTTCAATTTTGTTGCTTATGATTACAATAAGCAGAGCTCCTTGCTGAAACTCATGTTTCAAGAAATGGAAAATCCTTGGAGGCGGAGGGGAGGACAGTTGCTGCTCGAGCCCATGTTTAGACAAGATGTGCTGTGTTCACGACAGCACCAGCCCTCCTTAGTGTTTTTTAGGAGGAAGCCTAGACATACAAACGTTAAGTTGGCAGATTTCAAGGCAATCGTGAAAGGCTTTGGGTCAAAGAAGAGGCAGGAATGAGTAGTCAAATAAGATGCCATGAGGAATTGTATAAATACAGCACGAACACATCAATATAGGAAATAAAACGCTGACAGAAACAGTAGCATGCGTCTTGTGTCGTTTTACTATTTCGTGATAAGGTAGAAAGTGTGGGGAACTTCATTGATTCATGCATTTTCTATGTAAGTTACTGTTAAAACTGATAATTTTGGAATGATGACAATGGTTAGCAATGTTTGATTCAATGTTCAATGCTGCCTTGTTTTCATTGTATACCTATCATATCGAATTGCTGCGGGAGCTTTTTAGTACGTCTAGAAGTGCTGAATGGAACGCAATAGACTTTAAACAAGATGTAAATCTCCATGCTTTCTGTCTCTCGAGGATTGAAGGTTGCAGTAGGGTATATTAGCTTTTATTTGTTCAAACTTGCGGCATAGCACATTTAAATGCTGTACTACTGGTTATGTTTGTTTGCCATGCGTACACTATGCACAATTTCGCCATGAACCATGTTTGAGGAAAGTATCGTTCTTCTGAAAGTGAACATTCAGTCAAATAAAGTTTGAACTTGTCGGCTTAAAGGTAGGCCGTACATGTTCATTTATATGTGGCATATATTTGTTTCAAGAAGAATTATCCAATGATACTATTTGCGAAATGGCGTTGAAAACTGGGAGACGCTATTGGCCAATTTTGCGG
This sequence comes from Rhipicephalus microplus, assembly GCF_043290135.1. Taxonomy (NCBI): domain Eukaryota; kingdom Metazoa; phylum Arthropoda; class Arachnida; order Ixodida; family Ixodidae; genus Rhipicephalus; species Rhipicephalus microplus. The sequence goes on along the minus strand of NC_134705.1, from coordinate 167,937,565 downwards.
GAATTAACTGACTGTCGCATCATCTTGGATTGGCAACAAAAACACTAATTGCATCTTATAGTTGGTGTGCTGATCATCAGTATGCGTGAATATCTGCCCACTTCAATGGTGGGTTCTTCATTCGGTCAATGGCGTGTTCGGATTTCGATATATCGAGCCTAAACGGAGATCACTATTGGTATGATTGAATAACTCTGGTTTCAAGTGCCACACGTGACGCGCATATTCTTTTCCCCGCTGTTGTCATACTAGATATCTCCAGCGGCTGGAAAGAATAATACATTATTCAAACAATGAATATATCATTCTGTTGCAAACTGCAAACATATTAGTGTACTCATTGCATAGTTTGAAATCGTATTTTTCATTTAGCGGAAGAAACGAAAGACCCGTCAACTGAGAAAAGTGAGTAGAACTTGTGAAATATCACCGTAATTTGTATATATCGCCATTCTGGCTATTGATTTTTTTTCGTAGACGATAAGTTGTTGGTCATGCCAAATTGTTGAGAAAAAAAGCCAAGAAAATATCGCCATTTATTAAAATTTCGCATCAGAGCTAGGTTTTACTCGATTGAAATTCCCTCAGGTGGGAAGCTTAAACAGTAGGACCAAGCTGTGGTGTCACGTGGATGTTTAGGAAGCGATTGTTACGGCAAATTTTTTTGAGTAAAAGCTAGAAGAAATTCATACCAGAAAAAGGAGTAGAACAAACTGGAAAAGTAAATTAAATGGCTTGGCGAAACCACGTACCAATGGTCCCAAAGTTAGTGTTCAAAGCACCCGGCAGTATGAGTCTACTAGGAGAACAGACACTTATGAGAACCACGTGAAACAAGGAAAAGACAGAATAAGAAACAAGAGATAAAACTGAAAAATACGGAGAGCGAAACATAAAGAACCACAGAAAAAGCCACATAGATAGATAGATAGATAGATAGATAGATAGATAGATAGATAGATAGATAGATAGATAGATAGATAGATAGATAGATAGATAGATAGATAGATAGATAGATAGATAGATAGATAGATAGATAGATAGATAGATAGAAAATGGCCACTGATCTTCGTGATCCATTGCAAATATTGTCTGAAAACGATAGTGTTCTTCCGCTAGTACAGCATAATTCCTCGTGTCATGCGCAAACAATCACCACGCCTCATACAACGCCTCCTCTATATAGGATTGGCCGCATATAGCTGGTATTAAAAAATTAGAATACATAAGAATACATAAGATACATAATCATAATACATAGAAAAGGAGATGACAAGAACCACAAGGATTACAGGCCGATCATCTTGCTCTCCATCGTACACAAGCTATTTAGAAAGGTAATCGATAACAGAATTAGGACAACAATAAATTCAATCAACCAAACAACAAGCAGGATTTCGAACAGGCTGCTCCACGATAGGCCATATTCATACTATCAATCAGGTAATATAGAAATGCTCAGACTACAACCAACTGTAAGGAAAGGACACAAAAGTGCTGTGCTTAGGTACGATTTGTGGCAAAAAGGACTTAAAAGCGCCGAGGGACGCCAAACCGAAACTGAAGAAGACGAGCGGAGGGCAGGTGGCACGAAGGCGATAACAAGAAAGGAAAAAGAAGAGGAGAAGAAGGAACGTGCGAAAGGGAGCTCGAGCGTGGAGGCCACGAAGGCAGACGAAGGAGTGCGCCGCTCGAGAGGACGAGTTCCTGGGAGCGTTCCTGAGCCGGACGTGGGACCCGTACGTGTCGGCCAGGTCGAGCTCCGGCGTGTTCGCTCGGGGTCGAGTCCACCGGCCGGTACAAGGTGCAAGGACGGGGCCTGCTGAACGGCTCCTGCCTGGGTGCAGTGGCCGGGAGCAGGTTCGTGGCGAGGCCTACCGGGTGTGGTCCTCGTGAGCCGGGGCCTGACCCTGAACCTCAGCAGTTGCGACCCTGACTGCTGGCCGCGACGTCTGACTAAACGGCGCTGCACACGGTAGCGCATCCGTGTGCCGTAAGCCGTTCCAGCCGCTCCAGCCGTGCCACCTTTGCCCTCGCGCACGTCGACGATCGCATCATGTCGGGACGACGGGGACCCAAACTGTGAGGCAGCGTTTTTCTCTTGCGAACTGAGAACTCTACGCGCTGGACTCGGAGTAAGCGTAGCCGCGAGCTCTCCGCATGCTAGAGGTCTGACTCTCGTACATGTTGCGTGACGCGTGGCGTGTAGGGTTGGACATTTAGTTTTATTTTCACCTGCCACTTCGTTCTCTAGTGTATAATATAACGCTTCTTTTGTTCGCATCCATTGTTGATGTTAATCCTTTTTCGTCCGCTATCAACAAACACAGTGACGAACGTCCTTAACCATCACACCAACCACTATACATAGCCTTTGTTGGAAAAGAAAAGGAATAAACTTGTGCAGGCTAGTACTGCAAGAAAGAAGAAGAAGAAGTTGAAAACGAGAAACGACATATGGTCTGGTTTCTTCGCCGATCGGCAGTTTTCCTTTACAACGTAGTGCCGAAACCCGGGAACGAACCAGGGACCTTGAGATTCCGTGAAGATCGGCGCATCTATGAGTAGTCGAAGAAATTATGAAAGATGCTGGCATGAAGCTCAGCAAGTGGAAGACCAATGAGCATCAGCTGCAGAACATTTTTGACAACCAGGATGAGCAAGTAGAAGGAGCATCCGGAGAAGCAGCCGCAGTCTTGGGAATGCAATGGGATATAGAAAATGATTACTTCAAATTTTCTTCCAAGTCCGTAGCCCAGTATTTAGTGGCTAGCCAGCTCGACACGAAACGTACCCTACTGAAGGTTGCTTCCCAAATTTATGACCCACTTGGTATTCTATCGCCTTTCACAATCACTGCGAAACTGCGAAACTTTTGCTTGAACGCCTTCGAGTTTTAGGCCATTTCTGGGATAACGAACTGCCCGCGAAGATCAACACGCAGTGAGCAGCCTGGTGTGCAGATGTAATACAGCTCGGCCACATAAAGATTCCGCGTTGCGTGAGAGACGGACTGCATGGAGCACTTAAAGAGGCTAAACTGCATATATTAGTCGACGCCAGCCTGAAGGCTTATGGAGCATGTGCCTATTTGAGAGCATTTGATGAAGGTGGAAACTCCGCTACCTCTCTGATAGTAGCGAAGTCAAGAGTGGCACCTATTAAGACATAATGCTTTCAAAGCTCGAGCTTATGGCCATGGTAGTGGGAGCCAGATTGCTAAATTACATTTGCTTCTCGTGGGCTTTCAAGCATTTCCATTGCGTCATGTGGACTGACTCCATGATAACACTGAGCTGAATCCGCGGAAACCATAGCAAGTGGAGTCAGTTTGTAAAGCACAGAGTGACTGAAATAACGCAAGTTACGGAAACAGCGTTATGGCGCTACTGCCCTGGCGAAGACAACCCGGTGGATGTACTGACTAGAGGTATACCGAAAAGAACTCTACGTGCATGTCACTATTGGTGGTATGGACCTGAATGGTTGCCCCAGCAAAAATCAGGCTGGCCACCAGAACCTAACCAGTACAAACTGATAAACGAAGAGGCAGAGATTGAGACGCAACATGTATTTCTTCAAGTGTCGTCCAGATACTTACACCCGGTGATCGATATAAGGAAGCATAAAGACCTGCAGAAGCTCCTGCGTGTCACCGCCTGGGTCTTTCGCTTTGTGAATTGATGCAATAGACTTCAAACTTTGCTCAGAAAAACAATTTTGGCACGGGAGCTAAGCAAGTATGAAATGTTTTGGGTCCGATATGTTCAGCTGGAAGTATTCGCGAAGGATGTCGAACTGTAGCTTGCACACGCTCTTTCCAAACAGTCTATCCTTGTTGAGTGAAAGCTCAAGACGGGAAGTTTTTCAGAAAACCAGTGCAGAGATTGTACAAACTGGAATTGAGCGACGCGACTGGGGGGCGAGGGGTATGTTGGAAAAGAAAAGGAATAAACGTGTGCAGGCTAGTACTGCAAGAAAGAAGAAGAAGAAGTTGAAAACGAGAAACGGCATTCGGTCTGGTTTCTTCGCCAATCAGTAGTTTTCCTTTCCAGCCTTCATAGATTATGAGAAGGCGTTTGATTTAGTAGAAATATCAGCAGTCATGCGGACGCTGCGGAATCAGGGCTTTGACGTAGCATACATTAACATTCTGGAATAAATCCACCGGGAATCTACTGCCACCATTGTGCTCCACAAAGAAAGCAACAAAATACCAATCAAAAAAAGCATACGTCAGGGGGATACCATCTTCCAATGCTACTTACCGCGTGCTTACAGGAGGTTTTCAGAGGCCTAGATTGGGAAGAGTTAGGGATAGGAGTTATTGGAGAGTAGCTTGATAATCTGCGCTACGCCGATGACATTGCATTGCTGAGTAACTCAGGGGACGAATTGCAACTCATGGCTACGGAGTTAGACAAAGAGAGCAGAAAGGTAGTTCTTAAAATAATCTGCAGCGAACGAAAGTGATTTACAACGATCTCGAAAGTGAAAAGTGCTTCGAGATAGGTAAGAGGGCACTTGAAGTTGTAAAAGACTATGTCTACTTAGGACAGGTAATAAACAAAGAGGTAAACCAGGAGACTGAAGTAACTTGGAGAATAAAAATAGGGTGAAGCACATTTGGCAAGCACTCTTAAATGATGACAGGTAGATTGCCACTAACCCTCAAGAGGAAGGTATATAACAGCTGAATCTTGCTGGTACTTAGCTATGGAGCTGAAACCTGAAAACCAACAAAGCGGGTTAAGCTTAAATTGAGGACGACGCAGTGAGCAACGGTAAGTAAAATGGAAGGTGTAACCTTAAGAGACAAGAAGAGAGCAGAGTGGATCTGGGAACAAACCGGGGTGAAGGATATCATTGTTGAAATCAAGAAGAGGAAAAGGACAGGGGCCGGGAATGTAGCGAGTAGACAGGATAACCGCTGGTCATTGAGGGTAACTGACTGGATTGCCAGAGAAGGCAAGTGGGTTAAAAAGAGACAGAAGGTTAGGTGGGCAGATGAGAAGGAGGAGTACACCACTTTAATGTAGGTGGGCAGAGGAGATTGAGAAGTTTGCGGGTGTAAAAATGTCAGTAGCAAGCACAGGACCCAGTTGACTGACAGAACATAGGAGAGGCATTTGTCCTGCAGTGGACCTAGTCAGGCTTGAGATGATGATGATGATGATGATGATGAATTAGAGGAGGCGCTGCATGAGATATGGATGCCATCTGGCAGTACTGCCATGAAACAGGAGCTGACGCCCATGGCGTCTAAGATGAGCGCTTTTCGTCGGGGTTTTTTTTTTGGCTCTCCCGATCGCTGTGCTCTCCAGTGAAATAAACATAGCATTCTTTCAAAATTGTGCATCTCTGCAATTTATAAACAAAGAAACCAACTACCTATTACTTATGTATTGATGCTGCACCTCAAATACGCGTATTATTTGCTTTTTGATCGACAATTTTCACAAGTATGAACGCTGTCCCCAGATCAAAGTGACTGAGTGTAAGCAAAGGCTTAAACTTTCACAGGTTACCTCAATCAATAGATCACAGAGACAAAAAAACTAAAGAGTGGACAATCCCATGGACCCTGGTGGCAAAATCGACCTTGGCGCTCTTGGTGTTGGTTCAAAGTAACTGACCTGCGCTTCCTGTGTCAGTTTCGCTGGCACGAATTTTGGAATTGTGTGCACAACTGACGTTTGGTTATGGCGAAAGGTAATGATTTCAGACCATTTTAAGAGTCACATTATCGACGGTGAAGACGGCTATAGGTATGAGACACGTGCTCTTCTGGGGCTAGACCTTACCAAGGCATTTGACAATGTGCTACATTCATAGATCCTTGACGCCCTCGCCACACTCAACGTTGGCGCCCGTTCCTACCACTACATCCACAACTTTTTAACGGACAGGGCAGTCACACTCTCGGTCAACGGTTTGCCTGCACCTTCCATCACTCTCGGAAAGAAAGAGACACCACAGGGGTCAGTCTTCTCTCCATTCCTTTTCAACCTGGCCATGCTTCACCTTGCGCCACTTCTAGAAGATATCCCCCACATCCACCACAGCATATACGCGGACGAGATCACTTTGTGGATTGCCAGAGGTAGCGACGGAGAGATACAAGATGCACTTCACCTGGCGATTGATACAATCACAACTTACGCTGAACAACGAGGATTGTCCTACTCGCCCCAAAATTCAGAGTTACTCGTCTATCGACCTAGATCTGCCTACAACAAAGACCTTCCCACGATAAATCTGCATGTGCAACATCACCCTGTACGAACAGTCCCTACCATTCGCGTATTGCACTTCCGCATTCACCAGAACGGCGGCAATTCGGAAACAATGCATCTACTACACCATCATGTCTATCAGACTTCTAGGCTCATCTCCCGCATCGCCAATAAACAGCACGGCATGAAAGAGGCCGATCTCATATGACTGGTGACCACCTTCTCCGTAAGCAGAATCCTTTACGTTGCTCCATTTATGAAACTTACGCTCGCCGAGAAAAAAAAACTACACATAGTGATCAGGCGCTGCTACAAGTGCACGCTGCATCTCCCCATGTCTTCGCCCAATGCGAAACTCAATGACCTAGGACTTCACAATACTATAGACGAATTCATTGAAGCCAAATATATATCGCACTACGAACGATTAGGAGAAACTCCTACAGGACGTCATCTCATGTGCGCTTTTGGCATACCTTGCGTCTCCCAGTTTGGCCAGAAACTCCCAATTATTTCGGACATTCGCGACACTTTCGTTATTCCCCCCATGCCACGCAATATGCACCCTGAATATAACGCGTAACGACGAGTAGACCGCGCCAAGCAACTACGTAAGCGCTACGCGAAAGCTACGCACCTGGCGTATGTAGACGCAGCGGAATATCCTAAGCATCGGGCCGTGGCCCTCTCTGTCGCCACCGGGCCACAGTACATAATTACCGCAACTAGCACCATTCGCGCAAACAAACCCGAAGAAGGCGAAGAAGCAGCTATTGCTCTCGCCTACACTTTATCCCAAGCATCCTGCATCATCAGCGACTCCAAGACTACCATCCGCAACTTTACCAAAGTTTGATCTCCCAACCGGCGCTCTGAATTCTCACAAGTACACCTCTATTACGTCATCACCACGTTGAGATCATCTGGACTCTGGGTTCGGGGCTCGCGTCGCGGGGAACGAACATGCTCATGACACCACCCGAGCTCTCGTCCACCGGTAGCGTCATCCAACAGAGCACCACCCCTCGCGACCTGACCCGGCTGAGCGAGAGATGATGGTTTCCTCGTTTCGCGACAATGAGAGGGACAGAATGGTTACCTTTGGAGAAATCTTAATGTATTACCTCAAGGCCACATTCAAATACCCACCACCAGACAAGTGCCTTAGCAAGCAGCAGTTCACTACCTGGCGTCTATTGCAGACACGCACTTTCCCCTGTCCGCCACTGTACAGCCGTATTTATCCCGCTGTTCACACGACCCAATGAAAAGTGTGCCGTGCACCTAATGCCCAACTCGACCATATTATATGGGCCTGCCCCACAGCTACTCACTCAATTAAACACAGCACGAACCCTACATTCACAATCACCACGGCCGAGCAGTAGGAGGCTTTGCTGCTCAGCACGTGCCTGGAGGACCAGCTCTGGGCTGTCCGGCTGGCCGAAGACGCCGCCAGGATTCAAGGCCTGGCCGCCGCCTGAGGGAAGGGGTTACACAGGGGCCCTTCTCCCGGCCCACCGCCACCTTTGATCCCAGCAGGGACACTTCAATAGTTTCTTCTCTCTCTCTCTCTCTCTCAGCCCAAATGACGACGACGACGACTACTAGTAATGCTACATACATTGCTTACGTGCGACGGATGGCTTAAGGAGCTTTACCTCTGAAAGGAAAAAAATTACAGCATATCCACTGAATGAATGATGATGAGTGGGGCGAAGCGTCCATCAGTCCGTTCATGCGTTCATCAGTGCTTCCATCCGTCCGTCCATTCCTACTTCCAACAATCCATGCGTCCGTTCATCTGGGCGCCAATCCATGCGTCCATCCGTCCATGCGTCTCTCTGTCTGTCCGTCAGTTCATTCGTGCGTCTGTCCATGCGTTCATCCATCTATGCGTGGTGTCCATGCGCCCGTCTGTCTGTCTGTCTGTCAGTCGGTCCGCGCACGCGTCTGTTCACCCGTTCGTGCCTCTGTCTGTCTGTCCAGCCATCCTTCCGTGCATCTCTCTGTCAGTCCTCCGTGAACTAGTCAGTCTGTCGGTGCGTCCATCCATCCATCCGTCCGTTCGTCCACGCATCTGTCTATCTGTCTGTCAGTCTGTGCGCCTATCCGGCTGTCATCTGTCCGTTCTCCTATCTGAGTGATTGATTTATGGGGTTTAACGTCCCAAAAGCATGACATGATGATAAGAGACGCCGTAGTGGAGAGACGCCGTAGTGGAGACGCTGTAGTGGAGACGCCGTAGTGGAAATTTCGACCGCCTGGGGCTCTTTAATGTGCACCCAAATCTGATCAGACGGACCTACAACATTGCCGCCTCCATTGCAAATGCAGCTGCCGCAGCCGGGATTCAATTCCGAAACGTGCGGGTCAGCAGCCGAGTACCTTAGCCACTAGTCCACCGCGGCGGGGCCGTTCGCCTATCTAGTGAGCACTCCAAGTACCGCCATCTCGCATCTTTTCATCAGATATTGATCATTACGTGTACATCTACCCAGAGGACATTTCAAGGTATCAACGAGAGGTGGCTACGTACTACTGCTACTACTACTACTACTACTACTACTACTACTACTACTACTACCACTACTACTACTACTACTACTACTACTACTACTACTACTACTACTACTACTACTACTACGACTACTACCTACAACGTGAATGCACGACCCACAGCATAAGGAGCTTCTCAATTGATATTAGCAAAGCGCTTCTTAAAAACAAACACGTAACAACTATGACTATTATTAGTCCACGCTTGTTCTATGCGTACGTTTAGAGCGTTATGATTTATGCTTAATCGGCGTGCTCACAGTAGTGCACTGCTTGTCATTTCTCGTGTGATAATTAAGTTATTGCTAAAGCATTTTTTGCGTCTCTCTAGTGACCAAACTGTGAATCTTATATTTCTTTACTTTAGAGAACAAGAAGAAGAAGAAAAAAGGTAAGCAATCGACCTAAAGGACTCTTTGTCGGTGAACACTCTGTATACAGTTTACACCCCCGGCTCTTAAGAAAGGATCCATATAGTTACCTTAATAAATTTCATAAGGTTACCGATATTTTTCCTCCTAGAGAAAGAACTGAACAAAAAGGGCTGAATATTTTTGCCAAAGGCATTTTTACAATGTTACCAATGTGTTCGGCTGAAATACGCAGCGCAAGGTTGCCAAAGAGAAGAACAAGAACAGACAAAAAGAGGCTGGCGTTCTTTCTGTCTCTTCTCATTCTTCTCTTTGGCAACCTTGTGCCACGTATTTCAGCCTAATATGTACTAACTAGTCCAACATAACGTACTGGTAACCTTTGTGTTTGATAACAAAAATATTAGGAAGACCAATTCAATGCATTCATTCAGCTGTAATTACTTAACATGTTAATTGTGAAGAATTATTTAGAGAAGTACAGGCACTACGACAATGTGTATCTATCTATCTATCTATCTATCTATCTATCTATCTATCTATCTATCTATATATATATATATATATATATATATATATATATATATATATATATATATATATATATATATATATATATATATATATATATATATATATATATATGTATATATATATCGGTCTGTCTGTCTGTCTGTCTATCTGTCTGTCTGTCTGTCTGTCTGCCTGTCTGTCTGTCTGTCTAGGCGCCTTCGTCCGGCTACTGTGGTGATCTTCTTAACTTCGGATAGACTATATTTAGTATGGTAAGGTAAGAGACTTTTACGAATACGATGACCTGTTCACAATATACATGGCTTCAAAATCCTATACCACACTTTGTAATACGTTTCCTTTACGCACATGGCACATACCCGTGTACCACCGGCCTCGGTATGCGGGTACACCGCACAAGTGATTGACAGTTTATATCTATCCAGCAATGGTGAAAACCGACTTTGGTAATGTAAATGCGAGAGCGTGTATAAAGACGGAGATTGGCAATGTTGACCCGACCGATGCCGAAAATAAATGTCTGGGCCCCAGCAGGAATAAATTTCAAGCATTATGTGTCGCAATAAAGTATTCTACCAGAGAGCCATGCGAGGTTTTGAAACCGTTTTGGAAAAAGATCTTATGAAGGTATAATATTGGGGAAACTTTAACTGTTGTTGCAGTGCTGCCAATCTATTTTTATTAGCCTTACAGTTGTGCTCCAATGATACAGGCACTGCATCCGTTTAACGTCAATTATAGCTAAGCGCCATTTGCTGAAGTTATTTATAAAGCAGTGTCCAGGGTTACCACCCTCGCGAGCACCAGCGCCTCGTATCAGCTAGCCGCTTCTGGTGTTGCTAACATCTATGTTGTTACTTTTGGCATTTTACGCAAGTGTGCACAACTCATTATATAAAACATATGCGACTAAAAATGTGTATGTGTGTGTGTGCATGCACATGTACATATCTTGAATGAACAGTTTGAACGGGCTGTTCAGGCTGGCTTCGCTCCTCAGCCATGCCGCGAGAAAAGTAACGTATACGTGGGTACAGATTATCGAGTTTAGAGCTCTGTTGATCTCACTTATTTATTTATTTATTTATTTATTTATTTATTTATTTATTTATTTATTGTACCCTCAAGGCTTTACAGCATTGCAGAGGGGAGCGGGCACTGACGAACAATGTTAAAGAAAAGAATACATAGACAAAACACTAGAACAATATTAAACACTGAAAAGCAACTATTATCAACTTCAACTATGTTATACAGCCAGTAGATTATACAAGAAAACTAACAACAAAATCAAACGTTTACATTTCCAACACAAAGTATGTTATCGAGCGATGTTTTAAAACTGCAAGGCGAGGTGATGGATGCAATTTATTGTGGGGGGGGGGGGGGGTAGTTCCAATCGTTGCAAGTTTTAGGCAGGAATGAGTGGGAATATGTTGATGTCTTGAAGCGAGGAACAGCAACTTTCTGCGCATGGTCAGTACGAGTTGAAATGTATGACGGTGAGGTTATTAAAAGTGAACGCAGAAGGAAGTTGTTGTAAATTTTGTGGAAGAGTACGAGACGGGATATCTTCCGGCGTGTAGCGAGTAAAGGAATGATAATAATTGATTTCATGTTAGTTACGCTAGCGGTACGGCGATAATCCTATAATATGAATCTAACAGCGCGATTCTGATTTCTCTCAAGTTCATCAACTAAAGTGATATTACCAGGGTCCCATATCGATGACGCGTATTCCTAATGCGGACGAACGTACGTAATGTAAAGAAGCTTTTTTAAATCAACAAGGGCCATGTAAAAGTTTCTTCGCATCAATCCTAGAACCCGGTTTGCCTTACATGTGACAGAGTTGATATGATGTTTCCAAGATAAGTTGTTAGTATTATGGACACCAAGGTATTTATAAGAAGTGACGGGATCGAGTACGGTGCTGTTAAGGAAATTTTGGACATGTGGAAGTATTACGTGATATGCGCATGGACTTGCACTTCGAAACATTTAATTCCATTTGCCATAATTTACACCAGTTAAGCACGTTAGTCAAATCTGTTCGGAAGGTAGTGATGTCATTATTATTAGATATTTGTCGATAAATTACACAATCATCCGCGAATAGGCGCATTGTTGAGAAATATTGTTAGGCAAGCCGTTAATGTAAATTAGGAACAGCAATGGCCCAAGGACAGACCCCTGTGGCACTCCGGAGCGAACTGGTGTAGTAGACGAGTCGAAATTATTAGCCGATACGCATTGGGACCGGTTAGTAAGAAAGCTACGGATCCAAGCGAGCACATATGAATCAATGTTTAATAGGCTTAGTTTATGTAGTAGTAGGGAGTGTGTTACATTATCAAAGGCTTTGCTGAAATCTAGAAAGATGCAGTCAGTTATTGTTCCAGAGTCAAGGGATATGTGTAAGTCATTAGTAAAAAGTAGAAGCTGTTTTTCACACGAATACTGTTTTCGGAAGCCATGCTGAGTGGGTGTAAAGAAATCATTGTCTTGAAGAAATTTATAAGGTGAGATTAAATGACATGTTCTAAAATTTTACATGATACTGATGTAAGAGCGATGGGACGAAAGTTACCTGGATCGTGGGTTGTTCCGGACTTATGTAAAGGTACCACCCTTTTAATTAACCAGTCGTTAGGAAGCACTGCCGTAAGAAGAGACATTGTGAATGTTCGTTCAAGGATTAGAGAAGAATACTCTGCCGTGTTTTTTAAAAATTTTGTGGTTATACCATCGCAGCCGCATGAAGATGAAATCTTTAGTTTATTGATGATCGACCGCATTCCTTCCGCGCTAATGACAATGATGTCCATTGAGGGAAAATTAAACGGCTTTGCAGAAAGTATGTCTTTACTACTGGATGGTTTAGAGAAAGTTTCAGCAAAAGTACGGTTAAGTAAACATGCACACTGATGATCCGGAATTACATTACCTTGGGATATTAAAGACAAGTTTCTATGCTTGTTACCTCATACAATGTTCCAAAATTGTTTGGGATTTTTTTTTGCAGCACTGATAGTAAGGTTCTGTTAAAAAAGGTAAATTTAGCTACTTTGAGTTCACTTAAGTAGGTAGCAGCTGCAGATTTGTAAGCTAGCCATCGAGCCGAAGACTGGGATGTCCTCGCAGCTCTAAACAGTCTTTTCTTGCGGTTAGAGAGTCTATTTAAGGGTGGTCCAAATTTCCGGAGCCCTCCACTACGGCGTCTCTCATAATCATATAGTGGTTTTGGGACGTTAAACCCCACATACCAATCAATCAGTCTATTTAAGTGTCGGTTGTACCAGGGAAAATTAGTATTGCAGTACACTTTTCTGACCAGAATGTATTTATTTGTTAGTTCCAAAAGTTTACTTCTAAATAGGTTCCAGATATCTTCTGAAGTGCGTTCAAAACTTGCAGGGGAAAAAGTATCTAAGAAAGAGCATAATTTAGTATTTATGGTGTTAAAGTCAGCTCTGTTATAATCTCTGATCATTTTAAAACAGTTGGATGAGCGCAAGCGTGGAAACGATAGAAAAAAATGAATTACTTCGTGATCACTTAACCAAGGCAGCAGTGTTATCGGGGTCACAAGATCTCGAGATGACGTCAACACGAGATCTAGAAGTGATGATGTAGTCGAGGTGACACGTGTGGGATGCTGATCTAATTGTGATAGTCGAAAGTCGTTACAAATCGAAAAAAATTTATTCTGCACAGGTAGTTGCAAAGTGCCCACTGCATCATAATTTGTTTTATGCAAAACCAGTGAGCCAACAGCACATCCGTAAGGACGTTAGACGCATAGTATTGCCCTAAACACCTAACATTAATTATGTGGTAATTTTTTACTTAGGGAAAAAAACAAAAAGAAACAAAATGTAACCTGTCAATCTAAATTATATTTTATCGGTGAACAGTCTAACAGTTATTACGTATGAAGTTAATACCAACCGATTAATAAAACTAATAGCAACAGAATCGAAAGTTGGGCTAGTTGAATAACAACCAAATCGAAAGTTGGGCTAGTTGGATAGCAACCGAATAGAAAGTTGGGCTAGTTGATTGTAACCGAATCGAAAGTTGGGCTAGTTCGATAGCAACAGAATTGAAAGTTGGGCTAGTTGGATACAACTATCCCAACAACTTGAAAGCGCTTCTCCTCTCTTCCTTTTTGTTTATTCGTGCGCTTGTACGGACAGATATACCAAGATAATAGCAGCCTTGACGCATATTATTGTTTACTAACAATCTTTCATTCAGAGCGAGAGCCTAATGAAAAAAAGACGGTATTCTCATGTCATATATGAGCAAATCAGAACAACCACTCTAACGTGTTGATAATGGTGGGATTACTTGACATACTTTGAACAATCATTGTGGCTCTTCTGAAAGTGTGCCACTTTGTTTAAACTTCCCATAAAGGAAACCTTAAACGTCCGCATATATGTATACACAACAGAGACCAAAGTATTCTGAAGAGTGGGTTTAAACTGTGCTGGCATGAACAATACAGAATTAGGGGATTGTGTATTTCATTGCTTTGTTCTTAAATATTTATTATAATGCTGTATATTACATAGATAAAATGTTTTAACAGCGCGAACAGACAGAACAACCAAGCACAACAACCTAACCATACTGAAGTCGTGGTTGTTTTGTTACTTCCGAATGACGGTCTTTTGTGCCTCAAAATTAAGCACCGGAACGATGATCACATGAAATTAAGTGATGAAAACGGCTTGTGAGAGAAAATAAATAATATTTTTGCACAGTTCAAATTTTTTAAAAGTATGTCTAACTTTCCCAAGCATTCATTGCAGACGTTTTTGTTTCAATGTATATTATTGAAAATCAGTAATTCTGTCTTGCATATTCGGTCGTGCTGGTATTCTAAAGTTAATAAGTGTACTTCCTTGGCTACGCAGAATACCGAATTCATTCATTTCAAAGGCTGCGCGTACGTAATGCGTAGCTTGCTTTCTGAGGCTGTCTTCCTACTAGGAAGCAATGTACGAGCATTAACAATACAAGTAAATATAAGAAAAATTCAGTTTCTTCACAAACTTTAAATGTGTTTGTTTTCTCCTTTTTCGTTTAGTGCCAAAAGTGAAAACTAAGTTGGCTTTTACAAGTGAGTAAACCTTTTCAGATACCACTAAATATCATAATAGTCGTAGTTTAGTCGTAGTTGCAGGCTTTTTTGTAGTCGGTATATTGATTACCCCAAAGTGTTTAAAGAAGCGACTAAAAATAGCCATTTATGAAAACTTGCACTTACCTATATTTTCCTCTATAGGAGAATTTAAAGTGCTCACTAATAAACCACCGCTATGACAGAGTTTACTAAATATGAAGCGCATGAATAACTTCATAATCTGTTGCCATTTTCAGGCTATTATTATTGAATATCCCTAATATTTAGTAAGGGGCTTGATTTTGTGGCAAAAGATGCAGAAGTTGAATATAACAATGATAGTGAATGAAGAAAATATGAGTGCTTAGTTTAGCCGTTTAGACATTCTCCTTGGAGCGTAGTATTCTAATCATAGAAACAGGCTTTGTCAATGTATTACATTTATTTCTTCATAGCCCTGATTATGCCACATTACGGAGAGCTGAACGAAAATTTTTCTCTTCGAGTGGGCATGAAAATGTTTAGAAATTCAAGAATTTCCGCGAAAATTCTTCATAACACTAATACTATTCTGATAGGATGTAAAAACGTATCTTTACCTTTAGCATTAAAGTTAGGTTCATTGTTTTATAATATAGCTAGGCTAGTCGCTCCAGAACAATGTTACATGGAGCTAGAAACGTGCATTGTTCCCTGTCGAGAGATTCATTACGTGTTTTCGATTCCAAGCATAACTCGCACAGTTTATTTAGCATTCTTCCTATTGACTTTCGAATAACGAGATGTTTACTTTGAGCGAGCACTACTTTGTTATATTTTCAGGTGTTGATTACAGAATGGTGTTTGACGACACGAAAAGAGGACATGTGCCGAATGACTGCAGAAAAAAATACAGAACAGTGGTAATGACAGCACCAAATTACAGAATATATCAAAAGGCCTGTAAAAAGACCGAAGCTGAAAAGCATCCATTTACTATCACTGTTGGTTTCTAACATCATTCTCATGATAACAGCTGCCACATTTTATCTCATGGGTATTTACAATAAAATGTGAGTCAGGAAATTAAAAGAAGGTTGAAATTTTTATACTACCACGAAGAAGAGCTTCAATAGCAAACAGATGCTGGGAGTGACAAAAGCACAACCGTTACGAAAATTGTGTTCTGATCGCGCTTTCATCACCATTTTCTTACAAACATGGCCAAGTGGCAGAGATCTTAAAATAGATGTTCAATATAGAGGTCTTGACAAAAACGTCATGTGGTTGAAATATCCGTATTTAATGGCTTACTTAGGTAGAATGCGTGCGCTCTCTTTCCAACAGCCTTGTGAACACACTTTTCAAGAACACATAAACGACCCCCAGATGTTTTACGAAGGCACATCAAAAGTGTTGCGTGCAATATAACACTGTGTGCAGAAAGAATATACCATCTTTTCCTGAGACCGTAAAATTGGAACTTCTCCACTGTTAAAGTAAATAAGAATCCAACTCGAAATATAATTTCCTTAAAGGGACTGTCTACTATTCCTCGATGTTCTCCTGCTTTGTCTCGCATTAAAAAACGTACCATATGAAGTGTCTCACGCAGCAGTGGTCTCTCTGAAAATTGCGTAGAAATTTTGAAAACAGAATTTTTCTGTTCGCGTTCTGTCTCCTTCTTTCGGGGGGATGAATGCCCACAACACTGGTCGGTGCCAGTGACAGTCGAAAACTGAAACCGGGTTTGGTTTTTGCAGGCTAGCTTCATCAAGTTTGGTTATGAAACGAACACGCCAGGGCCGTGGCTGGGCCAAGACAAAAGCTTTATTGCGATAGCGCGGGTTAATGTAGCGTTGTGCGAGAGGGGTTAAGGGGAAGGGAAGGAGAAGAAGCAGTGGTGATAACGGCGGCTTCGGCTGGCGTGACGTCACGGATACATCATTCCGCTCCCCCTACGGTGAGTAACGGTCTGGGGGTTTGCGTTGCCGGCCCGAGCGACGCAACACCGGAGTTGAGGGGCTCCCGGCGATCTCGCTCCTTGTTGGCGCTCGCCTCGGTGTTCCTCCTGCTAGGGCCCCGCCGGCAGTTTCGAGGCACCGAGAGTCACCGACTTCTCCCTGGTCATGCTCCAACTCCCGTGGCTTCACCTGGTCGCTGTGGCGCCTAATGGTTTCCCCCTCCGGACCATCGGCATTCACCAGGCGGGCTCCGTCTGTCGATGTAATGCTGGCTGGAGTCCACGGCTCGCCTCGCCCGAAGTTCCTCACCCAGACTGGCTCCCCGGGCTGCCACCCATCGAGGGGGGGACGGTCAACTGGTGAGGGCGGAATGGACACTGCGTTGTCCAGCCTGGAGCGAAGATCGTAGCCCATTAGGAGTTGCGCTGGTGTCCGGCCCCCGGCCTGCGGCGTCCTGCGGTACCTGTGCAAAATCCTAGCCAGGCGGGTTTTCAGTGACCCTTGTACGTTCTTCTTCAATGAATACTTCACCGTACGAACCGCCCGCTCCGCGAGCCCATTGGACTGGGGGTGATACGGTGCTGTTCGGAGGTGTACTATGTTATTCAGCTTCGTGAAGGTGTTAAATTCCCAACTCGTAAACTGTGGGCCATTATCGGATACCAGCGTCCGGGGCAACCCGAATGTACTGAACAAGGTGCGCAGAGCCTCTATGGTGGCGTGTGTGGTGGAACTCTTCATGGGTATCGCTTCTATCCACTTACTATGTGAATCCACCACAATCAGTAGCATGTGACCATCGATCGGCCCCGCAAAATCGATATGCAGCCTCGACCAACGCTCATCCGTTTCTGGCCACGCAACAGGGGGTTTCTTTGGGGGCATAGGGGCAGCTTGGATGCAACTGGTGCAGGACTTAACCATGTGCTCAATGTCATTATCGATCCGGGGGTACCACATCAAGGAGCGCCCTAGCCGCTTCATTGAGCAAATCCCTTGATGAGTATCATGCAGCAGACGTAACATCACTGCTCGGGCACTCTTAGGGACGATCACTCGATGGCCCCAGTATAGAAGCCCATAACTCCTCGTTATCTCAGCTTTCCGGTTGAAGTATGGCATCAAGTGCTGGTCCTTAGGCCCCAAATTTCTTGGCCATCCCTCCTGCACCCATTTTTGCACCTTTGCTAAATCGTCATCAAGCTCCGTGAGAGTGCCCAGTTGCTTCGCAGACATGACACCATCATTGAGGGTCTCCGTGAGCAGGACATACTCACCGTCCACAGTTTCTTCCTGCGTCTCTGGCTGAGAAGTTGCTGACGTGGGGAGTCGGCTGAGGGCATCGGCTGGAATGTTGTCTTTCCCGGGCTGGTGTTTGATGACGTAATCGTAGGCGCTCAGCAGCAGGGCCCACCGCTGGATTCGCGCAGCGGCCATCACGGGCACTGGCCTGTCTGGGTGAAAAAGTGCAACAAGCGGCTTATGGTCCGTCATCAATGTGAAAGTATTGCCGAGCAAGTATTGTCGGAATTTCGACGCACCAAACACAAGTGCCAAGGCTTCACGCTCCAGCTGCGAGTAATTTTTCTCAGCTCCAGTCAATAACCGAGAGCGGAACCCTATGGGCCGAAGTACTCCGCCCCCGACATCGTGTGAAAGCACTGCGCCTATTCCGTCCGGGGAGGCATCGCATTCCAGGACTAGCGGCTTGTGTGGGTCAAAATGCGCCAGAAAGTCTGCGGATTTCAGAAGGTCTTTCACACTGCTGAATGACTGCTGTTGAGCGGTATCCCACTTCCACTTAGCTTCCTTCCGGAGTAGTTGATATAGGGGTGCCATGGCGGTCGATGCATTGGGAAGAAACTTGTGGTAGTACGTTACCATGCCGAGGTAGGACCTTAATTCTGCGGAATTCCGTGGTGCCTGAACCTTAAGGATGGCGTCTATGTTTTCCGTCTTTGGTTGAAGACCTCGAGCGCTGATTCGATGCCCCAAAAAATCCACCTTTAGTTGGCGGAACTTGCACTTGTCTGCGTTCAGGCGCACGCCGTATTCCCGGAAACGCTTGAATACATCGTGCAGGGTGGTGCAGTCATTGCGTTTCTCTGCCACGATGACGTCGTCTAGGTAGACCTGAACACCCGGAAGTCCCTGCAAAATGGTCTCCATACGCCGTTGGAACACGGCCGGCGCGGACGCCACTCCAAAAGGCAGGCGAGTAAAGCTGAACAGTCCCTTATGCGTGTTTATGGTCGTGAGGTGCATGGCTTCCTCATCCAACGGAAGCTGGTTGTATGCCTCCCGCAAGTCTATCGTGGTAAAAACTTCACCGCCATTTAATGTAGCCAGGATATCCTCCACCCGTGGCAACGGATATTGCTCAGTGCGACAGGCTTTGTTGACCGTTAGCTTAAAATCGCCGCAAAGGCGGATGCAGCCATTCCGTTTCACTACCGGTACCACTGGCGCCGCCCACTCCGCATGAGGCACCGGTACAATAATACCCGCGCCCGAAAGGCGGTCCAGTTCCGCGTCGACCTTTGGCCGAAAAGCATACGGAACTTCGCGTGCTTTCCAAAACTTCGGCACCACGTTTTCTCGCGTCTCGAAGTGTACCGGTGGCCCTTTTATGAGCCCTAAACCTGGCGCGAACACATCAGCGAATTCTGCTAGCAACCGGTCCACGTTAACGTCGTCAGCACCGAGTAACGGCAGTTGCTCACCTGACGTGTTCACGTTCATTACCGGTGCCTCGAGCATGTGGAACGCTTGAATCAGGTCGCGTCCGCAGAGGTTTAGGCCGGAGCAACCAAGGACTTGCAAAGATCCAGCCATCGACTTGTTTCCGCACGAAACCTTGAGCTGAAGTTGTCCCCGCACTGGAAGCCGTCCCAGGAAGCAGGTGAGTTTCAATGGCGAACCACGCAGCTTCGGCCACACTGTTTTGTTCCGCTCATATGTGGGCCACGTGATGACCGAAACCGGCGAGCCTGTGTCGACCTGCATGTTCACTGGAACCCCACCACAATCCAAGGTGCGCACGATGGGTTGCGTAATGCCGACGTGGCCGATGTGACTGTCTGCTGCCTCCAGCGCGAACATACCGTCCGTGCCAGTGTCTTCCTCCCGCGACAAGGCGTGTACTTGGCGTTCTGGTGGTACCACCCCGAACCCACTCTCACGGCGGCAACAGGCTCGAGCGATATGACCTCGTTGTTTACACTTGAAGCATGACGCCGAGCGGAAGCGGGAATCCTCGGGTCCGTGCCCTTTTGCTCCGCAGCGGTAGCACCCAACAATCTGTGGCCGGCTTCGTGGGCGATAGGACTGGCCTCCCAGCGCATGCACACTTGCCTCAGCGGTGGGGCTTACTATCTCTTGCGCGTTGGCCTCGGCCATTTCGGTAGATATCGCAATTTCTTCCGCTTCGCTCCTCGTCAGCTGTGGTTTCGCGAGTAGCTGCCGACGCACTCCGACGTTGTGCAGACCACACACGATGCGATCTCGTAGCATTCTGTCCAACGAAGCACCAAAATTGCAGGTGTCCGCTATCTGTCGAATCGCCACGACAAAATCCTTGACCGGTTCGCCGGGCAGCTGATTGCGGGTGAAGAACTTATAAGACTGTGCTATCTCGTTCGGTTGCGGCGAGAAGTGCTGCTTAAGCAAGGCTATCACTTGTGGGTACGAAAGTTCATTCACCTTATCCGGAGCACAACGTCCGCTCAGTACGTCGACGGTGTGGGTGGACAGTGCAGTCACCAGCAGGGCCCGCTTCTTGTTGTCTTCCGTGATGCCATTTCCCTCAAAGAAGGCTTCCAGCCGAACCTGGTACGCGGGCCACTTGTCGCTCGCCTCGTCGAACTGCGGCGGGCTGGCGTATCCTCCCGTGGGTGCGGCGGTCATGACGGACGGAGTTGCCGCACTGCTTTTATCCCATCCTCGTCGCCACTGAAACGAACACGCCAGGGCCGTGGCTGGGCCAAGACAAAAGCTTTATTGCGATAGCGCGGGTTAATGTAGCGTTGTGCGAGAGGGGTTAAGGGGAAGGGAAGGAGAAGAAGCAGTGGTGATAACGGCGGCTTCGGCTGGCGTGACGTCACGGATACATCAGGTTATTAAAAAACAAATATCTTAGTGGTAGTTTTAGGCACACACACTTTTTTGTTGTTCTGATGAGCGGTGGCGGACGACGTGGTCGTGTTTCTCCACCGCTTGCAGGCAGCATGTAGGAAAGCGAACCCACTGCTGGCAGTGCCACCGGGTGCCTATTTGAGCACGCGAGAAAAAAGAAAAGCGAAAATTGGTCTCTGGCGACACCTAAAGCTGCCTAAGGTGCATAAAATACAATTTAAAGTTAAACATGATTGTTTTTAAGCAAAATAGGTTCACCTGCGAGAATTTATTGTCCTACAAATAGATTGTCAAAATTCACCACATTCGCGGTTGGGTGACGCTAGTGGTCACTTTTTATCGACTTTCAGTGTCAAGTAAAAATTATAATTCCTTGTTTCTGGCCCGAAAGCATGCTCGTTGCCGCCGATGTGAAGAGCGATCTTTTCATTTGAGCCACAATCAGAAAAAATATTTCGAGCGGTAGACAGTCCATTTAATACATTATTGAGCCGCTGGTAGCAGCGCTCACACCACATCACAGTTATACAGTATTCGAGTACTCATCTGACATCCCCGCTTTATGTAATAAACAACAAGTAACGCGAATGACTCCGTGAATATCTGTGTTACACTCCAGCGCTTCATCCTCGAATGGGCTGGACGCAAGCATTTATGCCAGAATGCTAAAGAACCATGTACGCTGGCCCGTGCACTTTTTCTGTGTTATGGCAACTGTGCATAGGCAGATCAGACAGGGAGCAAGAGGGGCATGATCCCCCCTCCCCCCACTGAGACGTTAAGAGAGCTGGCTGAGTCCCAACTCCCCCCTCCCACTTTCGACAGTGGTCACTGTCACCTGCAAGCTGGGTAAAACAGCTAAGCCGAAGTTTTCCTGCACCACAGTAATCACACAGTTATACTGTTACGAGGATATCAAAATCTTACCAGGGAGTGTTTTCCTATTGGGAATATTTTTCCGACATTTTCCCTTGTGATAATTTTTTTTGAAGGCTCTTTGTGGTATGGGCTGCCTATGCGACGTTTCCGTGCCTTTTAATGTGGCATCGCAAAGCAGGCTAGCTCCGTACAGGCACAATGGGACTAGTGTGCCATAACATTACCTCACTTGTTCATGCTTTTATTTTGCTGTGACTGGCCGATACAGTTATGTATGTGAACGAGTTACCTTTTAATGGACAGGTCAAAGCAGTTGCTCCTCCAAAAAAATCACTTTCTTCCATCGAAAATAAATCACATCATTGCTACTCTGCCGAAGCTGCTGTGAGCTGATGATGCTGTGAGCTGCTGTGAGCTGTGAGCTGATGTGAAGTTTTGCCGTACCGGCGGCGCAAAAAAAAAAAAAAAAGGTCCGCTCTAGTCTACGGGAAACCTAGTCGCCTTGCTTAAAGTAACTTAGAGTGATTGCGGCAGTTTGGAAAGTGGTGAGGAATAAATCAGTGACCTTACAGCCGGAAGTTCAGCTTTTTCCCCGCAGCCTGACCCAATGGACCAGGGTGAAGGAGAAAGACCAGGGTTTTAGCACTACGGAGGCTCAATTAGGAGTGAGACTAGCTAGTTTTCCTTCAAGCTGAATTGACTTCTGGAGCTCGAAGTACGACCGAGAAATTGTAATAAAAGTTTTCCCTAATAATGTAACTACATGGCAAAAACCATGTATATATATATATATATATATATATATATATATATATATATATATATATATATATATATATATATATATATATATATATATATATATATATATATATATATATATGTATCAGTAATGCTCGAGAAACTACAGGGGATAGTATTAAAAGTAATCGTAATGTAAATTTGAAGAAAGAAAAGTGGACGAAAAGTAACTTGTCGAAGGCAGGCGCTGAACCTGTGGCCTTTCAGTAACGTGTCTGATTTTCTACAACTAAACGCGGCAGCGGTGATCCTTCCCTCAGCTTTGCAGGGTACACAAGGTGCATTTAACCATTAGAGCAATATTAAACAATCAATTTAAACCACATTATTAAACAATCA
The DNA here is from genome assembly GCF_043290135.1 of Rhipicephalus microplus. Taxonomy (NCBI): domain Eukaryota; kingdom Metazoa; phylum Arthropoda; class Arachnida; order Ixodida; family Ixodidae; genus Rhipicephalus; species Rhipicephalus microplus. The sequence goes on along the minus strand of NC_134705.1, from coordinate 167,914,635 downwards.
TTACGTTTATGTGGTGATCTGTTTTTGTCGACCCTGCATCCCACACGCCCTTAGTGTTTGCTAAAATTAACTACAGGTGTCTCTCGCACTGCGGTTGTTTAGTGATCTTGTGAGCAATGGGTAGTACACGAATTCGCCTAGATTTCGTGTAGGACGAGCCAACAAAGAAACCACAACGCGTGAAGCCAAGGACCAAGAAACTCACTTCTCAAGCGAGAACGCGGTCAGTAATAGGTGGATGAATAGACAGAGAGCAAGACAAATTGTGGCTGCGAGCAGGATGCCCCGTCTGCCGAAGGAAGATTACAAGATAATTGTGCTCCCACGTGACGGCTTCAAGGTCGCTGTTTACAGGATCAATCGTCTACAATTCTGCGTCGCCAACGCCACTGAAATACCCGGGAATCAATCGGAAGAAGATACGGTATGTGCGAACTATAAACAGAACATTCTAGTGGTCAGCACACCATCAGAGGAGCGCGCCGAAAAATACAGAACCATCGTTCAACTGAAGATCGGGCACAAGGAATGCGAGGTCAATGCGTGCGAGTCAGCCCCGGAAGATACATCTAAAGGGGTGATCCGAGGAGTAACGCAGGATTCGTCTCCAAGAGAGATAGTGGAAATGCTAGTAACACCGAGAAATCCGACAGTCCTCATAGCCAAGAAGATGGGAAACACCACGATCTTCATCGTCCTTTTTGAAGGGAATCGCGTTCCAAGTTATGTGAGATACAGAAGAGCACTGGTCATGCTCACTATACTGCAAGAAAATAGACGTGTGCTACCAGTGTGGACGCCTTGGTCACAGAGGTGACGTCTGCCCGAGCCCGAATAGCAGAATATGCAGAGGGTGAGAGCTGAGAACCCACCTCAGAGCTGATTTATGCCCGAGGCCGAATAGCAGAATATTCAGAGAGTGCGGGGCTGAGAACCCATGGCAGAACTACGAGTGCGAAGTGAAGCGCCAGCTGTGTGGCAAAGACCAACCGGCGCCCGATCGCCATTGCAAGGCCAGATTCAAGGTACCATACCTGGTGAAACGACGCCGCCGAGAACGAGCCCGACGAGAGGAAAAAGAAACGATTTACTACGAGACGGAACTGTCTCACTATTTTTCTTCTTTTTTTTCTGCAAACTTGATATCGGTATTTCAAATCAAAATTAAGTTACAAAAAATTTGTAGGAATGACGCATTGCTGAAAGTTTAGGGCAAATTCACCTTATAATCGGCCAATCCCTTTCTTTGGATACGAGCCATTTTCACAGGGAAACAACAACAACAATAACAGCAAAAGCACTTCACAGGCAAGGATGGGGCGACTCAGGTTAACAATCGGAACATCGGACGTGGGACGCATCCGGACCAGAAGCCTTCCTTAAACTTCAAGCACAAGACAAAAGCCGCTCTACGTTCACTACCACCACATCTATGTCGAGAACCAGATCGAGGTTCAGATCGAGGTCCAGATCAAGGTCCAGATTGAGGTGCAGATCGAGGTCTACCCAAGACTGGCAATACCGGGTCTTCCCGACCACAGGAGGGAGGAGGATCCCAAAGCCCAAAAATGACCGAGCGGCGTCCGTGGCACCACAGGACCCTGCCAGGTAAGCTGGGCTGATGTAGCTTGCGGGGCGCACGTGGAGGCAGTGGCTGCTCTTCAATGGAGGATTAAGGTGCTAGAGAACAAATGGGTGCAGATCAGGCAGAACAATGTTGCATTGGCAGAACAATGTTGCATTGTTGGTTAAGTGAAATAACACGGTGGTGCAACAAGACACATAAATTAAGGCAATAACTCACATTCTCCCCGAACTGATTACCGTGCGGAAAACATAAGACAGTCTTTTTGTATTGAATATTTACAGCAGTCCTAATGCAGAAAGCACAAATTCCGCACGCTGTTTCACAAAACCTTCGCTATTGCAGGCAACCCGGCGCAAGTGATTGGAGAAAATTTCAACGCCCCGCACTGTGCATGGGGATACAGGATCTAAACCAGGAAAGGCAGCAACTTGTGGTTAGAAAAACAGGAGGAGGGCCTGACACTCGTGATCGATCCATCCATTCCTACAAGAACAGGTATTAGCGTTTGCGCGTATACCACGCCAGATTTGACGTTCACCAAAAACATACTGGACACGCAGTGGGCCAATGCGCAACATGACTTGGGAAGGGATGGTCCTATACTTGAAATAACGGTGAGGGCAGGGCTGCGGAAGGCAAAAGTCAGACAACTTAAACTTGTCGACTAGGACAAGTTCCATAACAGCAGAGAGGAGCCCGACGAAATGATACAGAGTATTGAGGAATGGACTGAACAGTTAAAACGAGACGTGGAGGCAGCTACGCAGACGGTGCCACCGGAGGCGCAGCTAGAGTGTGCAGACAATAAGCTTCTCCGCATGTGGGAAGTTGAAGAAGGTTTACAACGGAGGTGGAAAAAACAAAAACACAACCGGAAAGTTCGTAGAAGGATAGCTAATTTGAACAGGGATATAGAGCAATACGCCCAGAAGCTCAGCAGATAACATTGGGAGGAAAAATGCACTGACATGGACAACCAGATACAAACGGCGAAAACGTGGAACATCCTTAGACAATTGTTAAACCCGGACGGAAACAAGTTGGCAGAAAGGCACAAGATTATTCAATTAATACAAGCTTATCAAGTTACAGAGCAGAATTTCCTTAATGAAATAAGAAAACATACATCTCTCAAGCGCTTCCCGTTACACACCCTGATTACACAGGGCTGGCAAATGATAATTTCGACAACGAGATCACCGAGGCAGAAGTGAGACTGCCTTGCAAAAACTCAATCTAGATCAGCACCTGGACTAGGTGGCATAACTAACAAAGCACTACCGAATTTAAATGACGAGTCCATAACTAAGTTAACGGAATTCATTAACAAATCATGGAAGGCAGGACAGATTCTGCAACAATGAAATATGGCAAAAATCATGTTAATACCCAAGCCAGACAAGCGACTGCAGATTACGATCTTGAGATTTATATCACTCACATCTTGCGTAGGGAAACTCAGAGCACGCGATTCTGGAGAGGATAACGATCTATCTTGAGGACCGCGATGTGCTCCTACCCACAATGATAGGGTTCAGGAGAAACCTCTCAACGCAAGACGCAATGCTACAGGTAAAGCATCAGATTATAGATAATCCGGGAAAAGCGACAAAGGCCACTCAATGATTAGACCTCAAGAAGGCCTTTGATAATGTAACCCATGCAACGATGCTAAAAAAGGATAAACGATATAGGTCTGAGACAACGGACGTCAATTACGTGCGTAATTTACTGACGGGAAGGAAGGCAAAGATCATGATAGGGGGCCTTGTTTCGGAGGAAATTTGAAATTGAGATTGAAATTGAAATTGAAAAGCGTACGGCGCAATATGAACGTCTCTCTAAGACACGAGCAGGAAGACATATCCGAGAGCGACTAGGCATAACGAATCATACACAGCACGGCGTCGAGGTGGACATCCCAAGAAAGACCAGGGAAACAATGATGATACCCCCCTTGCTAAAGAAAACATGCACCATGAACACCATAAAGCCAGACGAGAAATAAGAGCAAAGCAAATACAAAAAAATTGGCAGCATATCTACGGAGTGGATGATGGAGAGTGGGGCGAAGCATTCGTCCGTCCATTCGTTCTTGCTTCCATCCGTCCATGCGTCCGACTGTGTGACTGTCCAAGCGTCCATCCGCCCCTCCGTGCGTGCGTCTGTTCGTGCGTCCGTCCCTGCGTTCATCCATGCATCCACCCCTGCGTCCGTTCATGCGTCTATCCATGCATCTGCCTGTGTGTCCGTTCGTTCATCTATTCAACACTCCAAGTACCACCATCTCACATCTTTTCATCATATATTCCCCATATAGAAGCACCACCATCCAGCGGACATTCCAAGGACTAAACGAGAGGTGGCACACGCACACGTTCTTACGGCTTGTGCTTCGGGTCTACTTCACCCTTTAACCACCTCGAGTTCCTGGCATATACTAGTTCACTGTATTCGTGGCACTGCGGCCCAACGCTCGCTAAACCTTTCTTAAACCAAGAAGGTTACGCCCAGCGAGTATAACGTATCAACCTTTTCCTGTCAGATAGTGCTCAATGTACATGCCAATGGCTGCTAATGGGGAATGAGAGACAGGAGCATTCGGCTTTTAGTTAACGCGCATGCCACAAACTATTTATTGTTCAACAAAGCACAGGAAAAATTTCCCACCGGCACCACCTTGCAGGTCAAAATGTAACAATTGTTACACACTACGACTATGACTACGAGGGACGAACGGGTGCCGCTTTAAGAAGCTTCGCCCCTAAAAAGTTCGGTAACGACAAGAACGCAGTTTTCATTGACGCTGCTCGATACAAGTGCAAGCGAGGGTTTACGGCAGCCGTAATCGATAGAAACAAATGCTGTACAACATGAGCGACGATACGCACCACAATAATGAGACAGCGGAAGAGGTAGCCATGGCACTCGCAGTAGCTCAGACAAACGCAACCGTGATAGTCAGTGACTTTCAATCGGCAGTGAGAAGCTTTGCCAACGGCCGCATCTCCCCGCAGGCACTACGTATTCTACAAGGAGGGTGTCAAACAAACCCGAGATATACATACATTATATGGACGCCAGCTCACACGCCATCACGCCATCGCGGGGGACAGCAACAACGGAGCTGTACATGACGCAGCTCGAGGGCTCACCGGCCGAGCTGCCCTCTCAAGTGCCGCCACATCATTCTCCAGTTATTACGGCGTGGCAGACGAGTGGGAGTGGGAACACAGAATGACCTGATACAATGACATTACAAACCATTACAGATTACAGAGATTCCCGCCCCCTAACTCAAAATGAACAAAACGAGACTGTAAAATGGCGGCAATTACAAACTAGGAGGTATCCGAATCCTGCACTCCCGCATATTATCTATCTTGATATATACAAAACGGACAGGTGCAAGTGTTGTGACTCCAGAGCCACTCTGCAGCCTATGTTATGGGAATGTAGAGGGATTAATGCCCATAACGAATATGCGGCCTCTGGTGATACCCTTCGCGCGCGCTGGGAAGCCGCAATGCTCAGCCCCATCCTTGAAGACCAAATGTGGGCCGTCCAGTGAGCCGAGGAAGCCGCCAGGATTCAAGGACTCCTGGCCGTAACCTAGGGGGGGCCACTCGCCCACCCCATCTACTCGCTGGACTCTGAATAAAGTTCTCTCCGCCTCCTCCAGTTCAGCCAGAAGATCCCGGATGTGACTCTTGCTAGTAGGTGAAAAAAAAAGAAAAACCAGGTGCATACTCGAATCCCGTGCACTCTACTGTATGCCATGGTCTCCGCCACCACCGAAACCCTCACTTAATGGGCCCTGCCGCGGTAGCCGAATGCACAAGTCAGCATTCGTTGGTTTTGTTGGACAGTGGGGTGATCGGAATGGCTGGAGAGAAGCACGCCACGCGCCCGCCATTTCGGAGGCCATGGTTCCCCCGGGATGCGTGTCGCCAGCGGTAAATAGTAGATATAAATAGCATGCCGTTTCAGCGTTCAAGGAGGTCAATGGCTGACGCTTTGCACTCGCAAGCAAGAGGTCGGACGTTCGATTCAGCGCGCCGGAGTCTTTTTCTGAATTATTTTTTTCTTGCGTTTTCATGAATTTACATACGTTTACATTTACAGGGAATGACGCAGATGCCGGCTGCTAATTCCAGACGAGATTGTTCATATATTTGTTATAGCAATAAAGTTTACAAGTCACCAAAATGCGTCGGCTTTATACATGCGTCATAGAAGACTCCAGCGTTATCACTAGAGGCCGTGCAAGTTTTATAACTTAGTATAATGTTAGCATTAGGTACTTAATCTCATCGGAAGCTTTTAAAATCTAGCTAGTTCCTAGTTATTCGGGTGGGCTTTGAACAAGGCAAAAATTACACTTTGAAGGGATGGTAACTTGAACATACAAAGAAAGGAGGACATGTGCTTGTTATCTTTCCGCTACTGTTACGTAGCACTGAGTAAAGTGGGCTGCCTGGCGCTGTCAGCCTCGCAGTAAAAAATAGAGGTGCCGGAAGCACCAATTCATTTATAGACTACCGCTATCGGCTCCGTGAGTGCTTTGCGATTGCCTAACAAAGATGCAAGGCAATGTGAATTTCTCGATGATTGATTGATATGTGTGATTTAACGTCCCAAAACCAGCATATGATTAGAGAAACGCCGTAGTGAGTGGATCCAGAAATTTAGACCACACCTAGGGTTCTTTAACGTGTCCGTAAGCTCAAGCTCACGGGCCTACAGCCTTTTCGCCTCCATCGAAAATGTAGCCGCCGCAGCCGGGATTCCATCCAGTGACTTGTGGGTCAGCAGCCGAGTACCTTAGCCACTAGGCCACCATGGCGGGACAATGTAAACTTGTCTAGTCACCACTCTGAAGAGTGTGACAATTGTAAGGAGAGGCGTTCGGAACTGTGAACGTCATTTAGCATCGTTGGTAGCCCTTGAGAGCTCTGCGGACGAAGTGAAACTCTGTGTCTGGGTAAAGCGGGAGCTGTCACCGAAAAGTGCGAAAACTGTAGCAGTTACAAAGTTGTAGATCGGTTAAGAAAGTGGCTACTTGGACAAATGTTATTTCAGGAAAACTCCAGACAAGACCATTTATTACCAATTCGCAAAAGCAAATGCTAAACGGAACATGAAGTGTTTCACGAGTGAAGACAACGTTTCTTGTGTCTATTCTACGTGTTCAAGGTGCATCAGACCCTTTACGGAGAGTTTGGTCTTCACTGTACATAAAACACGTTTTAAGTCACGGTATATAATGAATGACAAGCTCGTGCAACACAAATATACACACCTGCGGACAGCCAGGTTGCGTTATTGTGCTAAGTGTGATAGGAAGACTGCAAAGCTGCCTATACTGGTGAAATAGCAGGTGAAGGCCTACGAAACTTTATGAACATAAACAGGATGTTGCTATGCCACGCATGCCACACGTTCCAACGTGGCTTAAACATGGCTAGATGACACAGCATAGCTTTGGCAAAACAGTGTGATGAAAATTTTTTGTGCGGTTTTTCTGCTGTCGTCTTTCTTGAGGCCAGAGTCATTACACAGTGAGGACGTTCACTCGTAGTCGAAGCTGAAAAACACTCTGCAATCATAGTTTGTTCATCTCTATGCGTCGGCTTCCTACATAAAATGTGGCTCCTCCGAACGTATGCGGCTAGTGTACATTCCGTGGCTTTCGGTTCTGCAGCCAAGCACCAAAAATACTTAAGTGCTGTGGTGGCTAAGCCAACGCGTCAATATTCATAAAATTATCAAATTCCTAGAAAGATATAAATGATGACTATTTTCATGGCTAATACATGAAAGAATATGGTTAAAGTTCTTTGGCTGAATGGTACAGATATTGAGCTCCCTGCTTGCCTCAACGCCTCATCCGAAGGAAACTGCTGTACTCGCCTTCAGTGAAGTTTATCAATATTAATTTCAATGAAAAATTGATTAGTTCATTCATAGATTTCTTAATTTATTCATTTCATGGCGTAAAGAGGACAAAAAGATGTATGCGTAAGCACGAGGTTTTCATATACTTGTTTTTAGGAACAATGGCGGTGCTTTCACTGGCCCTTTCTATTTGAAACGCGAAGTTTTCTTCGTAATTCGACGGCTCAAATAATAAAGTACGCATACCTTCCGTATAAAACACATTTGAGTAGCGTCGCAGAAACAGCCCGATACCGAGAAGTAAAGCGTAGTGGATTCAAACGTATACGTCGGCACTCCTTACATCGCTGAAATGATGACCTCTGAATGACCTCTTCAGCAAACAATCCACTTGAAGAGCTACGCCATTGTTCCGTTCGAATGATTCAACCTTTCATAAGAACAGAAATTGGCCTCCCTGATGAATGGCCACCAGCTCTACTAATGGTTTTGCTGCCATTTACATCTTTGCCTTCAGCGCCCACTAGCTGCAGAACAACTGAATGTGGTGGTGGTAAGAACTGTAACGCAACGAGTGGTGCTAACTAACCACCGCGTAGGTGTACACTGAAACCTAAAGATGACAATATGCAACCTATGGACGTTCAGAAATAAAGATCAATTAGTGGAGCTATTTTACTTGCAAGCAGCCATTCCACAACAGACTTGGTCGTCGAAAATAAACATTTGGGAGCCCTAATCTTCATTTTCACGAGTTCAACGCAATAGCGATATCCTGTCCCGTTCCTTTCTTCAACCACGCAGAGCATACTTTTTATTTTACGATGTTACTCGAGAACTTAAATTGTGAATTACCACAATGTAACCAATGGAGTTAATACATGCTCGTGTAAGTGAAAGCGTTCGCATATGGTGGCATTCTGTTAATGGGTGGTATGCTTTAAAGCATGCATGATTATGCGCGTGAAGTTTCGCTATGTTGCTATGCATACACTGCGTGGTCTTGAGGAAATACACACAGTAACGTATGTACCTTTTCTAATGAATGGCCAACTTTAAACCAGGAAGTCACTATGATCACCACATCTTTTGACGCCTCATGGAAAAGTATGCTTGTATCACTCAATACTACTGCAATTTGCATGTTGCATTGCGAAGCCCGTTTGGAAGATGCGAGGGTTTGAAAAGCACGAACGTTATTTTTACTGCATGTCCAACAGAAGAAGTGATTTTAAGAGTATATAAATGCAGAGGCATGACTGTGTGGAACCCGCTTGGCACGCAAACGACAACAGTTAGATCCTCATTTGGACCCGAAAACATTTGTTATTTACTTTATTCGCGTATTCCTAGATTTCTCGGTCACGCACAATATGATGATTTCTCACTCGCAACCTGTGACGTCGGCACCAACGCCACAGTTTCTGCTAAACGAGCTCTTTAGTACAGTTGCATTACGACCAAGAGTGAGCTGCAGAGAGGCAAAGAGACAAAGAAAAAACGAGCCGCATGCCTCGAAAATCTTGGCTGTACACACAGCCAAACAAAGCAATATGAATAAATGCGCATCTTTCTACACACAACTGAGCAATACTGAATTGAGCCACCGCCAGTTTACTTTTTTTGCGGCTCTAAGTTCTAAAAAGAGCCCCAATAATGGTACCCGTTGCATTGCGACTCATTCAACACAAGTTAACCCCTATCTCATTTTTTTGGGAGCGGAAGAAAAGGGGCTCTGATGTGCTAGGATAATTTTTGTGTGGAGTCACCAGTTGATGGCGCCAGGATTGAAAGAATTAACGCTGACACATTCTGTACACGCGAGGGGGCTTTTGAGATTGCTGCGGCTTTTCACAATACTCCACAATACACGGCGAGCTAGGATAATTTCACTATAAAATAACACTTGTCACTCTTCTCTGTAAAGACCAATTATATACCAAAATTATGCAATGATTGTTATACCAATCATTATTTTGGCTCATTTTATTTCTAAGAATAGTCGAAAATTATTCACTTCAGATATTGCATTACCCAATGAACCAAATTCAAGATTACGACACGGACCATAAGTACTTCTCCGTTGTGAAAGTAGCCGCTTCAGAGAAATGGGGCAATAGCTCGACCGCTCAAGTAATTATTCTTTTCCCTTCGCAAGTTGCCACCATACAAAGTGTGCAGTATGTCAGTAGAGTATGTTTAGCAGATGCTAAATACAAGTTTCTGAAAAAAACACCACCTTTTTTGCCAGACGGCTACTCAGTCACACATAAAATTGGCGATTCCAGTTGTGACAACCACTGCGCCCGATCGAGCAAAGATGAAACACACGTGGTCCGTGGCCAACGCATGACTGTTCTCGCTCCGCATTGTTTTTGTTTCTTTAAAAAGTATGTTCGTGAGCTAAACACAATCGATGGCTTTAGTGAACTGTTCTCGTGAAGCATCTCATGTGTTCACTTGAGGTTTGAAACGTAACCGTACGACAAAAAAATGTTTTCAGATTCCGAGTCATGATTTGAGTGATTCTTGTAATTGGTATTGAATCATTGGTAGAATCTTCGATCAATATATTGAAGGAGTAAGCACGTCAGGCCTGTGCGGGAAGTGCGGCACAGTCGGAAACTAAAGCTGTAAGAGTGGCATTTCGAAAGACTGGTGTAAACTATCATGCGGCCTCTAATAGGAGTACACATTATAGGTACCAAGTACGCCATAAAAGTTACACACAGACAAGTAACGACAGCCTTCTTACATTCCATACTTTGGACAGTTTGGTCTCTGTGCTCGCATCTCATGTTTGTCGTATACAGGCCCTCAGCATACGTCTAGAATAGCATATGAAAGTGCAAAATTCAATCATAATGATCTCCCGGGCGCGGCAATCATGATATTGCCACGTTCCATTTCTCAAGTTTTGTTATCGCCCTAATACACTACACAATTCTCAGCGCAAAACGTGCGTGCAGTTTTCGAGAAGCTTCCGGACTTTAGTAGATCATTTCGATAAGATCATGCCCACTCTGTGAACTGTACAGATTATTATGCAACCTACACTACCGCCAGCGATAACGCTAGAACATTCGATGGGAAGAGTATAAATGCCGACGCACTTCGCCGCTTGTCAGTAGTTGATCGACGGCCGACGTTCCGTTCATCGCTATCAGTCCAAGACTGCTACTGTAATCGGACTTTCCGTTTACCGGGCACAGGTTCGCCCAAATAAACAGTTAAATTCCAACTCAAAGTCTCCTGTCTTAGGCCACGTCGCGAACCCGTGACATCTGGTGGAGGTGCGGGGTAACGATCCCCGTACCTCTCGCACCGCTCCGAGCTAAGTACCTCCTTGTGGTGCCGTCAGCTCTGCGACCAGAACTCCTGCAGGCCCCGCACGACGATCCGACAGCAGGGTACCTCGGTGTTTCTCGCACGCTCGCGAGGATACAAGAAAGGTACTACTGGCCACGTCTTACATCCGACTTCAGTCGTTATGCGAGGACATGCCGGGACTGTCAGCGACGCAAGACACCGCTGACAAGGCCAGCGGGACTTCTGCAGCCAATTAAACCACCTTGCCGACCTTTCCAGCAGATTGGTATGGACCTACTGGGGCCGTTCCCGATGTCGTCTTTCGGAAACAAGTGGATCGTGGTCGCTACCGACTACCTCACCTGCTACGCCGGGAAAAAGCCCTTCCCAAAGGCAGTGCATCCAAGGTAGCTAAGTTCTTCGTCAAGAATATCGTCCTACGTCACGGCGCCCCGGAGGTCCTTATCACCAACAGAGGAACTGCATTTACTGCCGAATTAACTCAAGCGATCTTGGCATACAGCCAGACAAACCACCGCCAGACGACAGCGTACCACCCACAAACCAACGGCCTCACCGAGTGGCTTAACAAGACGATCGCCGACATGCTGGCAATGCACGTCGATGTCAAACACAATACGTGGGACGCCATTCTTCCGTACGTGACCTTAGCATACAACACGGCGGTGCAGGAGACGAGGCAGATATCTCCATACAAATTGGTCTACGGAAGGAGCCCGGCAACGACGCTCGATGCCATTTTACCCAACGTCAGCGACGAAGAAAACTTCGATGTGAGTAGTACCTTCAACGCGCCAAAGAAGCCCGACAACTCGCGCGTCTCCGTATCAAGAACCAACACACGACCGACAGCCGCCGTTACAATCTTCGACGACGCTTCGTGGAATACCGGCCCGGTGAACGTGTTTGGGTATGGACGCCGATACGCCGACGTGGACTAAGTGAAAAGCTTCTGCGACAGTACTTCGGACAGTACAGGGTGGTTCGACGTCTCGGCCCACTTGATTACGAGGTTGTCCCCGACGGCATAACGAGCTCTCAACGACGCCGATCGCGAACTGATGTCGTCCATGTCGCGCCCCTCAATCCGTTTCATGCGCGTTAACAAACTGAAACAGTGTTCTTTTTGTATTATTATTGTATCATATTTATTCATAGTACATTCTTGCATTATTATTGTACCTTCTTCTTTAGTTGAATCATCGGGATGATGCCTGTTTCAGAGGGGGTCAATGCCACGTTCCATTTCTCAAGTTTTGTTATCGCCCCAATACACAACAGAATTCTCAGCGCAAAACGCGCGTGCAGTTTTTGAGGAGCTTCCGAACTTTAGTAGTACCCGCAGGTTAGTTTTTTTGCTCATTGTCACTCTGCTTTTTTTATATTTTGCAACTGCTGCTGCCAGTGTACCTGCGTTGTTGTTCTGTGCTTTTGTTGTACATTAGTCGCAATGCCTACTTGTGCCGAGTTGGCCAAAGGGCTAGAAAAAGTTTAGGCTTTATCCGAAAGCAAGCTGGACGAGGTATCTGAAAGGCTACTTGTAAAGTTTCAAGAGAAGATGCGTTCTTTTGAACCGGATGTAGTGACTCTTAAAGCTGAAATTGAGAGCCTCATTTCTAGTATCACCAGGCTAAATTCGGTGATAGAGGCTATCAAATCAGAAAATTCAGCCCTTGTTTCAGCCAACAAGGATCTGGAGCGTAAGAACGAAATTCTGAGCAAAAAAGTTGCCCAAATGAAACAGTATTCCAGGGCGAACAACGTAGAATCGAAGGGAGTTCCTTACTTTCAGGGTGAGGATTGTTCTGCGATCATTAGAACCATTGCCTCGAAAGTTTTCTGCACGATTTCTGACTCCGATATTGACATCGTTCATCGAGTGCCCACAAAGGCTGAGTCTACCAAAAACATTGTCGCCAGATTTTGTTCTCGGGCAAAAAAACAAGAATTCGTAAACAAAGCGAGAAAGGCTCGGCTTACTTCTCGTGACCTTGGCTTTTCTGGCTCTCATTCAAACGCTGTATTTGTCAATGACCACCTCACTCCAGAGAACAAGCGGCTTTTCGCAAAGGCTCTATCACTCAAGAAAGAAAAACATTGGCAACATCTATGGACTGACAATTGCCAGATTAAAGCCAGAAAGTCGAATGAAAGCCGTGTTTTCCGTATTTCTTCAGAAGAAGACCTGCCTATTTTCCAGCTGACCGGCTGAACCTTTTCTATAGCTTATTTACCGAACAGTTCAGCGCATATTTTTTTTCGTCTCTTTTTCTCTTTTACCGGTTCTTCACAATGTATTTCACCGCAGATCAACTACAGTTTTGCTGCGATCAATATTTGCCTGTTGTTCACTTTAATGCACGTAGTCTTAAAAAAATTTCGATAGCATACATGCCTTTTTGTCGTCATATCAATTGAACTTTTCTTTCATTTGCGTCACTGAAACAAGGCTATCGCCCCACGATAAAAATATGTTCTGTTTCCCATCATACGTTCCCGAGTATTGTCATCGATTGTCTGGTAGTTTTGGCGGTGCAGCTATATTCGTATCTGCATCAATTCCATATCAAACAAGATATGATCTCAGCCTTTCTGTTGAGAATACCGAGTCCGTATGGATTGAAATTGATAACCCATCTTTGCCATCGAGCGGTAATAAGACAATCATAGGCTGCATATATCGTTCACCGTCATCCTCTGTTCCCGATTTCTGTTCATCACTTTCATCCATTTTCAACAAGTTATCTCTTGAAAACAAAAATGTCGTGATCCTAGGTGACATAACCATCAATCTTCTCGATGCAAGCACCTCAGCGTACTCTGATTACACTGCGTGCTTTCTAGGATTCGGCTACGAATCTCTAATCTCGGTTCCTACTAGATGCGTACTTGGTGCGTCCAGTTCTTTATTCGATCACATTTTATCTCATTTCATTCCATCAAACGACTGTGGCGTCCTCGAAGCCAGCTTAACTGACCACTACCCTGTAGTTTGCCGATTTGAATGTGCCATACCTAATCAGTTAAGCTCTTTTCAAAAAACTATATTGGATAAAACAAATTTCGTCAAGTGTGTAGAAGCCATAGAATGGTCTTTCTTAGAACTGCTTAGTGATCCTGAAGATGCTTTTAATTCTTTTTCATCTGCCGTCAAAAAGTGCTTAGACGATTCTACCAGCTTTGTCAAATGTCGCAAGAACTTTGCGGCCCCTCACAACCAATAGCTCACATCTGGCCTAATTAAGAGCTTGCGAAGAAAAGACAATTTATATAAAAAGCTGAAGAAACGGCCTTTCAATGCTGCCCTGCGATCGCGATATAAAAAGTACTGCAACCTACTTAACAAAGTCCTTGAAGAAGCTAAAAGAAATTATTATACGCACAGGATACATAACGCTGGTAATAACAGCAAAGATCAATGGAAAACAATTAATTCATTTCTAAACAGATCAGTAAGTGAGCCAGCTATAACTGAATTACGGTCATCAGAGGGTGTTCTTAGAAATGCAGACGACATTGCGAACGCCTTCAACAAGTACTTCTGTGCTAACACTTCCCTCTCGCCTCATGATTACCAGCCAACAATTAGGAAATGCCTTCAGTCTTTTTACCTCTTTCCAACAGGCTCAGATGAGTTGGTGGAAATAATTAATCACATGAAAATAACAAGTGCTGGTCTCGATAACATTCAGCCTATTCACCTGAAATGCATCTCTCACGTGATCTCGACCCCCTCAGCCTATATCATTAACCTTATGTTTAAAACTGGCATCTTCCCATCACAGCTTAAAAGGGCCAAGATAATTCCAGTCTTTAAAAAAGGTGATAGAACTTCTATTAGTAACTACCGACCTATTGCCATTCTTTCATCTTACAGTAAAATCATAGAGAAGTGTATTGAAAAACGATTATCTAAATATCTAAATAAGTTTCGTATTTTATCCACTCAACAATTTGGTTTTCGGGCAGGCTATTCAACAGATTTCGCACTACTCTTCTTTACCGATTATATTAAACACGCGCTTGACTCTGGATGTTTTGCAGGAGCACTGTTGATTGACCTCTCTAAGGCATTTCACTCCATAGTACATAACATACTATTAGGTAAACTCAACTGAATAGGTGTCGTCGGTAGTGCGCAGGAGCTGATTAATAGCTACTTATCTAATAGACAGCAAGCTGTTTGTGTCTCTAACATCCTCTCCACTTTTAAATCTAGTGACAAAGGTGTCCCGCAAGGATCCATACTGGGCCCGCTTTTATTCTTAATCTATATTAATGATCTAACCTCGGTTTTAACACACAGTCAACCTTTCTTGTACGCAGATGATACAACTATAGTTACTAAAGACAAGTCTATCGATGCGCTAACTAATAAATTGTCCTCTGACTTCTATAACATTCAGAACTGGTGCACAGCTAATGGTTTAACTATTAATACCAATAAAACACAGTTCATTGTCTTCCATTCTAGTCATAATCCTCTTTCACCTACACCCGCTATTACTATCAACGGCCACAGACATCTTAGTACTACTAAGTGCACATTCTTGGGAGTAGTTCCAGATGCTCATCTCAAGTACCATCATCACATTTCACTTATAAGACATAGGATTGCTCATGGTATCAGAACACTATTTAAAGCACGACCATTCTTCAATTTGCAGACTTTGCTTAAACTGTACTACGCCTTCATCCACAGTCATATCACGTACTGTATCACGTCACAGGCGAATACCTATCCATCTCATATCCTTCCACTTCAACGTCTCCAAAACCAAGCCATTCGCATCCTAACATTCAGTTCACCGATCTCATGCGCATCCCCACTTTTTCAGCAACATAATGTACTAACAGTGTGTAATTTATTTAAATATAAATTGGGAATTCTTGTATTTAGGTGTCTTAACGGTACCATAACAGTCAACGTTTTAGAGAAATTTCAATTGTTAAACTCTAATCCTACCAGGTTTGCCTCAAACAACAACTTTTTACTACCACATGCACGCACTAACTACGGCAAGCATACTACCATATTTGCAGCTATCCAATTTTAGAATTCAGTACCACTAAGCACTAAACAATTGTCATTAGCTGCTTTTAAAAAGAACTTAAACATCTCATCTCGCAATCATAACTCATCTTCATTTTTATATCGGCGTTCTCTTACATTTACAGCTATTACTGTATACGTTATTTTCACATTTATTACCCATGCACATTGGAGTTCCTTTAGTAGCTGTATATAATTAATTAACGTCATTTCGTTCCCGATTCTACTGCCATTTTTATTGTATGTTTCGTTGTTTTCATAGTTATGCACAATTACTGAACATTGTTTTGTTACCATTTTTACTGGCATGTTTTATTGCATGTTTGCGTTGTTTTTGTTACTATCAATAATTACTTAATCGCTTTTTTGTTGCCATTTTGTTGTACTTATCAGCTTGTCATTTTCTAACAGGAGATCCCCTTTCAGCCTTGTGCTATGGGACCTCCTTCTGTATATACTACCTCAATGCGTGTATATTTTTTGCGACAAATAAAAATAAACAAATAAAAAAAGAATAATGGGAAACGTCAACATCTAGTATGCATATACAGTAGAGATCAGGACAGGCTGATCAATGGTTTCAACTTGTGCTGTAAAAAAAAATAACAGAATCACGAGGTTTCTTAATTGAATAATAATTCATCGATTCGATGTTCTAATGTTGTATATTACGTAGATAATTTACTTTACGAGAACAAAAAAGCGAACAACCAAAGGCAACAATCAAAACGCACTGAAGTCACGTTAGTTTCATTGCTTTCAAATTAGGTTTTTTTGTGGCTCAAATGAAAGCAACGGAAACGTGATCACATAAAGTGTAATGACGAAAACGCCTCGTAATCTGAAGGGGAAGAAAATTGCTTCACAGTTAAAACTTTCAAATAATATTACTAACTCTCTTGTGCATCTGTTTAGGCATTTTAGTTTTTATGTAGGTTATCAAAAATAAATTATTTTGTTTCCAATATTCATGCTGGTAATCTAAAGTCAATTGGTGTCTCTCACTTGCTTCCCGAAAGGCCAAATTCATACATTAGAAGCGTAGCACAAAATGCGTCTTTTGTTTTTTGACACAGTAGTCCAACAGGGAAGTAATGTATGAGGAGTAACAGCAATAGTTACTATGACAATAAAATATTTATTTTTTGTTTTCTTCTCAATGTCTAAGCACGCCTGTTTTCTTATTTCTCGTCTAGCGCCAAAAGTGAGATTTAAGCTGTCTTTCACAAGTAAGTAAATTTTCATATATACCAATACAATTCATATTTTAGTGGTAGGTGCACGCTCCATTGCAGTATATATTGTTGACCATTAAATGTGGTTAACACCGAAACGACTAAAAACTTCACCGCTTGTCAAGAATCGAACTCATATTTCAATACAGCACAATTGTAGATGCTGAAAAATATAACAAAGCATTTGCAGAGTTTACGAAATATGAAGTGTATGGATAACTTTATCAATTGTGACAGTTTCAAGTCATAAGTAATAATTTTTTTTAGGATTTAGCAAAAAGTACGATTTACTTAGAATGATTTCTTTTCTTCCGAGTATAGAGAAGCCACGCGGTTACAGGATAACGTGTGCCAGGAGTCTTTTCAACACCCTTTATTTGTAGGCCACGAAATACATGAAGAGCCACGTGACCACATGCTGTCATGTGGTAGAAACTCTTTTTAAAGTGTAGGAATGGTCTTGTGCCACGCAACAGCCTGGATGGTTTTCTGCGTTTACCTTACCCTGCCATTTGGCAGGATGGTGCATAGCGTTGGGAATATTAAAAGGAAAAAAAAAGACTTTCACAAGAAAAAGAGATGGTAGGGTCACCGATGAGGTATCTTGAAAAGCATCCTCAGAATTTCAAGGTTTTTTTAGTTCTCTACAACTACCACACAACAAAGTTTATTGGTCAATGACCGCCGTATATATTGTTTTCGGAATGTCTGGCCTTGAGCTCAATTTCTTCCAAAAGGTGTGCATCGTTTCAGATCCTTTTGAACTGACTCGCATCATATGGGCTCTTTCCTGTGTTACCTGTTGAACAATACCTGCTCACTGTACCAGGTTCAGTGCTGACCGTTTTTATCCATGGGGTTATCCTTGATCGAGATTTGTTATCTCAAAGTCTGAATACTTCATATATATATATATATATATATATATATATATATATATATATATGTGTGTGTGTGTGTGTGTGTTAGAGTTTTATGTTCAAGCTTGAGTATTCGAGAAAATTTGATCTTAATCCATGGAATGGCTTCAAAAAGTATAAACACTTTGGAAAACTTTCAAAAACTGACCATTAGAAAAACGCAACATTATGGCCTAGCCGAAAAAAAAGTCCCAGACTTTTAATAAACCGTATTATTTATATTTACTGTTAAAAGAATGTCTGAAACGCTCTCACAACCTATTGCGATAGTTACGCAAAAAATGTTTTTTTTAACAAATTTGAGATGAAAAATTCGAAAAAGTACCAATTAGGTTGGACGTGAATTCTTACAGACGATCTCGCCATAAGTAATGTCAAACCATACGAGTTTTGCGATAAGTCTATGGACGAAACCACCGCAAGAGCGGCAAAACCCTAACATACAAATCATGACAATAATGACAAACATGTGATGATCTTCATGTTAGGACTAGTGAGCCATGCTTTTCATACAGTCATGTTATGCCATACCAAATTCGGTATAAATACGATTATCGTAACGAGCAAGATAGATAGATAGATAGATAGATAGATAGATAGATAGATATATAGATAGATAGATAGATAGATAGATAGATAGATAGATAGATAGATAGATAGACAGATAGACAGACAGACAGATAGATAGATAGATAGATAGATAGATAGATAGATAGATAGATAGATAGATAGATAGATAGATAGATAGATAGATAGATAGATAGATAGATAGATAGATAGATAGATAGATAGATAGATAGATAGATATGGTCAAACTCGCCGAAGTTCGCTAAATAATGCTTCACATTTTATAAAATCTTCAGAGTAATAAAAGCCATGAATGCATGTTTAGCCAGTCAGCACGGAATTTGTCATTTTTTCAAATGTTGATGAAGTAGAGCACGTCACCTTTAAAATTTGCAAACTGTCAGGTAATAGAGAGCCACTTTTTTTTAGTTGTATTGCATCCATATGTATGGGCGAGTAGCAAGACTGAGTATGAATTGACGAGGCGTATTTTGCGGCATGACATTTGAGCAAGGTGTGTTTGATGTGTGATGACTGGTGTGTATCTTACCTAAGCCATTGAATATAACAATGACAGTAAATAAAGAAATCAAGAGTGATCTTACTAGCACGTTTGAGAATCTCTTGATGGAGCGTAAGGTTCTTGTTCGCAAATAGGCACTGTCAAAGTAAGGGATTTCTTTTTTATAGCCCTGATTGTGCTACTCAGAAAACGCTGAACGAAAATATCCTTCCTTGAGTCGGCGTGAAAATGTTTAAGAATTCAGAAATTTTTAGGAAAACACACTCGTACTACCACATGTACTCTTCCATTCGCATGCAAAGACGCATCTTTTACTTTGGGAAAATAATTTAGACTTGTTGTTTCGTAATATACTTAGGCTAGTAGCTTCAGAACAATGTAGCATAGAATTAAAAATACACACCGATCATCGTTGAGGGATTCGCTACGTGTTTTTTTTCAGGCATAACTCGTATGATTTATTTAGCATTCTGGTGGTTCACGTACGAAAAATCAAATGTTTACGTTGAGCGTGCACTGCTTTGTTATATTTTCAGGTGTTGATTACAGAATGGTTTTTGACAACACGAAAAAAGGACATGTGCCGGACGACTGCAGATCAAAATACAGAGAAGTGATACACACAGGAAAGAATTACAGAGTATATAGAAAGGCCTGTAAAAATTCCCAAGGTCCTGAGAAACCATTTACTTTAACTGTCGGTATTTAACATCACTTCCATAATAATAATTACCACATTTTTGTTCTTCGGCATTTCTAATAAAATTTGAGTCAGGAAATCAAAAGAAGGATCAAATTTTTGTAACACCAAGAGGAAGAACTTGTAAAGAGCAAAGCCGCTGGAAATGACAAAAGTACTACCATAACAAAAATTCTGCTTTATAGTTGCGTTTTAGTCATAATTTTTATATAGAAATGCACAAATGGCAGTGATCCTAAAATAGATGTTCAAAATAGATGTCTTAGCACAGACGTCACGTGGTTGAGACATCCATATATAAAAAATTATTTAGGAACCATGCACCCGCTCTCTTTCCTGGCACCCGTGTGAGCAAACAAGGTGAGAACACATAAACCACCTCCAGATAACGAAGACACATCAAAAGTGTAGCGTTCATTACAACACTGGATGCAGAAAGAATATATAATCTATTCCTTGGGACCAATCGATCTAAACTTCTCCACTGATCAAGTAATATGGGAATCCATCGCGAATTACATATTTTCTATTGCGTTATGGAGCAGCTGGTAGCAGTGCTCACACCACATCGCAAATATGAAGTATGCGAGTCCTCATGCGACATGCCCAAAATATTAAATTTTACAACCAGTAATGCGAATGATCGTGTGAATATCTGCGTTGCACGCCGCCGCTTCATCGTTGAATCGGCTGGGCACAAGCATCCATGTCGTAATGCTAAAGCACAAGGTACGCTGACCCATGCACTTGTTCAATGTTATGGCAACCGTGCATTGGCGGATCAGCTGGTAGGCAAGAGGGGCGCGAGCGACCCTTTCCACTGAAATAAGTTAAAGGAGCTGAGCCCCCCCCCCCCCCCCCTTCTACAGTAGTCACTGTCGACTGCTGTCACAGAACGAGCGCTAAAAATGGGCGCGCCGCCAAATTCTTGCGGTAACGCGCGGAAGAGAGGCCGGGAGGTCAAAAGAAAAAAAAAAGAAAACAAACATCCAATGCTCTCTGGGCGCGCGCTCTCCCCTTGGAAGCGTGGCTTCGCCGACGAACCTCCTCACCTCACATCGGCGGCCGAGATAGCCCGCGAAATTTCTAGAACGAACGGGGCGTGGTCATACCGAGTTGAGTCATCGGCCGCGGAGGGCATTCCAACCGTCTCGCCCTCTTCCCAGCCTTCGCGGCGTATCGCGCCGACGAAATGACGAGAACCTTCTGGAATGTCGCGCGCAAGGTATTTAATCGAGCAGCCGAGATGAGAGATCAGGAGAAGACGGAAGTTAGCGCCAGAGCGCGTAGGGTATACCGCCGTGTAGTCGGCGAAGGTTTTGTCTGTAGAGACGAAGCGGGAGAAGAAGACGATTTCCACTTGAGGGGTGACGACTCGAGCTGCAGGCAAGAGTGTGTGTTTACCGCTATCGAGCGAAGACGCGTGGCGACAGCTCCGTGTGTGAAGCCGACGTGTTCGGGCGAAGAAGTTTGAAGCTTGGAGAGTGGCCAATTGAAGACGCGAGGTTTCCTGGAAGAGAAACTTCGAGGGCGCGGAACGACAACAACGCTAGACTTTGAGTGAGTGATTCTCGGAAGAGTATCATCCAGACTTTTGTTCCAAGAACTTCGGACTGGATAGGTTTTCTATCTCTTTAGTCTTTAAGTGTCTTGGTTGTTCAATGCACGCGACTGCATTGTATGCGTATCGTTGTCTGTGTCCGTCGTTTTGAGTGTGGCTGATTGTACTGTGTAGTACGTTGTTTGATTGGTGACGTATTGTATGTAACTATTGCGGAGTGTGCATTCTTGTGTATTGTTTTCGATCTGCCATTTTTGAGAATATAATATTTGTTTTGTTTATCAACTCTCGGCTCTGACTTATTCTTTGGGCCACAGCCGGCGTCCGCTGGCGCGCCAAAAAGGACCACTTCGAAATTGTCCACGCTTTCGTGGTGCGGTTCGGGGGGCCGATACTTCGGCCCTCGGAATTAGCCCGGCGATCGCCTCCCTATTTAACGGGACAGGTGTGACAACTGCACGTTAGGGAGAACAAATAAGGCTACGTTTTGCTTCCCAGTAATCAATGAATGATATAGTTAGAATGATATGAAATGATACCAGGGAGTGTTCTCGTATAGAGGAATTTTTCAACAATTTAGCTGTGATTATTTTTGAAGGCTTTTTGTGGTGTGGGCCATCTATACGACACTTTCGGGCCCTAATTGTACTGCAGCCTCTCAATGCAGCCTAGCTCCGAATAGGCGCTATGGGGCTAGATTCCCATAGCATTAGTTTGCTTGTTCTTGCTTATATTTTGTTGTGACTGGCCCTGGTATGTATGAGAACGAGCAACCTTTTTATGGACGGGTCAAGACAGTTGCTGCTTCTTTCATCGAAAATGAATAGAATCATCGCTTCTCTGCCAAAGCTGCTGTGAGAAGTTGATTGTGACCATTCTTTTTCAATGTTTGAATTTTGTCGTACTCGAAGCACCAAAAAAAGAGTGTCCACTCTAGTCTCCAACAACCTGATCACCCTTGCTTAGGGTTACTTAGCGCAATTGCGGCAGTTTGGAAAGTGGTGACGAATAAATCAGTGAGCCTACAGTTGGAAGCTCAGCTTTTAAAATAACCCCGCCACCTGACCCTCTGGATCAAGGACAAGGTGAAAGACCGTGGTTTTTAGCACTACGGAGGCTAAATTAAAAGTCGAACTAGGTAGTTTTCATTCAAACTGAATTGCATTTTAGAGCTATAAATGCAACCCAAAAATTATAATCAGACAAACGTTTTGTTAAATCAAATAAGAAAATGTGCTAATGTGCAACTATATATATATATATATATATATATATATATATATATATATATATATATATATATATATATATATATATATATATATATATATATATATATATATATATAAATATATATATATATATATATATATATACATATATATACATATATATATATATATATATATATATATATATATATATATATATATATATATATATATATATATATATATATATATATATATATATATATATATATATATATATAAATATATATATATATATATATATATATATACATATATATACATATATATATATATATATATATATATATATATATATATATATATATATATATATATATATATATATATATCTGTGTGTGTATATGACTTTACAAAAACTATAGGGGATAGCAATAAAAGTAATTGTATGGTAAATTCGAAGAAAGAAAAGTGGATGAAAAGCACCTTGTCGCAGGCAGGGGCCGAAACTGCAGCCTGTCAGTAACGCGTCTGATTTTCTGCCACTGAGTGACGGCGGTGGTAATTCTTCCCTCAGCTTGGCAGGGTATACAATGTGTAAGTCACCGTGATAGCGTTAATAAACACTCAATAAACACCACGTAATGAAATATCATTACAATTTATGAGGGGATTTGTTCTTCGTCGACGCGTCATCCCACGTGCCCATACAGTTTGCTAAATTTGACTATAAATGTCTCTCGCACTGCGTTTGTTCATCCACAATGTGAACAATGGGTAGTACACGACTTTACCTAGATTTCGTGCTTGCGGTCTTGGCGCGCAATCTCGGATTTGTTTTTTTTGCTGTGTTTTGATTTTCTTTCGTTTGAATGGACCTTTGGGAATTTGCAGAGTTGGTGTGAATTGGTTAGCTTGAAAAAGTCAAGATGATGAAGCGTAACTACCAAGTTTTTGTTGAATTTCATCTTGCCACAAAGCGGACTCAGGTTACATGGAGCAAAACAAAAAAACAAAAACAAAGAAATGAATACATGGCAATTTTGTGCATAACTCATCCCTTCTTTCATGCTAGATGAAACACTTCAGATGAATAGCGTGAGGTGCTTGTCGCATACGTGATGAAACCCTTTCCTTCAATATAGCGGGGCACATACGCGCCTACCACGGCCCTAAGTACGCGGGTTTGAGCCACAGGTGATTGACAGGTAATATCCACTCAGGAACACGGATAAGAAACTTCAAGACTTTTATTTGATCGCGTTACGCAGATTGTGCCGTAGAAAATGTGACGCAGGCATCGGTAGTGTGGTTGGTGAGGAAAATATCAGAGGGACGCAAAATTGAAGATCGTGTTCGAAGCCAAAGCCGAACCCAGACATGTTGCATCTGATGCGATTGGGGCGCTAATCCCAATGTACACTAGCACTGAGTAAGCTCATGTGGAGGATGTACCACTGGCATATTCTGTGTTAACACAGAGTACGCCTGTGCTTGCAACTGCCCGCGCAAAGGCCCTACAGTGATGGCCCAACGTAACAACGTCAGCTGTGGTGACAGTGATCAATATGAGCTTTCGTTACTATCTTAGAAACATTCCCTTATACATGATATGACTCCTTCTACACCCGGAGGAACACGACAGGTGGCGCTTCTCTCGATATGCGCATCACTGCACAACCACACGCAGTTCTCTTCAATAAAACTAATATCGCTGCTCTAGCGTCAGTATAATAGCCAACTCCGGCCAATGCATCTTCGATATAGAAACAAAAAAGCGACCCTTGAAGAACTTTCTTTCGCGAAATAAGTACCATTCTCAAAATAGGTGTTTTCCTCAAAATGTTTAGGTATTTGGCAATCGCCTCTCACCGTTTCCGAAAAGAAAAATATTTTTCATGGGCTTGCGCGTGGCATACCCAAGGCATGTCCATAACCGCGGATAATGCACAAAAAGTTGCGTACAAACCACAACGCTTGCCCTAAAGCAAAATAAAGGGCAGTACTCGCCTACTGCTTCGCAAGAGCTCAACTCCTGGAATGAGTGGGATCTTTCGTTTTGTTTCTTTTTTTTTGTTGTTGTTGCAGCTTCAGGATCGTGAAGCAGGAAGCATTGCATACCATGTGCTAGCCCAGTGATTCACTCGGCTCTCACGTGCTTGGTGAGGTGGCGGTGTCTTGTTTTGAGCGGCAATATATTCAGCCGGAAGTTTCCAAAGTGTCTTTTTTGTTATTTTAGGTTGATGATTGTTATTATTACTTGATAAATTCTCTTGTGTACAATAATCAAGAGCTTTTTTGCGTCTTTTTCATTGGTTTTAGTCATTGTTAACTTTGCTTTAGGCACGTATAGATCGCTCCAGAAAACTGTCACAAGAGACAGTAGTTGCACGTCAAGGCGTACTCCTAGAGCTTCACGCACCAAAACGTTATTCAGCAGCGACAAATTTATTGCACTGTTGGTGCTTATTGCATTCCTTATGTGGAAAATAGGAAGATTATTCGGTGACGTGACGTTTTTTTTTCTCCAGGATGTGGGGGGGGGGGGGGTATAGTGGTATATATTATTCACAGCGTCTTTGACCAATAGCACTGGCACACGTTTGTTTTGAGGGGCTGGTAGTTGTAGTGTAAAGAAATATTGGGCTCTGTATTTTGTGGAAGAAGGAAATTTCTAGGGGACACAGACCCGGTATGTTACCTCATGGCGAAGCCACGCGCTGCACTCCAAATCATGAACCTCCAACTTCTGCCATGTGATTACGTTTTTCTTCAAAATTCTCATTGTAAAACTTGCTTTACCGTAAAGTTCTCCGCAACACCTATACTGTCTAGGTACTGCAACATAGCTTGAAATAGTTCACCTCTCACCAGTTATAATGATTGTGCCTAGTTGGCAGCGAAAGGGACCCAAACGCAAATCTACTTAGCTTGTGTTGCTACTTTGCGGAAGAGCAAGGAGTGTAACTGAGACAAACAAGCGAGATGCACCTCAGAAGCAATCCCATCAAAGTCTCGATAAGAACCAGCACATAATTGAGCCAAGTAAAAAAATGTATAGAGAACGTTAACTAGACTGCTGGAAGTGGGTTGATGCTCTTGTTTTATAGAGGTGTGAAGAGTAAGGCGGCTGAATAGACAACTTCTGTAGTCAGGCACCGAAGAAGCCACCTTCGGATTTCGCACCCGATTAAACACCGACTACCGGTTGAGCAATGGCGGTGGTCGTCTCCTCGACTACTTTGTAGTGTTTTGTGTGCCTGCAAACTCTCAGCGCTGCTTTTAACCATGGCAACGACTGTGGCATTCTTTTTTCGCCAATTGGCATAAGGTAGCTCGTGAACTATAAACTCAACAACGTAGCTGGTTAGACGAGTTGGGACATGTCATACATCTTCTCGTCTACGTCCTCTGTTTCATGGGTTGCCTTGTGTCTGCGCTCGCTTATTTTACGTCCATTCTTTTTCCTAATTAACATTGCACCCAAACGTCGCTTCTATGAAAACAAGTTTGTCATTACCTCTCCTTTCATAACGTCGGGAAACATCTCGCCTCTACCGGCTCCACATGGTATAATCCGTCAATCTAGTATACTCAATAAATTATCTGTTCCATTTAAGTAGCTGTTTGCATCTGCATCATTATAGAGTTGGTGTATCCTCACATCAAATCAATCATTCTTACAATTTATTTATCTTTCATACATGAATAGGTTGGAATCTCCTTCCCCGATCAGCCCTCAAGATTACTGATTATTCTAAGTTTATGGTTGTTGTGATCATTAGCTGTTGTCATAAAGGTATTATTTTTGTGGCACCATAAGTTTTCGTTTTTGAGTAGGGCTATCTCTTTGGTTTTTAGTCTTTCTGAACACGTCAATATTTTGTCATGCTGCTGCAACCCTGCATTTTTGGTTCGTAGGCACGTGCTTCTGGTATGAGTGTTATTTAGTTCGCGTTGATTGCTTGTTGTAAGAGATCCTTCTGGGCTTTGCATTCCGATTTGATTGATATATAGTGTTTAACGCCAAGAAATTATCATACAATGAAAAGACACGCCGTAGTGGAGGGTTCCGGAAATTTTGACCCCCTAAGGTTGTTCAATGTGCACCCAAATCTGAGCACACGGGACTACAACAATCTTGCCTCTAACGAAAATGCGGCCGCCACAGCAGGTACTCACTTTCGCAACCTGTGGGTCAGCAGCCGAGTACCATAGTCACTTTACCAACGCGGTGGAGGTGCTTTGCATTCTTAATTACCTCTTTTGCTGTTAGACTATACGTTGTTATTGTCAATTTTCTTCGTATATCTATGTAACTCGCCCAATATTTTTTTGCTTTTTAAATGATGTAATAAAAACGTTATGCGCTTCTCTTTGTAATGTCGGTACATCCTGGCGGTACAGAAATAAATGAACATATAAAGAAATGGATAAGTAAATAAATAACATTGAGAAACAACCAATAACGAGCATGCAGCTGACCAATATGTCCTTGCATAGCTCATAAACGCATGTAGTCTTCTGGAATGAAACTCTCCTTACGAATGACTGAATGAACTAAAGATGAGAGGTGTGAGGGCTTGTTTGGTCGAGCATCATGCGCCTAATCTGAAAATAGCTGCTCGTGTTCCCACAAGTGGCAAGTTCTTTTTTCGTCCGCCTTACGTTGGTACAATGTGTGTCGCAATATGTTTGGTTCACCTAGAATAGTACATTACCGTCCAGTAGGCACTTATCACACACAACTTTTAATTCATCACGAGCTGAAAATTAAAAAGGTTAATCGTGTGAACATGCAGAAAAAACCTAGGTCTCCGTTCTAATCCTACATTCACTCATTCATTCGCAATAAGGCTCTTGTAATGTTAATCTTGGTGGCATCCGATGGTATACGAAGACTTATTGGTCAGCTGCCCAATTAACATCTCATGTACTCTACGTCATTATCTGCTGGTTTTCAGTATAGAGTATGTCAGACAGAGAAAACGAGCCAATGTTGTTGTCTTGCATGCTGCATTGTGTCATGGTAACTTTTTAACGACATGCACGACTGTTTCGCAGTGCCGTTGACAAATATCAATATTTTTCGTTCTTAGTTAAAGGATATGCTTGAAGTAAGTTGCATAAAAGCATGGTCTATGAATCTTTGCATCTCATCAATCGTGTGCTACAGCTAACACACTACTGAAAGTGCTGCTTATTCAAACGTAATTCACTGGGCTGCATTTGTTACAAGGACGATGAATGATGGCAATTCCCATTCGTGTTTTTTTTCCTTATTGAACGGCCGGCGCGGCTGCTTTCACAGACAATCGAAGAATAGCGCGATTCGCTGATGCTGCTAAGTTGGGCGAGGTGCATTTGGCGGGTGTTGCATTGGCTCTTCCGCAGTGGTTGCTATCGGAAATGACATACTCACTGGAGCGTAGAGCTATATACCTTAAATATAAACACGCATGAGGCAAACAGCTAAGCTGTAAAAAACAACTCAACATGTAGGACACTCCTTCTAGTTGACGAATCACTGATAATAACGCCTGTCGTTCAGCACACATGAACTCGTTTCTAGCGAATGGGATTTGTATAGTACCACGCAAAATAAAACTGTATTCACCACTTATTTCGAATGTCCAAGGTTCACTTACCACTTTGTAGTGACTGCAACCTGGCAAATTATGTGCAGCTGTCCTTAGAAAGTTTGTGATAGTGCCTTTTCCGCTTCAGGACCGGCTTTAAAACATGACATCAATGTACAGTGGGAACTAACCGTCTTTTCTAACGTTTTTGTGAGTGTTTCAGAGATTATAAATAAACTGAAAAAAGCGCGAGGTATAACGACACCGCTTCGTTGTACATGTTTTATTTATTGTTTTTTGTCTCGTTTTGGTCGTCGTACTGGCAAATACGTGGTAGGCATTGCATCCATGTTGCCGCTGTCTCGTTGGGCAAGTTCAGGTCATGTACTGGCATTGCTTGAGTTGTCGCGCTATGTGTTTTGCATGTTGATGGAAAAAACACGCATTTTAGTTACATCCACGTGATGTACACAAAATCGCTTGACTAGAAAATTGCCGACTTAGAAAAAGCAAGTGATAACTTTCAATTACACAGGCCATCAACGACGGTTAAGAAGGCTTTAGCGAGAATCTCCCCTTAATAAGATTTATTTAAAAGCTGGATCGTTTAGAAGTGCAAAATAGAAAATAAGATGCTGTTTTAGCAAACGTAATTCTATGAAGAAAAACATATCTTATTTTTTTATTTTCTGGCTATGTGCCTAATTATGCATGTTGAATTAGGTAACAGGCTAGAAAATCCTGACAATAAGGAAAGTTATAAATTGGTTTGCAAAACATCTAAATGGGAATTTTATAACTAGGTCTCGTAAGTAGTAGCGTTTCTCGGCTTTTTGCCCACGTAGTCAAAAAGTACGTGAGGTGACTTCTTCTTTCTGGGATAGCAGTGCGCTTTTACGCTCGCAAACAAACGATATTCTTCTCTCACGGCGTCTCATGACAGTAATACGCAGACGTCGTAGTTAGCTATATGCTAATGCATTTCTCATGCACAGAAGAAAGAGACAAGAAAGAGGCAAATGAGCGCTAACTCTAGATTATTTATGTTGAAAGGAAGTGTACATCTAAATACGCGAGAACAAGCACGGAGCATCTGCAGCGTAAGTCGTATGACACGCGAACAGAAAAGATTGGGCCAAACAGAACTTTAAAAAATGAACTTCTCATCTGTTAGAGCCACCGGTATTTGTTTGATGCATTTTTCTGCATACCAATTTATATTAACGGCATCCGTAAGCTCACGTCTTAGTTTGTCTTTGTTTACAAACAAAATATCTGTATCACGAAACACGGGATTACAGTGTCATTACTTACAACAATCAGACAAGTTTGAAAAGTTTTTATTTTCCTAGAGGGATAGCATGCTCTTTTACTTGTATTAAAGTGGCCAGTCGGTCCTATGTACATATTACAACAGGTTAGCGTTATGCGATCTACCGCAACTTTATGGCAATTGGTGAACTTAGATTATTCTTTTAGGCAAGAGCTACATTTTCCTTCCTTTGTTTTGAACTTCCTGGCAACAATCCGAGAGAAAATTCACGAACTTATAACAGAACTACACAGTGCTTTTTATCCTTCCTGACGGACGGGGTTCCTTGAAGGTGAAGCTCAGACGCCCTGCTACCTGTTTAACCATTGTTTAAATGTAGCACTTATGTGTGAACATTAGAAAAACATGCTTCATCGCACAGCACCCATCCTCGTCCCTGTTCAGTCGAGGCAGCAGCCGGATAAGTTCTGTGGTCGTTTGCACGCGGAACCACGGGAAACACTGCAATCGCGGCTCGCACAGACGAAATCTTTTAATGCCTGTTACTTGTGGTGACCAGCTAAGTCTGGGCGTCCATCAGATGCTAGAGATCACTACCCCGAAGTGTCTCCGCTCTTGCACTAGCTTCACTTTAGGTTTTGTCCACACACATAGCGTGCGATTATACTAACAACTTCATGAAGCTCCACACCGAATAAACCCTTAGGTGTGCTTAATATCCCTTAAACTAACGTCACCAAATTTGAAGCAAGAAGAGCACATTTCTTGAAATTGCTGACCGAAAAACCAAAAGCTACAACAGAGGGCACTCCGATACCCAGGCCGTGAGAACCGTGGCCGCATGTTTCACCTTCGCTACTCAACCTTCTGTCCGAAATACTTGAGCGGAAAAGTACTAAGCAACGACACTTTCAGATGGCGTTGCCCAATAGCTCAAATGCTCAAGCATTTCACCACTCAAGTATGCCTATTACCTTCACCGAGAAAGTAAGGGTAGAGAGCCTTCACAAAGCGCCACCTTTACGTGTTGTATTAAGGCATTCATCTCTCAAACAGAACGTGAAGGTACGGTGGCATGCGGCGACGCTCCTTCGTCCGGCGTCACATTGCGGCAGGCAACTTAGTGAGGTGGCTTGCACGTGCATGCGTCCCTCCCCCCTTTAGCTTAGCCACAATCATTCATTGAAGAATCTCAACGGGCACAGTCTTTCGCCTTAAACACTTTGAAATTTACAAAGTGTTTATAATTTTTTTTACTTGATGGGCATATCCAGTAAGCCGAAAAACGCTTACGCGTACTACATGAAACGTTAGCATCTCCCTTACAGGGTGTTTTTGAATCGGTCTACAACAATTTCATTCGAGTTTCTTGCCGAGCCTTGTTGAAAAAGTAAAGACACGAATATTTGTGCTGTTAAGCAGAACATAAAACAAGTAGTATGAATTAGTATATGCTATATTTGTTAAACGTTCTTTTGATAGCGCCGTCATACAGCCAATAACGAGATTGTAATGATTGGCTGTATTACACGATCGAAACTAATAAAATGGCAATATGTCGCATTACGCCTTTTACACGGTTGTTACAATTTGTTATCTTCAATGACGATGTCAGTTAAGAAACTGCAGATCTCTTGTTCACAACTGCTATCCTCTACGTTGAGGCAATATACAGGGTTCGTTTAGAGGGGGGGGGGTGTCAAGAAAAGGACACCATTGCGCAATGTGAACGGATGTTTAAAAGATCAGTTGGAGTAAGATGAAAAAAAAATGTTGTGATATACTTACGTCGACATTTACTCATGCATTCTTCGCACGATGCGAAAAATTCGCCGACTGTTGGGCAGTACCCTTCTTTCACACGAGAGCAACTCATGAAAGCACCATTGTTGAACCACATGCCTTCGTAACCAGAGCAGCCCTTTTTCCTCCTCAGTCTTGCCGCGCAGCTTCCCCTTCCTGGATGTTTCGAAGCTGAAGTATAAACAAAACTACTCATTCACAAGTTGCCACCATCTCCGCTATCATTCTCATTCAAGTTGTAGCACGAGCCATGTAGTAGAGTGCTTTATGACGGTTGTTTGTTGCACCTGCTGTGACAATTTATATCATCGCAGGCAATCTTTTTTCATACCGTTTCTCCACGCTGCTTTTGCTGAGACAGTTATCGCCTCGGAGTAAACCATCGCTCAAAGACATGGTGCCCTCATTTAGACACGATACTTCCTTTGCGATTTCTGTGTGCAACAGACAGGACGGAGGCTACGAAGTTTAAACTAATGTCAAATTGAGCACTCTTGTAGCCTAAAGTTCTATACCACGACTGGTTGAACGTGACGTCGAATATAACGAAGTAATTAGGCGCATTTAACAAGACATCGAGTGCTTAGCGTTTCGGTAGAAAAAAAATATAAAGAATGCTTGCTACCAGCTTATATATATTTTATGTATTTCAGCGGGTCGTGAACTTGCATTTTTAAAGAAATAAATCAATACTCGTGGTCCAGCACCTGCATGATTATTAATGTTCAACAAAAATTTAACGGCATAAAGAGATCATCATTTATTCTATATTTCTCACTATTTCATATACTGTCGCTTAGTTTATAGCTTAACATTATGAAAACTTAAGGCATTCAGAAACAATGGTACATTGTGTGTGTCACATAAGGTTAATGAGCTCTCTTAACAGAGGAGCTGCTATGGTTTTGTTCGGCCATTACGCGCTTCCACACACTATCATCAGTGAGAATGGCATTGGCTTTTATCGTGCGTGCATCCCAGTAACACGGTAGGCGCTCTCCGCACCCTCGTCGTGAACTTCTTCGATCACTGATCATATGCACCCGGCAAGTGCTTTCGGATGGGCGAAAGAGCAAGTGCCGAGATAAAGAAATAAAGGAAGAAGTAGAAAGAAAGAAAATTCTTAGAGAAAAAAGGGTCTTCGGGTGGGATTCGAATGCTCGTACCCATGATCGGAAGGCAAGCATCGCAACAACTCGGCTATTCAGGTACGCTAGCAGAGTGCAGCTGATAGCCTGATTTATAGGTTGTACAGCTAGGGGGCGGGAAAGAGCAGTGAGAGAAATGTTTAAGAATTGACAGAAGACTGTAAAGTATCACACAGAAAGAAAGGGGAAAGTGTAGGGAGAGAGAGAGAGAGAGAGAGAAAGAGAAGAATTGGGAAATAGCTAGAGCGTGTGAAAAAGAAAAGGGTAGGTTTATATATAATTGTGTTGAGAGAGAGAGAGAGAAAGCGAAGAATTGGGAAATAGCTAGAGCGTGTGAAAAAGAAAAGGGTAGGTTTATATATAATTGTGTTGAGAGAGAGAGAGAGAAAGAGAAGAATTGGGAAATAGCTAGAGCGTGTGAAAAAGAAAAGGGTAGGTTTATATATAATTGTGTTGAGAGAGAAAGACAGAAATCTAAATGTATGGAGCAAAAAAGGACATAGAAAAAATGGACTGAGAGACAAACTGTGAGACTGAGATGAATAAAGAAAAAAAAAGTAATGGGAAACTGAGAGCACCCTCCAGCTCCACACTGCTTTTTTTTGCCTTGGCACTATTAAGCAGCCTTCGTTTTTTTTTTAATTTTTCAGATGTAGGTGGGGACAAGGGGCTCCTCAAAATCACTTTTTTTCTCATCAGACAGGAGGTCCACTCAGAGCTTATTGAGTGGTATGCGTGCATTTATTACTCTTCAAGATAATAATAACAAACATATGCCACCACAGTTGAAAAGACACTGACACATAAATGTTTCAATAGTTTGATTTTCCTGAAATAAAGTGTGAAGCGCACAAGACTCTATAAAGTATACAGGTAGGCATGAGTGCACCCTGAAAAAATAAAACAAACCATTTTGAAAGCTAGTTGCGCTTCCTACTTTTCCTTGACTGCACGATATGGTATCGTCTTTCCGGTACGTCCTCTTGTAAACCTTCAAGATGTTTCCACAGCTGCTCCGCTCTGTGACTCCGTTGGCGACTCACAAGCGGCAATTTTACGTACATTGGCACCACACGTCATAAAAACTATCAGTGCGCACCGTCACCACAAAGAATACGGTGTTCTGAGGTTGTGCCATTGTCGATGTCAGTAAATGCGTCATGTCAATCATGCCTGTAAAACTAAAATTAGCTTTTCTCGAGCTTGACAACTGCATGGATCCGCCTTTTTTTACAAGAGGTTTCTATGACCTAGTCCCCTCACAAGACTAGTGCCAGATTGCTTTACTACTGTACTCACGCGGCTTTGGCGGACGAGGTCTCGGACGTGGTCTCGGCCGTGGCCATCTACCCCCTCCAGGTCGTTTCGCCACGGTCTCATTTTCTTCTTCGGGCCCTGTGCATATGTGTCGCATCAATAATGAACAAGTCTTTGGCTGCACTATGCGCCGTTTTTATTTCGCCTCTTTTGCTTCCAGCAGGTGCTCCCACTTACCTTTCGATGATGGCCGTTTCTTTGGAGGACGAACTGGTCTTCCCGATGGCCTCCAAGGCTTTTGCGGCTGACCACCACCACCAGGTGGCCATTTCCCTTTTGGTGGCTTGGTTCCTGCGTGTTTGTGTCAGTTTTGGAATATTGCCACTTGTGTAAAAGCACGCTCCTTAAACTATGGACATTTCACAGGTAGAGCTCGTCCTCGTAGTTCTCGACTCACGTAACCACTTAGATGCAAGATCGTTGTTTTCGTGGTTGCTACATCAACACATTGCTATCCCCGGCAGTTAAGTTAGTGCTATTTTTGGTTTGTGACATCGGTCAGCTCTGTACGGCCATTTTTTCGTTTTAAAGCATGCGAACGTTTAATGTGGCAAGTGTAGTTAGACAGGCTGGATTAATATTTACATGTCCACAAATACAGCAACAGAAGTAATGTATTTATTGGCTAAAACATTGTAGTGGTGTTGCTGGGACTGGGCTGTATCTAGCCTGATTTTTTTCATCTAAAAAAGCGTCATGAACCTAAAAATCCATATAAATACGCCATAGGTATATCATTAAAATATTTATAGTCTTTGTGTATTTAGAGATACTTTGCTCAAAATTCATTGCGCCAGCACGTCCTTTTGATACCTTCCATAGGTGCAATGAAGCAGCATTGCGTGGTGAACACTGCGTTATACATAAATAAGCCACGTTGCTTGTTCTAACACATTTTTTTTTGAAATCTCACTTTCGATGTGCCGATATGTAAGAACAGATACATGGTGCTTCCCCCGGAATAAGCTAAGTTGAGAAAAATAACGTGAATATGTGAACACTCTGAACGTCAATCATATTTGGACCTGCTCGGATGTGCTTACACAACCACAGATAAACTAGCGTAAACTTGCAAAGGTTTCCCTCTGGAGGGTTGACGACGACTGCGGAAAAAATTATATTTCCTGGATTTTAACAATCGAAAACCAGGACATGATTATCAGAGAACTGTAGTGGAGAGTCACAGGTGTTTTTACTACCTGGTGTTCTTTAACGCTTTGTAGATTCGCCTTTTTTTATGCGGTAATATAAAAACTAGCTATGATATATTGATAATCACTACAAAGTGTGTAGGAAACAAACTTTATTAGAATGAAACACTGCTTTACTTAAAACGTGGGACATTATAACGCACTGACTTTTCGAAAAGTGGGATAACGGTGTCGCACTGTGGCATGAAGGCACAATCTCCCGAGAAAGAGTGAGAATGAGGTCAAGTGAAAAGCAGGAAGGTTATCAAGAAGAAAATTTCTAGTTTGCTACCCTGCAGGGGGAAGGGAATTAGGCATGATAAAGTAAGGTGGTTCTTTCCTTTTTCTATCTCCCGATCGTGTCAACTAATATTTGGGATTGACTGGCAAAACCACGTGACACAGAGTATTATTTCTTAATTTGTGAAGAAGAAAACAGTGTGAACATCGCGTCGGCAGGACACCACCTGAAATTGTGTCTTTTATGAGCCTTCATAGCATTGTAGTCAGTTCCTGTGAAGCTCACTTCACCGCAGACAACAACCATTTATTTTTGTACATTTGGCTCACCTTGTTTTTTTTTATATCTATATCATCGAGTACACACGTTGTTCCTGAACATTTGCCTACTTTCAAGAAGTACATAGTATTAGGAAAGCTTTAACACCCCTTACTGCAAGCAATAGAATGGAAGAACGAGTGGGACAAGTGGGGCAATTACTTAGGGAATTGTCCAAATGATGGTAATAGTCAATTAATTGGGCAAATATACAAAAAACGCGTCAAAGCTGCAAGCTAAATTCACCTCCCTAAAAACAGGAAAAGGGGAATTTGTCTGGCATTTTGATTGACAGATTCCATCACGAGAAGAGGAAAATTCAGAAGATATCACATAAAACTTTACCGATACTCAACGGCTTTTTCCACAAAACTTCCACAAGCCACATGCGCTTGCAGAAAATCATCCCTTCAACAGTCACGGCAGTCTAGAGGCTGAGGGCACTCGGCTGCTGACCCCAAAGTCATAAAATAGAATCCCAGCCGCAGCGGTCGCACTTTCAGAGGAAGAGAAAATGCTTGATGTCCTTGTGCTTAGATTGAACTGCAGGTTAAAAAAAACCCCGGGTGATTGAAGTTTCCGGAGACCTCCACGACGGCGTCTTTCATTTTCACAGCTGGCTTTGGGACGTTGAAGCCTAACAATTATTATTGTGAATTTTATCCTTTCCAACTTTTCATGCACCAATTTCGTCATGGGTTCAAAACGAAAAGCCACCTACAACTAACTACATGTATTTTTTTTTACCTTCTAAATTATTATTCTTTTTGTACATCTACACAGATGCTTCCCTACCTGTGTACATTACGTACGTTCTTCTGTAATATGAAATTCAATAGGTGGGTCACATGACCAATTTTCATCCACAATCAGTTTATCTCCAGCCTGCGCGTTCTTGAGGAATAAGAAAAAGTGTTCATTTCCTCATGATGGATGCTGAGCATCCATCATGAGGAATGTTTACATAAGTGGCTTTACATGAGTGGCTTTGCATAAGTGGCTTTACAAACGAATGTTTACATAAGCGGCTTTACATGATGTGAGCAGTATGAAGTTTTTCAGAGCCTTTCATTTTTTACTGATTCTATGGTGCTGTTACAAGCTGACTCGAATTTTTAAATTTTATTTCTAGCTGTTTGCGTTTCGCTGTTTCCTTACCGCCTCTTTGTGGTGGCCTTGAAGGAGGCAAAGGGACCTGTGGTGGTCCTTTTCCTGCGCCTGCGAATAAATAGCCAATTAGATTCTTTTAGATGAGATGTGCTAAGATTGCGGTCTTTCGCATGAACTGCGGCTTTCGTACATTAGAGCATTGCCTGAGAAATATTTCATGTACTATGGAAGTTGTGGTGGCATTACTATACTATGCGATTAGAAACGTGAATATGACATCTGCCCTTTGTTATGTTCTTGTTCTGCATTACACACTCAACGTAGATCTCACGTTGCGTGTTGCCATTCGATTTCAGCCTATTTAACAACCCCGTATATTTGACATGTGTATTGTGGTCAGGATAAACTAAGGACATCTTATAAAATCCATATGTCTGTTCTAAACACTGAAAACCTGTTCAAGCACGGATGCTTCTCTACAAAGATTTCAAGGTTAGACTTTTGTAGTTTCGTTCCAAACCTCCTCCGTATCTTTAAAACCTCTTGCTAAAAGAGGTAACCATGGTTTCAACATTGTCGCTACTACAAAAAGTCGTGTAACTACTCACATAGCAAAAAACAAGAGTAATGTAATTGCCTAAGGTGTCGTCTAAACGTTTGTCAGTCATGCTACGGTATAAACCGCTAGAAATCAGAGAACCTTTGGAAACCAGTTTGATTTTATTTTTACAATGAAGGCTTTCATCAATCCTTGCCACGTGAAGGATTCTTGTGATGCGTTAATTACAATATATAATGCACAAGTGAAGAAAATGGTTATGAACAATAAGTGGGATATCTATTGACAAGCTTTTCAAGAAATCCCGTAAGTGTACCTAAGGTGGACGATGAATGGTTCGAAAGAAGATATTTGTTTGCTTAAACTAAATCATTAGTTTGCATTGGATCCTTGCTATGTGCAGTTTACATGATATCTGGGAGTGCGCATACCTTTAGAATGCACACCAGGAGAATATCTGCCGGCAGTAACTCGTAGGTAACTATATCAGAGCTGTATATAACATATAGGTGGTGTATGGTCCTGTAGCGGGAATAGACACTCTATATACATGGTGTTAGTTTTCTGTATTTGCATGCATAGTTTCGTGAGTACGCTGGATATGTTGTCCGGCAATGCCGATGCAGTAGGAGATTTCTCGACAAATACAGTATTATTATTCAGCGATAAGGGTATCAATAAAGACCGCACTGAATGGATGGAGCATTCCTGAAAACTAATTCTTTCCTAGGTTGGAAGGGTGCTATAGTTACAGACGCTGCTAGAGTGTCGCAATATTGCAAAGTGATTTGTTCTGCGGGTGTTATGCTTCGCAAACATTATACACAGTGTAAAGTTTATTCATCATGTTTTTTACGCGAATTTTCCTCATAGTCACGAAGTTCACCTAAAGGCACCAACACAAATGAAGAAAGAAAATGTAGGCCTATAAATAGCGAAGCGCGTCATCAAGCACTGACGCGTTTTCATTTCATAACTTGGCTATTTGTTGAAGCTGTGGCTTAATCACTAATTACTCGCAACTGCTTTCACCCTATAACCACACGTAAAGTTTGCTTAATGTATGATACCACACTAAAAACATTGAAGAAATGCAAAGACGTGAAAGCGTATACCCATAAAAAGACTGTGTGCGTTTTATTGCTCTTTGTATTGAATCCTTTCGGTTATAATGTGTAATGAATTCTCTAAATAGTAAGAGATGATGATCACAACAAGGAGATCTGTGTAACAGCAATAAGAGCAGCCACACACGTTTTGAAGTGCACAGAACGACTAAGAAAAACAACATTCAGGCGATAACATAAGCACGCTTACCCTTGCAAGCATTCTCACATTCCTGCACGGATGCAAAGTTGTTGCCAGGTTGCGGACAATCTCCGTACATGAAATTCAAGCATGTCAGTTCGTCTTTGTTGTAATACCATCTATCTGTTTGTGTGTCACAGTCGTCGCCTTCTGACGGCATCCTGAAGCAGCCTTGTGCTGCTGCTCGCACTGGAATAAACAACTTTATACATGTAAGGGGTGTTAACAGACTTATTCGGTGGTGCTCAGTCTAGATGCTCTAAACAACTCATTCACAATTATTTATCAATAGAAATTTGGTGCAAGTTGCTATTTACAGAAGCGAAATGCAATATACAACAATGCGAAGATGTCCGCCTTGTGACTAACGCATCATACAGTGAGAAATTACGTTGTTCCTCCTTTTTTTACAATCATTCAATGAATAGAAATAATTTGTGTATACATGGTAGAGATAGTAAGTTTGCACGTTAATAAATACAATTTCTACTGTGTGTGTTACTATTACGCCAGAGTGACGTCCTGAGGACAGAACGCACGCACCTTTGCTTAAAACCTGCCACATGTGTGCCGAGCATTTTGGTGCCAAATCGTTGTGCGTTTGGCTACCTGGTGGATTGCGACGCGCTCAGATAATATTCATATGTACCCATACACAGAGTCATGAATTCATCAGGCCCAATTGTGTCGTGTGCTTCGAATGCGTTAACTCATATTGCTATCTACTTGAGTGTGTCTTATTGGTCCACTGCACTCATAACAGCGATAAAAATACGGTTGCCCACTACTTCAGCAAAAAGATATAAAAAACTATAGCATATTATGCGCATAGCCACATGTGCCGATAAGCGATTTTAAATATTTAAGGTGCGGTTTGCCGCATGCGCAAACAGCTAGATGGGCTACCTTCAACCGGTCTCACCCTTGCTTTGGCAAATAGACTGTGGATGGTAACCTCACTATTGGCATGTTCGTGAACGACAGCACTGCGTGTTATAAAGGTATACACAGATCTAGCCTCCGCTCTTTGTGCTAATCCTTTCCTGTTTAACAAGCAGGACACGTATATTTCACTAGCAAGATGGCTTAAAGGCCGCTCTTTAAAGGGCATCACCACGCGTAGTTAACAGTGAGAGTTTTATGATTTCATAACTCGGGTCACGCGCAGTTGTCCGCTGCTGCTGCCACCGCTTCCGCCGACGCCACCGCCAGTGGTCGTAACCACATGACGCAAAAATAGAAAAAAAATGACAAAGTGGGGCTTAAACCCGGATTCGCTGAGTGCCCGCCCGATATTCTACCACTGAGCCACACCAGCGCCTGGGACTATCTGGCAAACGTGCCCTAGGCAGGCTTGATGTCGGGGAAGTAATTGCGTTAACATCCCTTATAAAGTGTTTAAAAAAAACGATGGAACAACCAGTTGTTACACAATGCGAATAGCATAACGAGTGGGTCGTCCAATGCTC
Organism: Rhipicephalus microplus; assembly: GCF_043290135.1. NCBI lineage: Eukaryota > Metazoa > Arthropoda > Arachnida > Ixodida > Ixodidae > Rhipicephalus > Rhipicephalus microplus. The sequence goes on along the minus strand of NC_134705.1, from coordinate 167,874,734 downwards.
CAACCCAATAAAAAAGCTTCTTCTTGTTCTGTTATTAACTGTGGCACATACCCACTTCAGTCATAATTTCTCATCGTCGTCAGCCACTGCATGAACAATTGACACTAAATTCCTTTCGAGCGTTTAGCGGGTACCACACTTCTCAGAAGAATGACGAAACATAGCGTAGCGAATGACGGCCTACTATACCCCAAAGAATTCACTATTAATGCCCCAGTAGGCATGAAGTAGGTGGACTTGCACTAGTTGCTCAATGATTGTTTCGAAAGGTTCTGAAAGGCTTCTTCTAGCTTTCGCTGTGACTGTGCTGCACCTTCCGCGCAGGCCGGGCGTTTTGTCGTCGCTTTACATGGTTAGAGGAGCCCAAAGGAATCCGCAACATTGTGTCAGTATGGCTTCCGTAGTACAGATTAGAGTTCATAGTCGCATGTGCTCGCTCTCTTATTGTTATAGGTTTAAACAGATCGCTGTTAGTTTCAACGCGACCGCATTAAAGAGCTGCAGTGTCGGCGTCGGGGATGGCATCGTTAAGTGTGAGGTAAAATAATCCTCCTGTGTATATCTTATTTATCTCTTGCAACAAATGGCCATTTGAGAGTCACCAACTGTGCTGTGTTTTTTTCTACATCCAGCGTTACTTCAAGGAAAATAGTTTTGATATGTGACTTCAAATTTCGAGATGTGAGATTGTGCAAATGTGAATAACGACGGGATAAAGATAGAGAAGTGTTGAAACTATAGATAGTTATGGATGCAGGTGCGGTGTTTGCGAGTACATACCTTTAACCGGTGCCAAGTACATGACATTGTAGCAGGCAAAGAAAGGTAGCAGGGGGATTCTCATTCCTACCCAATGCTGTTTAGAATGCTTTTCCGAAAGAAACAATCTTGAATTACTGCCGGGTTTGCTTCCTCCGTCAGTGTGCGCTGCGAGACAACTGCAAGTCTCCAGCACGGTTTGTAATACGTGCCCTAAGGACCTAAAAAAGGAAAGCATCTGCAAAGACTTTCAAGCTAGCCGACACAGGCATGACAGCCTTTCATGAGGAAGATTTATGTGGTGCCTCAATACATGAGAAAACAGGGGTAGTATGTGGAACATGAGTGAAGAGCGCAACTGCCAAGGAAGTGCAAGTACCTGAAAAAAAAACACATTGAGTTCCTGAAGTTTTTCTTTTTGCTTGCTCACTTTTTTCCTTGATATTTTTTGACATAGCCCACTTTCTTTTGTTTTTCTTTTCTTTCTGCGTCTCTAAGTATAGTATTTTCTTCACCTTTCCTGTCATCAAACCCTCACACCAATAATTCTGCCCCGGAACTCTCCTTCCACTTCTTGCTGTTTTTACTCTATATGGCTGTTCTATTGTTGACCCCTTCACCTCCTCTGTATCCTCATCATCTAGCTAATATCAGTCTCTTCAATCCAGTTTCCTTTCCTATCCCTTGCTAAACTATATTACGCAATACTATACCACGACTTGCCCTCAATCTTTGTTTCAACATAACTTTCACATTCTCATTCTTCAACCTCACTCACCTGTTCACTCGCTTGTTCTGCTTAGCTATGCTACGCTAAGAGATTGGCGGCACATATGCCCTTTACCCCTCTGCTCTTTTACTTCCTCCACACCCTCACACCATGCCACTCACCTTTATTTCGCTTTCCTGCTTCTTCGCTAGATTCTACAATCAATGCCTGTGGGTTTCCGGGAGCTCTATGGCATTCACGCGCAGTCTGCGTCGCCCACCAACGGAGTTTAGTGCGGACCTAAAGAGCCTTACCGCCAGCTTGAACGGCTTTGCTGTAAGACAAACTTGATGCAGAGTGACAGAACCCAATAAACAACGTCACTTCTGTTATGCGCTGAACACCATTCCAAATGTTATAGCTCCAAAATTCATAGCGTGGATAGTTAGTCCGTTCTACCTTGTCAGTGCTCACAAAACAGCACGTGAACCAAGAAGACATGGAGGCCTATGAACGGCTGAGATCACCGTGTTGTTTGGATGGCACGGCCACTGGAAGTGTGTGGCGCCGGGGACGGCTCTATGCTCTCCCATAGTAGAGTACAAAGTACACTAAATCGTTAACCCGTTTTTCTGAACACAGAGACGGAGGAAGCACATCTTCGCCTCTTTTCGTGCACTTTACCACGTGCGTGTTTATTCACTTTTACGTGACTTGACGTAAGAAATTTCGCCCTATCAACGCTTAAACATGTAAAACAGATTGCTCGAAAACGTGCATTAGACTTTCGTAAGCCGCGGGCGTGAAAGATATTAACTAAACGAACCTAAAACATAAAAAAGTGTGTGCTGCATTCCTGTCATTGTTATTTTCGAACTAACTGTGAAGCATTCTACCATCAGAAAGTCGGCAAGCTCGTTTCAGTTTTTAAATGAGGTAACATGAAATGGGCACTAAATTACCATCGAGTATTTTTAACAAGAGTTGCCAGAAAAATCACGAAACCTGCCATATACTTCCTTATGAACTTCTTAGACTCATTGCGCTTGTTTTAGTCTTACCAACGTGTATTTTACTAGGGTTGTTTCATCAAAACATAGCTGGCCATTTTTCTTTACGATCTTCATTCTGAACTCGGCTGTAACATTAACACCTACGTAATATTCCTGAACTTGTCAAACCAAAGAGATTTATTATTGTCCTTGATAAACACTCAAGTATAAAATTATCTCTTGTAAATCTAGATCATAATGCTCTTGGATTGGTCACATCTTTCTTGAATGATAACTTCCTATTTGTGTTTGTTATTAATAACTCTTTGAACCTACTACCTGTAATGTCAGGTGTCCCACAAGGGTCTGTCTTAAAACCTCTTCTTTTATTTACATTAAAAAGTTACCGTGGCATGTTTCATGTAACTTTAACATGTGTGAGGATGATTGGGTAATCTACCATTCAGGAGCCAACCTGCATTAAAAAACGCTAACTCAGCATGAGCTTAACAACATACCAACATGCCCCGCCACGGTGGTCTAGTGGCTAAGCGGCTGCTGACCCGCAGGTCACGGGTTCGAATTCCGGCTGTGGTGGCTGCATTTTCGATGGAGGCGGAAATGTATAGGCCCGTGTGCTCAGATTTGCGTGCACGTTAAAGAACCCCAGGTGGTCGAAATTTCCGGAGCCCTCCACTACGGCGTCTCTCATAAACATATGGTGGTTTTGGGACGTTAAACCCCACATATCAATCAATAAATCAACATACCAACATAATGTAATCATTGGCTAATCAACACAAATCCTAATAAATATAAGCATGTTTCCTGTTCCCGCCCCCATAACCCATACAGGTTTACTCATTAAGTCGCTAATGTTGCAGTAGAATAAGGTCAGTCATTGAAATACCTCGGCATCACGCTGTCTCATGAGCTGTGTTGGCGTAATTAAAGTACTAACATTATTTCGGCTGCCAATAAGTCCCTGAAGTTTCTTAAAAGACACTTGCGCAACACTTCAGCACATGTAAAAATGATTGCCTATGAATCATTCGTCAGATCGAATCTTGATTATGAATTTTTCATGTCGAGTTCTTAGAAAACATATCTCATAAGTGTACTCGAATCACTTCAAACTAGGGTTACCAGGTTCATTCATTCTGCACAATCGCTTAATATCAGCACCCAATTTTTAAAAAGGCAAATAGCTGTGCAATTGAATATATTCAATGCACGATTTGAAAACTGATACAGAAACTCCGGGATCGCTATATAACTAATGAATAAGACAGTTAACTGCTCAGCGGGCTAATTTGGCACGGAATGTAGATTATGGTGATGTGGGTAGTGGAGCTTGGGGATGGCATGGGGCAACTCTGTCTCACGTTATAGCCGTGGGGCCGGACGAGCTTACTAATAAAATGCTAAAAAAGTTTCATTGTGAATTGGTAGAAAAGCTTACACAATTAGTAATTAGGAACTGAACGCCCGATAAGATCTCATAATGGAAGCATACAATGTTTCTATTTATCTATATGACAGGCAGCTAGCCAGTAAAACGACCTCTGGTTAATTAACATTCACCCCTATTGGTGCATACCCACAAATGTGTTCTTCTCAAAAAAAATAATAAGTTACTTTCAAGCGCATGTTTCCGTGCCCATTTTTTCTTGGGCAGGTGTCATGGCGCTTAAATATTTAGTCATTTTCAGAGATTTTCGAATTGCGACGACATTGGTCATTGCGTGCAAAAGCTTGACATCAAAGAATTCATCACCATGATGCGTCATATTTTTCTAACGTTCCTTCTTCCAACCAAATGTATCGGTGTCTATGGATTAGCCAAAGAACGGGGATCTATAGATCGCATATCATAAGAATACTGGTTTATATATGGCTGCTGTTCAAACAGAATAGCCTGTTTTGAAGTTTTCGATACTTCCTTTGGCATAGCGTTCATGCTTTCTATGTGATTCGTTTCTACATATTGATTGCCCCTAATGTCAAATATTAATGAACAAACCATCATACTTACTCCTGCTTGATTAATATATCGCCTAGCTTGTTACGTTGAGAGTGGTTAATTAGCCACCAAAGATCATTTTTCATCTGTGGACATCAACCCTTAAGCATAAATGGAACCTTGAAGAAATGCCGGGGTTACTGACGATCTGGGTATATCGAACTCAAGTGATACATTATGAGAACGAAAGAATGGCAGCTTATGAAAACCATGGAAATGCACTGTTGTATTTGAGTATAAGAAACATTGATATCTTTTCTATCTCCGTTGTAATGTATTTGCGGCACCGAATTTACTTGCCCTTTAAGGAAATAATGTTTCTTGAAAAGACAGACTGAAAATTTGTGTGAGATGCCTACCAATCATTACATCTGCCTTAAAATGAATATCGCATTCTCCGTAGAGCAGAACAGTGAACATAAAGAAAGGAAAAATTTTCAAGCATCAAAGTGTGGGGCTGAGTATTGATTGACAGGTAGTTCGTCCATTAAGTTCTTCGGCACCGATAGATATCGACCCTCGATGCGCACAAATGCAAGTTGTGCGCACATGTCAGAACCTCAATTGTTTGGCAGTACTAAAGAAATATGAATCCTACGTACTATACCAGTAAGACATTGGGTTAGTTGTAGCAATAGCACCACATATCTCATAAAATAAGTATTTAGAAAAAATTAGGGCATTAAAAAAGATGCCAGGGAACATGGCTGTATGAGAGGAAGCTTTGCCTAATCTATGAAGTTCTTTGGAGCTTTGAATCTTTAGTTATGAGTCCAACAAGATTGTGTTATGGTTAAGGCTGGTAAACTACAATGATCTTGTAGAGTTAGCCTGAAGAAAATGTGTGTGCTGCGTACATATACTTACAATGAACGCCACTTAGTGAAATAGAGGAGATGCCCGAAACAGGACAGTTTGATTGGGCTCGTTGATTAAGGTGCCACCACATCCACAGGCTATTATTTAGAGCCGGTACAGAGGTGATACATTCGTAACCCTTTTTAAATTAAAATCATGTCTTCGGTAGGCAAGATGTTCATTTTCTATATCTTAAACCATGTATAGTGATACTTCATTTATTGGTTGGCTCGCATCTCAAATGTCTCAGTTATTAGTGACTGCACCAAAGAACAGAATCTTGGTTCTGCTTCGATATTTGAATTCGACTAGTGAAGGTTGAATCTGGAATTCATTCTTGGTGAAAAAAAAACGCCTGGTTGCATTGAAACTTCTGAATGTCATTGCAGGTTTCTTGATGGAGACGTCTATCACCACCTTCCCGAATGCTCACAACACGAAACACCAGGACGCCGAATAAAATATTATTTAATTGCATTTGATGGCAGATCATCTAGTTTAAGGAAACATTTGGCCACGTGCCCAACATGATGTGTACAGAAGTTCGGAGCAAAAGCACTGAAATTTTTTTTCCTGAAAGCATTAGCATTCTTGGCTGATAGCAGTGGATTCAATATTTTTTAATGAGATCGCGTATGTTTATGGCACCGTTGACTATTATGTTGACAATTATGTGACAGCTGACTGCATGCAAGGGTTGCTCTTCAATTCGTTAACATCAATAAATGTGGTCACATATGCGATTGTTGAATACATTGCTTTGAAATCTCATATCATAACTTTTATGATGAATTGTATATTGAATGTGCTTTAGACTTGTTACGCTCGCAAACTTGAACCGTATGTAAACCTATCAGGCACCTCCAAGAGACAAAGAGCAGCCGACCCTATCTTTGTGAACCAACGTCTCCTTACATCACGTCAATAAAATAAAATATCTAAGTCATCGCGAAACACTTAGAGCGGGTCATTTTTACTCATGTTTTTTGATAAAAAGAAATATTCAACATTTCTTATATGATGTTACACAGCCCACGTTGGGCTCTCGGTGAAGGTAATATGGGATGCGGAGGGGGGAGAGTGTTATAGATATTCATGTCAGGGTGAGACGATTATTTCACTATGAAGTGACTGAGACTGCAGAGCTGAGCGAAGCGGGGTTAGGAGTATCAACGCCACCAGGTGTGTGGTCAGCTGACAGCTGAAAATGACAAAAAAAACTGCTCTCCTTGAAACTGACTCCGCCCCATTGTTGTATCTTGAAGCATTGTCGAAATAGATGTGCACTCAGTCTTGATAGGTAGTGTTTTAGTTGCTTTCTTGTATATATATTCAAGACAGCGAAGGGCCTTTGAATTGCGCAAGGAGTGTATTGTTTCGGAGAATAAAATGACAGTGCTGCCTGACAGACAGTTTATTTTCAGCCTATTGGACCATACAGGAAAGAATATGTGTGCAGAGACAATGCACACATAAATCCTTTAGTATAGCAGATGTTTGCTTGATATTATATTATATTCTGCAGGTCATTCAAATTATCACAACGCAGAGGCACATATTTATTGTGTTATGGTAATAAATACTTTTCAGTATGTCTTGCTTATTTTTGAGTGCACACAAAGTTTTTCATTACCTAGAAAAAGTATCCATAAGCACAATTATTCCCAACATCCTACGAACTGGGTCATATTTTAATGAGCTGTCCTGCGAGTGAGTACTGCGATAGATTAGGTCAATGAATCACTTACGGTCCTTGTTTTGCTAAAAGCCAGCACACCTGCCTAATCTCGGGCTCTCCTGCGGGGCATCCAAGTTGTTTTTTTGCCATCTAACTGTCGCAATAGATATTGGGGAGCCCTGCGTATTCACCTTGGCAAATGGAAGTGTCGAGCTGATATCGCTAAAGTATATTTGCCATCCCGGTAATTGGCTAAAACGATACACGCATAATACTTTATTCTTAATTTTCAGCGTATATTTCAACCACACAATGAACAACATGTAACCACGCAACTGGACCTCTTCCTTACTTTAGGCCTTTACATGAGGCCGACACGCAGAACGACAGTTGTATAATTCAATACCGAAGGAAGAACATGATAATGAAAACGTTTTTACGTACATTTTCTGCTGGAAAATCCAATTGGTAGAGGAGAATGCGTTGTTACAGTTCGGTGGTGTCCATTACAAACACTGCAACCCCTATTCCACAGTTTCTAAAACTCCGTTGCCTGCATCCTACGTTTTTAGCTCCATTGGCTCGTTAAGCGCAAACTAAACTTTAATTTTTTAAGGCACATCCATATAGTCTCTTCACTTTCATACTTTCACAACCCACCAACCCCCCCCCCCCCCCCTTTTGCCTGAATATCAATTTTTCCAGGTTGACTAGCCGTGGTGGTTCCTAGAAGAATATCAATAGTACGTAATTGCTCATAAACAAAGTAGTCGTATATACTGTTACGTCACTCGTATGCTCTCGGGTGTAAATACACCTCTCGCATAGCTGCGCTCAGATTATGCATTACACAAATCATACCCAGTCGGTCAGGCAGTCAATGAACTTTATTAATAGGTTGTCCTGAGGAGCCGATGCCCCTCAAGAGGGCGTGTCGGCAGCGGGCCACATCCATGTTGGAACAAGAAGGGCATGCTCTTCCTCCAAACTGAAGGACAGCAATCGACAGCTTGGACTGGGAGACCCACATCGGGGCTAGCCAGAGGGCCCGCAGATCATAATGAAAGGTTATTTAGTGTTTTGCGGTTATCGAAAATGATAGGTGCTTCGCGAAAAGAGTAAAAAAACACAAAGACAACACGCTTCACATTTCATTATCTACGAGATCGAGCCCATTGCATGTGTTTACGCATTTAACATAGCGGTAAAATTTTTATGGGTGCTTATGTTGCTTTTCTGCCGCTGTGAGAGCTGTTTGTTCTGCTCTGTATGAGTGTAGCGGTATCATTCTCAATCACGACAACATGTTTGTGCACTAACACATATTTTTTTGCGGGAAAGATGATCCGTACGTTTGCGGACATATTATTGTAAACATTGTTTTTCATTCAGTACGCATTTTAATTTCTTGTGCAGCCTGAGATGTCAAGATGCTGACAGGAGAGCGTTTCTTTTTATATTCAAGTCATCTCTTTAGCAAACACAATATAGGCTTTCCTAATTTTTTGGAAGAACTTTTAAACATTTTGTTTAGTATCGATCTAATCCATTAAAAAGACCTTAGTGTTAAACAGAAACCAAAACCTATCATTTCATCTTTTCTATATAGTAAAATGTAAAGCAACTTGTGTGTCTCATAAAACATGCTGGTTTATTTATTGCTACTATATGGATGTTTTCAGAAATTTACCCTACACTCTACAGCGATTTTCAGAAATATCATGCCAGTGCACAAAGTGCCCCATATGATCGCGTAGTAGACGCCAACTTCGCAGTCCGTATCGCTGTTTCGTGCAAGAAAGTCTCAAGTACTTTCAAAGGAGCTATGATGTACCAAGTAACCCACCAATATGTTCTTAATTTCTGGTTTCATTATTGTTCACAAAGTTGTCGAGTAACACTATCATGCGTCAAAAATGTATGGTATTGAGCAGTATGTCTATGACACCTACTATAGTTGCATTTTGTGGTTGAGACTCTGGCAGCGCAGTGTATATGAAAAAAACAGAATTGCGCAGGTCCCACTTATGTATACTTTCTTCAATTTGAAACTTGCTTGAACTTATCGCAGCATCTTTTTCCTTTTCAATTTCATATAATAACACACATGCTATCTTTTAATAACTAACACTTAAAATTGTAGTGAATGAAGTTTTTTTTTGCTGCTAACATTCTCAATATTACGCTATAACTCATCGTTTGAGCTACTGAGCTGCGAAGTAATATCAGCTTAATTTAAGCAGCTGAGAGATTCGCTATAAATAGTTGCTTACAGCAAACCAAAGTTAGTGAGTTTATTCCTCCAAGTTTCCAGTGAATAGCATTATAACGTCTATAGCGTCATCTCTGAGTAGATATTTTGCGAGAACTATTTATATATCATGATAATGAAAAAGCTAACGACGCCCCATTGTTCCGGCCTTTGCTTTTCTCAACTCTCTGCGATGAACCACATTTTCTACTTCAAAGATTGTTTATAAAACACCTGCCTAAACATAGGTAAGCTACGCTAAAATAAAAACATATACTTTCTACATTTGCGGTAGCTAAGTTTAGATCAAGCAACGGTAGATGGCACAATAATACTGCCTCAGCTTGGCGCGCACATGAAGGCTCCCTAGCCTCGGTCTTTATTTATGTGCACTATTGTGTTCCAAACTCCGTGGACATGCTAGGTTTTCTTCTGGGTTATTTTTCTTTCTTGCGTTTTCTTATGTATATAGATACGCCTACATATACGAAGAATGACGCTGGCAACAAAATCCAACCGAGAGTGTCTATACGATTGCTATCGCTATAAAAAAGAAGGAAATAATATATTATCAAGCTGCCAAACAAATATTCTGCATACCTCTATTATTAGGAACTTAGTGTATACCACGTGTATGAAGTTTTTCTAGAAACCACCATCTATAAGCGAAAAACTCGTTTCAAAGTGTACACAAAGCTTATCAGCTGCAGCAGAATCTCTGGTGTTACCTCGCATTACTGTCGTATCCGACCAAAATTGTATTGTAACCGTAGAGACAAGAAAACATTGAAGAGTGACGCTGTCAATCCATTCGAAGACTGCTGTTGTTCGAAGAAAACATCATGGCGTCGTTGCCATAGGGAACTGCCACTGGGCCACACCATGCACCTCGTCTCGCTGCGCCTCGCTACCATGGAGTGACGCCAAGCCTTGTATGTGCTGAAGCCACACTGTCTCCCAGTCAGGGCCAGAGCCGCCGCCCCTGTCTACTGCGCCAGCTGGATTAATATACGACTGAGCCAAGCAAGCGCCTATTCGGCAACCATTTACATAATAAAACACGCAATAAATAGAGTTGCTTCACATCTGCGTGTTTTCAAAATTGCTTTAATGTACCGCGCCTTGTTGAATCGCAGCTGTTCTGGCCACCCGAGTAATGTCCTTGCACTATGCTTACTGCGAAAATGGATAATCCGGGCTTCCTTTAGTATTGCGCGGCGAGATCAAGCTTCAGGTTTTTAAAGACGGAAGTGTTTTATGCCTGTGTGCACCAATATTTAAGTGGCGTAGTTTCGTTTCCATTATAACGTTGATAATGTAAACGCTAACGAATGAGGAACAAGAACCTATAAGAAAAAAAATTCGCATGAAGGCTGATTGCGTGAATCAGACACATTTGGGTCGTAATAATCATAGTTGGTGTTTTTCGTCCGAAAAACACGATATGTTGAAAAACGCCGCATTGAATGGTTCCGAAAATTCCGACCAGCAGTGTTTATTTAACGTGCTACTAAACCTAAGGACACGTAAGCTTGCATTTTTTTTTTGTTCTATCGAAGTCTGGCCACCGCACTCTCAATTCGAATAACTGGTCCTACGAGTCAGCAGCCAACCGCCGTAACATCTTGACTACTGTGATGGTTAAGCCGGTGCCTCACTATACCAAAAATGACGAAGCACCTAAGAACTATGAATGATTACTATATCTGTG